>NC_138901.1:23714678-24353978 GCF_965194825.1 Balaenoptera physalus
CGGTACATAGAAGTGGTGATGGTGGTAAGGCTCTGATCCTTGAGATGGTCCAGAGATTCAGTTCCCTCCAACCAATCCAAGATGGTTACCACCCCTATATCCGCCTTCTAGCAAGTTGGGAAGGGAAGTATGATTATCCCTTCCTTTTCAGGGTACAACCTTGAATTTACCACCTTCACTTTTTCGTGTCTCTTTGGCCAGAACTTAGTCCTGTGGCTGTATCTAGCTGCAAGCTAATACAATCAAGCTAATTAACATAACAATGGCTTCCTACAGTTACCATTTCCTTTCCTTCTTTCTATCTACCTTTCTTTCTCTCCCTTCCTTCCTTCCCTCCCTCCCTTCCCCTCCCTCTCTCTCTCTCTCTTTCTTGTGATGAGAACACAGATCTACCCTCTTAGCAAATTTCAAATATATAGTACAGTATTGTTAACTATAGTCACAGTGATCTACATCAGATCTCCAGTTTGAACTTTTAAGTAAATGATAAGTAAATTTCCATCTTGTCTCTATTAAAGCAACCAAATCAATATCCTAACAAATCAAAACTACTTACAAGATATCTTCTGCTTCTTTTGAGGTCATCCCAGAAATCCAGGCCCACTATCCACATAGCTTTTTTGCTTTGGAGTAGTTACAACTTCTCACACTCCCCCAACCACTGAATCCCTGAGAGCTTCTCAAGAGCAGGAAGGGTATCTTTTATTTCCAGGGAATCTTCGATGCATAGGACAGTCTTGGCAACCTAGCAGATCCCTGACAGATAGCTGTTGACTGGCTCAATGCCAAGAGTGGGTGGAATGCAGGGGGAAGAGAGGGACAGGCAAAGAATGTGTGTGTATGTGTGATCTCTCAGGCCAATATAATTTATATAGTATTTACACTCTCTATTAGCTTAGGTTAGCCAGAATACATGAAAAAGAAAAAAGACTACAAAGCAATACAACAATACAAAGTACCTTACTCAGTGACTCCTTCCTTGAGATGAAACATTTTAATCTGATGATAGACAGCACATAACACTGTACAGGGAGCATCCGCAGCTCCAAGAGCTTCCCTCCAGATGAAAAGCAAGTTCTCAGAAATAACTAGATTTGCAATGACCTGGCCCCTGCCCATGAGAGGGAGGGGAACTGGGGTGGGGCAAGCACTGTGGTCTGCTTCCATGTCACTCGTAGATCCAGTTCTGAGCACAGCTCTTGTAATTCACCAGTTCCTCAGGGTGAAACCACAAGGCAATCTCCTTCTCTGCACTCTCCACAGAATCACTGCCATGGATAATGTTCCTGGATGGGAAAAGAGATGGCCACATTACCAAGGTCAGAAGGATTAAACTGCCCAGAAGCTCCCATCATTTCCATTGCCAGAAAGCCTACAGCCACCAGAGCAGAAAAATCCAAAGCTCCATGTACATTATTCCATGTCAAAAGAAAAAACCCATGACTGCCATTAATGTAAGGATAAAGAATGCCCTCTCCACATCCAGCCCTCCTAGCAACACTGATGCAAGCAGTGGGAGCCTCAGGAAGGACTCTGGCCAGCAAAGCGCATTGTACCAGGTTCTACTCTCACAACAAAGGCACAACCATAGTGATGTTGATGACCAAAGGCAGAGGGCCTGCAAAGCCAAACACCAATTAAGAAGGAGGAAAACAATAAACTCTGATTACAAATTGCTCTGTATATGGTATCATGTCTACCCTCAGCTTCAGAAACCCAAATTCTTGTGGCACCTAACTTGGATTTTAGAAAAGAGTAAAATGCACCGACTCTCACCTGCCAACTTGGATGCAGAAGTCCCCACGGATGGTCCCAGGCTTGGAGTCCGCAGGGTTGGTCTCCCCAAGCATCACTCGACCTGTCTTCACAATATTCAGCCCCTCCCAGACCTCCAAGGACAAAAGAAGATATGGTCAAGGAAGAAAACCAGTCTCAGCAGAAAATCTGAAAACTATTTATTCCAAAAAAAAAAAGAAAAAGAAAAAGCCCCCCCCCTTAAAATGACATTCATTCATTGAACAAATATTTATGGGGCATCTAAGTGTTCCAGCACTGGGAATATTGGTCTCCCTGCCCTCCTCTTGCCTTTCTACAATCCATTCTTGACACAGAGTGGCCTTTCTAAAAACCAAGTGTAGAAACCTCCCACAGCTTCCCAGCACTCAGGAAGTACAGGGCCGAGACAGCCCTACATAATCTGGCCTCTGCCTGTGCCTATGAATCAATCTCATCCAACCTTCCCTTTCACCCACCAGGCTTCAGTTACTCCAAGCGTCTTTCTGTACCTCAAAAAGTCCCCCACCCCAGGTCCTTTGCACATGCTATTTTCATGGTTGAGAATGCTCTTCACTGTGAATTTGTACATGGCCGGCTCCTTCTCATCCAGATCTCAGCTTGAAAATCACGTTTCTTGACCACCCAGTCTAAAGCGCTCACTTGTTATCACATACTCCTATTTCATTTCTGTGCATATCACTAATCATTAGCTGATATATATATGTTTTTTGGTTTCTTTACTATCTGCCCATCCTCCCTTTTCAGGATACGTAGGCAAGGAAAGCTATGAAAACAGTTACCTATTTTGTCTCATTCATGATTGTATCCCCAGTGTCTGAAAGAGCCTGGCACAAAGATGACAACCAATACATACTAAGAGAAGAATCACTGCAATAAAAAAGACACAGTCTCCCTCACCTCCAGGAGCTTACAGTCAGGCATATCTCTCCTGATTTCTCCCAGATGTGAGTCTTCAGTTCAGCAAGCAAATGTATTTTGTCTTTGGTGAGCCAGAGAGCTGACTCATACCCTAAGTGTCCAATGCCCTAGCCTCAGAATCCTCTGCATCAATGAGGACCTGGCATTAGAAGCAAGAATCACAATATTCACTCTTCACTCCCAACTGAGTCATTCACATCAACATCCCACACATGTTACACTCACCATGGCAACCACTGGCCCTGAGTGCATGTATTTCACCAGGCCAGCAAAGAATGGACGGTCCTTCAGGTCAATATAGTGCTCCTTGAGAAGGTCTTCAGAAGCCTATCCCACAAGACAGAGAAGAGAATTGATCCCCAAACTATCTAAGAACCAGCAATTTAGTTATTTCCCACTTACCCATCCTGCTGTTTAAAACGTGAGCTCTCAGCTCACTTGTTCTATTATAACCCAATTCACTCTTGACTTTACCAAAGGGAAGAAGTGACAGGGACTAAAAGTGCTTCAGCTTTGTACCAATTTTCCCCCTACTGTCCTTGACTGATCAGCATAAAATTACAGAACATTAGAATTGAATCCAGCCATGGTATTTTACACAGGAAAACTGACAATACAATAAATTTCTACTTCCAAGCAAGCCTCAACTAAAATGTTACAGGGAGGTGGTCTCAGCTTTGGATGAGAAGCAAACTGAACCAGGCCATTTCTCTTCATATTTATTCAGAGAATAAAGGCCCAGTGTGGTGACCATGCAATTACCACAGGTATTTGCAAACCACCCAAAAGTACATGACATCTAGCAATAAGTAATTTTACTGAAGAATGAATTAGAATCTTTCACATTGCAAGGCTGGTATCTGGGAACAAATCAAGTTAGGTAGAGAGCAAACGATCTGCTTAGCAATGCCAACTCGACTCAGCTGTGTTCCCTCTTCCCCACCATATACAAGCTTTTAAGGGTCTAATGAGGACCCTTAGCTTTCCCAGTTCTGTGGTACTGCATCATACAGCATACTGCACACTTCAGTGATACACACAAATGTGGGGATTTGCTGCTGAAAAGCACATCCTGAACATCCTATCATTCAGCCCCCAGTTGACTGTCACTTGCCAAAGTAAAATTACACAACCACGTCATCACTCCGTGTTAGTGTTCACCCTGACCTATCCCTTTCAATCCAAATGGAAAACTTGTAGTGGTAGTCTCCTAACACACTGATTACCTTCCCTTACCAGAACACTCTTTCAATTGTATTAATTGGTTCTGATTATCTTTACTCTGCAAAACAGGTCACAGGGGTTTTTTTTGGCGGGGGGGGGCAAGTGGGGAGGGGGCTCAAGTCTTCCCTCACCTTCCTCCACATTTAAATAACCCTGTAGGGGCTTCCCTGGTGGAGTAGTGGTTACGAGCCCGCCTGCCAATTCAGGGGACACGGGTTCGAGCCCCGGTCCAGGAAGATCCCACATGCCGCGGAGCAACTAAGCCCGTGCGCCACAACTACTGAAGCCTGTGCGCCTAGAGCCTGTGCTCCACAACAGGAGAGGCCACCGCAATGAGAAGCCCGCTCACCGCAATGAGAAGCCCGCTCACCGCAACGAAGAGTAGCCCCCGCTCGCGGCAACTAGAGAAAGCCCACACACAGCAATGAAGACGCAATGAAGACCCAATGCCGCCAACATAATTAATTAATTAATTAATTAAATCTATTTTTTTTAAAAAAGAAAAAAATTTTAAATAAATAAATAACCCTGTAGGCTCATGGCAGCTACCCCTCCTCCCATTCTTCACCAAGTCCATGCCCGTGATAGGAAACTCGGTGTAAAGGACAAAATGTATGCACTTAGGGGTCAGAGAGACCTGGGTTAAAATCCCAGCTGCATCACTGACTGGATAACCACACGTTACTTAACTTCCCCAAGCCTCAGCTTCCTATCACTAACAACCATGGGAAAAGGAATAAGTACCTCTCTGGGTTGTCACGAGAGCTAGATGAAAAAACACATGTGCCCAGCACGTGGTAAATATCCGATCAACGATACTTTGATTTCACTTTACCTTCAAAACTGATGAACCTAGTTGCAAGGCAGGAATAAAGAGGTAGACATAGAGAATGGACTTGATGACATGGGGTGGGAGGTCGAAGCTGGGGCGAAGTGAGAGTAGCATTGACATGTATACAGTACCGAATGTAAAATAGTTGGCTGGTGGGAAGCAGCAGCATAGCACAGGGAGATAGGCTTAGTGCTTTGCGATGACCTAGAGGGGTGGCACAGGGAGGATGGGAGGGAGGCTCAAGAGGGAGGGGACGTGGGGACATGTGTATGCATATGGCTGATTCGCTTTGTTGTGCAACAGAAACTAACACGGTATTGTGAAGCAATTATACTCCAATAAAGTTGTATTTAAAAAAAAAACCTAATTTAATATACACTCTCTGGAAAGCACTGCTTGTCCAATACCTGGCTCTAATCATTCTATCACACTCTCCCCTCAGCATTAACATCAGTCTTCCCCATTTTATATTAACACAGTTTTTCTAAAACATCACACAGGAACTAAAATGCAAATCAAACTAAATTTAAAATTCCCTGGCGACCCAGTGGTTAGAACTTGGCGCTTTTACTGCCAGGGCCCAGGTTCGATCCCTGGTCAGGGAACTAAGATCCCACAAGCTGCATGACCCCCCCTCTTTTTTTTCTGATTCATTCATTAAAGTTGACTCTTAATAGGAAAAAAAGATGATCCCCTAATGTATTTGCTTTGAGAATTTAAATTCTTATTTCCCAGGTCTGTTTGAAGACGGGTTCTTGGTCAATCAATCCTTTGCATTTTTTGAAATATTGTTTTGTAGGTATCTTGCAAGTGTGTCTGCCCTCTGCTGTTTCAGGTGGGCCGCCCCAAGGGCAAAATCACAACTTTCCCCTACATGCCCTGATGGCACCTAATATATGCTAGACAGTAGGCAGGTGTTAAACAATGATAGAAAGACTTCCTTGCTGAAAAACAACCTGCCTCAAACGGTGGGGACAGTGGGGAGGAGAGGGGGGGTGGTCTCTAAAATTATCTGCTCAGGAAGCTCATGAACAGGAGCTCAAACATGCCCAAGGCTTTGAGTCAGAAATCACAGTGCTGCAGTAATACGTGGAACCCTGCATTGCCAAGAGAAAAGGGAGGCTACTTCTGAAAGTCGCAAATAACTTTTTTGCTCCAAGACTCAGCGGAGCTGCCACTGAGGCGTTTCCGGGTTTTAGGACATTTGTGTTCACCCTAAATGGAGACGTCTAAAACAAGCTGAAGGGAGAAACAGAGAGGCTGACATACGACGTTCTCCTATTTCTATGAAATAATAGAAATAGCAAGAATGAAGTCCACTTACCTGCATGAATTTCATGGCAACAAGGCGGAATCCCTTCTGCTCAAAACGCTTGATGATCTCTCCCACAAGGCCACGCTGGACTCCATCAGGCTTGATGGCAATGAAGGTGCGCTCGCTATTGGCCATGGTCCTGGGGATAGACAGGTGGAGGGATGAAACAACACTGAATATCCTGCCTACATCATTATTGTTCTCAAGAGGATTACCTCCATAAAGCTGGTTTAAATCTGCAACTCCAGGACTCTCTAGTAAAACCTAATTCCTCCTCAGTCGCCTCATCTATGAACTAATATCCCAGAGTGGGGAAGGGTCCAAAAGCAGGGCCTATAATTTCTATTTCATTTGATTTAATAAGCTTCTATTAAGTCATGTCAAGAGGACATGACCGCCAGTTCACCCTCGATCTGGACTCAGGCAATCGGAGGCTCCTCACCCCTTTCCTGTCCCTGGAATATACACTCTGTACACTGTTCCCACAGTAGGAGCCGTTACAAGGACACAGCCTTGAGAGAGTAAGGTGTTGTTGAGACCATCTGGACTGAACATGTGACTGAACCCAGTTAAACTATGTAAGTTTATATAAACTATATAAACTATATAAACTTTAAGATTCTGGTGGGTGGGTACAATGCAGCCAGCCAAGACAAGCCTCATATGTATGTTCCCTTACTTATTAAAACTGCTACCTTCCCACCTGGAGTGGTCTACCTCTTTGATCTCTCCTGGTCCTCTCTGTACAGGGGCCAGTGTGTGGACTAACAATTTGTGAGCCAGCCAGGAGACTGAAGAGATGTGCCTTGGGAAAGAGGCATCCCTGGGGGAAATCCCAAGCTGAACATCGACCTCTATGTGGGGAGGGTGGCCTGTATGTTTGATACTTGTGGACCACCACATGAAAACAAGGATGCCCCAAGAACACCGGCTGCTTTAGTGCATTTGTTAGAGAAACTACACAGAGCAGCAAAGAAGGGAAATGAATGGCTGCCACAGTGGGCTGGCCTCTACTGAGGGCAGGCCACTGGCCACAGATGCACAACTAGAGGCTGAAGCTCGAGTTAGACAGTTGGAAGAAGAGCTGAAGTTAGAGAAGAACGTGCAGGTGTCCACTGCTCTGCCAGCTTTGGGGCTGGCAGACAAGATGAGAGAGCAGGATTGTAAGTTGGAGATCTTAGCTTGTCATATGGCAAAGCTAGGAGAGCACAAGCTGCTGCAGATTAATGTCCAAGTGCTGTGACAAAGCCTGATTAGGACGCTAAGAGACAGAATCCCTGGGAAAGTGAGGAGCACAAAGGGGAGGCTGTTGTGGTGACTGACAATGAAACAGATGAAGCGCCCCATGCTGTCCAACGCCTAATACAAAGAAAAACTTAACAATTTTTTTTAAATTTTATTTTTATTTATTTATTTTTGGTTGCATTGGGTCTTAGTTGCTGCGCGCAGGCTTTCTCTAGTTACAGCGAGTGGGGGCTACTCTTTGTTGTGGTGCACGGGTTTCTCATTGCAGTGGCTTCTCTTGTTGCACAGCACAGGCTCTAGGCAGGCGGGCTTCAGTAGTTGTGGCACACGGGCTCAGTAGTTGTGGCTCACGGGCTCTAGAGCGCAGGCTCAATAGTTGTGGCGCACAGGCTTAGTTGCTCCGCGGCATGTGGGATCTTCCTGGACCAGGGCTTGAACCTGTGTCCCCTGCATTGGCAGGCGGATTCTTAACCACTGCGCCACCAGGGAAGCCCCCAAGAAAAACTTTAAATAGTAATTACCCTAGACTTCTGATAATAGAGAAATACACCCCAAAACTCTTAAGAGAAAACTTGCATTCTTTCTCTGTTCCTTGAAGTTATAAATCTTACCATGTCTTTGAAATGTAAACACCACAGGAAATAACTAAAACACTGCCCACAGACCAAAGAAAAAGGGGGGGGGGGCAGTGGTGAAAACACAGACTGCTACAGGAGCACCCCCACACAAAATCTAGTCCACAGTTTCCCTAAGATTATTCATCAAGGGCAAGTACAAATTTTTTTTTTTTTTTGGCCATGCTGCGCGGCTTGAGGGATCTTAGTTCCCCAACCAGGGATCAAACCCATTCCCCCTGCAGTGGAAGCGTGGAGTCCTAACTACTGGACCACCAGGGAATTCCCAAATTTTTAAAATCTTCTCCACAAATATTAGTAAAAGGCTTCAGCCATGTGAGCGGATACTTGATTCATGGCTAAAGTTCTAGAGAGAAAGCTATGGATTCTCTGTGTCTGTCAGTATGTTCGTATGTCTATGGATTTGTTACATATAGGTGATGTTTTTCTATCTCCAGAGAGTATTGTCAAAATTAATTTGTAAAAGAGCTCTATTTAGTTGGCCTAAAGAAAAATAAGCTTTGATATCAATAGTGTACTTATATAAAGCTGAAACAATTTTCTTTCATCTGCTCAAAGGACAAAGTTTTGTTGGACTATTGGTCTGTTCCTTATGGGACTGTAAGAGGTTTTTCTTTACCTTTTGAGTAACCTGCCCAGAAAAAAAGATTCTGTGGTTTTATCCAAATAATTTCTTGTGCTTCATGTTGTCTTTATCACGTCTTCAATTACTTAAGAAAACTGAATCTTCTCTATTAAAAGAGCTAAGTTTTTTTTATAATTATGTAACTTTCTGTATTTGCCTTTGGAGTCTTTGTCACTTAAGTTAAATAGATAACTAAGTATTGTTTCACAGTGAGCTAAGATCCTATTTAATCTAGTGTTTTAAAACCTTTTGGTATTTTTGACAAGCTCCCCCAAAATCTAATTCTAAATAAAGTTATGCTGACCTAGAACTAACTTTGGGATTTTCCAGAGGGCCCCTGGAACATCTCTAAAGACGTATTCTCTTTCCTTATAAAATAGGTTAAACTAATTAGCCTATTTGATATATTAAATTATATGGGAAACACTGTCAAATAAGAAGTGATGTTAGGGACTTCCCTGGTGGCGCAGTGGTTGGGAGTCCGCCTGCCAATGCAAGGCACACGGGTTCGAGCCCTAGTCCAGGAGGATCCCACATGCTGTGGAGTGGCTGGGCCTGTGCACCACAACTACGGAGCCTGCGATCTAGAGCCCGTGAGCCACAACTGCTGAGCCCGCGTGCCACGACTGCTGAGGCCTGCACACCTGGAGCCTGTGCTCTGCAACGGGAGGGGCCACCACAGTGAGAGACTCGCGCACCGCAGGGTAGGGTGGCCCCCGCTCGCCACAACTAGGGAGAGCCCGCGTGCAGCAACGAAGACGCAACGCAGCCAAAAAGAAATATAAATAAATAAATTAATTAATGTAAAAAAAAAAAAAAAGAAGTGATGTTAAACTTTCTTTGGGCTATATTTGTATGAAATTCCTAAAAATCTGATGTGTCCTGGTATGATGTTATTAGTTATAATTTTAAAATGTATGTCACAAAAACAATCAAATTCCCTTGTCAACTGTATTATAATGAACTCTCATCAGATCTTTAACCATGGCCATTTTAAAGTCTTTTTTCATTTACAGTCATTGTCGTACTCTGATGGTTTTGCAAAACTGTTCCTGCAAAAGTGCTTCATATTCAAGGACTTTTATGGAAAAACTTCAACAAGCCTAGGTTTCTGATACCTAAGATCAATTTGCCTTCATGTGAGAGGGGCGGTAATGGACGTTTCAAGGACTTCCTCACGGCTACCTGCACAGCCTCACCACATGTCATGGGATGATGATAGCCCAAGACCTGCGCCTGTTCCCCTTCCCCACTTCAGTAAAACGGGCCCATTACATTGATGATATAATGTTCACATGGGAAGACTTGCCCCTGCTGCAGGACACTCTGCAGGCTTTGCTGGAACATCTGTGAGGGAGAGGATGGGCAGTGAATCCACAGAAAATTCAAGGCCCAGGCACCACAGTAAAGTTTCTGGCCGTCCTTCGTTTGGGTAAGATTCAAGTTGTCCCAGAAGTTGTCATTGATAATGTACAAGCCTACCCAACCCCTAAGAATGTGAAAGAGGTGCAAGCCTTCATAGGAATTTGGGGGTTTTGGAGGACTTTTATTCCCCATCTGGCACAGTGCCTCCATCCCTTATACCACCTGGTAATGAGAGGGCATACGTGGGACTGGGGATTAGAGCAGCAAGCCGCCTTTCAGATGGCAAAAATATTAGTGAAGCAAATTAAAGTTCTGGGCATCTCCCAAGCCGGACTACCATTTGAGTTAGATGTGTCTGTGACTCCAGAAGACCTGGGTTGGGCACTGTGGGAGAGACAACAGAAAGAGAGTACCCCTAGGATTTCTGGTCCCTGGAAGGGGGCAGAAACCCAATACACCCCCGCAGAGTAACAGCTTCTAGCAGTGTACACAGCATTCCTCCGGGTACAGCCTCTCACAAAGGAACAGCACATCATGGTAAGAACTTCCCTTCCTTTGAAGGGGTTGTTCAGAATATGTTCCATCTACCCACCTCTGCCATGGCTCAAACCCCCCACGCTGACTAAACGACACGTCTGTTTGCAGCAGAGGAGTACCCTACCCCGGCCCGCTGTCTAGAAATGTGGATGCTCCTAGGCCCTGTAGAGAATGTAGATCCTCCAAACGTCCTGGCCCTGTTCCTGTGTCGGCCTGTAGAGAGGGAGTGCGGGAAATTCCCACTGATGCCTGCTATACACATGCCTGGAAAGAGGAACAAACTGCAGCCTCCAGTGGGTTGGTGAGCCCTGGCCATTAATGCTTTGCACTGACAGGTGGGCTGTTCTAAAGGGATTGACCCTATGGCTTAGACAATGCCAAGACAAGGGGTGAATGATCATAAATAAGCCTTGTGGGGTCTGGATATGTAAAAAGACATTTGGGTTCACCTGCAAGAGTCTGAGGCACTCCTCACTGTCTTCCACACCCTGGCTCATAAGGCACTGACATCCTCTGGCAATCAGGAAGCTGATGCCCTAGGCCAGAAATGAGTCCTAGCAACTGACCCTTGGGTGCATAGGCAGAGGGAACACTGAAGTGCCCAGGGGGATGACATATTGCCAAGGATGCTGGACTGCCTTTGAAATACAGTGACTCAGTTAATGCAGTAATAGCAGGTCCTGTGTGTTCTAAACAACACCCAAGGCAACTGCCAAAGGAGTCTGGGGCCACCCACCAGAGCTCCCAACTGATGTGAAATTGGCCAATTGATTATACTGGCCCCCTCCCTCCTAGTGAGGTTCTAAATATGCTCTGGTTTGTGTGGACACTGCATCTGGCCCAACCTAAGCTGTCCCCTGTTGCCTCACAAACCAGGCTGCCACTATCAGGGGATTAGAGAAGCTAAGACCATGTATGGATACCTTTGTTGAATAGACAGTGATCGGGGGTTATATTTCAAAGGTCATGACTGGGCAAAAGAATATGACATCAAATGGAAGTTCCATCTCCCCTATAACCCACAGGCAGGAGGACTGGCAGAAAGGAAAAATGGAATAGTAAAGCAGCAGATTAAATTACTAAAAGGTAAAACCACCTTGGCCAGGTGGACTAAAGTACTGTCCCAGATTTTGATACATTTGAATGATCAACCAGTAGAACCTACGGCCCCAAATACCAGACTGGGGACCCCTGACAAGACACCCAATGCCATACAGGTAAGGAAGTCTTGGGAAACAGCCACTATCCCAACTTTCTCTGTGGATCAATGTGCTGTGCTGCTGAGAACACCAAGACCCATCATACCTGGGAAAGGAGTTATCTACTGGAATTTGCAATGGGATGTCTCACCGGGATGGGTGAATTCACACCTCTAGGTAAGGGAGACTTACTCAATCTCCACTGGGATCCTGCTGTCCTACTGCAAGCCAGACTGTTGAAATGTGCTACAGCTGGAATGAAACACGCACCTTTGAAAGAGGGGAGAAGGTGGGGTTTCTGGTCTGGCATATCCTGCCCCCAGTCCACCTCCTCACGCTTAACAGTGCTGCCTGCCCCGGCCAATATGTATGCTATGTACAACCGGGTCAAGTTCCTAAAGCCACCAACCTCCCTCTCCTCCAGGCCAGATGGGCACATTCCGTTTTCTACTGGTACAATCATTTAGCCACCATCTTTGTCCCCTCCATTGGCCTGGAGGACATTATAGCATACAGAGAAGCCCTTACTAACTTCACCCAGCAAGCCTTAAATGACAGCCTGCAAAGCCTTTCTTTACCAATCACTGAAATATCTTTCATGAGAAAAGCTGTCCTCCAAAACAGAAGAGCCTTGACATTATTACTGCCTCATAAGGGGACGCAGGAAATCAGTGGTTCAGATTATGGGGCTCTTCATAGAGAAAACTGTTACTTATTTTGGGAATCATCTTAATCCATGTTTTCTCTTGGATGTGCCTCTATACTGTTGCTGTGGCATCTGCCTCCACTGCAGTCAGACAGCTGCCAAATGAGCCACCGCCATGCTGGCAGAACCCCTTGCTGACCTGTCAAGCACACTTCTGACCCTGCAGAAGGAGAGGGGGTGAGACTGTAAGAGCCAGTCACAAGCGGTGGAGGACTGGAGGAGGTCATAACTATCAGCTGACCCTCCAGCTGAACCCAGAAACTGGAGGCTCCTCACCCCCACCGCTGTCCTTGGAATGTACACTCTGCCTACTATCCCCACGGTAGGGGCTGTTCGAAGGACACAGCCTTGAGAGAGTAAGGTGTTGTTGAGACCATCTGAACTGAACATGTGACTGTACCTAGTTAAGGCCTTTACGTATACTTTTAAAATTCTGGTGGGCGAGAGCAGAGATCTATTTGTCTTGCAACCACCCAAGACAGGCCTCAAGCTCTGTTGCTCATTACACGTCACCTACCAATCTGGAGTGGTCTGCCTTTCTTCAGTCTCTCCTTTCCTTCTGTGTACAGGAGCCAGTTTTTGAACTAACATAAGCATCTACTGTGTACCCAATACTGTGGCAGAACTAAGGCAGGGGAGGTAAAAAAAAAAAAGACACTATCTCTCAATTACCCAGATGAGGGACACTACAGTGATAATGTGAAAGTGATGTCTGGTACAGGGCAGTCTAAAATATGGTTTGACCTACTGCCACAGTCATGGTATTAGAACTAGAAGGGGTTTTACAGATTATTTCATTACAATCCCCTTCTTTTACAAATGAGGAAACAGATCTAGAGCACCCGAATGAGGACCAAAATCCAGATTTCCCAACGCTATGCAACTTATGCTATATCATGAGATGTAATGAATATTCTGACTAACCAGTAAATGGTGGACTGCGGGAGAACTATTGCCATGAGTAATATCTGATATGCGACATCATGCTGGAAGGAAGCCTAGAAAGTATCTATTCCAGAGATCCTTTTACAGAGAAAAAGATCGGGCTCAGGACCTGCTCTGTCTCCATAAGATGAGAAAGGAGTCCCTTCACCTTGAAAGTCAATCCCTCTGTGGATAACAGCACCACCTCCTGGCTCCATCTTCCTGTACTTTAGCTTACCTCTTATTTCAGCACCTTAACAATATGTTTGAATTTTCTGTTTATCTGTCTCTCCACTGGCCTGCCGCCTGTATACACGGATGGATTACTTCTGTGTCTGTCCCTGGTACCTAGCCACAGGGCCTAGCACTCAATAAGAGCAAAGAAAATGTCTTAAATGATAATCACCCTACACCTCCAAGAAAAAGAGACAAAGCCCAAGAACTGGCGGAGAACTCCCAGTGGAAGCTGGAGACAAGCATGGACTCCCCAGGAGAAAATGGAGCTAAAGAGCGACAAACAGTCCCTGTAAGTATCCTCCACATTCACCTGACACACACCTGTCATTCATTCAGAGCCCAGCACTGCACTAGACAGAAACAAATAAGGCACAACCCCTACGGTCGCGGACTAATGGGAAAAGCAGCCACGGACAAAGGTGAGTCCACGTGGCGTGGGACGTGAGCTGACAGGTTTGCAACTGTCGACTGGCGCTTCCCTCCCACCCGATCACCCTGGCCACGTCTCAGAGCGGAACTCATCCGATCTCTTCACCTCCCCCTCCCCGGATCCCCTTCCTCTCCCTTTCCTCTCAGTACCCCGAACCCTTCTCACCAATCCAGCTACTTGGGCTTCAACTCCTTCTGCTGCCACCGGCACCGGAAACGCGACCCCGCCCCTCGTGGTTCCCGGCACCCGCCCCCGCGGAACGCTTCTGCCCAGATCGGCTGCGGGAGGGCGCATTTTGCAGAACACCACTCGCCTACGCTTCCTCCTGACAGTCGGGTGTCATTCTAGGGAGCAATTTCCAAAGTTCAACTTCCGGTACTGTTTTTTCCTGCTCTTCTGGTTGGCTACCGCCATCTTTTTTTTTTTTTCCTTAAGATTCTGTGACTGTCTTTTTTCTCGAGCAAATTGGCTTCCCGAGAGGTGGCGCTCACACTTTTCATTGAGTCTGAACGAGCGCCTGACCTAAAAGTAGACAGTCGCCCTCGTTTTACATTTACTCATTCTTTCCAGCCTGTCAAGCAGATTTTTTATCGAGTACCTTCTGTGTGGCAGGCATTGTTTCAGGGTCTGGGGTATAGCAGTAAACTTTGTTGGAGCTGGTTATGGGGTTGGGAATGGGGACAAACAATAAATAAATGAGCAAATTAATATGAAATATATCATAGTATGCAAATGCTGTTAAGAAAAAGCAGGGCAAGGGCGGAAGGAAGATTGAAGCAGTAAACTAAAGGTTAAAGGAGGTGGCAGTAGAATAGACCTGCATGAAGTGAGGGAGCAACTCTGGTGATTACCCAAGGGCCAGTATTATAGTGGGCGTTGAGCGCTAGAAACTGCGGTTGGAGAGCAGCAAGATTTATGTTTTGGTGGGAAGCGATTGGAAGATTTTGAGTAGGGCATCATATCATCTGATACACATTTTTTAAAAAAATCATTCTGACTGCTGTAGGAGGAATGGATAGGGTAAGATACAAAGCAGAATCAGGAGCCTTTTCAACAAATGTGCGGGAGCAATGGGACATCCATAGGCAAAAGAAGAAGAAAAAAAACCTCTACCTAAACCTCCCACTTTAAATGAAAATTCACTCCAAATGGATCATAGTTTTGTAAGTGTAAAACTATGTGGACAAGAAAAAGAAAGAAAGAAAATGTTGCCTGCCATGTCAGTAAACAAAGACTGTTGCCTGACATCAAGCCATCAGCCACTGTGGCCTCCCCAATGGTGCACACTGAAGGGAAATCAGGAGAAAAACAGGGTACTGGCCCTAGATAGTTAAGACGCGTATCAAAGGAATAATTTCAATGAGCGTATTTTTTTTTAATCCAATGCAGCTTTTTTGTGTGATTAGCAGTAATTTTTTAAAAATTTTATTGATGTATAGTTGATTTACAATGTTGTGTTAATTTCTGCTGTACAGCAAAGTGATTCAGTTATACAAATAAATATTCTTTTTCATATTCTTTTCCATTATGGTTTATCACAGGATATTAAATATAGTTCCCTGTGCTATACAATAGGACCTTGTTGTTTATCCATCCTATATATAATAGTTTGCATCTGCTAATTCCAAACTCCCAATCCTTCCCTCCCCCACCCTCCTCCCCCTTGGCAACCACAAGTCTGTTCTCTAAATTGATTACCAGTACTCTTTTGATGTTCCACTAACATGTTTCTTGTATGTTTTTTTCAGCAAAAACTATATATCCTGGCTTCTCCCTTACCTCTTTGGAACAGTTCCTCAGAGCTATCTGAGAGACTGTCTCCCAAGCTATAGTCATCAGTAGGGTCATCAAATAAAACTTACCTCACTACTTTTAGGCTGTGCGGGTTTTTTTAGTCAACACTGTAAAAAGTTTAGGAAAAAAAAATGGTAAAAAATCTTCAGGACCAAGGGCTAGGCAGAGTTTCTAGACTTGCCACCATAAGCACAATTCATACAAGGAAAATGTTGATAAACTGGATCTTATCAAAATGAAAACCTCTGGCTCTTCAGAACACCCCGAGAAGAGGATGAAAAAACGAGCTACAGGGTGGGAGAAAATATTTGCAAACCACGTACACAACACAGCCCTTGTATCTAGACTATATAGAGAATTCTCACAACTGTTAAAAAAAAAATCCAATTAGAGAATGAGCAAAAGACAAGATATTTCACGGAAGAGGATATGCAGATGGCAAATAAGCACATGAAAAGATATTCAGCGTCATAAGCCATTAGGGAAATGCAAATTAAAACCACAATGATATATCACTACACACCTTTGATAATGGCTAAAATAAAAAATAGTGACAACACCAAATGCTCTCGAGGAGGTGGAGAAACTGTATCCACTCATACATTGCTGGCAGGAATGTAAAATGGTACAGCCACTCTGGAAAAGTTTGGCAATTTCTTATAAAACTAAACATGTGCTTACCACATGACCCAGCAATTGCACTCTTGGGTGTTTATCCCAGAGAAAATGACTTTTGTTCTGGTCACACAAAAACTTGTACACAAATATTTATAGTGTAAGTAGATAGGGTAGGGGGTCCCCAGAGAAAGGGAACTGACCTTGGGGTTTTTTTTGTTTTTTGTTTTTTTTACTTTAAGAGAAGCCATTTTTGGCCTAAGCCACTTTGTGATCCAAGCCACAATGCTTATCCTCAAAGAGGTCTCAGTAATTAATGATTTAAGGGAACTAAAGAATGCAGGAACAAAGGGAAAGCAATCAGGAAACAGTAGCTCAGAAATAAAAGAGTCCTAGTTCCTCCTCTTAATTCCTCCTAGTTCTTCCTATATCCAAGGGACATACATAACAATCTAATACATATCTTTGAGTTCTGCAGGAACTAAGGCCCCCACCTAGCTGGAGGACGGTAACTACAGGCTGAGATCCCAGACTGGTCAGAACTTAAGTAATAATAATATTGACCTTTACTGAACCTAATGACTTCAATCAACTAAAGCTTGGACTCTGTTAACCTTTGTCCCAATTCTATGCTAAATTCTCCTCTGCTCAAGCCCCTTCATGAATATGCATGTACCCTTAGCTTAAAACTTCCACAGTTTTGCTGTTGGGGAGATACTGCTTTGGGAAAGATCCCTGGTGTTCTCCTTACTTGCTGTAAGTAATAAAGTCTTCCTTCTCCCACTCTTTGGCTTGGTTGTGTCTTTTGGCTTGACACCCACGAAGAGGCAAACCCAGTTTTCAGATAACAGTAGCAGCAATTTGTAATAGACCAAAACTGGAAACAACCCAAATGTCCATGATTCACTTTGCTGTACACGTAAAATTAACACAACATTGTAAAACAACTATACTCCAATAAAAATTAAGAAAAAAAAAAAAACTATGGTCCATCCATACCACGGAACACTACACAACAATAAAAAAAGAAACTGCTGATACATGCAACAACTTGGGCAGATCTCAAGAGAATTATGCTGATTAAAAAAAGCCAATCACAAAAAAATTACTTACTATATTATTGCATTTATATAACATTCTCTTTTTTTTTTTTTTAACATTCTTGAGATAACAAAATTATAGAGATAGAGAATAGTTTAGTGGTTGGCAGGAGTTAGTGATTGGGGAGAGGGCATGGGTATGTCCTAAAAAGGTAGCACAAGGGAGTCTTGTGGTAATGGAATCGTTCTGTATCTTGATTTTGGTGGCAGTTACATGAATCTGTTACTGAAAGCTTGGCCTCTCTGTACAATGGTGCTGAACCAAATCTCAGACAGAGTTTTGGGTGAAGCAGAAAAAGATAGTGGTATTGCTTTGCCAGGCAAAGGGAGACACGCTGGGCTTCTGCCTTGAAAAACTATATGTTCCAACCCCAGAGGATTTGATGAAGGTTTTATAACTGTGGTTCAAGGGTAGGGTCTCTGACAAGATTAGGGTGTGTGTAGGGCCTGTACTCCTTTAATCTCATCTCAGGGAGCTGGTCTCCTAATCTTGATGAGCTTCTCTGATCCCTTTAATCTTGCCTTGGGTGGTTTCTTGGCTGCTCCTCCCTTGATTAACAACTGTTCAAATCCGCCCTTTGGAACTCAGGGAAGGTCATGGAGGCTGGAGTCTTGCCTACAAAAAATGGGGGACAAAAGGGCCTCCATGCTGAGAGCCCCACAGGGCCCCACTCGGTTTCAGATTTACACATGTGACAAAGTTGCACAGAACTATACACATGCCAAAAAAATGAGTGCATGTAAAACTGATGAGATTTGAATAAATTCTATGACATATACCTATGTCAATTTCCTGGCTTTGATATTACACTACAGTTATACAAGATGTTACCATTAGAGGCACTGGCTGAAGGATACATGGGACTTCCTCATACCTATTTTTTTGCAACTTCCCATGAATCTATAATTATTTTAAAAGTTTAGCAATTTCTAAACAGAATCAGAAAAACTGGTTGAGACTATAGTAGTAGTGTTACCGAGTCCAAGCTCCCTCTGCTCACCGCATGACAGGCCAATAAATTGGGGGATGAGGTGTTGAGGCAAGAAATAGAGACTTTATTTGGAAAGCCAGGCATCTGAGAACATGGTGGACTAGTGTCCTAGAGTACCATCTTATCAGGGTGTGGATGCTAGTTTCTTTTATAGAACAGAGAGGGGGAGGAGTTGAGGAAATAAAGTGAAAAGGCCATGAGTCTTGCAAAACATCTCCTGGTTTTGGCCAGCCTCTGAGGGGATGTGTTAATTTCTTCTTTTTTTGCACCCGTTCACAGGCGGACAGGGTCAGGGTGTTTCCCTGAGAGCTGAACAAAGGCACTTTAGTTTAACATTCAGGCAGAGGAGCAGGGTTCCCCAAGGCAGGCCATTATGTATGCCTATAGCTATAGACAGAACAAAAGCAATGGAAAGCAAGGGTCAAAATAAAAGAAACAGATCCAACATGGAGTCAGATTTTGTTCTTCCATGTTACAATTCCCCACTGTCAATGTCCATTCTACAGTCTTGCAGGATAAGGGGCAACGACTGCTCTAACTGCTTCCTGCCATGTAGGGGCGGGAATGAGGGGTGATCATGGAATGGAAATGATCAGCCTTGGGCAGGGAATAATTCTCAGAATTTTTAGTAAATAGTACAACTCTCAGTTATTTGAACCTGATTCTGTGTTTTTCAGTAGAACAGGATTAAACAAGTAGATTGACTCACCCTTCTCCAGCTATAAGGAAACTACAGTCTCAGGTTAAGGAATTTAGCACTTTCCTATGTATAGGAAGATGCAAGAGTCCGGGCTCACTGAAATCATTCCTTTGATATGCACCTCATCTGTCTGGGGCCAGTATCCTGTGCTTTCACATCCTGAGTTTCCTCAAGGCTCACCATAGGGAGTGGCTGCAGTCTGATGGCTGCTAGATGGAAGGTATTTTTTCCTTCCTGAGTTCCCTCAGAGCTCACCAGCTCACCATCGGTGGTGGCTGCAGTTGCTGATGACTGTGACATCCTTTGTTTATGGATATGGCAGGAAATATTCCATTTCTCAGATCCTCCTCTTGGTCAGGAATTTGACCAATATTTGGGAGACAATTCATGACCAAATTTTGTCCCATGGTGCTGAGGCTCATCCCAGATCAGGCAAAAATTCTTGTTGATATGACACTCTACGTGCTGTTTCCGGATTAGGCCCTGTTGATAATTAAAAATTTTCTGGACCCACTGTCTTACTAGTCTGTTATGATCCAGGAAATGTTTTTCCTTATTGCTTCTTCCCATACTTAGAATCACACTATTACAATTATTCTATAAAAGTCATAAATGTGATCTATTTCCTCAAGATGTTTAGCCATCATCAATTTTGTTGGAGGCCTGGTTACACACTGGGTACTGTAAGAGACAACAATCTTATAAAATAGACAGTATATAAGTAATGCAGCTAGTAACATTGACAAAGTCATAGTGCAGCAGGGAGACACAAAGCATAAACAATTTGGAAACAAAAAACAAATTAAAACACGTAATCCAGTTACAATAAACCATCAAGTCCACAGGAGAGCCAGCTGGAGAAGCCAAATTCTGGCAGGATCAGGTAGCGAGAAAAAAGTAAATGTTTCATCTTTGTTTACAAGGGTATACTTTATTAACTTGTTGTAGGTCATAGCATAAGAGAAAAAGTTTTTCTGGAAAATGAAGATTAAGGCTAGTATATTTCCCAAAGTCATAAAGTTATAAATCATATTCATCAGTTCACTCAGTCCCATGTAATTAATTCCTATTGATCTGGATAAAGTAACCAGGTTTTCCATTAGTTTTGTCATATGTTACCCAGTCCAGTGGTATTACCTAAATGCTATCAGAAACTTATATTTGTTAAAAAAAAAAAGTTCCTTTTTATGAGTCTTCTTGAAAATCTTCATTTTGTAAAAGCATCAAGACAAAACTTAAAATAACATGTTTAAAGATTTGAGTACAGGGCTTCCCTGGTGGCGCAGTGGTTGAGAATCTGCCTGCCAATGCAGGGGACGCGGGTTCGAGCCCTGGTCTGGGAAGATCCCACATGCCGCGGAGCAACTAAGCCCGTGAGCCACAACTACTGAGCCTGCGCGTCTGGAGCCTGTGCTCCGCAACAAGAGAGGCTGCGACAGTGAGAGGCCCGCGCACCACGATGAAGAGTGGCCCCCAACTTGCCACAACTAGAGGAAGCCCTCGCACAGAAACGAAGACCCAACACAGCCATAAATAAATAAATAAATTAATTAATTAATTTTTAAAAAAAAGATTTGAGTACAATGCAATCAGCAGGAAACTTGGATATTTCTGTAACATAAAACCAACCAGCTCTGGGACTTCCCTGGTGGTCCAGTGGGTAAGATGCCACACTCCCAAGGCAGTGGCCCTGGGTTCAATCCCTGATCGGGGAACTAGATCCCACATGCATGCCACAACTAAGAGTCCACATGCTGCAACTAAGAAGTCTAAATGCTGCAACTAAGAAGCCCACATGCCGCAACTATAAGCCCACATGCTGCAACTAAAAAAAGATCCCACATACTGCAACAAAGATCCCACATGCTGCAACAAAGACCTAGTGCAGGGCTTCCCTGGTGGTGCAGTGGTTGAGAATCTGCCTGCCAATGCAGGGGACACGGGTTCGAGCCCTGGTCTGGGAAGATCCCACATGTCGTGGAGCGGCTGGGCCCATGAGCTACAACTGCTGAGCCTGCGCGTCTGGAGCTTGTGCTCTGCAACAAGAGAGGCCGCGATAGTGAGAGGCCCGCGCACCGCGATGAAGAGTGGCTCCCACTTGCTGCAACTGGGGAAAGCCCTTGCACAGAAACGAAGACCCAACACAGCAAAAAAAATAATAATAATAAATAAATAAATAAAAAATAAAAATAAAGGAATTCCTTTTTAAAAAAAAAAGACCTAGTGCAGCCAAAATAAATAAATAAATAAATAAATAAATAAATAAAATATTTTTTAAATGAAAAAATAAAACCAACCATCTCTGAGACATACTTTGGGGTTTTTTTTGGATTTTATCTAGCTATTCAATAAACTTCCATCACTTAACTTAAATTAGCATAACTCTAGAATTTAAAGTTACCAAATATCTGGAAAGATCATTTTTTTAAATTTATTTATTTATTTATTTTGGCTGCATTGGGTCTTTGTTGTTGCATGCAGGCTTTCTGTGGTTGTGGCTAGCGGGGGCTACTCTTGTGGTGCGCAGGCTTCTCATTGCGGTGGCTGCTCTTGTTGCGGAGCACAGGCTCTAGGCGCACGGGCTTCAGTAGTTGTGGTGCATGGGCTCAGTAGTTGTGGCTCACAGGCTCTAGAGCACAGGCTCAGTAGTTGTGGTGCACGGGCTTAGTTGCTCTGCGGCATGTGGGATCTTCCCAGACCAGGGCTCGAACCCGTGTCTCCTGAATTGGCAGGTGGATTCTTAACCATTGCGCCACCAGGGAAGCCCTGGAAAGATCATTTTAAGTAGACATTTCTAAAATATAATTATTTTTAAAGAGTTTAGCCAAAAGTTCATATCTCATTTACATTTACTTTAAAGTTTAATTATATCAAGTTATTTTCCTTGCAACAGATGTAATAAGGTCTTATTTGATTCCTAGGTACAATAAAGTATTATACTTCATATTAATGACTCTAAAGACATGTTTATATTAATTAGATCAACAAACAAATTTAATACCAGGTATCAACTTAATATTGAATATTTCCCAGTACACATGAACCTGAAAGTCATTTTGGCTGGTTTCTTTATATTTAATTTGTAAGCGCTTACTTTTAAATTGAATAAAACTCTTTACAAACTCAGTTTTGATAATATTTTTCAGAGGTAGAGATATCTCATATGTACAATGTATACACAGACATGTAATATAAACAGGTCCCCTTTCTGTTCCAGCAAAGAAAGGACACGGTGAGGAACATACAGTGGTGGGTTGCCCCAGGGTAAACTTCTGAGCTTCCTGAAGTACCTCACAAGTAGCTGCTACAGCTCCAAGGCAAGGGAGCTATCCCTTAACAAAATGTTCTAGTCGTTTTGAGAAGTAGGCAACGGGTCGAGGGATATTCCCCAGAGTTTGAATTAACACCCCAAGGCTTCTGCCTTGTCTCTCATGTACATACAGTTTGAAAGGTTTCTTTAAGTCCAGTAGTTCCAAAGCCCGGGCTGAGACTAACTTCGTTTTTATTGTTTCAAAGGCTGTTTGGCACTCTTCAGTTCAAGTAAGGGGCTCAAGATCATGTCCCTTCAGTGCCTCCTAGAGGGGCTTTACTATGAGCCCATAGTTTGGATCCAAATCTGACGGAGCCCTGCCAGTCCCAGAAAACCTCTCAGGTGTCTGCGGGTCTTGGATGCTCCCAAGCCTGCAGTTGCCTGCTTTCTGTCAGGCAAAAGATCCCGCTGTCCTTGGGAGAGGACAAAGCCCATATACATGACTTGCTGTTTGCATATCTGGGCTTTTTTCTGGGAGACATTATATTCAAAATTGGCCAAATAGTTCAGCGTTCTGATGGTATTTTGTAGACATTTATCATATGTAGGGCTCACTATGAGCAAGTTGTCCACATATTGGAGTAAGAGTCCTTCAGCCAGTATTGTTTCTAAGATCTCCAGCCAACGTCTCCCCAAACAAGGTAGGGGAATTCTTAAATCCTTGAGGCAGGACAGTCCAACAATACTGTTGGACTACCTGTGTCTCTGGGTCCTGCCATTTAAAAGTAAAATAGCTGCTGTGATTCTTCTGCAATAGGAATGCAGAAAAAAAGCATCTTTTAAGTCAAGGACTGAGAACCAGCCGTCGTCTCCCTGCATAGTTATGAGCAGAGTGTATGGGTTAGGCACCACAGGGTGTAAGTTTTGGACTACTTCAGTAATAGCCCTCAGATCTTGGACAAAGTAATACTCTGCTGAGTTTGGCCTTTTGACTGGGAGGATAGAGGTGTTATATGGGGACCCACAAAGTTTAATCAGTCCTGTTTTCAAAAACTTTTCCAGAGTTGGCTGAATTCCCTTTTGGGCCTCTTGTCTCGGAGGATATTGTTTTAGATTGGGTGTCCCAGCATCCCTTTTACAAAGGAGATTTTGTCCCAAAAGGGGGATTGGACGCTCTGGATGTTTCAGGGTGAGGTCCCCTAGTTGGCATTCTCCAGAAACTCCCATGACTGGGATAGACTGAGATGTTTTCTGTGCCACCTTGGTATTTACCACAGTATATGTATGTGACATCTGTATCTATTAGAAAGTCAGTCAACTTGCTCCCCACTGTCAGATTACCTGGGGCTCCTGTGGGGAAATTTGAATCGGACGCCTCAAGTCCAAGGGAGTCCCCAGGGCTCTTCATTTATTATCAGAGTGTTCCTCTCTTTCTCCTATATGAGAGACTCCTGTCTCCTTTTTATTATTTTCTTTCTTTTTCTTTAGTCTAGGGCAATCTTTTCTCCAATGCCCTTCCTCCTTGCAATAAGCACATTGTTCCTTCCCCAGTGGTGGCTTACCTTCCATTAGGTTACTTGCCTTCTGGGAATTCAATGCTGCTGCCAGAAAAGCTGCATTCCGTTTTGCATCTTCTTGCTTCTGTCGTTGTTCCCTGTTGTTGAATAGTTTAAAGGCAACATATACTAATTGAGAAGGGCTCATTCCAAATGCACCATCTAACTTCTGTAATTCTCTTCTTATATCTGAGGTGCTTTGCCCGATGAAGGTCATATTTATCATCCTTACATTCTCAGGGGCCTCAGGGTCTGCATCTGTATAGCACCTATAAGCTTGATAAACCCTTTCTAGAAACTCTGATGGATCCTCATTTGGTTTTTGTTTTATCTATCTCCTGAATTTTGTTTAAGCTCTTTTGTCTAGGTCCCCCCTTGGGCTTTCTTTCAGACCACTGAGCGATAAAGTAGCAGCCCTCTAACTCCTTTTCCTCCTGATGCAATAGCATAAATGTTTCTACATATAGAATCTCATCACTTTTCCCTGCCCTTTTGCAAAACACTTCTAATTGCAAGATTGTATTATAATTGAGTAGTCATAGGCGCACGGCTATGTTTTGCCCATTTGTCTAATATACGACCCAAAGGGCTCTCCTTCGGGATAGATGGACTATTTCCCATTTTTATACGTTTGATAACACCAAAACACAAAAGACACAAATTTTTTTTAAATAAATTTATTTATTTATTTATTTATGGCTGTGTTGGGTCTTTGTTGCTGCGTGTGGGTTTTCTCTAGTTGGCGGCGAGCGGGAGCTACTCTTCATTGCAGTGTGCGGGCTTCTCACTGTGGTGGCTTCTGTTGTTGTGGAGCATGGGCTCTAGGCACACAGGCTTCAGTAGTTGTGGCACAGAGGCTTAGTTGCTCCGCGGCATGTGGGATCTTCCCGGACCAGGGCTTGAACCCATGTCCCCTGCATTGGCAAGCGGATTCTTAACCACTGTGCCACCAGGGAAGCCCTGTCACAAACAAATTCTAATGCAAAAAGCACAAACAAATTCCAACATCGATGCACACAAAACAAAAGCAAATGAACCCTTTCCCAAATCAGGTATAGTCAAACAACAATTCCTCTCTCCAGCAGGGTACCCCAATCAAATGCAAAACAAATTGGCTTGTGCTGTAAAGGGAAAACCCAAATTGAGGGGAGAATCTGTCCCCCGTTATACACACCAGAACGACTTACCCTACAAAGGTCAAGTCCATCAACTCGCAGAAGTTTGTTGATTCCTTGCTCCAACTGCCAAGTGCTGGGGTAGCCAGTGGAATATTGAAGGGAAGGTCTTCAGGACAAATGGTCCTGGCAGCTGCTAGGGCCTTGCTCCAAAATTCCCTGACTAGGGCTGGCTAGCCACAAGCAGCAAGGCTCCTGGCTGGCTAAGCCAAATTTGTTACCGAGTCCAAGCTCACTCTGCTCACCACATGACAGACCAAGAAATTGGGAGATGAGGTGTTGACGCAAGGAATAGCGACTTTATTTGGAAAGCCAGGCATCTGAGAACATGGTGGACTAGTGTCCTAGAGTACCATCTTATCAGGGTGTGGATGCTAGTTTCTTTTATAGAACAGGGAGGGGGAGGAGGTGAGGAAGTAAAGTAAAAAGGCCATAAGTCTTGCAAAATATCTCCTGGTTTTGGCCAGCCTTGGGGAATGTGTTAATTTTTTCTTTTCTGCAGCCTTTCACAGGTGGACAGGGTCAGGGTGTTTCCCTGAGAGCTGAACAAAGGCACTTTAGTTTAACATTCAGGCAGAGGAGCAGGGTTCCCCAAGGCAGACCATTATGTATGCCTATAGCTATAGACAGAACAAAAGCAATGGAAAGTACAGGTCAAAGTAAAAGAAACAGATCCAACATGGAGTCAGATTTTGTTCTTCCCTGTTACAGTAGTCCAAGTGGGAGATGATGGTGGTTTGAAATAAGTGGTGACAAAAGAGAGAAAGAAAAGTAGTTAGTTACAGGGTATATATTTAAGGTTGAGCCTGAAACAGGAGGGAAGGGGGCAGGGCACAACCCTTAAAGAATGACATAGCCATTGAGGATCCAACATAAACTAGTTCAAACCAGCTAGGCCCAAGGTGGTGGAAGATTCAACTTCCAGTAAACCTTGAGCCTCATTACACACTCATTGTAATACATTAGCATGCTAAACAACTCACCAACAGTCACAATGACAGGTCCAAGGCCAACTATAAAGGCCAAAAAAAGGCAGGTAGCCTAATTCCTGTAAATCCCCACCCCTTCCCCAAAATAGTTGGAATAATCCTCTCACTTGTTAGCCTATGAAATTACCCAGCCCATAAAAACTAACCACCCCATTTTTCCAGGCTGTGCTCACCTTTTGAGATGGACTGCATTCTGTCTATGACATGTGTATCTCTCAGGGCCTCTCACCTTCTGAAGTGGCCCACACTCTGTCCATGGAGTGTGTATCTCCCTGAATAAACCTGCCTTCTCACTTAGTTCTCAGGGCAGAGGCCCCTTGCCTACCCACTTATATCCCTCACAAGCATCCTATATTAATAAATCTACTCCTTACCCATCACTTTGCCCCTCACAGAATTCCTTCTGTGCTAAGACATAAAGAACCTGAGCTTCAGTAAGTCCTGACACTAGGTGAGTGATTTTAATTAAAAGACAGTGGATTTGAGTCCAAATCTGAGTTTTGGCTGAGTAAAAGTCTCAGCCTGTGGGTTCAAGTCCCAATCTGAGTTTTGGCTGCATTTGAATCCCATATGAGTTGTGTTTCAAGCCTATACATAGATCTTGCTGATGGATAGGATGTGGGGCATGAGAGGAAAAAAAAATAGATGTTTGACTCCTAGTTTTCTTTTTTCTTCTTCTTCTTCTTCTTCTTTTTTTTTTTTTTTAGTGTTTGGGGTCCACTGTACTAGTGCTTCTAAAACCTCTGTGTACAAATGAATCACTGGGAATTTGTTAAACTGCAAATTCTATTTCTTTTTTTAAAATTTTATTTATTTTATTTATTTATTTTTGGCTGTGTTGGGTCTTCTTTGCTGCACGTGGGCTTTCTCTAGTTGCGGCGAGTGGGGGCTACTCTTTGTTGCAGTGCGTGGGCTTCTCATTGCAGTGGCTTCTCTGGTTGCGGAGCATGGGCTCTATGTGCGTGGGCTTCAGTAGTTGTGGAGTGTGGGCTCAGTAGTTGTGGCTCACTGGCTCTAGAGCTCAGGTTCAGTAGTTGTGGCACACGGGCTTAGTTGCTCCACGGCATGTGGGATCTTCCCGGACCAGGGCTTGAACCCATGTCCCCTGCATTGGCAGGCAGATTCTTAACCACTGTGCCACCAAGGAAGCCCAAACTTCAAATTCTGATTCAGTAAGTTCTGGGATGGATCCTGAGAGTTTGATGATTCCAGTGCTGTTGATTGGTACACTGCAAGACCATGTCTTAGAGTGAGGTTCCTTTCAGTTCCTGATTTAAGCTTTATTGGGTGGGGAGGGTCTTGCCCAGGCAAATGCTGGAGAAGAGGGATGGGCAGTAGCAAACAGGAAGGTCTCATCTCTTCCTGGAAGCCATCCTAATTACACGACTCACCCTAATCTTCCTTTCCCAACCTCACACACAACCCTCCATGCTTCCAGAGGTAAATATTTCTGCAAACCAAATCAGAAAATAATAAGAATTTAAAGATGAAAGTAATCTTAACTGACAAATGGACCAATCCCATCTCCAGAAACCTTAGCAAGGGGTTTCAGTCTCTGCTTGAAACCTCCCAAAATGGGAATTCACTACCTCAGACATTAGATCACTGCTTTCCACCCACCCCTTGCTAAAAAAAATCTGCTAATCAAATATATTCACCTCCCAAAATAATAATAGGAGTAACGTTTAGTGAACTGTACTAATGATATCAACTATTGTGAAGAGAGAAAGAGGGGTCACTATGCTGCTTTGATAGAGTAGGGGAAAGATTTTATAGAGGAGGTAGGATTTGGATACACAAAAAGAAGATGGTATTAATAAATACATAAGTCTGTAGGTACTGGGAGATCAGAAAAGTAGTCAAGAGCAAAGATGTAAGTAGGGAAAAGCAGAAAATGTCTGAGAAACGGATTACACATTCCTAATAAAGTGCTAGAGAACAGTGGGGGATAGAACCACCAAGATTAGTGACAGACCTTGAATGCTAGTCTAAGTTAAGACCTTAGGGGCTTCCCTGGTGGCGCAGTAGTTAAGAATCCGCCTGCCAATGCAGGGGACACGGATTCGAGCCCTGGTCCGGGAAGATCCCACATGCCGTGGAGCAACTAAGCCTGTGCGCCACAACTACTGAGCCCGCGGGCCACAACTAGAAGCCACGGCAGTGAGAAGCCTGCACACCATGCAGCAACGAAGACCCAATGCAACCAAAAATAAAAAAAAATTAAAAAAAAAAAAAGATCTTAGGCTGTAATTAATGGCAAGCCATTGAAGCTTTGGGGATAGGACAGTGACATGAGAAATATCCTAAAATTCTATAACTCAAAAAAACTGTCAAAAATAAATAAATAAATAAATAAAAAACAAAAAATGTCAAGGCCATTCCCTCACTTTACAGAGCTACAGATAGATCGGAAGAGATGATCCAAGGTTACACTGCTACATAGGGAGAGCTCTGTTTTAGACAGTGAAGAATCTAGCTCTAATTTGGAGGATTGATTGGAGAGCAAGAAGCTGGAAGAAAAGAGACTCTTTAGGAGGATGCTGATGGCAACAATAATCAAGGTATGAGGATTAAAGTGGTCAAAGGAATGTTTGTGATAGAATTCCTAGGATAAACTGACAGGAAATGATTAGATATAATTAAAAGGGAGAGAGAAGAACAGTATTATAGCAATGATAGTGCTTAGGAGCATAGCTCTGTTTTCAAAGGATGTGAGGGTGATTCTTGACTCAGCCACTTATTAATTATATGAACTTGCACAAGTTATTCAACATCACTAAGCCTCAGTTTCTATATTTGCTATATCATCATGAGACTGTTGTGAGGATTATATAAAGTAATTCAATAAAAACTTAACACAGTGTCTGGCACATAGTAAATAATAAATGTCAGTTGTTTGGTTTTTTTATAGCTATGGGTGACAATTATTATACCCAAGAAACTGTAACAATAATGATATTAACAGAAATAAGGAAGACCAGAGGGAGCCAGCTAGAGGAAGATGAGTTTGGTGTAATGCTGAATCTGATGCAAAGCAAAGCGAGAGAGAAAATATGTAGTAATCAATTAAGGACATTTATCTGGGGTTCAGAAGAGATGCTAGGCCTAAGGAGAGACATGTAGGAATTATCTGCATAAAAGTGATCTGTAGGTCAATAAAATATTTACAAACGGGCAATATTTACCATTCATTTGTTACACAGAAATGAATAATAACAAATGTTTATTGAAAGATTGCTCTGTGCCAGGTACAAAGTGCTTTACTTACAGTAACTTTTTAAATCCGAATAACCACTTAATGATATCCATACCACTATTATTCTCATTCTTTCTTTTTAACCCCCCTTTTAATTAATTAATTAATTAATTAATTAATTAATTAATTTACTTTTGGCTGCATTGGGTCTTTGTTGCTGCGCATGGGCTTTCTCTAGTTGTGGCAAGTGGGGCTACTCTTCATTGCAGTGAGCGGGCTTCTCATTGCAGTGGCTTCTCTTGTTGCAGAGCACAGGGTCTAGGCGTGCGGGCTTCAGTAGTTGTGGCACACAGACTCAGTAGTTGTGGCTCGCAGGCTCTAGAGCGCCGGCTCAGTAGTTGTGGTGCACAGGCTTAGTTGCTCCGCGGCATGTGGGATCTTCCTGGACCAGGGCTCGAACCCATGTCCCCTGAATTGGCAGGCAGATTCTTAACCACTGTGCCACCAGGGAAGTCCCCCCCCCCTTTTTTTTTAAAGAATCCTGATGACTTTGAGGTAGATGAGGCTGTTGTCAGATAATGAAGTAATTAGGTGTAAGATATAAAAGTAATAAAACTGGGATTTCCCTGGTGGTCCAGTGGGTGAGAATCCATCTTCCAACGCAGGGGACGCCGGTTCAATCGCTGGTCAGGGAACTAAGATCCCACATGCTGGGGCACCTAAACCCATGCACCGCAACTAAGGAGAAGCCCGCACACCACAACTACTGAGCCTGCGTGCTCTGGAGCCTACGCACCTCAACTAGGGAAGCCTGTGCGCAGCAACTAGAGAGAAGCCTGAAACGAAGAGCCTGCACACCACAATGGAGACCCAGTGCAGCCAAAATTTAAAAAATAAATAAACTAATTTTAAAAATATAAATTAAAAATAAAACTGAGGGAAAGAAAGCACTGATTTGAAATTATCTTCCTTTAAGTTCGGATGGAAAATTAAGAAAACTTCCACTTAAAAGTTCTAAGCACAAAATCCAGGTATGTCACGTAGTGGACTTGCTTCTTCAACTGGACCTTAATTCTGCAGCCAATGCAAAGAATCCACTCTCTAATGAACAGCAAGCTACAAAATGATTCTCGGGAATTCCCTGGCCGTCCAGTGGTTAGCACTCCGCACTTCCATTGCAGGGGGCACGGGTTTGATCCCTGGTCAGGGGAACTAGGATCCCGCAAGACCCATGGCGCGGCCACACACACAAAAAATTCTCCCCATGAAGAAGCCAGTGACTTTGCATTTGATTTTTCCAGCTTGGTTAATTCCCAAAAGTTCAGGCTTTGGAGTCCTAAAGTCTTCTTTAGCATTTAACTAGTTTTTTGCTGGTGGAAGGGGCTGGGACTATCTCTCCACACGTAAGCTGATCTTTGTCATAAATCACTTTTATAATGAGAGAGCAGCTAGGGCACTTCACCATGTCTTCCCCATTTGTCAAATCTTCCCAGGTGATGCAAAAGTTACCCCCCCACGGGCAGGGGTAGGAGTACCTCTCTGAGTCCTTCTCATATTGGAAGTCCTCGATCTCCACCTCATTGTGAAACACCGCCATCATCGCTGGGGCCAGTAGAGGTCTGTCACCTACCCCGTCCTACCCAGGCGGGGGTTGGTCCAACTTCTCAGGCCCGGCCTAGCCAGGCCTATTCTCATTCTTTAGGTGAGGAAACTGAGGCTCATGGAGGGTGGGTAACTTGCTCAAGGTCAGGTAGCTAGAAGAGGTAGAACCAGGATTTAAACCAATCAGTGCAGTGTCAGAGCCTGGGCCTTAAACACATGTATGCTGCTTCACTCTGAAAAAGGTTTCATTCCCAGGTTTCACTTCCATGGGGGGGGATCACTATGGGGTGCAAAGAAATCATAATTCCAGACCAATACTCTAATACTGTGGAAAGAAAAGAATTGATTCAGGTCATGACTGTCCTGTTATTAATGATTTAAGGAATCAGAGCAAGTAATGCATTATGCCTGTGTATGAGAAATGGAAAGGCATCTGAGGAGGCAGCGCTAAGAGAGTATATTCATAACACTAATTGGGAATGGGCCCCCAGGGAATCTTCCCTGTTTATAAGCAAGAATGAAGTATGAACACTTCCACCTTTGACTCCAGAGTCAAACTACAAATCAAACAGCAGGATCATTTGGTGAAAGTAATTGCCTCTGTTTCACAAAAACTATACAGAGATCATCTGTCTGCTTCTGGCTCTAGAGTGTGGAAGGAAAAACTACCTCCTCAATCTTCTGAGTGAGGCCCTGATCACTGAGGGAGGGAGAGGGAGAGTTTTTTGGGAAACCTGCATTATTTGCTGATTGGGGAAGGAAGTTGTGAGAGACTCCTCACACAGTCTAGTGCAACAACCATATGAAGAGGGCACTATTCTAATTTCTAGTTTACAGATGGGGAAACAGAGGCACCAGGAAAGTTAAATAACTTACCCAAGGCTGCAAAACTAATTCACAGCAGAGCCAGGCTGTGAATCCATCTTACTCTTGCTCCAGAGCTCACATGCTTAATTACCATGCTATACAGCATAGAATATGTCTTCAGAAATCACAGACTTCCCTGGCCCAATGAGACCTTAAGGATCACACCCCAACCCAAATTACATCAGTCATCTTTGTCCTTCTATTCATTTATATTGCCTGCCTTTGACGTCCCTGTGTTTTCTGCTCTTGCCTGTGAACAATGACACTAATACCATTGATCTTGTCTCCAAAAACTCCTCAATCCCATTTATTTTTACATTCTCTTACAACCCTCCTCTTGTCTCCATTTTGTTTCTTTCTTTTTTGTCTTGTCTCCAATTTCTAAACTTAGGTATAATAAAGCCTTTAGCAAAAACATGGACTTTGCCTATAACAGTCCTTCCACTTGCCTTGACCCTGACTGTTTTTCAGGCTAAAATTCTCTGGGGGAAGGATTATGTAGCTGAAGAGGCTCTGCATTCAGAGCAGTGATTTAGCGTTAATCTGTTTCTTGCTTTCATGTCCTCTGACTCTCCAGGACCCCCACTGGGAGCCTGTGACCTGCACATGTTATCTTTGGTCTTTACTGTTGAAGATTACGATATTAGACTGGTTAGGTAGTATCTCTCCTTCCTCCCTTCAGCCTCTTCAAATTGCAGCTGAATGTAAATGTCGTATAATCTGTGATTTCTATAATGCTATGATCATAGTGCCTTTTGTATTAGTCAGGATAGGCTGGGTTGTGCTGAAGAAAAAAATAATCGCCAAATCTCCATGGCTTAATTTCTTAGTGCATTCAGATGCTATAACAAAAATACCAGAACTTCCCTGGCAGTCCAGTGATTAAGACTCTGCACTCCCAATGCAGGGGGCATGGTTCAATCCCCGGTCGGGGAACTAAGATCCCACATGCTGCACAGCACGGCCAAAAAACAAAACAAAAAAACCCAAAAAATACCACAGACTAGGTAGTTTATAAAGAACAAACATTGGGGAATTCCCTGGCATTCCAGTGTTTAGGACTCTGCACTTTCACTGCCAAGGGCCTGGGTTCTCAGGGAACTAAGATCCCACAAGCCACATGATGCAGCCAAAAACAAACAAACAGACAACAAACATTTATTTCTCATAGTTCCGGAGACAGGCAAGTCCAAGATCATGATGCCAATAGATTTGGTGTCTAGTGAGAATCCCCTTCATTAATAGCAGTCTTCTCACTGTAACCTCACACGGTGAAAACAGCAAGGTCTTTTTTACAAGGGCACTGATCCCATTCATGAGGGTGGAGCCCCTCCCAAAAGCTCCACCTCCTAATACCATTATCTAGGGTCTTAGGATTTCAACATAAGAATTTGGTTGTTGCCGGGGTGGGGCGGGAGGAGAGAACATAAACATTTTGTCCATTGCACTGAACAAAACCAGACTTTCTCACTCACCTGAAATCTGCTGCAGGGCCAGCACCTCTGTGGTTAGTTCTCCCTCTGCAATGACTTGGGAACCTGGTTCTTTCCAACATGTGGCTCTACCACCTTAATACACAGCCTACGTGCAGCCCAACAGAGCAGAGAGCTGGAGGGTCATGCAGTTGCCCTTAAATGGTTGGTTTGGCCTGAAGGTGACACTTATCACTGCTCCTTCCAGCCCATTGACTAGAACTAGTCAAATGGCCCTGCCTAACTCTAAGGGAGCTAGGAAATAAGGAGGAACACAGGGCATTCTGTGAGCAGGAAATGTCTTTGCCTTCTTCTCGTTATTGTATCATATACTGCAATCTTGTCTTTCTTTCCCAGTCTAGTCACAGCCCGTCCACTTGTACCTTGAACCTTCTACCTCTAAATCCACAAAGTATAGTTTAATCCAATTCTTGTCCTTTGGAGTGTTTCATCTCCTGCCAGATGACCCTGCCTTTGCTCTTTCACTGGTATACATCACAGCTGCAGAGTTTTCTCCCTCATCCCCATTCCTACCTTCGTATCTAGTCATTTTCCAGGATCTACCCAGCTGAGAGTAGTCTGGAAAGACCCCCTAAACTTTCTGCAATTAAAATTGAAGTTGTTAAGAACAAGAAACGCTCTTTCTCTAGAGTGGAGAGAAGAAAGGGAGAGAGGGGAAACACTGAAGGAAAAAAAGCAGGTTGAATAAATCTTCTGGAGGTCAGGTCCAGGAGCCACCTTGGTCCACTGTTCCCTAGGACAGTTTAATGCAGGTCAGACAAAAAGATGTCTGGGAAAGAGCCCTAATGCTCTCTGCTCTCTCTGAGTTTTCCTCTTCCACAGTTTACTCATGTTCTGATCAAAATGAGCATTAGTGTCACGCTTTTGTTTTTAATAAACGTACTACAAGAGCAGTATTTAAGGAAATTTTTAAAAGAGAAAATATAATCCTACCAACTTAGAAGTTATTGTTGTTTGCATATTTCTTTCCAATTGTAGGGGAGGAAAAATCTTTTCTTCTACCCATCTTCCGTTCTCCAGCTAGGACCCAATAAATTAGACTGGCCAAAAACAGATTAACAAAAGAAAAACAGATGTTTATTAACATGTGTGTTGCACATGCATCTATGGGAGTACCCAGCGATGAGCTACCCGAAAGGGTAGCTAGCATTTGGGCTTATATCCCATCTTAGGCTAAACAAAGGAGAAGAAATTTGGGGCTTCTGGGCAGAGGAGTACGTTATGGGAAGGCGACCAGGAAAAGTGCAGTAAACAAGGGTTGTTTAGTAAGGTTTGTTATGTAGATTTAAGTGGGTGCCTTCTCCTTTAATAAGAGCTGTTAAGGGAATGGTCCAGTGCTTAGGACCCTGTGCTGAGGGCCTGGGAACTAAGAAGATCCTGCAAGCCTCAAGGCACGACCAAAAACAAAAAAAGTTAAGAGTCCTTTTCTTCCTGGTTAGGAAAAGGGAGACACACAAATGGAAATTTCCTTTAAGAAAAGAGAATTTGTGCCCCGTTTTCAAGCTTTTCCTAAGTCTGCTTGTTTTCATTGGCCAAATTGATCCATATGCCAAAGAGGCATATTTTGGAATGGCATATTTTGGTACCCTTCATAGCCTTTGTTTATTTTTATATGTTTGCGATTATACCAAACAAGTATTTCCTTTTAAAGGGATGTATCCCTGAGAAGAGAACACATAAAGTGAATGACTTAGTCATTTATATTTTAGTAAGAATTAGCTTGAGGAGCCTTAGCCTTTTTTTTTTTCCTTCAGCAACTGGTTGGGATTAGTACACTAAAGCTTGCGTATAGAAGGAGCAACAGGGAAGCTGGTGGGCATGTGTACCTCAGTAAAAGACTTTGGGTAACCCATGGCAGCAAGCAGTCACTGGATCTTGGGGAATGGAGGACCAACAGGCGTAGAATATGAGAATTAGAAAAAGCAGCAGAAAAGGGGAGTGGTTGGCTCCAAAAGAAACTTTGCCAGCCCAATGATTTTAAGATCACAAATCTAGTGAACAGGATCTTGAAACTCACCTATTCCAACTCCCATCTTGTGTTTCCCTTGACTGCATCCTTGCCATTTGCTGCCAAAACTGGGCTTGAACAACTCCAGTGCTCGGGACTCCACTATTTCCCAAGATCCCCCTAACTATTTTAGACAACTCTCACTCATTAAAAAAAAAAATTTTTTTTTTTTTAATTTTAGCTTTATTAAGCGTTTAAAATAAAGACCTTGGACTTCCCTGGTGGCGCAGTGGTTAAGAATCCGCCTGCCAATTCAGGGGACACAGGTTTGAGCCCTGGTCTGGGAAGATGCCACGTGCTGCGGAGGAGCTAAGCCCATGTGCCACAACTACCGAGCCCGCACTGTAGAGTCCGGGCACCACAACTACTGAAGCCTGTGCGCCTAGAGCCCGTGCTCTAGGCGCGTGGGCTCTAGAAGCCACCGCTATTATCCTTTTGTTAATAGCTTCATAAGAGAAGCCACCGCAATGAGAAGCCCGCGCACTGCAACAAAGGGTAGCTCCCGCTCGCCGCAACTATAGAAAGCCCGCGTGCAGCAACGAAGACCCAGCACAGCCAAAAATAATAAATTAAAAAAAATTTTAAAAATAAATCAGTAAAGATCTTATCTTGAGAAAAAAATGTATCTCCTTGTAGCTTTGATTATAAACTGCCCTCTAGTCCGCCCCCTACATGACCTGCTATTTCAAGACGGCTCCATAATCTCCTTGGAGGCCCTCTTAAATAGGGTAATCATGTCCAGTTACTTCAAGCATTCTTCGATGTCAACACTTCAAGTCCCATTTCCAACCAGGCCACTTTCCCCAGAGTATACCTGACATTTGTAGTTTTCAAGGGATAATATCATCTTGCATAAACCTTAAGAAGAAAATGCAGAATCCTTCTGAGAATGGAGACACTGCTTCAGACATGCTAGGTGTGATTTTTCGAAACAGTGACTTGTAGCAAGAAGAGATCCCCATAGGAGAGGGAGGTGGGCTTGGCTCATTGCTAATAATTCTATATCAATTAATAATCTTAGCTTACATTTATTGAACATTTATGTGCCGGGCATTATTCTAGGTGCTTTATGTTTACTGTCTCATCGAATCCTGCCAGTAACCCTATGAAATGGGTCCTCTTATTCTCAACCTCATTTTATTTTTTATTTTTATTTTTTAAAGATTTTTTTTTTATGTGGACCATTTTTAAAGTCTTTATTGAATTTGTTACAATATTGCTTCTGTTTTATGTTTTGGTTTTTTGGCCATGAGGCATGTGGGATCTTAGCTCCCTGACCAGGGATTGAACCCACACCCTCTGCATTGGAAGACAAAGTCTTAACCACTGGACCGCCAGGGAAGTTCCCTCACCCTCATTTTACAGATGAGGAAACTGAGGTACAAAGAGTAAGTTGCCCAAGAGGTCACAGCTAGTAAGTGACAGAAGCACAATTCAAACCCCAGCAGCTAATTCCAGACCTCTTGTACTCCTCAATCAGTGTTGTTTACTGCTTCATGCCTGGTTAAGATTTTGAATTTTAATATTTTTTACAAAGCAGTAAAGAAAACATCCCTCTGAGTCTTGATTTCTGCTAATTTGATAGTGAACAACAGAATGTTATTCCCTTATACGCAACATATACTTTACATCAGAACAGGACATCAGCCCAGGATATGTCCTCTTCTTTCAGACCTATGGTCTTATGTCAAACATATGATATTATTTGGCTTTTGACCTAGGAATTTGAAAAAAGGGAGGTCGAATGAGTCACTGAGCTAAGAGTCCAGAGCTCTAGATACTAATTCCAACACAGCCATAATTTTACATGTAACTATGCATGATTCCTCAATTGTAAAATGAGAGAATTGGACTTCACTCCACTCTAAGGCACCTCCAAATGCTGAAATCTTGTGTCCAAAGGAATGACTTTCCCACTGGGAGTTTCCAGCACTGTGGCAGAAGGAAAGAACAAATATATATCTAGAAAGAGGCAGACTCTCTGGTGCCTCTTGAGTCACACATATCAAACTGAAATGAACAAATGAGCATCTGTTCCCTGTTTCTGACGTGTAAAGCTGTCAATTGGCAATAGTTACTATGCTTAGGTTTTCAACTGGCTCTGTTGCCCCTGCTAAAAATAAGCCACTGGTGTTAGGGCTGAGTCATTTTCATACATGAATATGTGGAGGAAAAAAGTGACAAAGGTCATAAGGGAACTGTGGGTTATTTCCCTTCCAACCAGACACCACACCTTGTTCCCAAACAGTCCCTCTTTTTCTGTTTTATTTCAGATAAGCTGTATACCTTAAATAGAGAACATATTCAACAGTATGTTATTGTGTTTTAGTTTGTTCATATCCTGTTCACTGCTTGTAGATTGGCCTTTTCCTTAGAGCTGGGTTTTGTACTTTTCTGAGGAATATAGGTTGATGTTAACAATATCTGCAACTGAACTTTACAGTTTACAAAGTGATTACATATACATAGTTTCTTTGGTCAGCCACCCCCTGGTGATGTGGCAACCTGAGGATAGGTTCCCAGCATCCTCTCCAGGTAGTAAAGTCTTGTGGGGACGAGACTCATCCTGGGAAAAATTGTAAAGTAAGTTTGCCTTGTTTTAAGGTGGTCTTTCTCTTTAGTTTTGGGGGATTATTTCTCACCTTCTGGGCTCTCCATTACCCACCCTCCCCGTTCCTGCGGCCATTGCCCTCATTCTGCTTTCTGCTCAAAGCTTCTCACTTTTGCAGACTTTTTCTCCTAGCTGTAAAATGGGAGGAAAATTGGAGGAGGAAAACACTAAAGTTCTTTCTTAATCTAACTGCTTTTTCCAAATATGCCTTTCTAAGGAGCAATAACAAACTCTAAAATTATCTCAGGATTCTTTCCCTTACTCAGTAAAATTCCCCATTCCCTCAGGGTTGCTGGTTTCAACTAGCTATTTGGTGGAAAACAGTTGACTAAACAAAATATAAAGGGTGAATATTGGATCATGTATTTCATAAAACAATTCTTCCTGGGAGTATTATCCACAAACAAGACTTAAGTACATTCATAAATTAATGACTTAGAATGGTTTGTCCAGCTACCGTCTTTCTTTGTGACCCAGTCAGAAGCACCTCAAACCAAAAATGTCCAAAATGAACTTATTATTTTATTTTAAAAAGCTACTTTCCTGACAGCTACTCACTTGAGTCTGCCCGCTCTCCCCTTGAGAGTGTACTATCACTTAATAAATCCTTGCCTTGCTTTCTCGAGGAAGAAGAAAAAAACAACCAAAAAAACGACTTTCCTTCCTGAATTAACTCTCTCTCTCTCTCTCTTTTTTTTTTTGCTACACCAGGCGGCTTGTGGGATGTTAGTTCCCTGACCAGGGATTGAACCTGGGCCCTTGGCAGTGAAAGCTCTATGTCCTGACCACTGGACGGCCAGGGGATTCCCCTGAATTAACTCTCTTGATTGGTGATACCACCATTTACCCATTTGCCCAGACCAGAAACCTGTGGGTCCCTTTCTATCATCCTCTAAATCTACCAAGTTCTGTCCACTGGATTTCTAAAATATTTTTTCACACCCATACCATTGCCATTACCTTAACATAAAGGATGGAGAGGCAGGGAGGGAGATTAGGCAGATACAGATGGAATGCGAAGAGCAAGATCTTACTAAGACCAGTTTAAGTGCATGCACCAAGACATTAGGCTGGCAAACCAGACAAAGTTCTTGACCCCTACCCATAGCACTCTACCTCCACCACCACTTTTTAACATATCGGTAGCCTAGCCTGCAGGGCTCCCAAAATGTAGAGAAAATACCTCTGCTCACTATTAAGATTTAACTTGGAGTTGAAGTTGAGATGGAGAAAGAATACATGGGAAAAGGCCTCACATTTCAGACTGAAAGATTGGTAAGAGGGGGGCAAGGAGAACAGGAATAGAGAATAAAACTATCAGACAGGCATCCACATTTTTGGAAGTCCAGGCTTTGTCCCAGAGAGTAGGAGAAGTGTTGAATAAACGAAAATAACATTGAGGGCTCTACCCTCCTCTTATCTGGGGCTCAGGATGATGCTCCTTGAAGACCACCCCATGTCAACCTAGGGAACAAGTACCTCAAGTTGGCTGTGTTGTGGACTTGGGTGGTGGGAAGCTCAGAGGTTTAGCTTTCTTTTTTTTTTTAAGTTTTATTTATTTATTATTTATTTATTTAATTTATTTTTGGCTGCATCGCGTCTTAGTTGCAGCACCCGGGATCTTTGTTGAGGCATGCAGGATCTTTCACTGCGGCGTGTGGGCTCTTCGTTGTGGTGCATGGGCTTCCCTCTAGTTGTGGCGCGTGGGCTCCAGGGCGTGTGGGTTGTGTAGTTGTGGTGCGCAGGTTCCGGAGCACGTGGGGTCTGTAGTTTGCGGGAGGGGGGGCTCTTGTTGAGGCATGTGAGCTCAGTAGTTGTGGCATGCGGGCTCAGTGGGATCCTAGCTCCCTGATCAGGGTTCGAACCTGCGTAGCCTGCATTTCAAGGCAGACTCTTTATCACTGAACAACCAGGGAAGTCCCAGAGGTTTAGCTTTCTTAATCTGGCCTGGGAACTTGGGGTGGAGATGGGCGGTAGGCAGCAGGTAGCTCTGAGGTGAGGGCTGCAGAGAAGGCTACCATCATAGCCAGACCTCAGAGACATCTCAGGTAACATCAGAGTCAAAGAAGGCCAAGTTAGATGGGTAGTGATGACAAAAGAATGGACCCTGAGTTCCAGTAGCTCAAAACTTCAATCCATTTTTTTTTTTTTTGGCTTCACCTCATGGCATGTGGGATCTTAGTTCCTCGACCAGGGATAGAATCTGCGCCCCCTGCAGTGGAAGCACGGATTCTTAACCACTGGACCACCAGGGAAGTCCCTCAAAACTTCAACTTTGAAGGCCAGCTGGATATCTAGAGACTAGGCAAGCAAGGAACATTGCTTAGAGACCAGAAGAAAAGAGCAAAGGTCACTTCATGGATCCAAAGACCCCATTCACCTTTACCTACCTTGATCAAGTGGCTGAAGAAATGCTTCTTCCCTATAATCTAAATACTCTAAAGGGGAGGACCAGGAAGGGGAGAGGTTAGCTGAAAAGACTCATCATTCTTATCCAAGAGAGACTGCACATGACCTAAAGGTACTGTTTCAATAATCCCTTTAGACCAAGCTTTCCTTTGAACTTGGTCGATTCTGTGAGTGAGGTTTCAGAAAGTAGGCCAGATTAGGTTTAGACAAAACAAATATATCATTTTTCTCTGCTTATCTGAATCTGTGAGTTAACTCCCAAGCCAATCCTCTGCTGAGATTACCTTCCCCTTGGCAAAATCTTCCAGGAGAACTTCACCTAAATAACCTCCAAACAGAGTTAACTATTCTTTCTTCTTTATCACTGCACTTTATACATATTTAGATTGTTGCACTTGCACAAGACTTATGCTTCCAGACCTGCCTCCTTCACTAGACTGCTTGTCTTGGGGGAAAATATTGTGCCTGACTCATCTTGACCTTGGCCTACCACCTTCAACTTGGGCCTTACACAGGACCAGCATCAAATAGGTAACAAGTGCTGGCTGAATTGCACTGAGTTCTTAAAGATGGTGGATTTCAGGTGCAATGTTTTGGGTAATTAAGACCTTCCCCTCAAATCATATACACAAACTAATTGGTATTCAGAAAAATCAGACACTTTCTTCTCATCTCCATTCCTTTCCCAGCATGACTGTTAAAAAGTATGTCAAAATTAATTTCTAAACTAGAATGGATTGATAGTGTCATCCCCAGTGAAATCTGTTTAAAGACTCTTTTGGAAATGGGCTCTGGGTTTGTCTGATGTTTCCTAAAAATCTAATGTATACCTTTCTCATCTATTTACCTAGGAGACTCAAGTGAGGGGTGATGGGGTAGGTGAAAAAAATTCAGGTTTCTTGCTGGTGAGTCTCACTGGATGCTTACTTGCTCCAGACAAAGAGGGTCCCCTTGCACTCGACTCTTCTCCCACAAGGACAATGATTTCCTGGATCACCTTACAGATTGTTGAGTATTAACCATGTGATATCTTGGAAATGGGATTTTTCTGGGTGGTTTTAAATTTCTTTGTGCTTTTCTGTATTTAGCCAATTTTCTATAGTGAGTATACATTTTGTCTATAATTGGGGGAAAAAATCCAATTAACCCACTGTTTTGAAAATATGTCTTTTATTCCCAGAGTGAACTTCAGCTATAAAAAGTGTACCGAGGGACTTCCCTGGTGGTCCAGTGGCTAAGACTCCACGCTACCAATGCAGGGGGCCCAGGTTTGATCCCTGGTCAGAGAACTAGATCCCACAGGAATGTTGCAACTAAGAGTTCACATGCTGCAACTAAAGATCCCACATGCTGTAACTAAGGAACCCACGAGCCGCAACTAAGACCCGGTGCGGCCAAAATAAATAAATAATAAATAAATAAATATTAAAAAAAAAAAGTATACTGAGAGGTGGGTGATGGGCCTTCTTTTCCACTTCTTCCACCAACCCAGGTCAGAAGGAGGTGGAGAGAAAATAGACCTGAACACAAATATGACCAACATACCTTGGTCCCATCTAAAACAGACTCTATAATGGGATTCTTGCTTCAGTCATATGTTCAGCCTCCTCATTTTAGAGGCATTTCTGGTAGTCCGATGTTCTGGATGGGGGGCTGGAGGGTGGGGGAGGGTGCTACAAAGGATTAGGCCTTCTTGCAACTTCAACCTGGACAGATTTAGCCATCTTATCCTGACACCTTAAAAGGCTTTCAAAGGAAAAACTGAGGGCTCGGAAAAGTCCTCTGGCACTTTTCAGGAGCCCTGAATTCCATAGTTGTTGGACTGCCTCACCGAGCACGTTCTAATTTGTAAGGGGTGATAAATCACTTAATCATTTCACATTGCAATAGATGGAGGGTTTTGTGTACTAGTAGCCCTATTTTCTCTTCCTCTTCCAGCGACCCACTCTCCCCATGTGGGAAAATGTAGTTTGTGAAACCAGAGAAATTGAGTTACATAGAAACAACTGTAAAAGTTCCAGAAGTCTAGACAAACAACAAGACCAGCAATTTCGCTCTTCCAGTGATTATAGTAATTGAGCTTAGGAAGAAACTCCTCCCTTCCTTCCCTCATCAGCTCCTCCCCTCTGCTGCTCCCGTTAGTGTCCTCACTATTTGTGCAAGGCCAAAGAATCTCTTAAAACGGAATTTCCTTCCTTGTAGGAACCAAAAGTAAACATGTACTCTATTTTTTTTTTTTTTTTTTGGCAGTGCCGCACAGCACATATGGGATCTTAGTTCCCTGACCAGGGTTTGAATCCATGCCCCCTGCAGTGGAAGCGCAGAGTTTTAACCAATAGACCGCCAGGGAAGTCCCGTAAACATTTACTCTAAATCCACAACATAACCTGTTTTCCTGAATGACTCTTAGTCTTTAACAATAATCTCAGCCCGTGGGGTCAGAGGTGGGTGCTGGAAATTTATCCAGGTGGTTGAGTATAGGAGGTAGTATTACTGCCTACAATGTTAGGAGTCGACTAAAGGGACTCAGTCTCAAGGCCCTCTCTCCCGTCTTTCACTCCCACCTACAAACCAGAATCACAGGATTTAAGAATCGCAAGAAGTCTTTACAGATTCTGTAACACACCTCTTCATCATACAGATGAAGAAGTTGAGGCTCACAGTCCTTATCACAGTGACTGGTACCCAGTAGGTATTCAGTAACCATTAGCTTTTTTTGTTTCTGGCCTAAGTTCTTCAAAATGACAAGTCCATACTAAGGGTATAAGGTTCCCAATTTAAAAACTGTTTTCTTTACACTCTATCGCACTGAGTTATGTGGTTCTATTGAGTTTACTAAAAGTCATTATAGCCATAAATTTAATTTATAACAGCTTCATTGAGATACAATTCCCATAGCATATAATTCAACTATTGAAAGTGTACAATTTGATGACTTTTAGTATATTCAGCGTTGTTTATCTATCACCATAATCAATTTTAGAACATTTTCATTAGCCCCAAAAGAAACCCATGCCCATTAGCATTCACTCTTATTTTCCCTTGTTCCTCCAGCCAACCCTAGGCAATGATTGATCTTTCATATGTGGTCCTTTGTGACTGGCTTCTTTTACTCAGTATATTTTCCAGGTTCATCCATGTTGTAGTATGTACTACATTTCTTTCTATTGCTGAATAATAAATATTCCTTTATATGCATACACCATATTTTATTTAAGAGTTGATGGATATTTGGCAGAATTTTATTTTAAACAAATGTGATCACTGAGCTAGCAGAAGCTTAAAATCAAGATAAATATGTATCTCATATAGTTTTATCTTGAATTTATACCTAAAGAAGCATATTTACTATGAAGACTTTATTATAATCTCAGACCTGAAAATCAACAGACATTTTTTCTCTAAATTTTCTGATGTGTATGATAATACTGTGCAAAGACAAAGTAAAGCCTTGGCCTAAGTTTTCCTGCTCCTCTGACTCTTAGGAAAATAGAGGCATATACATAGGTAGATTGCCCAAGTAAGCGCCCTCAGGAAGAGAAAAAAGAAGAGAAAAGAAAAGAAAGATTCAAAGTAAGACTCTTCTGGTTTTCAAATGTGAGATTTAGAAAAGAAGGGGCATTTGGGGCGAACCAGCTGATAGGCGAAACTCAGATCCAGACATATACACAAACAATATAAAGGTGACTATAGGGTGAGGGTGAGAAAGGGGGAGAGTACAGGCCACAAATTCAGTCATGTCTGACCTCGTAAGGCTTAGTATTTTCATTTTTGTCTTTTTATACCTTGGCCCTTGCCCAACCTCCATAATGCTTTTGTGGGTCTCCATGGTATTTATGACCCTGGGAGGTAGCTGACTCCCCCAGTGAACCCTTCTTTATCCAAATCTTGCCTTCCCTGGCCCTATTCTTAGAGGAGTTGAGGCCACAGTACTCCTGAGTCACCTACTGAGGAGATAAGGGGCTTTTGGGAGTGTCTTCTGCCCCATTTGCAGAGGCTATGATGCCAAAAGCTCAGCTTTTCTATACATCGGTGCTGAATCAAATCTCGGAGACAGAGTTTTGGGTGAAGTAGAAAAGGATAGTTTTATTACTTTGCCAGGCAAAGGGGGACACAACGGGCTCCTGCCTGGAAAAACTGTGTCCTAACTTGGAGATGATAGTGAGAAGTTTTATAGTAATGTTTCAAAGAGGGCGTGATCAGCTCGTGGACATTCTTCTGATGGGTTGGTGGTGAGCTAAGTAGGAATCAACATCATCAACCTTCAGGTTCCAACTGGTTTGGGGTCTAAATGCTTGTGGGCAACATACCATCGTTAACTTCTCCCACCTGGAGGAGGTTTCAGTATCTGCAAAATAGCTCAAAGATATTGTTGTGTGTATCCCTTGATGGGTAACCAGGACCTTGCCCCATGGCTCCACTACTGTTTCTTTTGACTGTTTCTTCCTTGTATTGATGAATCCGCTCCTTTCCCTAATTAACAGCTGCTTGAAACTACCCATTGGAACTCAAGGAAGATCTTGGAGGCTAAATGAAGCCTGTTTCCTGTAATCAAAGAAATGGAGGACATAGAAAGGTTTTTTGCCCAGGAGCCCCAGAGGGCCCCCCCTAGTATCAGCTAGAAGAGAACACCAGGAAGTGATCCTTGACTCAGCCCGCCTGAGGTTTGGGTGTTGTCATTCCCCACACGTGATTCTCTCCCAGGCGGCTGAGACCTCACGTACTATCGGACTTACTCACCCCAGTGACTCCACCTCTTTCCTCCTCTACTCCCCAACCCCCCATCAGCCTGCCCTGCTTCAAGATTAGAGGAAAGGAGCGTGGCTGGAGCCAGGAAATGCCACTCTCCCAAGTTGGCCAGAGGAAGCAGAGAAACCCGTGTTTGCCAAAGCACAAGATGTGGCGTTCGTTCTACCCTTCTACAGAATGCTTTGCACGGCCTCTGTTTAAGGCTAGCCACACTGTCTTTAACTCCCAAATAATTCTATCCTATTCAAGACCACCTTATCACTGAGGCAGGCCTTGTCCCACTTAAGGTTGCTTTCCCTTCCCATCTGTTTTCCGCTTCTCTGAGTACGGAATTCTCAATCAGAACTGGTTTGAGTCCCTCATTAGCCTCCTTCCCGTTCTCTCTGCGTGACCTTGAGTGAACCGTAACTTCTCCGGGCCTACTTTCCTTGTCTGTGAAACGAAGGCCAAACGTCTACCGCACCAAACATCCTTGTGGTGAGGAACAAATGTGAAAGCCCTTTGTGAGCTGTAAAAAGTAATAAAATTTTGGCTATTCTGGACCTCTAGTCACTCTTCCAGAACCCCTCCCTTTCCACTGAGATTCGCCCTACAAATCGCGCTCGGGGCGGGCACTTCTCACCACCCTCCTCTCGCAGTCTTTCCTATTGGCTTACGCAACGACCTCGCGGCGCCGAGTGTTGACGCCACGCCGCCTCCGCCGGCGAAGGGTGACGCATTGGTCCCGCCCCCGGCCGCGCCTGGCCTCTCGCGGGGCCCCGCCCTACGGGCCGACGCGGCGCGGATCCCGCCCCGCGGGTGACGTGTGGCGCGCGCGGCTTAGCCGCCCCGGCAGTTGGTGCAGCTGCGGTAGGGCTGGGTGCGCTCGCTTCACCCCTCCCCTCCTCCGTCCCGGGCCCCCACCCAGCCGGGCCCAGCCGCAGCCCCAGCCCCAGCGGCCCGTCCCGTGCGGGCCCTTGTCGTCCCCTCAGCCGGCGACGCCCCGGGCCGGCCGCCCGCCACCATGGAGCTGGAGGACGGTGTGGTGTACCAGGAGGAGCCCGGCGGCTCCGGGGCCGTGATGTCGGAGCGGGTGTCCGGCCTGGCTGGCTCCATCTACCGCGAGTTCGAGCGGCTCATCGGGCGCTACGACGAGGAGGTGGTCAAGGAGCTGATGCCACTGGTGGTGGCCGTGCTGGAGAACCTGGACTCGGTGTTCGCGCAGGACCAGGAGCACCAGGTGGAGCTGGAGCTGCTGCGGGACGACAACGAGCAGCTCATCACCCAGTACGAGCGAGAGAAGGCGCTGCGCAAGCACGCCGAGGAGGTGAGGGCCGGCCGGCTGGGAGTGCAAGGGCCCGGCCCGAGGGCGGGCCGGGGGCCGGGGGTCGCGGTCCGTCTCAGGATGGGAGGGGCGTCAGCCTCCTGGAGGCAGGCCTGAGGCCGAGGCCAGCCGGACCGAGCCCGGCGGCCGCGAGGTCCCGGGACCCCCGGCCGGCGTTGGACGCCCAGGCAGGCTAGTGAGTGTCCAGGAGAAGAGAGTGAGATGGGGGAAGCAAGGCCCGGGGAGGAAGCCACAGCCTGGCCTGAGGGCACCTGGGATTGGCTGAGAGCGGAGATTTTAGGGTGTCTGCTTACCTCTTGTAGTTTAGGGAAGTTTCCGACCACCGTGGGATAGTCAGATGGCGGTTCAAACTTTTACCACGGGCGGGGTGGGGGGGGGGCGCATTTAAACACTACTGCCCTGGATATGTAACTTCCGCTGGTTCCAGCACCTTTCCTGGGGGTTGCTGCTTTGGGAAGTTAGAGATCTCCCTCTTTCGGCCAGTTTCTTGTTGACGTTTTAACCCTACTGAGAAAGAGGTTTTATTTTATGTTTTAAGTGCCTTGGTTGACACTTTGTCAACAGTTAGATGTTGTATAACAATACTCTGTAAATATGGAGAGTATGCAATTTTATCTTATTGGTATCCCACATCAAAGCTTTCTTCCTTGTCAGGTGGTAACCTTGGACAGTTCCCTTTAAAAACCCTTTGTTTATTTATAAAGAGGACGGGAACGGGGTGAGGGGCAGGTTGAGGAGGTGTGGGTGACAGTTGGCAAGCCTTTTCAAAGACTACAGTTTACAGGTGCTCTTGGCCAGCTTTTAACTTCAGTGCCTCAGCAGTGTGACCTCAGTGCCCTAACCTTGAGTCTGTGAACCTTTTGCAGCTCTGGAGTGCAAGTGACAGGTCTTTGACTTCCTGAGACAGTAGAGGATTTTAGCTTTCAGGATGTGTAGGCATTATTTCTGTGGAACTTATCTAATACAGGTGAAGTGTCCTATTCATCTTTGTTTCTTAAGCATCTAGCAAACCTGGTTAAATATATGGTGATTGAAGGAAGCTAAATAACTAATTATTGAAGGAACGACATGTTGTATTTCAAAAATACTTGAAAAGTTTTTTTTTCTTTTTTTAAATTTATTTATTTATTTATTTATTTTTGGCTGTGTTGGGTGTTCGTTGCTTCACGAGGGCTTTCCCTAGTTGTGGTGAGTGGGGGCTGCTCTTCGTTGTGGTGCGCGGGGTTCTCATTGCGGTGGCCTCTTTTGTTGCGGGGCACGGGCTTTAGGCGCGTGGGCTTCAGTAGATGTGGCTCGCGGGCTCTAGAGTGCAGGCTCACTAGTTGTGGTGCGCAGGCTCACTAGTTGTGGCACACAGGCTTAGTTGCTCTGCGGCATGTGGGATCTTCCTCGACCAGGTCTCGAACCCGTGTGCCCTGCATTGGCAGGCGGATTCTTAACCACCGCGCCACCAGGGAAGCCCCAATACTTGAAAAGTTTTAAGGATGTGCAGCTCATTTCCTAAGACTAAGTAGTACCACCATTTAAACTTATTGTCACTTACACCTTTGTACCAGGTCTTTCTTTTTTAAAATAAATTTATTTATTTATTTATTTATTTAGGGCTGCGTTGGGTCTTTGTTGCTGCGTGCGCGGGCTTTCTCTAGTTGCAGCGAGTGGGGACTAGTCTTTGTTGCGGTGCGCGGGCTTATCATTGCGGTGGCTTCTCGCTGCAGAGCAGGGCTCTAGGTGTGCAGGCTTCAGTAGTTGTGGTGCACGGGCTCAGTAGTTGTGGCTTGCGGGCTCTAGAGCACAGGCTCAGTAGTTGTGGCACACGAGCTTAGTTGTTCCGTGGCATGTGGGATCTTCCTGGACCAGGGATCGGATTCTTAACCACTGTGCCACCGGGGAAGTCCCTGTTTTTTTTTTTTTTTCCCCTGAAGCTTGACTGTATGATGATTTTTAGTTCTGATTTTGTGATCCATTTGTCTCAAAGGAATGCTATTGAATTTGCCAAACAAAATTGACTTTATTTCAAGAGTATTTCCAAGTATATAGGGAAGGAAGGGTTGAAAAAGAAAATCTAAGGATGGAATCAAAATTTCCACTGGTTTGTTAGCTGTTTACGGAACTGTTTATGGAACGGAGGTTATGTACTACTACTCCTGAGATGACTTGCCATGTCTTCATGCTCAGACAGGTCCTTGCCACTGTGTGGATGTAAATGGAAAGACTGTGGAATTAACCAAATATACACACAGGTGAGGAACAGGCCCAGCATGACCTGTTACTGCAGATAAAAGAAATTACTCCTTTCAGCCTTAAACTCCTGTCAGTCCATGTAAACATAGGCAAAATGCCAGGGTCGCACGTGCCCAGAAAACCATCTGCCACAGGTTGCAGAATCAGAAAATAAAACTAAGCTGCTAGACTCTGGATTGTATATTAATTTCTTAAGTAAATGACTTTAAAAAAATAGATTATCCAATGACTTTCTTTGTAATTTATGCTTTTTCAAATATGTCTGTAAATTTTCTATAATGAAACCTTTGGGCAAAGGGCCATGATCTGAGAATACAGAACATTGATGTGATGCTAGATGAGCCAACTTCCAGACCATAAATGTAAAACCATCTTGTTGTCAGTTTTCATGTAAGATCATAAATGAAGTTTTACCCAAGTACTCAGAAATTCAGTCTTAGTCCAATATGCAGAAATGATTCTGTGTTTAATTTTCTTTGAGTGATTGTGGCCTTTAATATGAAGACTATTTCCATAAACAGTCTGGTATTACAGCAAAAATGCCTCAGGGTATTTACAGCAAGAATATTTGAAAGTATGGAAATTGACCATCACCAGAGAGAGTTAAGTAAATTCTGAGCACCTTTGTGGAAATTTAGGAGGATATGTAAATAATGAGGATGTTTTAGGAGGTGTGAAGTGCTTTAATCTCTTGCTTGCAGGAATTCTCAACAAGGAATCAGGAAGTTAATCTTTATTATAATGGTACTAAATTTGAATACCTTCTGTCTTTTTAATTGCTTATTTGAATTTGTTGTGTGGAGTTAGCCTGATGGTTTTGAGTCTATAAAAACAATCTGAAGCAGGGCTGATTTTAGATAGATTTGTAACCAGCTTCAAATGCTAATCAAGAAATCTGTCATTTTATAGCTCTCACCATTCTCCCCTTTGGGCTCCCTGCTCCAGCCATGTATATTTTTTCCATTCTTTAACCAAGTCCTGTCTGATGCCTTTGCCCATGCTGTTTCCTTGGCCTAGAGTGCTTTTCCCTCAGAGCTTCACCCTGGCTAGCGCCTCACTTTTGGCTCAGCTTAAATTTCACTTCTTCTGCTAGACTTTTCCTGTCTACTCTATCCAGAGTAAGCCTTGTGAATCTATGAACAATTTACCTGTAAATCAATAATTTAAAAAAAATCTGGAGAGGGAATTTCTTGGCGGTCCAGTGGTTAGGACACGGTGCTTTCACTGCTGGAGCCCGGCTTCAACACCTGGTTGGGGAACTAATCCCACAAGCTGAGTGGTGCGGACAAAAAAAAAAAAATCTGGAGAAAGATGTTATTCTTGGGGAAGAATATATGAGTGTTTTTTATGTTTTTGTTTGTGTAAGTTCTGATTCTTTTAAAATAGACATGATTTGTTTTGAGTAATTAAAAAAAAAAGAAAACTTCCCTGAAGTAGGCAAATGAATTAAAGAACTTTTTTTTGTAGGAATTTAGTTTTTAAAAATTAAAAAAAAAATTTTATTGACATCCAGTTGATCTACAATGTTGTGTTAGTTTCAGATGTACAGCAAAGTGATTCAGTTATACATAGGGAATTTAGTTTCAAAGTGAGAGTTTATTTAGCATGATTGGGTGGAGGAAGATTGCACATAAAAATGAAGATGTACCCTCTTCATCCTCCGTGAGTGGTAGAAGCATATATGAAGAGAGAATATCTTTGCTGGGAAGAAGATGTTGTGATTATGTGATTTTATGACTGCTTTTCTGTGGCTTTTTGTCTGAAAAAGACTGGGGTGATTAAGTGCAGAAATGAGAGATATTACTGAGAATATTCTAATTAACTTTTCCCCAATGAATCACCACTTAAAGAAGTAACAAAATGGATGTTTTATATTAAGACTTTAATCAGGTTGTTTTCTTTGGAAGTCTATGAACATGGGAGTGAGTGATAAGACTTGTGGGCAGGAAAGCAGGCATTGATACTGATTTTTTAAAATCGATGTTATAGTTCTCACTGATTCATAAAAGTATTTTAATCAAAAGTTAAGGAAATTAATTTTGATTTGTTTGCAAAATAATTTACAATGAAAGTTCACTTCTTTAATAAACACTTAAGAAGGAATATTTGAAGTCTTTTCAATTTAGTTTTATGATTTTTTTTATCAAGACAGGAGTGAAGAGTAATTTTGAATACTTCAGCTTATATTTGTTGATGGTGGCTATTGAGGACTTAGGATGCTAAAAGTGGAAATTCCCTATTTGCTTCAACATTAAGTTTATTTTGTGTCTTTAGCACAGTTATTTAAATTGGTAATTATGATGTTTATTCAGATTTTTTAGCCTTAATTCTATTACTCTAGTGTCAAAAGAAATTTAACTCGCTATTAAGTAGATTATGGGGATTCCCTGGTGGTCCAGTGGTTACAAGTCTGAGCTTCCACTGCAGGGGTCATGGGTTCCATCCCTGTTCAGGAAACTAAGTGGAGCAGTAGGGGAAAAGTAGTTTGTTTATATGCACAGATGATCTGTTAGTAGGTCCATTAGTTGTTAACATTTGACATAAAGTTTTCAAACACTTTTAAAAAGTGAAGTCTCTCTGTGGCACCTGTTCAGTGTTTTTTTTTTTTTTTTAAACATTTATTTAGGCCATGCCGGGTCTTTGTTGCGGCACATGGGATATTCATTGTGGCTCGTGGGATCTTTAGTTGCAGCATGCAGGATCTTTTTTAAGTTGCGGCATGCAGGCTCATAGTTGCAACATGCATGTGGGGTCTAGTTTCCTGACCAGGGATCGAACTGTGGCCCCCTTCATTGGGAGTGTGGAGTCTTACCGACTGGACCCCAGGGAAGTCCTTGCATTTGTTTTAAATTGGCTAACTTGATTTTTTCTTCTGTGAAAATTTCACTTTATATATTTGCCACCATATTTTTTTCCTTGAAACCAGTATCCTGTGGTATGTTCAGGGAATTAACGATTTTTGCTCCAAGGATTGACTGAGGTGCTGACTTCATTTCTCTCTTGGTTCAGTTAGAGCAAGGGTCAGCAGCTTTTCAGAATGTTATGTTACCTCTTAATTTCTAAGTTTTAGAATGCTCAAAATACACTTTAGTGCTTCATTGATCTCTGTATGCCCAAATTATTTTGTATATAAAATGAGTACATTTTAAAATACACTTAAAATACATATTTTAAAAAATACCATTGTTTTTTCTTGCAGAACTATTTGAAATAAGCTTCACACTGCCCCTAGTCAGAGTAGATATGTCCTTGCGTCTTGTCAATCCCTGCTTCCAGGCACTTTCTGAAATGAACAGTGTATTTGTTCTCTAGGGGAACATGTGTACATTGGTGGGAGGGGGTGTATGTTACCTTGTGAAATGGTAATCAGTTAGTTAACCATTGTTTAGCTATTAAGACAGATCTTACCCTTTACCTTTAGAGATTTCTGAATTTAAGTATCTAACTGAGATACATTATATGTCCTTGGGATGGTGACATTCACATTTTACTTATTTAAAATCACAAAAGAGACTATCAAAATGGGTAAGGTACCAAGATGGATTAGTAGAGTAAGAACTACTCACTAGATTACTGTGGTATAAGCCATCGGTCACTGATCCAATTCGGTGCCTATGTTTGGTATGTAAGTTTCTTGGACTCCTTAGCTTACCTTTAACTACACACTGCATACTTAAATCACATGGAACCTTTTGGTTCCCAGGAGAGCTAGTATTAGACTGTAGCCAAATACCTGTTCTTTTGTTCCCTTGACCAATGGTTGAGTTGTTTTAAAAACACCTTTTTTTTTTTTTTTGCCCTGCTCAGCACTCATAATGAGTATAGATGTTACCTAAGTAAATTACTAGGTTGAGATAAGAAATATCAGCATAGACCCAATTTAAAAATGTATGCAATGTGTTTATTCAAAAAGCTGACATTTAGAATTATATGTGTGTAGGGCTTCCCTGGTGGCGCAGTGGTTAAGAATCCGCCTGTCAGTGCAGGGGACACGGGTTCGATCCCTGGTCCGGGGAGATTCCACATGCCGCGGAACAACTAAGCCTGTGTGCCACAGCTGCTGAGCATGCGCTCTAGAGCCCGCGAGCCACAACTACTGAGCCCGTGTGCCACAACTACTGAAACCTGCATGCCTAGAGCCAGAACTCTGCAACAAGAGAAGCCACCACAATGAGAAGCCCGCGCACTGCAACGAAGAGTAGCCCCTGCTCGCCGCAACTAGAGAAAGCCCGCACACAGCAATGAAGACCTTATGCAGCCAAAAATAAATAAATAAATATATATAAAAAAGAAATATATGTGTGTAAATTCTATACATTTTGAAGTTTTGGCCAGTGATATTTTGTTATTAGCTTTAATACAAGTCTGTGGAATTCACTTAAGAATTCTGGTGTCTACATACAGACTGAAAGTGAGGGGATGGAAAAAGATATTCCATGCAAATGGAAATCAAAAGAAAGCTGGAGTAGCAATACTCATATCAGACAAAATAGACTGCAAAATAAAGAATGTTACAAGAGACATAGAAGGACACTTCATAATAATCAAAGGATCAATCCAAGAAGAAGATATAACAATTGTAAATATATATGCATCCAACATAGGAGCACCTCAGTATATAAGGCAAATGCTAACAGCAATAAAAGGAGAAATCGACAGAAACACAATAATAGTGGGGGACTTTAATACCCCAGTCTCATCAATGGACAGATCATCCAGACAGAAAATCAATAAGGAAACACAGGCCTTAAATGACACATTAGACCAGATGGACTTAGCAGCCGAATACACTTTCTCCTCAAGTGCATACAGAATGTTCTCCAGGATAGATCACATCTTGGGCCACAAATCAAGCCTCGGTAAATTTAAGAAAGTTGAAATTATATCAAGCATCTTTTCTGACCACACGCTATGAGATTAGAAATCAATTACAGGAGGGACTTCCCTGGTGGTCCAGTGGTTAAGACTCTGCATTTCCAATGCAGGGGGTGCGGGTTCCATCCCTGGTCGGGGAAACTAAGATCCCACATGCCGCATGACACGGCCAAAAGAAAAGAAGAAAAGAAAATCAGTTACAGGAAAAAAACTGTTAAAAACACAAACACATGGAGGCTAAGCAATATGTTACTAAGCAACCAGTGGATCACTGAAGAAATTAAAGAGGAAATAAGAAAAAAATACCTACAGACAAATGATAATGAAAACACAATGGTCCAAAACCTCTGGGACGCAGCAAAAGCAGTTCCAAGAGGGAAGTTTATAGCAGTGCAATCTTACCTGAGGAAACAAGAAAAATCTCAAATAAACAACCTAACCTTACACCTAAAGCAACTAGAGAAAGAGGAACAAACAGAACCCAAAATTAGTAGAAGGAAATAAATTGTAAAGATTAGAACAGAAATAAATGAAATAGAAGAAAACAATAGCAAAGGTCAATGAAACTAAAAGCTGGTTCTTTGAGAAGATAAACAAAATTGGTAAACCTTTAGCCAGACTCATCAAGAAAAAAGGGGGACAGGGCTCAAATCAATAAAATTAGAAATGAAAGAGGAGAAGTTAAAACTGACACAAAGGAAATACAAGGGATCATAAGAGACTACAACAAGCAACTATCATGCCAATAAAATGGACAACCTAGAAGAAATGGACAAATTCTTAGAAAAGCACAACTTTCCAAGACTGAACTTGGAAGAAATAGAAAATGTCAACAGACCATGCATAAGTACTGAAATTGAAACAGTGGTTAAAAGACTTCCAACAAACAAAAGTCAAGGACCAGATGGCTTCACAGGGGAGTTCTAGCAATCTTTTAGGGAAGAGTTAACACCTACCCTTCTGAAACTCTTCCAGAAAATTGCGGAGGAAGGAATACTCCCAAGCTCATTCTATGAGGCCACCATCAGCCTGATACCAAAACCAGAGAAGATATCACACACACATAAAAATTACAGGCCAATATCACTGATGAACATAGATGCAGAAATCCTCAACAAAATACTAGCAAACCAAATTCAACAATACATTAAAAGGATCATCCACCATGATCAAGTGAGATTGATGCCAGGGATGCAAGGATTCTTCAGTATCCACAAATCAATCAGTGTGATATACCAGATTAACAAAGTGAAGAATAAAAAGCATATGATCATCTTAATTGATGCAGAAAAAGCTTTTGATAAAACTCAACACCCATGATAAAAGCTCTCCAGAAAGTAGGAATAGAGGGAACTTACTTCAACATAATAAAGGCTGTATATGACAAACCCACAGCTAACATCATTCTGCACTGTGAAAAGCCGAAATCATTCCCTCTAAGATTGGGAAACAATCCTATTTACCATCACATCAAAAAGAATGACAGGTTTTGGTAACTACAGATGTGATGGGAATAGGGAAAAATAAAGTGTGGATAAAAATGGGTCCAGGAATCGGGAAGCTATGGTTTCTCAAGTAGCTGCTTTAGTCATTAAAGCCTAAATGTCCATTCTCTTAATCACATGTCTGAATTCCTAAAGTAGCAGTATTTTGATTCATCCCTCTTGTTGAGTGTGCTGATAGGATCGTCCCTTCAAAACCACAGACCCAAGGGCCAGGTTTTGGGCAGGGAGGCTCTTGCCTACCAGACCTGTGGAGACATCCCACCGCCCCCTCCACTGACTGCCTTGCAGGGTAGGGTGTAGTAACATCAGACTAGACATCAGGATAGTAAATCCCAGGGTTTGCTTAAGGGGTGGTATGGTGATAACTCAGTTGGTTTACACTTCTAATAGAAGCCCATGTAATCTAAAATAAAACTGCCTATATCAAGTCGAAAAAAAAAATATAATACCTAGGAATAACCCTACCTAAGGAGACAAAAGACCTCTACTCTGAAAACTATAAGGCACTGATGAAAGAAATCAGAGATGACACAAACAGATGGAAGGATATACTGTGTTCTTGGGTTGGAAGAATCAGTATTGTCAAAAGGACTATATTTTCCAAGGCAATCTGCAGATTCATTGCAATCCCTATCAAATTACCAATGGCATTTTTCACAGAACTAGAACAAAAAATTCTAAAATTTATATGGAAACAAAAAAGACCCTGAATAGCCAAAGCAATTCTGAGAAAGAAAAGTGGAGCTGGAGGAATCAGGGTCCCTGACTTCAGACTGTACTACAAAGCTTACAGTAATCAAAACAGTATGGTACTGGCACAAAAACAGAAAAATAGATCAGTGGAACAGGATAGAAAGCCTAGAAATAAACACATGCACCTATGGTCAATTAATCTATGACAAAGGAGGCAAGAATATACAATGGAGAAAATGCAGTCTTTTCAATAAATGGTGCTGGGAAAACTAGACAGCTACACGTAAAAATATGAAATTAGAACACTCTCTAACACCATACACAAAAATAAGCTTGAAATGGATCAAAGACCTAAATGTGAGGATGGACAGTATAAAACTCTTAGAGGAAAACATAGGCAGAACACTCTTTGGCATAAATCGCAGCAATATCTTTTTTGATCCACCTCCTTGAGTAATGAAAATAAAAGCAAAAATAAATGGGACCTAGTTAAACTTAAAAGCTTCTGCGCAGCAGAAGAAACCATAAACAAAACGAAAAGACAACCCACAGAATGGGAGAAAATACTTGCAAACAAAGTGACCGACAAGGGTTGCTACGACAGTCAAAAAATGTAGAAGATCTAAATAGACAGTTCTCCAAAGAAGACGTACAGATGGCCAAAGAACACATGAAAAGATACTCAACATCACTAATTATCAGAGAAGTGCAAATCAAAACTACAATGAGGTAACACCTCACAGCAGTCAGAATGGCCTTCATCAAAAATCTACAAACAATAAATGCTGGAGAGGGTGTGGAGAAAAGGGTACCCTCCTACACTGTTGGTGGGAATATAAATTGGTACAACCACAATGGAGAACAGTATGGAGGTTCCTTAAAAAACTAAAAATAGAACTACCATATGATCTAGCAATCCCACTCCTGGGCATATATCTGGAGGAAACCATAATCTGAAAGGATACATGCACCCCCACATTCATTGCAACACTGTTTACAATAGCCAAGACATGGAAGCAACCTAAATGTACATCAACAGAGGGATGGGCAGAGAATATATGGTACATATATTCAGTGGAATATTAGCCTATAAAAAGAATGAAATAATGCCGTTTGCAGCAACATGGATGGATCTAGAGATTATCATACTAAGTGAAGTAAGACGGAGAAAGACAAATATATGATATTGCTTAAATGTGGAATCTAAAAAATGGTATAAATGAACTTATGTACAAAGCAGAAATAGAGTCTCAGATGTAGAAAACAAACTTATGGTTACTAGGGGGGAAATGGGGGAAGTGATAAATTGGGAGATTGGGATTGGCATATACACACTACTATATATAAAATAGATAACTAATAAGGACTTACTGTATAGCACAGGAAATACTCTCTAATGACCTATATGAGAAAAGAATCTAAAAAAGAGTGGATATATGTATATGTACAACTGATTCACTTTGCTGTACAGCAGAAACTAGCACAAGGTTTTCAATCAACTGTACTCCAATAAAAATTAAAAGAAAAAATAATAAACAGTACATTTCAAGGGAAGAAAAAAAGAATTTTCGTGTCTAGTAGTTTGGCATAGTTCTGCTGAAAACGTTTGAACTGAGCCATGGGAATTTACATGTTAATACAATAGAGAAGTTTCTAAGTTGAGGATTTAGAATTATTATTGGGAACTTTAAAAATACCGTTTTTATTTTTTAAGAGGACGGTGGTGAATTAAAATTTTTGAGTACCTGCTCTGTATCATGTACTCTGCTACATAATTTATTTTATTATTATTATTTATTTATTTTGTGGCTGCGTTGGTTCTTCGTTGCTGCGTGCAGGCTTTCTCTAGTTGTGGTGAGCAGGGGCTACTCTTCGTTGCGGTGCATGGGCTTCTCATTGCGGTGGCTTCTCTTGTTGTGGAGCACGGGCTGTAGGCGCATGGGCTCAGTAGTTGTGGTGCGTGGGCTCAGTAGCTGTGGCTCGTGGGCTCAGTAGTTGCGGCGCACCGGCCCTAGAGTGGGCAGGCCTCAGTAGTTGCGGCGTGTGGGCTCAGTAGTTGTGGTGCATGTGCTTCAGTAGTTGTGGTTCATGGGCTCAGTAGTTGTGGTGCATGGGCTCAGTAGTTGTGGCTCGCGGGCTGTAGAGCGCAAGGTCAGTAGTTGTGGCGCACGGGCTTAGTTGCTCCGTGGCATGTGGGATCTTCCTGGACCAGGGATCGAACCCATGTCCCTTGCATTGGCGGGTGGATTCTTAACCGCTGCACCACCAGGGAGTTCCCCCCCTTTTATTTTTGAGGTCAGTAAACTTTTTCAGTAAACCACCCCCAGCTTTTTATTAGGAAAATTTTCAAAAATACAGAAAAATGAAAAGTATGTTTATTATCTATATATTTGTTACCTGGATTCAGTAGTTCTTTTATTTATCTACCTACATACACACCACATACATATGACAAAATATATACATACATACGCATATTTTTAAATTGCTGAACCATTTCAAAGTAAATTGCAGATGTTATGACACATCACCCTTCAGTACTTAAAGTACTTATCCTAAAAATGAAAGCATTGTACCATATAACCACAATTTTATTTACATAGGAGAACATTTTCTAATATTTAATATTCCATTTGAATTAATGTTTAGGAACAGAGTACATGTCAGTTATAGAGGTAAGTTAATATTTTTATAGTGAACTAATGTCACTCACCTGGAAGGAAGAAATGATTGCAGTTTAGCTACTTTTCTGTAAGAAATTTAAATCTGAGATTTATAAAACAATTAAAATTGGTTAAAAATTTTTATTTAAGATTATAGTATAAAAATACCGTGGATTATTTTTCCCCTTTGAAACTTAGAGATGCAGAAATTGAGAAACTACCCTACATTTAATGTTTTCTCTGGTAACTTTTTTACCTTGTTTCTGACTGCTTACCTGCTCCACTAGGATTTATAGAGCCTGAGAAGTATTTTTTCCTTGTAATTTGAGGTCCTGCTGATTGGATTCTCCGCAGGGGATGGGTCTAGGATTTTTGTGATTCTGGATTCTGTTATTGTCCTTTAAAATGTATTTTCACTTGCTCTTCCTGCAGGTATTTTTTAATGGCTGGGCAGAAACTCCATGATCTTCTAGTTCTTTCCTATCCCGTTTCCATAGGTAGATAAACAGGAGACATGAATAATCAGAAAGAACAAATATATATTGAGCCAGGCACTGTTCTAGACTCTGAGAATGTGGCCACAAACAGATCAGACAAGTAAGGTAGCCCTTGCTTTCTTAGAGTTTATATTGTAATAAAGAATAAACAGACCAGTTAATTACAGATTGTAATCGGTGTTACACGGGAAATAAAAAATGTGAGGTGATACAGAGTAAAGAGGCAGGCACTTTAGATGGAACAAGCAAATTTATAAAAGGGAAGCTGTCCATGCAGGAAATAATTCATCTCATTATTTAGATATGAAGAATAATTATTTAGATATGAAACTTTAGGTATAATAGAATTTCTCCTACTCATATTCTTTTTTTTCATTTTTATTTTTATTTTATTATTTATTTACTTTTGGCTGCATTGGGTCTTCGTTGCTGCATGCAGGCTTTCTCTAGTTGCGGCGAGCAGGAGCTACTCTTTGTTGTGGTGCACAGGCTTCTCATTGCGGTGGCTTCTCTTGCTGTGGAGCACAGGCTCTAGGTGCACGGGCTTCAGTATTTGTGGCTTGCAGGCTCTAGAGCGCAAGCTCAGTAGTTATGGCGCATGGGCTTAGTTGCTCTGTGGCGTGTGGGATCTTCCCAGACCAGGGATTGAACCCGTGCCTCCTGCATTGGCGGGCAGATTCTTTTTTTTTTTATTTCATTTTTTGCGGGTAATTATTATTATTATTATTTTTAAATTATTTTTGGCTGCGTTGGGTCTTTGTTGCTGCGTGTAGACTTTCTCTAGTTGCAGCGAACGGGGGCTACTCTTCGTAGCAATGCGTGAGCTTCTCATTGTGGTGGCTTCTCTTGTTGTGGAGCACGGGCTCTAGGCACACAGGCTTCAGTAGTTGCAGCATGCAGGCTCAGTAGTTGCAGCACACAGGCCATAGAGCATGTGGGCTTCAGTAGTTGCAATGCGTGGGCTCCGTAGTTGTGGCTCACGGGCTCTAGAGTGCAGCAGGCTCAGTAGTTGTGGTGCAGAGGGTTAGTTGCACTGCGGCATGTGGGATCTTCCTGGACCAGGGATCAAACCCGTGTCCCCTGCATTGGCAGGCAGATTCTTAACCACTGTGCCACCAGGGAAGTCCCAGCCTACTCATATTCTTAAAAATTCACAAAAGTGATGGGAATTCCGAGGCGATCCAGTAGTTAGAACTATGTGCTTTCACTGCTGAGGCGCGGTTTTAATCCATCATGGTCGGGAAACTAAAGTCCCGCAAGCCACATGGCGTGGCCAAAAAAAAAAAACACCAAGTAAGAAAATTCACAAAAGTGAATAACTCTCATAAATGCATTTCTTCTATTTTCTGTCTTACGCGTTCTCATACTTGACTTCTCAGCAACATTTTTTTTTTTAAATTAATTAATTAATTTATTTTTGGCTGTGCTGGGTCTTCGTTTCTGTGCGAGGGCTCTCTCCAGTTGTGGCAAGTGGGGGCCACTCTTCACCGCGGTGCGCGGGCCCCCCACCATCGCGGCCTCTCCTGTTGCGGAGCACAGGCTCCAGACGCGCAGGCTCAGTAGCTGTGGCTCACGGGCCCAGTTGCTCCGCGGCATGTGGGATCTTCCCAGACCAGGGCTCGAACCTGTGTCCCCTGCACTGGCAGGCAGATTCTCAACCACTGCGCCACCAGGGAAGCCCTCTCAGCAACATTTGACTCTTTTGCTCACTCTTTCTTTAAGAAACGTTATATTTTGGTTCTCTGACTTTGAAATCTCTTGATTTTCCTCTTACTTATCTGACCACTCTGTGGATTCTTCTTAGTCACATTAGCTGTGGTGTTCCTTGGTGCTCTTTCTAAGATCCTCGTAAGTTCTCACTCTGCACACTGCGTAGCTCATGTTATCCATTCTGATCAGTTCAATTTACCATTTGTTGAGTATTCCAAAATGTATATCTCATTCATTCATTTAACAGATATTTATTGAGTGCCCACTGTGTGCCTGGTACTGTGTCTGTTGGGGATACAGTGGTGAGTAAAACAGACAAGATTCTTCCCTCACGGAGCTGACAGGCTATTAAGAACAGCCTGTTAAGGCTGGATCTCTCCCTGGGGTTTCAGATCCATATTACTGTTGTTTATTGGACATGATTGTCTCCCGACATGTCCAAAACTGAACTTAACTTCCAAGCTTTCTCATCCTCTGTTCCCAATCTTCGTGAGGGATACCACTATATGCCTAGCCAGATACCAGGTCACCATTCTTAGCTGTTCTGTCTCCTTCATCCCATTGCTGCCTTCTTTTGTTTTCAACTTTTAAACGTATCTGGAATCTCTTTACTTTTTTTCAAATCTATTTTTACTACTCTGAAGAGCTGGAACTTCTTTCATTCACACTGAATACCAGGTCTGGCACATAGGAAGTAACCATTGAAAATTTCTTTCTTTCTTTTTTTAAAAAATTAATTAATCAATTTTTGGCTGCATTGGGTCTTCGTTGCTACGTGCTGGCTTTCTCTAGTTGCAGCGAGCAGGGGCTACTCTTCATTGTGATGTATGGGCTTCTCATTGCGGTGGCTTCTCTTGTTGCAGAGCACGGGCTCTAGGCCCTCGGCCTTCAGTAGTTGTGGCTTGCAGGCTCTAGAGTGCAGGCTCAGTAGTTGGGACCCATGGGCTTAGTTGCTCCACGGCATGTGGGATCCTCCCGGTCCAGGGCTTGAACCCGTGTCCCCTGCACTGGCAGGTGGATTCCTAACCACTGCGCCACCAGCGAAGTCCCATTGAAAATTTCTGAATAAATGATTGTACAACTGAAACTGTCCTATAACTGATCTGTCTGCTTCCCGTATTGCCAAGCTATAAACTGTCCACCACACTGTACCCGGATCTCTCCAAAATGGCAGATCATTTCCACACTTAGAAGCCTTTAGGGGCTTCCCCGGTGGCGCAGTGGTTGAGAATCTGCCTGCCAATGCAGGGGACACGGGTTCGAGCCCTGGTCTGGGAAGATCCCACATGCCGCGGAGCAACTAGGCCCGTGAGCCACAACTACTGAGCTTGCGCGTCTGGAGCTTGTGCTCCGCAACGAGAGAGGCCGCGACAGTGAGAGGCCCGCGCACTGCGATGAAGAGTGGCCCCCGCTCGCCGCAACTAGAGAAAGCCCTCACACAGAAACGAAGACCCAACACAGCCAAAAATAAATAAATAAATTAAAAAGTCAGAATGTATTAAAAAAAAAAAGTCTTTAATGGCTCTGTCTAAAGTTCTTGAAATGACTAAAGTTTCTAACGTACAGGGCCTTGTAATCTGGCTGCTCCTTATTTTACCAGTCTAATCTTTTCCTTTTAGAACCATACTGAACACCTTGAGTTTGTTATGCAAAAGGCATTTTCTCCAGGCGTTCTTGAAAGCTGCCTCTTTGCTTGGCACTCTCTTTCTCTTCTATTGCCTGGCTACCATTATTCATCTTTCAAGTTTCAATTCAGGAATGCCTTTTATGACACTCAAGTTTGGATTGTACCCATTTTATGTCTTCCCACAGCATACTGTCCTTCTCCTCTCATAGTACTTTCAGTGTTTTACCTAACTAACCTATTGCTTTAATTCCCTCACTAAACTACTGGGATGCAGTAGGTATTAGATATTGGTTGGTTGGTTGGATGGTGGATAGATAAGTATGCTAAAGGTCAAATTGCAAAGCCTAGCTGTTTAAAATTCTCTTTTGTGCATTCAAATTATTGTCCTTACTGTTGGAGCCAAATTATGCTAAATAAAACTTCCAAAAAGTTCCAAAAAGTTCTTCAATAAGTCCTTTGACTTAGGCATATACAGAAAAAGTGACTTCTCCTGAGTATAGTTATTACAGACACTTTACCTACGTTGTCCTATACATAGTAGATAGTCTAGAAATATTTAGGCATTTTAAAAATTGAAATATTAAGATCATTGAAACTATTGTCAGAGTATTGTAGAGATTACTTCTGCATTAGCAAAGGTTGGCCTAGGTGATCTTAAAAGTCATGTTAGCACCATGATTCTCTGGTTGTCTTTTTTCCTTTTGGCTCTGCTACGCAGCTTGTAGGATCTTACTTCACCAACCAGGGATCGAACCCATGCCCCCTGCAGTAGAAGCACAGAGTCCTAACCACTGGACTGCCAGGAAATTCCCTCTCTGATTTTTTTTTTTTTTTTTCCCTCACAGCAAGAAATTTGGAGATAGGGAGTGATGGCATCGAAGTCCAGGCCAAGACTCTGAGACCTCTTGTAATATACTTCATGGTTAAAAAGTAGTTTTCAGAACTCTGGACATCAAGTCTGCTTTCAAGAGAAAAAGAGGGGAGAAGAAGTGGTGTCAACCACATCTGTTCTCTCTTCGTCTGCTCAGGCTGCTATAACAAAAATACCATAGTTTAAGTGGCTTTAACAACAAATATTTATTTCCAACTGTTCTGGAAGCTGGGAAGTCCAAGGTCATGGTGCTGGCAGATTTGATATCTGATGAGGACCCACTTCCCAGCGGTATTCTCACTGTGTCCTCACATGACAGAAGGCTCTGATTGTTTTTTAATTTATTTTAGCCACAAATATTTATTTCTAAGTTACTGATTGAGAAATAATTTCTTCTATCTGAATAAACTTGCCACAGAAATGACAAGTTAAGTGCCAAAACTTAATTTTTAATTTTTACTTAGAACTTTTGATAGACATTTCTAATTAGGATACAGTAATAGTACCCTATAGTAACAAATAAAATGGTTAGTAAAACAACATTGATATTTTTGAAGACAAGTTTATTCTGAAGAATAGTGAACATTTATTTCTTAGGCATTGAGATCTGTATTGATTAAAAGCATCTTCTAGGCTAATATGGTATAAATAAACTTTCTAATTTTAATTATCAGATACTCAATTTAAATTTTCTTTCAGTTATTTTGTTGCCCTTGCCTCATTTTTTGGTTACTGCTGCCTATTCAAAAACAAATACCTTTTAAAAAGTTAAACAGGTTGCACAGAATTGTGGAATCAAATAGGCTTTTGTAAAACCAGAAAAGTAACTTTTTAAAAAGACTAGTGTTTGTCTTTGGTTCTACTGTGAAAATAGTCTACTTGTACTTGTTTGCTGTGATTTGATTTGGGAAACATTTGACAGAAATTACCCACTCATCTGTTGCTCTGCTTAGCAAGTACTGTATGTACAAGATGCTAAAAGCCTAAGTCAACCTGCGGGACACTTCACAGAGACAGGGTGGCATTTAACTGTGTTATGTGTCACTGAGTCAAAGTATGGGAGGTTTGAAAGTGTGTGATGTATTCAGAGAACTACAAAACATAACATTTTTTTTTATATATTTAAGTAGTAAATACTAGTTATCCATATGTTCTTTAAAAAATACACACGTTCTTCTGTGTATTTACATAGGTGAGTGACAAGAACTGAGGTTGAATAGCTAATCAGGGGTCAGAAAGTAAAGGACTGTGCTGTCATGTTTGGCTTTTTTTTCCGGCCGTGCCGTGCGGCCCATGGGATCTTAGTTCCCTGACCAGGGATCGAACCTGTGCCCCCTGCATTGGAAGCTCAGAGTCTTAACTACTGGACTGCCAGGGAAGTCCCTGCATTTGTTTTAAATAGGCTAACATGGTTTTTTCTTCTGTGAAAATTTCACTTTATATAGTTGCCACCATGTTTTTTTCCGTAAATTTTTTTTTTTTTTAAATATATTTATTTATTTATTTATTTTTGGCTGTATTGGGTCGTTTCTGTGCGAGGACTTTCTCTAGTTGCGGCAAGCGGGGGCCACTCTTCATCGCGGTGCGCGGGCCTCTCACTATCGCGGTCTCTCTTGTTGCGGAGCACAGGCTCCAGACGCGCAGGCTCAGTAGCTGTGGCTCACGGGCCTAGTTGCTCCGCGGCACGTGGGATCTTCCCAGACCAGGGCTCGAACCCGTGTCCCCTGCATTAGCAGGCAGATTCTTAACCACTGCGCCACCAGGGAAGCCCCGTAAATTTTTTTATTGTGGTAAAATATACGTAAAAAATTTTGCCGTTTTAACAGTTTTTTAAAAAGATTTTGGATGTGAACCATTTTTAAAGTCTTTATTGAGTTTGTTACAGTATTGCTTCTGTTTTATGTTTTGCTTTTTGGTCCCGAGGCATGTGGGATCTTAGGTCACCAACCAGGGATTGAACCCGCACCCCCTGCATTGGAAGGTGAAGTCTTAACCACTGGACCGCCAGGGAAGTCCCCCGTTTTAACAGTTTTTAAGTGTATAATTAAGTGGTATTAAGTACATTCACATTGTTGTGCAACCTCACCACCCTCCATCTCCAGAGCTTTTTCATCATCCAAATTGAAGCTCCATACCCATGAAACAATAACTCCAGTTTCCTCCTTCTCCTAACCCCTGGAAACTACCATTCTATTTCTGTCTGAATGAATTTGACTATCCTAGGAACCTCATATAAATGGAATCATATAATATTTGCCCTTTTAAGTTTGACCTGTTTCACTTAGCATGTTTTTAGAGCTCATCCATTTTGTAGCATGTATAATAATTTCATTCCTTTTTAAGGCTGAATAATTTTACATTATGTGTATATAGAAGTCTCTTATTAGATATATGATTTACAAATATTTTCTCCCATTCTGTGGGTTATCTTTTTACTTTTTCTTTTTGTTTGTTTGTTTATTTAAATTTATTAATTTATTTATTTGGCTGTGCCAGGTCTTAGTTGTGGCATGTGGGATCTTCGTTGCGGCATGCAGGATCTTTAGTTGTGGCACAGGGAATCTTTAGTTGTGGCATATGGGATCTTTAGTTGTGGCATGCGATCTCTTAGTTGCAGCATGCGGGAACTAGTTCCCTGACCAGGGATCAAACCCAGGCCCCCTGCATTGGGAGCAGGACAAATTCTTGGAAAGGCACAACTCTCCAAGACTGAACCAGGAAGAATTAGAAAATATTAAAAGACCAATCACAGGTAATGAATTTGAAACTGTAATTAAAAATCTCCAACAAACAAAAGTCCAGGACCAGATGGCTTCACAGGCGAATTCTAGCAAATATTTAGAGAAGAGTTAACACCTATCCTTCTCAAACTCTTCCAAAAAATTGCAGAGGGAGGAACACTCCCAAACTCGTTCTATGAGGCCACCATCACCCTGATACCGAAACCAGACAAAGATATCACAAAAAAAGAAAATTACAGACCGATATCACTGATGAACATAGATGTAAAAATCTTCAACAAAATACTAGCAAAAAGAATCCAAGAACACATTAAAAAGATCATACACCATGATCAAGTGGGATTTATCCCAGGGATGCAAGGATTCTTCAATATACGCAAAACAATCAGTGTGATACACCATATTAACAAATTAAAGAATAAAAACCATATGATCATTTCAATAGCCACAGAAAAAGCTCTTTACAAAATTCAACACCTGTTTATGATAAAAACTCTCCAGAAAGTGGGCATAGAGGGAACCTACCTCAACATAATAAAGGCCATATACGACAAACCCACAGCAAACATCATTCTCAATGGTGAAAAACTGAAAGCATTTGCTCTAAGATCAGGAACAAGACAAGGATGTCCACTCTCGCCACTATTATTCAACATAGTATTGGAAGTCCTAGCCACGGCAATTAGAGAAGAAAAAGGAATACAAATTGGAAAAGAAGTAAAACTGTCACTGTTTGCAGATGACATGATACTATACACAGAAAATCCTAAAGATGCTACCAGAAAATTACTAAAACTAATCAATGAATTTGGTAAGGTTGCAGAATACAAAATTAATGCACAGAAATCTCTTGCATACCTATGCACTAACAACAAAAGATTAGAAAGAGAAATTAAGGAAACACTCCCATTTACCATTGCAACAAAAAGAATAAAATACCTAGGAATAAACCTACCTAAGGAGGTGAAAGACCTATACTCTGAAAACTATAAAACATTAATGAAAGAAATCAAAGATGACAGAAACAGATGGCGAGATATCCCATGCTCTTGGATTAGAAGAATCAATATTGTGAAAATGAGTATACTACTACCCAAAGCAACCTAGAGATTCAATTCAATCCCTATCAAACTACCAATGGCATTTTTCACAGAATTAGAACAAAAACTTGTATTTGTATGTATGTAAACACAAAAGACAGAGCTGGAGAAAGAAAAACAGAGCTGGAAGAATCAGGCTTCCTGACTTCAGACTATACTGCAAAGCTACAGTAATCAGGACAGTATGGTACTGGCACAAAACCAGAAATATAGATCAGTGGTACAGGATAGAAAGCCCAGAGATAAACCCACACACCTATGGTCACTTAATCTATGACAAAGGAGGCAAGAATATACAATGGAGACAAGACAGCCTCTTCAATAAATGGTGCTGGGGAAACTGGACAACTTCATGTAAAAGAATGAAATTAGAACATTACCTAACTCCATGCACAAAAATAAACTCAAAATGGATTAAAGACTTAAATGTAAGACCGGACACTATAAAACTCTTACAGGAAAACATAGGAAAAACACTCTTTGACATAAATCACAGCAAGATCTTTTCTGACCCATCTCCTAGAGTAATGAAAATAAAAACAGAAATAAGTGAATGGGCCCTAATGAAACTTAAAAGGTTTCGTACAGCAAAGGAAACCATAAACAAGACAAAAAGACAACCCACAGAATGGGAGAAAATATTTGCAAATGAAGCAACAGACAAAGGATTAATCTCCAAAATATACAAACAGCTCATGCAGCTCAATATCAAAAAAACTAACAACCCAATCAAAAAATGGGTGGAAGACCTAAATAGACATTTAAGCAAAGAAGACATACAGATGGCCAAGAGGCACATGAAAAGATGCTCAACAGCACTAACTATTAGAGAAATGCAAATCAAAACTACAATGAGGTATCATCTCACACTGGTCAGATTGGCCATCATCAGAAAATCTACAATAAATGCTGGAGAGGGTGTGGAGAAAAGGGAACCCTCTTGCACCGTTGGTGGGAATGTAAACTGACACAACCACTGTGAAGAACAGTATGGAGGTTCCTTAAAAAACTGAAAGTAGAACTACCATATGACCCAGCAATCCCACTACTGGGCATATACCCTGAGAAAACCATAATTCAAAAAGACACATGTACCCCAGTGTTCACTGCAGCACTATTTACAATAGCCAGGAAATGGAAACAACCTAAATGTCCATCGACAGATGAATGGTTTAAGAAGATGTGGTATATATAATGGAATATTACTCAGCCATAAAATGAAATGAAATGGGTCATTTGTAGAGATGTGGATGGACCTAGAGACTGTCATACAGAGTGAAGTAAGTCAGAAAGAGACAAACAAATATTGTATATTAATGCATATATGTGGAATCTAGAAAAATGGTACAGATGCAACTATTTGCAGGGCAGGAATAGAAAGGTAGATGTAGAGAACGGACGTGTGGACACGGGGGAAGGGGAGTGTGGGATGAATTGGGAGATTAGGTTTGACATAAATAGACTAACGATGTGTAAAATTGATAGCTAGTGGGAACCTGCTGTATAGCACAGGGAGCTCAGCTCGGTGCTCAATGATGGCCTAGTTGGTTGGGATGAGGGGGGAGGGAGGTCCAAGGGGCAGGGGATGTGTGTATGCATATGCCTGATTCACTTTGCTGTGTGGCAGAAACTAACACAGCATTGTAAAGCAATTATACTCCAATAAAAAAAATAAAGTGTATCTTTAATACTGTACATACTAGTGTATTTATAGTGAAATCATATGATGTTGCGGTTTGTTGGGGGAAAAGAGGATGAATACAGATAACAACAAGATTTGCCATGTGCTGATAATTGTTGAAATTCGGTGGTGGTATGCAGGGATTTATACCATTTTTCTCTCCATTTTAATGCATTTTTGAAAATTCCCATTAAACATTTAAGAAAATAGAAAAACAGCTGTCTAGAAATGATTATTCACTATTTTTTTCTTTGTAGATGTTTTCTAAATGTTCTTCAATAATATTAGTTTTTTTCAGGATGACATTTTCTGATTATTTTTAGTAATAGAAGAATATTTTCATAACAGAGGTTTGAAATAAACCACATTGTCAAGCTTTAAGATCTGCAAATTAATGTCAGAAATGTAAACTATTGATCACATGCCTGTAGAAGCACAAAACTGTAAAACAAAGTCAGTAAAGCATTACTTGGCAAATGTAGCAGACTTCATTGTTCTGCAGTTTTTCAAGCTTTATCAGTGTGGTAATCAATTCCTGCTTGATAGCCTTTGTCTTAGGCCAGTGAGTTTCTCTTCTTGTGTTTTTGGGTAAGACAGTAGAAATGAATTGTTCTCTGCTGTGGTGATTAGTCACAAGGACAATAAGGAATATAAAATACACAGATGCAAGAATAGTGAAGCTCATGTTGAATAAATGGTTGTGTTCTACTACATTTATACAATTATGCATGATATTTTGGGCAGTGAGTAAAATTCCTTCACATGGCGTACTTGTTTGGCTATTATTTCATCTAATGGTTTATTTGTTTTAATTTACTTATTTTTCTTGTTTACAGACAAAATATTACATGCTCTTATGAAAAAAAGAAACAAAACAAAACAGAAACGTTACTGAAATACTTCTAGAATCCTGCCTGTTAGAGAGCTTACTACTAATGGCCTGATACACAGTCTTTCAGATACTTTTTCATATATGAGTATATTTTAAATTAATGAAATCATAATGTATGTAGTATGTTGTAGCATGACTTTATTTTATTATTTTTTTAAAAACATTTATTTATTTATTTGCCTGCACCGGGTCTTAGTTGCAGCATGTGGGATCTTTGTTGCCGCCTGCAGGATCTTCAGTTGCGGCATGCGGGATCTTTTAGTTGTGGCATGTGAACTCTTAGTTGCAGCATGTGGAATCTAGTTCCCTGACCAGTGATCGAACCCGGGCCCCCTGCATTGGGAGCACGGAGTCTTAGCCATTGGACCACCAGGGACGTCCCTACATGACCTTATTTTTAACTGATAAGACATCTTGGACATCTTTCCTTGTCCACACTGAGCAGTTGGATCATAACCACCTGTAGGCAAAAGGTAGTTAGGAATTGGTTTGAGGCCTCAAGGGGAGTTTGAAAGTCAAGGCCCATCCTGGGTTCATCCGCCCTTCCTGACTTCTCATTACAATAGGAAGTACCCCCAACCACCTGGGGGAAGGTTCCCAAATAATCAGTTCTTTAAACCTTCCCACCGCCACCCCCACAGGTGTATCAGACTGGTTATAAGAAGTGCTGCTGTGCTGGCCTGTAATATTTGGAAAAAGTCTCTCAGGGTATTTGTGATTATAACTGCCTCAATCCTAAGATGGAGAATGATTGCTTAAGAGAAGCTCAAACATATGCTTACTAGAAGCGTAAGACCTTCTTCATTCTTTTTATTAATTTTTTTCCCTGCTGCCACCGTGGACCTTTCTTCATTCTTTAAAAAAAAAACTAAAGTAAATAATAGAAAACTAAATACATTAATGTAAAAAATAACCATCTACATACTATGAAGGGTAAAATATTAGCGATTTATTTCTACTTAAAATATTTATCTTAAGTAAAAGATACAGAACATTAAAGATAAAGGGAAAGTCACCTTCTGGGAGAGAAGTGGTACTGGAAGGAGAACAAAGGTGACAGCATGAATTTGGTTTATGTCCTTCTATTTCTTATTTTTAGACATTCACTACATATATGTATATCTATAAACTATGTAGAGTATTGCTTTGGGATTATTTTGAGGATAAATAGTTTTTTCTAAATCCTGTTACATTTTCATATAATTTTGCAGTTTGCTTTTTGTATTCGATGTTTTTTAGATCCATCCATGATGTACATACATATGTATCTAGTTGTTTTAACTGCTGTGTATTCCATCATGTGAATATCACTGTTCATTCTTCAACTGATGAAAGTTTTGAGTTATTTCCTATATTTTACTACATAATATACTATAGACATTGAATGTGGTAACATTCAGTGCATACCTAAGAGCTTCTCAAATATATATACTTTATTAATCTATTTTTTTATTTTTAATGTTTCAGATATATAGCATTAATAGTTCAACATCTGTATACACTACAGAGTGGTCACCACAGAGTGGTCACCACAAGTATAACCATCCATCACCATACAGTTGACCTGCTTCACCCATTGCACCCACCCACAATCCCCTTGCCTTGTGGTAACCACTAATCTGTTCTCTGTATCTATGAGTTTGTTTTTATTTTATTTTGCCTGTTCATTTGTTTTATTTTTTAGATTCTACACATGAGTGAAATATGGTGTCTTTCTCCATCCAACCTATTTCACTTCGTATAATACCCTCAAGATCCATCCATGTTGTTGCAAATGGCAGGATTTCATTCTTTTTGTGGCTGAGTAGTATTCCACTGTATGTATGTATATGTATGTATGTGTGTATATATGTATTATATATATATATATATATATATATATATATATATATATATATATATATATATATATATATATATATATATATACCACATCTTTTTATCAGTTCATCCATTGATGGATACTTAGGTTATTTCCATATCTTGGCTATTGTAAATAATGCTGTAATGAACACAGTGGTGCATTTATCCTTTTGAAATAATGTTTTCATGTTCTTCAGATAAATACCCAGAAGTGGAATAGCTAGGTCATATGGTAGTTCTATTCTTATTTTTTTTGAGGAATCTCCATACTGTTTTCTGTAGTGGCTGCATTGAAGATGTATACTTCGATGAAGAAATAAAGATGCCAATTTTTAAGATATGTATTTGTAAACTTAAAAAGATATGGCCACATTTCTTGTCAAAAGGGGTGTAGTGATTTATATTCCCACCAGTAGTGTATAAGAGTTATTTTCCTGTATTTTTGCCAACACGCAATACTGTCAGACTTTCTGGGTTTTGCTGCCACTCTGATGTGTGTGAAATAATCTCTTGTTTTAATTTGCTTTTCTCAGATCACTAATGTGATCCTTTTCTATGAATTGCCTGTTCAGTTTCATTTACTCATAACTGGCAACAACCTGTGTCTGGATAGATCTAAATTATACTTTACAATAGTTTTATAGTATTCCCTCTAAGATCATCAATGGCTACTAAGACCATTGGGTGAAAAGGACTGGGGAATCTGTAGTTTAAGAGAGTCCTAAGAGATATATCATCCAAATGCAACATAAGGACTTTGTTTGGATCCTGACTATAAAAGCATTTGTGAGACAACCAGGAGAATCTGCATAGTGACTGGATATTCCCTGTTATTTCATTAAGGATTGGGAAATGGTTCTATTCTAACTCAATTATTCATTCAGCATTTTTTAGCTTAATTTTCTTTACTTTTCTTTTTTAATATTTATTTATTTGTTTTGGCTGCGCCTGGCCTTAGTTGCAGCACGTGGGATCTTTGCTGCGGCATGCCGGATCTTTTTTTTTCAGATGCAGCATGCAGACTTCTTAGTTGCAGCATGTGAACTCTTAGTTGAGGCCTGCATGCAGGATCTAGTTCCCTGACCACGGAGAGAACCTGGGCCCCTGCATTGGGAGCACAGAGTTTTACCCACTGGACGAACAGGGAAGCCCCTAGCTGAATTTTCTTATAAAAGAAAACTTCCTCCTCATCAACGGTTTGGTTACCCTAAGGTATAGTGTGTACAGGAAAGACAGGATAAGTGCTAGATTCTTCCTTCCTTCCTTCCTTCGCTGCTGTGCGCGGGCTTTCTCTAGTTGCGGCGAGCGGGGGCTACTCTTCGTTGCAGTGCGTGGGCTTCTCCTTGAGGAAGATGGGCTCCAGGCGCACGGGCTTCAGTAGTTGCGGCACGTGGGCTCAGTAGTTGTGGCTCACGAGCTCTAGAGCACAGGCTCAGTAGTTGTGGCACACGGGCTTAGTTGCTCTGCGGCATGTGGGATCTTTCCAGACCAGGGATCAAACCCGTGTCCCCTGCATTGGCAGGCAGATTCTCAACCACTGCGCCACCAGGGAAGCCCCCAAGTGCTAGATTCTTCGATTCATGCTTTTGTAGTTTCTAAGAGCTCTCCCTTGTTTTTGTTTTCCCCTCTTCGCCACTTCATTTGAAAATAGTATACTGTTCTGGTTTCATGCATGCCATGACTTTTCTTTGGTCTCTGAGGATATTAATTATAGCTTTTATTTGTTCCCTGCTTTGTCTGTTTCCTCAGTGTACCTCCACCACCACCACCCCCCCTTTTTTCCTGATATTAGGTCTCTCTTTTTCAGGTTGGAGCTTCAAGTCTCTGATAATCCTTAATTATCCCTTCACATTTTAAGAATGAGACACTAAAAAAGGATGGCCAGAAGTTTTGTGTGCCTAGGCACAATTTATTGTGTCTTGGGAATTCAGATTTCGGTATTATCCCATGGTCTTTTCTCAGAGACATTTGAGTTTTTCCAAGGAAAGATTAATCTCTTTGGTGGGGGGGAGTGGAGTGGTAGATAAACCTAGTTATTACGAGAACCTGGGTGAGAGCAGGAACTGAAAGGGGACTGTCAGTATTACTGTTTGGTATATAGATTTTCATTTAATTTCTCTCTTTTCATTTGGCACCTGGCTGTGCCCGGTATCTCTCCCCTAGTCTAGAATCTCTCTTATTGAGTTTATTAAGAAAACAAACTTCTTATTTTCTGTGTGGGTGGGCAAAGAGGACCACCTGGCTGCTCTGAGATGATGCTGGGGACCTGCTAGGGACATTACTTACTAGTGCTTTTATTCTCCCAGTCGTTCCCCCTGTTCTCAGCCTTACCCTCACTCTAATTCTCTAATTACATGGTTTCCATAACATGGATCTATCATAATTTACTTGTTCACTATCTATTGATGGACATTTAAGTTATCTTCTAGTTTTGAACTGTTACAAATAGCACTTCAGCAAATATCCTTGTACATGCCCCTTTGTGCATATTTATTTGATTTTTAATGACAGGAAGCTCTTACTATAAAATTTCATCATTAACTTAAATGCTACAAGTAATTCTGTTCCAAGTTACTTCTTTAAACATTTTATTATGGAAATATCCAAGTGTTAAAGTAGAAGGGAATAGTATAATGAACTCCCACACATCCATCACTCAACTTTAACAGTTATCAGTATCAAGCCAGTATTGTTTCATCTGTCCCTCCCCACTTCCCCTCAGCATCTCCACCATAATTTTAAAGCAGATCAAAGACTGTACACCAGCGTATCTCTAAAAGAGTTTTTTAAAAAAGCAAACATTATCATACTTAAGTTATAAATGATTATTCTTAATAATAGCTAATATTTAATGAGTGTTCACATTTCCCCAATTGTCTCATAAATGTAATTTTATAGTTGGTTGTTTCAGTTAGGGTTGAAAGAAGATGGTCCACATATTTATACTTGGTTTAAGATGCCTCTTAAGCATCTCTTAATCTGTAACTGTTCTCCTTTTCTACCCCCTTGTTATTTAGCTTTGAAGAAATGGAGTCATTTGTATTAGAAATTTTTTTCCACATTTGGGATTGGGGGGGGCGGGGAATCACATCCCTCAGGCATTGTTTAATAATATGGTTTATCCTCTTATTTCTTAAAAGATACTACATTGAAAAACAATTACATTTAACTGAACTTAACTGAGAGCAATGATTATTTAAAATAATGGAAATATTTTCCTTCCCCCACTCTGCAGAGTAAATGGGGGGTGGATAATATCTGGCTGGATTCTGAGCAGTAAGTCAGCCTTTTATTTGGTGGTATTTTTTAGAGAACTACTATATTCAAAGTTGCTATTTTAAAGGTTGTGGGTTTTTGTTTTTTGTCTCTTGACATCTTTCTCCAATAAACAACAGTGTCTAGGGATTTTTTTTTTTTTTTTTAATTTAGGAAGCTTGCCTTTTCAAAGTATTTGTTTTTCTCCAGAACAGTGGGGCAAAACAGCCCCTATAAGCCATCTGGACTTGAAACCATTTTGCTTGTTCTTTTTAGATCCTGACGTGAGTGTGTATTGTCTACTGCCTTTTTTTGTTTTGTTTTGTTTTAAACAGTGTCTGGTTGCTCCCAGGGGAGTTCTGTCTGGAGTTACATTTGTTGCTGGCTAATTAGTTATTGAGAGGAGAAGGGGTATCCAGTGAAGATGTATTTATAACACATGCTAAAAAAGCCCATTCATGGGCTCTTATCCCACTCCCAACACTTTTTTAAAAAAGCGTGAGAGAGAAACAGAGAGGGAGAGAGACAGACAGAGGGGTTGGCGGGAGATGTGTGCTCTACACCAGCATATCTGAGGGATCTAACAAACTCTCCTATGCTTGGAGGGAGTAACCAGAATTCTCCAGGGGTAGGACGGTTTTGTAATTTGAAAAACTGCCCCTCACTTGCCTTGATTTTGATATTGCCCTACCTCCACCATTTGTCAAATGTAATGGAGGGTGACGATCTTTATAAAGTTATGCCTCTGGCAGAAGTTGTCACGTTAAGTCAATTATGAATGTTTATAGGCTTCTTATGAGCATTCATTTACTTTTTTTTTTCTTCTTTAAAATGTCTCTGGCTAGGGTAGAGCCTCCAAAATTCTAATTACTTTGCCTAAAAATGCTGTGTTTTTTGGTTTGTTTTTTTTGTTTGTTTTCTTTTTTGGCTGCGATGCGTGGCATGGGGGACCATAGTTCCCTGACCAGGGGTTGAACCCACACCCTCCGCAGTGAAAGCATAGAGTCTTAACTACTGGACTGCCAGGGAAGACCCTACACTACTTAAGAAGAAGGCTGTTAAAGAAAGATAAAGTCATCCTAAGTCCCACCACTGCTAAACAGCCATTTTAATATATGCCTCCAAAGCTTTTCTTTTTGCCTACTTCTTTTTCCTCCAGTTTGTAAATGTAGGATCACACTATATATAACGTTATATATCAAAGCTCTTAAAGTATGATAAAAGTAACACTCTTTTCATACATTCTTTAAGGACTTTGATCCACGTTGCTAACTTCCACGTGGGTTGTACCAGTTACACTCCTAATAATGAGATACCTTTACAAATAAATATTCCATATGGTACGCTTGAATACCTCACAGGTAGCTCACCTTGATATTAAAAATCAGTTCTATTATATTACCCATACCTCTCCCCCGTCTGTTTATCCTAGATAAGCGATACCACCATCCTCACCATTGGCCAAATCAGAAAGCTAGACTTTTTCCTGAGCTTTCCTTCTCTCTTCTCCTTTACATTCATTCAGTCACCAATCCTGTTTATTTACCTCCAAAATATCTTGAATTCTTCCTCATCTCTCCATCCTCACTGCTACTGCACGTAATCATCTCTCATTACTGTGGTAACCTTTGGTCTCCCTTCAAATACTCTTGTTCCCTTCTCAGCACAGCCCATTCTCCGTATCCTCACAGACTGAGCTTTTCAAGGTATGAGTGGATTTAAACATCCTTAATGTGATCCAGTATCCTGTAAGGCCCTACATGATTTGTTCTTTATCTACGTTCCATCCTCATCTCAGGCCATTCTTTCTCCCAAATCTCTAAGCTTGGCCATTCTGGACTTCCTTGGTTTCTTTCAGCTTGATGAACTTTTTGCTCTTTACTTTATAAACTTTTTTTTTTAGCCTTCAGGTCTCAGTTTCAATGTCTCAGGAATGTCTTCCTTGAGTCATATCAAGTTAGTTTGCCATTATACACTTTTCTGATATCTTGTACTATTTCTTGTGTCATGTGATTACAGTGTGGTTGTATTGTGTGTGAACTTGAACTATAATTTTTTAAAGTCTCATTTTGTATTCAGAGTTTGAAATGTTAACTCCTCATTTCAGAAAGTCTTGGCAAGTATCACATCATATATAAGCCTGAGACTGAGTTGTACACCAAGGTTGTGTTGTTATCCCATGTTGATGTCACTTAGAAAGTAACAGACTCTACTCAATACTCTGTAATGGCCTCTATGGAAAAAGAATCTAAAAACAGAGTGGAATATATGTATATGTATTACTGATTCACTTTGCTGTACACCTGAAACTGACACAACACTGTAAATCAACTATACTCCAAAAAAAAAAAAAATTGTCTCTCTGAAAATAAAAACAAATGGTTAAAAAAGTGTTTTGCAGTTTTCAACTTTTTTTAAAAATTTATTTTATTTATTTATGGCTGTGTTGGGTCTTCGTTTCTATGCGAGGGCTTTCTCTAGTTGTGGCAAGCGGGGGCCACTCTTCATCACGGTGCGCGGGCCTCTCACTATCGCGGCCTCTCTTGTTGCGGAGCACAGGCTCCAGACGCGCAGGCTCAGTAGTTGTGGCTCACAGGCCTGGTTGCTCCGCGGCATGTGGGATCTTCCCAGACCAGGGCTCGAACCCGTGTGCCCTGCATTGGCAGGCAGATTCTCAACCGCTGCGCCACCAGGGGAGCCCTCAACTTTTAACTCTATGAAAAAGACACAGTTCTCTGTATTGTGAAACATGTAATATAGTATAGTGTACTGATTTGATTTATTTACCAAATAAACTATGACTGCTGCTGCTGCTGCAAAAAAAAAAAGTAACAGAGATACCAGCCATCCCTTATCAGCATTAACCTCATCGGGCAACTTTTGTGTTAACTTATCTTCACAAATCAGTCTTTTGTCAGTTACTTTTTTTTTTTTTTTTGGCTGTATCATACAGCTTGAGGGATCTTAGTTCCCTAACCAGGGATTGAACCCGGGCCCCCTGCAGTGAAAGTGCTGAGTCCTAACCACTTAGGCCACCAGGGAATTCCCGTCAGTTACACATATTTAAAGTCTGTTTTCTTCTGCCAAATTTCAAGCAATGGAGCATAGGGAGCAGATCTGTTTTGTAAGCTACTACATTCTCAGCACCTTAGAATACTCAAGTTGTGTGTTGAAAGGGTGGATGGATAAATGGAATCTTATTTGCCCACTTATTCCCTTTGTGAGTCAGAGGAGAGATTGCCCAACATATTCTTTGGCTAATGGTTTACCCATTACATCATTTACTGAAATTCCAATCCCGAATTTTATCTCCCTGGACATAACGAACATGCCTATCTTTATGCCTCTATGCCTTTGCATGTGCTGTTACCTCTGCCTGGAGTGTCTTTACCCCGCTTTGTTAGATAAACTGTTTCTTTTAAAGTCAGTTGAAAGGGCTTCTCTTTTTTTAAAACAGATTCAGCTGCTTATTTCTCTACGTTTCTATTGCCCCTTATACTTGCTTGCATTGTAGTACTTAGCATGTTATGTTGATAACTGTTTACTGTGTTTCTTTGGTGGCTATCATGAAGTAAGTGCTTGGACTGGTTGGGTGGATAAAGAATTTTTAGTTAATATGTTATTTAAGTTAAGAGTAAATCTTATGAATGTCATTACCTAGTAGTTTGTAAGAAATATCTTTGTACTACCTCACTGCCTATTCTATATTTCTGCCGGCATCTGGAGAACAGTCATTGTAAATAAGTGTGTGGTTTTATTTAATTGTGACAACAATTTTTCTTTGACTAGAAAGTGATAGAATGAGCTATGTTCCTATTTTTATATTATCTCAGTTTGTGTGTTAAGCTGAAAATACAGGAGTAGAAAGCAGACATGTTTTTTGAAGTAAGTTAAGAAGACTTTAAAACAAGAGTCAGACGTATTTGTAGTCTACAAAGTTACAAACAGGTTCAGTAGTACTCACATATGCTAACTAGCCCATCTAAGATCTCTGAGCATAGAAGAGAAGTAGAAAGGCTTGTTGGAGAACTTTCTACTTAGTGTAATCCATGCCAGCTATTGCCTGATTATTTTCACTATAGTATGAGAAGGTTAGGAACAGAAAAAAGAAACAGTTCTCATTACCTCCCTTATGCTCTACCTCTAACCCACACCCAGGAAAAAGGACTCTATTAGGACCAGGAATCTAAACCTTTTTCTGCTAACAGTCTTATTTTAGCAGCTGATTGAATTTCATGGCACCTTCTCTATTTCTATTCCAATTTTCTTTTTCTTAAATTTTTATGTTTCTCACTTTCATATTATTGCGAAGTGCCATATAGAACCAGGTCATCTTCTGAAGTTTTTTGTACTTATTATCAGTATTGTGTTTTTGAGTTACCCTGCCCTATAGCAACGTCTGTTCCCAAGGTTATCTATGTTATCAGGGATATTTCACAAAACAGTGGCTAAAAACTAGCCTGTTTGACAGATAAGTTTCTTGGATGACAATTTAGATAATTTCAATCATTTGTTACTTTTTCTTGATTACTCTTTGAAGGCTATTAAGAAGTGTTTATCAGGACTTCCCTGGTGGTCCAGTGGTGAAGAATCTGCCTTCTGGTGCGGGGGACGTGGGTTCGATCCCTGGTCGGGGAACTAAGAGCCCACATGCCGCGGGGCAGCTGGGCCTGCGCACCACAACTACTGAGCCCGAGTGCCACAAACTACAGAGCCCACGCGCCACAACTAGAGAAGAAAACCCGTGCGCCACAACTAGAGAGAAGCCCTCGCGCTGCAATGAAGAGCCCGCGCGCTGCAACTAAAACATCCCGCCCTGCGTGCTGCGACGAAGACCTGACGCAGCCAAAAATAAAAATAAATAAATAAAATAAATAAATAAATATTAAAAAAAAGAGAAGTGTTTATCCTACCAGGCTTTCAGTGCCCTGTGTGATCTATTAACATACTTTATCAGAACTGAGGCATATTTATATTTGTTGTGCAATAGTGATTAGCATTTTAAATGAAGGTGGCAGCTGTACATTTCCAAACCAAGATTTAATACACATTTAAAATTGGGATTTTCTGGAGTTCCCTGGTGGTCTAGTGGTTAGGATTCGGCACTTTCACTGCCATGGCCCGGGTTCAATCCCTGATCGGGGAACTGAGATCCTGCAAGCCGCGTGGTGCAGCCCACCTCCTCCAAATAAACAAACAAACAAAATGGGATTTTTCAAGAGAGAAATTTTAAAACTTATTTTTAAAAATCAACAATCAACATTTATAATTTTTATAAATGAGGAAAATCATTCTTGGTTTCTTATAGAGCTTGAAGATGCACTGAAATTGAATGAATAGTTTGCTTCATATATATTTTTTAATACTTAGTAATTCTTCTCATTTATTTATTTATTTATTTTTGGCTGTGAGGGTCTTCGTTGCAGCGCACGGGCTTAGTTGCCCCGAGGCATGTGGGATCTTAGTTCCCCAACCAGGGATCGAACCCACATCCCCTGCATTGGAAGGCAAATTCTTAACCATTGGGCCACCAGGGAATTCCCTGCTTCATATATTTATTTTCTTGGGGAAAGGTCTATATTCATAAGATTCTCAAAGCAGTTCATGATTCCAAAAAGCTTAAGACCCACTGTTTAGAATAAGAAAGGAAAAAACATATATACCCTTGAGAGAAACAGTTCATTTTGAAGTCTCTAAGTTTATCTGTTTTAATTTGCTTGAAGGAGAGGCCTGGGATTATGTATTTGCTTTGGAATATTTTCATTATTTCCAGTCATTTCCTGTGAAGGGAAACTGCAGAAACAAGAGATTTCCATTTGAAGATAAATAACCCTGCCGGTCCAAAAAACGGTCACATCATTTTGGGGAAAAAAAAAATCTCTCTTCTTTTGCCCTGTTTACTTAGGGTGATATTTACTTTAACTAATAAAATGTGAAAAAAGCGGAAGCTTGAACCGTCTAGGTGTAGGTCGGCTTGAAGAGTAAGCATATAATAGTGACTGCTAAATAGTTTTGGATTATTCATGCCCTTATGCAGCCAAACTGGGTCGCTAAGAAATGAAGCTGTGTGTCTGTGACGATATTTCTTCTATCATTCAGAAAGGAGTTCTGAAAAGGCGGGATAATGGTAAAGTTGGATTTTTTCCTAGCTTTATGGAGAAATAATTGACATGTGGTATAAGTTTAAAGTGTACAACTAATGATTTGATAAAGGTATGTGTTGCAAAATGATTACCACAAAAAGTTGCCATCACTTCACATTGCCATCACTTCACATACTTTTTTTGTGGGTGGTGAGAACTTAAAAAAAAATCTACTCTTAGCAGCCTTCTAATATACAATACAGTAGTATTTTTAACTATAGTAACCATGCTGTGCATTATATCACCAGGACTTGTAAGTGGAAGTTTGTACCCTTTGATCACCTTCACCCATATCCCCTGCGTCCACTCCCTGCCCCTGGCAACCACCGATCTGTTAGGGGTAAAATAGCACATACCTTTGTTAGTAGTTTAATAGGACAGCATTTTAGGTGTTACTTGGTAAACATCTGCTGTATGTTCTTTAAAACAACATTTTATCCATAGCACACAAGCCTGAAATAAGACTTTCTGGTTATTTGCCCAGATATGGCAGTTCCGTTAGCCAAGGGAGCATCATTTTCAAAGCAGGCCAAAAAATAATTACATTTTCTTATTAATTCTTAGTCTTTGCTTCTGTCCCCAGGTAAAATGTTGAAATAACTTACTCAGACTTCATCAGCAACATCCTGTTACATAATGCTGCTTTTCTGTTCAGTGTAACCTTTGTGTCATCCGCCTGCATTCAGTTTGTAGCCAGTGAACACCCTTGGAAGGCAGGGATAGTGTGATACCCACAGTCATATTCCATGTGCCTGGCACATAGTAAGTAGTTTAAGTAAGTAGTCGTTTCTTTCTTTCTTTTTTTTTTTTTCTGTTGTGCCACATGGCATACAAGATCTTAGTTCTCCGACCAGGGATTGAACCCGCGCCCCCTACAGTGGTAGCGTGGAGTCGTAACCACTGGCCCGCCAGGGAATCCCACTCCTCCCCTTTTTAAAGTAGTTATTTCTTGAGTGAATGAATGATTTGTCAAGTTTACCTCTTTTCTTACATTTACTATAACCTTTACTCCTTTATGTAATCAATTTTAGATTAATAGTCTACAAAAAATAAACAATGACAAATAATGGAATATTTTCACAGAAAAGTAGAGGGCAGGGGTGCTAAATGTGGGGTTTGTGGAAGGGCTTAAAGGGCCTCTGAGCCTCTGAGAAAAATAGGTAGAATTTGGGTTGGGTGAGGGCATTTCTTCTGGGGAAACATGGTTCATGGATATATCAAATTCCCAAATCAGTCTGTGGAGCTCCAAATGATTAAGAACCAGTGTTTCAGATGTTGGAGGTTTCAAGCTTCAAAGATAAGGAAAATATTGGCTAATAAAATGAGAAAATAAAGTGGTTCTTGAGGGAAAGTAGCTGAATATATTAGGATGCTTTTAGTTTCTTGTGATAGAAACCAACTCAAGCTTATATAAAATAGAATTTATTGGTTTATGTCACTGAAAAAATAAAACAATTGGAAAATGCCAGCCTCAGGAAATATTGAATCTAGGAACTCAAATAATATCTTTAATTAGGGTTTTTCCCCCCTTGTTGTTTTCCTTTAACATTGGCTTTGTTTTCAGGCATGCTCTTTTCCACCTGTTGAAAAGGATGTCCCTCTGCAGCTTAAGCCTGCTAGATTCTTAAGAGTTTGGGATTCCAGAGGAAGAGAGGTAATATTCTTCCTAAAAACTGGCAAATGTCCCAGAGAGGACTCTGATCAATCTGGTTCAGGTCACATGCCCACCCGTAGGGAGATGGAGTCCTCACCATCGAATTGCATGGACTGAATAGATTTCGCATGAAACTGGGGAGAAGTTCCTCAAAGGAAGACAGTGTGTACAAGACAAAAAACAATGTCCACTACAGTGATTGAAAAGTTTCAGGACAGGGACTTCCTTGGTGGCACAGTGGTTAAGAATCTGCCTGCCAATGCGGGGGACATGGGTTCGAGCCCTGGCCCAGGAAGATCCCACATGCCGCGGAGCAACTAAGCCTGTGTGCCACAACTACTGAGCCTGTGCTCAAGGGCCCACGAGCCACAACTACTGAGCCTGCATGCCACAACTACTGAAGCCCACACGCCTAGAGCCCGTGCTCCACAACAAGAGAAGCCACAGCAATGAGAAGCCCGCACACCGCAACGAAGAGTAGCCCCTGCTCGCTGCAACTAGAGAAAGCCTGTGCACAGCAACAAAGACCCAACGCAGCCAAAAGAAAGAAATTAAATAAATAAATTAAAAAAAAAAAGTTTCAGGACAGATAAAGTAGGTAATAGACAGCAAATTTCATATTAAAACTAGAGTGTATTTAGTGATATCTAAGTTTATTTGTGAACTATACAATTTTCTCTATGGGTTTTAGTTTTTTTACTGTGAAAGTTTTTTCATTTATTTATTCATTCATTTGTTTAACAAATATTTGAGCACCTGCTATGTGCCATCATCATTCTTTGCACTGGGAATAACAACAGCAAGCAAAACAAATCCCTGCCCTCATGGAACCTACATTCTAGTGAGGCAAGGCAGATAATAAATAAGATAAATTACTAAAATATATAGTATGTTAGATGAGGATAAGTGTAATAGAGAAAAAAAGCAGGAAGGGAAGTAGGGAGTGGGTATTGCAGTTTTAAATATGATGGGCAAAAAAAGTCTTAGTAAGAAGCTGACATTTGAACAAAGATGTTAAGGAGGTGAGGATGAGCAAGCCATTTGGATATCTGGGGGAAGAGTAGTAGAAGATGATGTCAAAGAAGTAAGAGGATGATAGATTGTATTTGTCCTGGGGGGCTCTGGTAAGGGCTTTGGGAGAATGCAAGCAATCAGAGGATTTCAAGCAGAGGAGTACACTGATCTGATTTTTTTAAAGGGTCACCCTAACCACTGTATGGAAAATGCATTGTAGAGGTACAATGGTGGAAGTAAGGAGGCCAGTTAGGAGGCTATTGCTACCGCACTAATCCAGGCAATAGATAATGGTGGCACAGACCAGGATGGTGATGGAGATGATGAAAAGTGGTCAGATCTGAAGGTAGATTTGCTGTTGAATTGGATATCATGTATTAGAGAAAGAGTAGAATTTTGGGCCTGAGCAATTGACCACAGTAATTTAATGAGCTAGCTAAGACCAGGAGGAGCAAGCTTTGACATGTTAAGTTTAAGGTTCTTATTAGACATTCAGATGGAGTTGTCCAGAAGGCAACTGGACATTACAAATCTGGAATTCAAGTCTGGGCTAGAGACTGGGCTAGAAATTAGGAGGTTGTCAGCATTCATTTAGTATTTAAAGTTTTGAAATTGGATGAGATCACAGGGAATAAGAATAAACAACGAAGAGAAAGAGTTGTCCAGGGACTGAGCTTGCCAGTGTTAAGAAGGTGGGGACAAGAGGAAGAACAAACAAAGACCAAGAAGGAGCAGCCAAGAAAGTGGAAGGAAAACAAGGAAAAAACCCAATTGGGAGAAAAAAAAGTTTTAAGGAGGAGCGAGTGATCAGTTGTCAAATGATGCAGATAAAACAATTTAAAAAACAAGATGAAGACTGAGATTTATTGATAATCTCTCCATGATGAGAGTGATTTTAGTAAATTAAATTTGATTGGTGGAGATATTTCTAGCACATGGTTCAGGTAATTTAGAAGACTGTTCATTAATCAAATAATCGTTTAAATATATTTATTGATATTCCATCCTTTAGTTTTCTCTTTTACATATTATATACAAAATTATGTAAAAAATTATGTATTGAACTCAGATGAATATGTAAGTATACTAGTTAAGTTAAAGGATTTATATATTTGGAGTAGGTATTTTTTTTTTTTAACAGTAATTCCGCTTTTTAAAAAATTTAATTATATTTATTTTTTTATACAGCAGGTTCTTATTAGTCATCCATTTTACATACATCAGTGTATACATGTCAATCCCAGTCTCCCAATTCATCACACCACCGCCCCCACCCCCACGCTGCTTTCCCCGCTTGGTGTCCATACTTTTGTTCTCTACATCTGTGTCTCTGTTTCTGCCCTGCAAACTGGTTCATCTGTACCATTTTTCTAGGTTCCACATATATGTGTTAATATATGATATTTGTTTTTCTCTTTCTGACTTACTTCACTCTGTATGACAGTCTCTAGAGCCATCCACGTCTCAACAAATGACCCAGTTTCGTTCCTTTTTATGGCTAAGTAATATTCTATTGCATATATGTACCACATCGTCTTTATCCGTTTGTCTGTCGATGGGCATTTAGGTTGCTTCCATGACCTGGCTATTGTAAATAGCACAGCAGTGAACATTGGGGTGCATGTGTCTTTTTGAATTATGGTTTTCTCTGGGCATATGCCCAGTAGTGGGATTGCTGGGTCATATGGTAATTCTATTTTTAGTTTAAGGAACCTCCATACTGTTCTCCATAGTGGCTGTACCAGTTTACATTCCCACCAACAGTGCAAGAGGGTTCCCTTTTCTCCACACCCTCTCCAGCATTTGTTGTTTGTAGATTTTCTGATGATGCCCATTCTAACTGGTGAGAGGTGATACCTCATTGTAGTTTTGATTTGCATTTCTCTAATAATTAGTGATGTTGAGCAGCTTTTCATGTGCTTCTTGGCCATCTGTATGTCCTCTTTGGAGAAATGTCTATTTAGGTCTTCTGCCCATTTTTTGATTGGTTTGTTTGTTTTTTTAATATTGAGCTGCATGAGCTGTTTATATATTTTGGAGAATAATCCTTTGTCCGTTGATTCGTTTGCAAATATTTTCTCCCATTCTGAGGGTTGTCTTTTCTTCTTGTTTATGGTTTCCTTTGCTGTGCAAAAGCTTTGAAGTTTCATTAGGTCCCATTTGTTTATTTTCGTTTTTATTTCCATTACTGTAGGAGGTGGGTCAAAAAAGATCTTGCTGTGATTTATGTCAAAGAGTGTTCTTCCTATGTTTTCCTCCAAGAGTTTTATGGTGTCCAGTCTTACATTTAGGTCTCTAATCCATTTTGAGTTTATTTTTGTGTATGGTGTTAGAGAGTGTTCTAATTTCATTCTTTTACATGTAGCTGTCCAGTTTTCCCAGCACTACTTATTGAAGAGACTGTCTTTTCTCCATTGTATATCCTTGCCTCCTTGTCATAGATTAGTTGACCATAGGTGCATGGGTTTATCTCTGGGCTTTCTATCCTGTTCCATTGATCTATATTTCTGTTTTTGTGCTAGTACCATATTGTCTTGATTACTGTAGCTTTGTAGTATAGTCTGAAGTCAGGGAGTCTGATTCCTCCAGCTCTGTTTTTCTCCCTCAAGACTGCTTTGGCTATTCGGGGTCTTTTGTGTCTCCATACAAATTTTAAGATTTTTTGTTCTAGTTCTGTAAAAAATGCCATTGGTAATTTGATAGGGATTGCAGTGAATCTGTAGATTGCTTTGGGTAGTATAGTCATTTTCATAATATTGATTCTTCCAATCGGAGAACATGGTATATCTTTCCATCTGTTGGTATCATCTTTAATTTCTTTCATCAGTGTCTTATAGATTTCTGCATACAGATCTTCTGTCTCCCTAGGTAGATTTATTCCTAGGTATTTTATTCTTTTTGTTGCAATGGTAAATGGGAGTGTTTCCATAATTTCTCTTTCAGATTTTTCATCATTAGTGAATAGGAATGCAAGAGATTTCTGTGCATTAATTTTGTATCCTGCAACTTTACCAAATTCATTGATTAGCTCTAGTAGTTTTCTGGTGGCATCTTTAGGATTCTCTATGTATAGTATCATGTAATCTGCAAACAGTGACAGTTTTACTTCGTTTCCAACTTGTATTCCTTTTATTTCTTTTTCTTCTCTGATTGCCATGGCTAGGACTTCCAAAACTATGTTGAATAATAGTGGTGAGAGTGGACATCGTTGTCTTTTTCCTGATTTTAGAGGAAATGCTTTCAGTTTTTCACCATTGAGAATGATGTTTGCTGTGGGTTTGTCGTATATGGCCTTTATTATGTTGAGGTAGGTTCCCTCTATGCCCACTTTCTGGAGAGTTTTTATCATAAATGGGTGTTGAATTTTGTCAAAAGCCTTTTCTGCATCTATTGAGATGATCATATGGTTTTTATTCTTCAATTTGTTAATATGGTGTATCACATTGATTGATTTGCGTATATTGAAGAATCCTTGCATCCCTGGGATAAATCCCACTTGATCATGGTGTATGATCCTTTTCATGTGTTGTTGGACTCTGTTTGCTAGTATTTTGTTGAGAATTTTTGCATCTATATTCATCAGTGATATTGGTCTGTAATTTTCTTTTTTTGTAGTATCTTTGTCTGCTTTTGGTATCAGGGTGATGGTGGCCTCATAGAATGAGTTTGTGAGTTTTCCTTTCTCTGCAATTTTTGGAAAAGTTTGAGAAGGATGGGTGTTAGCTCTTCTCTAAATGTTTGATAGAATTCACCTGTGAAGCCATCTGGTCCTGGACTTCTGTTTGTTGGAAGATTTTAAATCACAGTTTCAATTTCATTACTTGTGATTGGTCTGTTTATTTTTTCTGTTTCTTCTTGGTTCAGTCTTGGAAGGTTATACCTTTCTAAAAATTCGTCCATTTCTTCCAGGTTGTCCCTTGTATTGGCATAGAGTTGCTTGTAGTAGTCTCTTAGGATGCTTTGTATTTCTGCCGTGTCTGTTGTAACTTTTCCTTTTTCATTTCTACTTTTATTGATTTGAGTCCTCTCTCTCTTTTTCTGGATGAGTCTGGCTAATGGTTTATCAAGTGTGTTTATCTTCTCAAAGAACCAGCTTTTAGTTTTATTGATCTTTGCTATTGTTTTCTTTGTTTCTATTTCATTCATTTCTGCTCTGATCTTTATGATTTTTTTCCTTTTGCTAACTTTGGGTTTTGTTTGTTCTTCTTTGTCTGGTTCCTTTAGGTGTAAGGTTAGATTGTTTATTTGAGCTGTTTCTTGTTTCGTGAGGTAGGCTTGTATAGCTATAAACTTCCCTCTTAGAACTACTTTTGCTGCATCCTATAGGTTTTGGATCATCGTGTTTTCATTGTCATTTGCCTCTAGGTATTTTTCGATTTCCTGTTTGATTTCTTCAGTGATCTCTTGGTTATTTAGTAACGTATTGTTAAGCCTCCATGTGTTTGTCCTTTTTACATTTTAAATTCATTTCTAATCTCATAGCGTTGTGGTCAGAAAAGATGCTTGATATGATTTCAATTTTCTTAAATTTCCTGAGGCTTGATCTGTGACCCAAGATATGATTTATCCTGGAGAATGTTTCATGAACACTTGAGAAGAAAGTGTAATCTGCTGCTTTTGGATGGAACGTCCTATAATTATCAATTAAATCTATCTGGTCTATTGTGTCATTTAAAGCTTATGTTTCCTTATTTATTTTCTGTTTGGATGATCTGTCCAATGGTGTTAGTGAGGTGTTAAAGTCCCCCACTATTTTTGTGTTATTGTCGATTTCCTCTTTTAGAGCTGTTAGCAGTTGCCTTATGTATTGAGGTGCTCCTATGTTGGGTGCATATATATTTATAATTGTTATATCTCCTTCCTGGATTGATCCCTTGATCATTATGTAGTGTCCTTCCTTGTCTCTTGGAACATTCTTTATTTTAAAGTCTATTTTATCTGATATGAATATTGCTACTCCAGCTTTCTTTTGATTTCCATTTGCATGGAATATCTTTTTCCATCCCCTCAGTTTCAGTCTGAATGTTTCCCTACGTCTAAAGTGGGTCTCTTGTAGACAGCATATATATGGGTCTTGTTTTTGTATCCATTCAGCCAGCCTGTGTCTTTTGGTGGGAGCATTTAATCCATTCACGTTTAACATAATTATTGATGTGTATGTTCCTTTGACCATTTTCTTAATTGTTTTGGGTTTGTTTTTGTAGGTCCTTTTCTTCTCTTGTGTTTCCCACTTAGAGAAGTTCCTTTAGCATTTGTTGTAGAGCTGGTTTGGTGGTGCTGAATTCTCTTAGCTTTTGCTTGTCTGTAAAGCTTTTGATTTCTCCATTGAATCTGAATGAGATCCTTGCCGGGTAGAGTAATCTTGGTTGTAGGTTCTTCCCTTTCATCACTTTAAATATATCATGCCACTCCCTTCTGGCTTGTAGAGTGTCTGCTGAGAAATCAGCTGTTAACCTTATGGGAGTTCCCTTGTATGTTATTTGTCGTTTTTCCCTTGCTGCTTTCAATAATTTTTCTTTGTCTTTAATTTTTGCCAATTTGATTACTATGTGTCTCGGCGTGTTTCTCCTTGGGTTTATCCTGTATGGGTCTCTCTGCACTTCCTGGACTATTTCCTGGGTGGCTATTTCCTTTCCCATGTTAGGGAAGTTTTCGACTATAATCTCTTCATATTTTTTCTCTGGTCCTTTCTCTCTCTCTTCTCCTTCTGGGACCCCTATAATGCAAATGTTGTTGTGTTTAATGTTGTCCCCGAGGTCTCTTAGGCTGTCTTCATTTCTTTTTCTTTTTTTAAAAAAAAATTTATTTATTTATTTATTTATTTTTGGCTGTGTTGGGTCTTCGTTTCTGTGCGAGGGCTTTCTCTAGTTGCGGCGAGCGGGGACCACTCTTCATCGCGGTGCGCGGGCCTCTCACTATTGCGGCCTCTCTTGTTGCGGAGCACAGGCTCCAGACGCGCAGGCTCAGTAGTTGTGGCTCATGGGCCCAGTTTCTCCGCGGCATGTGGGATCTTCCCAGACCAGGGCTCAAACCCGTGTCCCCTGCATTGGCAGGAGGATTCTCAACCACTGCACCACCAGGGAAGCCCTGTCTTCATTTCTTTTCATTCTTTTTTCTTTATTCTGTTCCGCAGCAGTGAATTCCACCATTCTGTCTTCCAGGTCACTTATCCGTTCTTCTGCCTCAGTTATTCTGCTATTGATTCCTTCTAGTGTATTTTTCATTTCAGTTATTGTGTTGTTCATCTCTGCTTGTTTGTTCTTTAATTCTTCTAGGTCTTCGTTAATCATTTCTTGCAACTTCTCAATCTTTGCCTCCATTCTTATTCCGAGGTCCTGGATCATCTTCACTATCATTATTCTGAATTCTTTTTCTGGAAGGTTGCCTATCTGCACTTCATTTAGTTGTTTTTCTGGGGTTTTCTCTTGTTCCTTCATCTGGTACATAGCCCTCCACCTTTTCATCTTGTCTGTCTTTCTGTGAATGTGGTTTCTGTTCCACAGGCTGCAGGATTGTAGTTCTTCTTGCTTCTGCTGTCTGCCCTCTAGTGGATGAGTCTATCAAAGAGGCTTGTGCAAGTTTCCTGATGGGAGGAAGTGGTGGTGGGTAGAGCTGGCTGTTGCTTTGATGGGCAGAGCTCAGTAAAACTTTAATCCACTTGTTTGCTGATGGGTGGGGCTGGGTTTCCTCCCTGTTGGTTGTTTGGCCTGAGGTGACCGAACACTGGAGCCTACCTGGGCTCTTTGGTGGGGCTAATGGCAGACTCTGGGAGGGCTCACACCAAGAAGTACTTCCCAGAACTTCTGCTGTCAGTGTCCTTGTTCTCCCGGTGACACACAGCCACCCCCCGCCTCTGCAGGAGACCCTCCAACACTAGCAGGTAGGTCTGGTTCAGTCTCCTATGGGGTCACTGCTCCTTCCCCTGGGTCCCGACGAGCACATTACTTTGTGTGTGCCCTCCAAGAGTGGAGTCTCTGTTTCCCCCAGTCCTGTCGAAGTCTTGCAATCAAATCCCGCTAGCCTTCAAAGTCTGATTCTCTAGGAATTCCTCCTCCCGTTGCCGGACCACCAGATTGGGAAGCCTGATGTGGGGCTCAGAACCTTCACTCCAGTGGGTGGACTTCTGTGGTATAAGTGTTCTCCAGTTTGTGAGTCACCCACCCAGCAGTTATGGGATTTGATTTTATTGTGATTTTGCCCCTCCTACCGTCTCATTGTGGCTTCTCCGTCGTCTTTGGATGTGGGGTATCTTTTTTGGTGAGTTCCAGTGTCTTCCTGTCGATGATTGTTCATCAGTTAGTTGTGATTCTGGTGTTCTTGTAAGAGGGAGTGAGAGCACGTCCTTCTACTCCGCCATCTTGAACCAATCTCTATGTATTTTCTTTGGAATGCCTATTATAATGAAGTGGAAACACTTTCATAAATATTATTTTGTCATCTTTTGCCTTCTATATTTGGAGACACTTTCATAAATATTATTTTGTCATCTTTTGCCTTCTATATTTGGAGATTTTAAACCGTAATTATTACTTTTTTTTTTTTTTTTAATTTTTTGGCTGTGCTGTGCAGCATGTAGGATCTTAGTTCCCTTGACCAGGGATCGAACCCATGTCCCCTGCAGTGGAAACATGGAGTCTCAACCACTGGATCACCAGGGAAGTCCCCTAAACCTTAATTTTTATAGAGAAACTAAAAATCAACCTAAGTTCATGATTCTGAGATCTTCTTGAGTAGTTAATGCCTAGTTGTGATTCTTGATACCAAGAAACATGGGTTTATAATGTTAAAAATTTTTCATTTATCTAATGAAAATAATGTATTTTTCTTCTTTATTAGAAATTCATTGAATTTGAAGACTCTCAAGAACAGGAAAAAAAGGATTTACAGACCAGAGTGGAATCTTTAGAATCTCAAACAAGACAACTTGAACTCAAGGCCAAAAACTATGCTGACCAGAGTAAGTAAAATATGTTAAAGGGTGGAATGACTCATCCTGACATTTGACTACGGTTCCAGATATATGCTTGGAATTGTCACCCCACACTGAAGAGTGAGACCTGGGAGCTTGGTTTATTCTTTATTGTTCACATTTTCATGTGGTACCCATGTCTGCAGAAATTACTAAGTCAGACACCTATAAGACTCTCTTCTTCAATTTAGCTCTCAGCTTTTGTTTGTAGCTTACATTGTATAGTAGTTAACATTACGCTGTATCCATTGTGCAGGATTCTGGGGTGTGTACATGTGAATCATTTCTTCAAATTTTGATCAGTTACAGAAAGTTCCGTTGGTTTCTGTGTTGCTTTGAAATTTAAAAATATAAGAGAAACTTTAGCTTTGAAGTATGTATAAGAAATTTACTGAATTCTTTTTCATTCCTTTCTAATGGAAAACTGAGGACATTTAGGGGAATAGAACAACGTTTTTCAGAATCATTTCATTTTTAATATAATTTCATATATTCTTGATTCAAAAATAGTTATTGTTTCAAATTCCAAGGACTTCTTCCCCTTTTTGTCTAATGAAAGTGGACCTAATTAAGTCAAAATTCAAAAAAGAAACTTTATGGCATATTTTCATGTTTGATTCAGGGAGATCACTCTCCAGTTTTCCCTCCCAGGATTGTAAACTTCTAGATGGCCTGCAGTTACTCTTCCCATACCACCCATGAAGGTTACATAGTGACACCTGCTGTAAAAGGACTGGCATTCATGAAGGATAACCTTCACTACCAGGCTTAGAGTGTGTATGATAACTGGCTGCTCCCTTTAGGACTCTGGAAGAGTCCAATAGAGCTAAACCTAGAATCACTGGGAATCTGGAGTTTTGGCATTCTAGAATTCAAGGAGAACTCAAATGGCTATTAAGCAGATGTCATAGAAGGGAGCCAATGGATATTTGGTAATGGAATGCCACCAGAGTGAGACAAAACGAGCCATGTGTCATGTCTTTGTTCTTTTAGGCTTGTAGATACCTAGAGTGCTGTATCCTTCCTTTGTTAACAGTGAATCCTAACTTGATTGCGTTTTCATATCAGGGACTATATAGTATTTTAGAACAAAGCACTGAAGGTGCAGTTGTGACAGAACCAACCTCATTCTTGTACCAAGTACGTTTACCTCTTGACTTCTGAGGAGTATCAAGTTTTGGATAAGGAAATTTTCTTTTGACTTAGAAAGGAACTCCTTGTCTAGAATCTTTTGATGCTCTAAATAATCTGCTTCTATGATAGGAAAATATTAAAGGAAGAATTACCTTGTACTTGATATAGTAGCTTTTTAAATTAAGATCGTTATCCAGTCCAATGAGTCATACCTACCTTTTTTGGAATTGTCATGTTCTTTGGTGTCCATTCTCTCATTTCTCTCTCAGAAGTACTGATTACCATGTTTCCTATTTTAATTCAAAATAATTTTTTAAAAATAAGGTGTCATTTAAAAATAATTGATAATTCTCTATGGAAGGGATGAGTAAATTACTCACCAAGTATTGGATATGGTCTTGAGCTATATTTGATCTGAGAACTTTATTTTTGTTATTAATATAATATTATTTCAAGAATTTCTCCCTCTGGATGTCTGCTATCCCCCTTTTTCCCCCTGCTATTCCATTTTGAAATAAATCTTGTTGTCTGAGTAACAGTTAAAGAACTTAAAACTGGTTAATCAGAATTGACCATTGAGATGCACAAAGCTGAAAATCTCTTGGTCCATGAGCTAAGGCTATAATGAGTCTCCTTTTATTTATGCTTTGGAACTTACTCCCTTCTCCTTTGATACTTTGGCATCTTTTTCTCTTTTCCATCTAATTGTTTTCCTCGCTCTTCTATTTTTTTCTAAATGAATATAATATGAAATCTAAATATGTCTAAAAATTTTCTTCTGAGTCTTTATTTTACCACATTTTAAACATCTGAAAAAAATTGTGGGGGGTTGGTGGAAATAGTTTGACTTTTTTCATTTTACCGCCTTAGTTTTCCCTTCCCCAGATCACCAATATGAATCAAAGAAAGCCCCTTTATTTTTTAAAAAGGTTGTGGTAGGAGGTAATCTTTAAGTATCATCAGTGCCCTATCCTATTGGAAAAACCGGCCTGGGAATATGTTTTTTAAAAAGATGAAAATATATTTAAATGAATGTATGTCAGAGTATATTAATTCTTTTTATGTATGATAGGATACAGAATATCTGGACTTTAATATTGTAATTTTGGTTTTTTAAGACTGTATAGTGATTTTTATTAGATTTATTGTAACCCAACATTGTTTTTTAACTTTTTAAATGTTTTAAATGTGTTTTTTAGTGTTCTGAACATCTGTATTTAAATAAGCATTTAAGGCCAAAGAAATTACTGATGATGATACCTATGGAGAGGAAGGATGCATGCAGTTTTTTGTGTTTAGTGCTATTTTTTGAGTACTGTATGATAACAATATCGTCCAATTTCCATGTTTGTTTTTATAAATATGTTAGAGTCTTTAACTTTAAAAGACTGTCAGTTCTGATTGATGTGTTTTAGGGCACATATCCCTTTTAAAAAGTAGCCACAATGAAAGTCCAAGTTCTGCTTTGGGACTACTTCTTATGTTAAAAGGGGAAATTTTGGTTGTAGTTACTTGCTATTTGAGAAGCAAGAAAAAGTCAAGAAATAGGAACTGAATTAAAGAACACACTTGACAGCTTTTAATAGTACGGAATCTATCAGGTTGCTGTGGTATGATTTTAAAATTTTTGATGATATAAAAAATTTGTTATAATTTTATGGTCATGTTTGATTTTGGAGATTTCTGGTTCCTCTCTTTTCAAAATTTGAACTACATAAGAATTATTTTGGCTTTTCCAACATAAATAAAGCAATTTTTAAAAGGCCACATATTGTTCCTTATCTGGGTATAATAGTAATACTTCTTGGTAGTTAACATCTTGTAAGGCTTAAGGAAGAATCTGAAATATATGTGGCGTGGAATAAGGAAGTTGTGGATTGAGGCCTTTAGTGCTTTTCAGCTGTGTAAGGTGTAAGCAATCAACCTTGCCATTCATAGTGTGGCAGCAATGAGTTCTTCATCAGAAAATACTTTTTATATTCATTATTTCTGTTATATACTGATTATTTCTGTTCTTGTAAGCCAAATACTATGTTAAGTAAATATAGACATTTTAATATGCTAAAAATAAAAAACTACTACTATCTGCCTAGCATTCAGCCTCTAGGCATGGTTTTGGCACAGAAGAATATGATATGGTCATTACAGTCAAAGAAATCATAGTTTTGTGGGGAAAAAGGTTATGTGTATGACCGTCTCGTCTTTTCCATATGTACCATGCTTTTATATCACTGCAGAGTGTATATATTTTGCATCTTTCCTTTAACATTATCATAAGTATTTTCCTTATTGTATAATCTTTATTTTTTAAATGTGTGTCAACACCCATCATCCAGAAGCTATGCCGTCTATTAACAATTCTTGTTTTCCCTGAGGAACTGTGCTTTGTCCTTTTCTCTAGTGAGAATTATTTAATGGCTACTTTGGTTTTTTAACTTGGCTACTCAGAAACTCAGAACAAATTTTGAAGTACAACCATAACAACTGGTTTGGGCCTTACTTGGGTGGCATATTTAAATTGTTGTTTTCCTCTTCCACATTTTATACATATATAATGAATTGTTAAGATATGTTCTTGTAAACTATCTCAAATCCTTTGTGGAATTAAGGAATGAATGAATTGGTAAAAATAAATACAGGCGAATTTTTTAAAAAACTCAAAAAATTTCTGTTGGTTGGTTGGACATTTTTTCCAGTGTAGTGAATCGTATTACAGTGAATATTTTTTCACACATGTAGATTGCCCTTTTTGGTAATTTTCTTAGGATATAGTTACAGAAGTAGGGCAAGGAATATGAACATTGTAGTGGTTCTTGGTATTTAGTAGTGTTTGGTCATTTTTTATGTGAACAGAATTGGAGAAGGAAGAATTAGTAGCAAATCCCACATTATTTATCATAACTTATGAATTTGAATCATTATTTACAACATATTAGCACCCAGAGGTGATGTAAAACCATTTATTATTTATTTGATTTTCTCTTGGGAAAATTCTGTTGCCCTCAAGCTACTTGAGTTTATAAGAGATGACCTTTTCCTTGAATTGTGGAGAAGATGGCAAGATTTAGATGGCAGTGATTTTAAGCTACTTAAATAATCTCCGAATCTGCCCTTTCTTCCTTTGAATGAAAATACATTTTTAAAAATTAAGTGGGGACTTCCCTAGTGGCTCAGTGGTTAAGAATCCGCCTGCCAATGCAGGGGACACGGGTTCGAGCCCTGGTCCAGGAAAATGCCACATGCCGCGGAGCAGCTAAGCCCGTGTGCCACAAATACTGAGCCTGCGCTCTGGAGCCCACGAGCCACAACTACTGAAGCCCGTGCGCCTAGAGCCCGTGCTCTGCAACAAGAGAAGCCACCACAGTGAGAAGCCTGAGCACCGCAACGAAGAGTAGCCCCCGCTCGCTGCAACTAGAGAAAGCCCGCAAGCAGCAATGAAGACCCAATGCAGCCAAATAAATAAGTTAAATGGAAAAATATTTTTGACACCTGAAGATATTTGTGGTAGAGTTTTATACTCTGACTTTTCTACACTTCCCATCTCCCATATAACATTCACTTGCTTTTTAAACTTAGTATAGATGTTAGTCTAATAAAACACCTTCAAGCCTGTACCTTGAAACACATTATTGGAAGGAAAACTCTCCTTTTTGGTCATAAGAATTAGCACACCATTAGATGGAAAATAATGGGAAGGTAGTATAATCATAAACATGTTTTTAATTTTAAAGGAATAAATGGCTTAAAACATACTTCAGATTTGGGAGTTATTTATAAGCAAGGGCTGTGTTAGTGATGTGGTTGATAAATTGAGAATTTTCACAACACAGAAGAAAAATAATCTTTTTCAGTTAACAGGTATAGCTTCACACCAAAGTTAATAGTTGAGAGGGTCTAAATATTTTCTGTCATTATTTTTTAAGTTATTTTAAAAAATACCTTCAGACCAATAAAAAGCTTTATTAGCATTAGCTCCTTTACTGTACTTTGCAATTGGCAAAGAATGTTAATACTCTCAGAATTTCCACAATACTGTAATAGGTTACTTCTTTCATTTTAATTTTATCTTGTCAAGAGGCAGTCCCTTTCTACATTATTTTTAGAATGATGAAGGTAGACAACTGATGATTTATATTTTTGTTGAAAGCATACTTCTTATTAAGGCAGCTTTAGGAGATTCAGATTTATATCTCCTTATTTTAAAAAGTTACAAAAATAAAATTTGTTATATAGAAAGTTAGTTTTTTAGTTCATTTAACTTGAATCTAATATCTTTGTGATATTAAGAATATCTGTATATTTAATAAACTTTAAGGATTTTTTAAAAAATTTTATTTATTTATTTATTTTTGGCTGCGTTGTGTCTTTGTTGCTGCGCCTGGGCTTTCTCTAGTTGCTGCGAGCGGGGGCTCCTCTTCCTTGCATTGCGGTGGCTTCTCTTGTTGTGGAGCACGGGCTCTAGGCACGTGGGCTTCAGTAGTTGTGGCACGTGGGCTCAGTAGTTGTGGCTCACGGGCTCTAGACCGTAGGCTCAGTAGTTGTGGCGCACGGGCTTAGTTGCTCTGCGGCATGTGGGATCTTCCCGGACCAGGGCTTGAACCCGTGTCCCCTGCATTGGCAGGCAGATTCTTAACCACTGTGCCACCAGGGAAGTCCAAGGATTTTTTTTAAAGAGCTTGTGTATGAGAGGGAAAGCAGATAATTAGGCACAAGATAATTTATGCAAACACTAACATTTTATTACTTCTGCTTCATTAGGTAATATCTATGTGGTCTTCAGATCTGTTTTATGTTTTATTATCTGTATTTGGACTGTTCATTTCTGTAACCTAGTGTTATTTATTGAGAAACTTAAGGTTGTAGTTCATAATTAATATCTAGAACTAAAGGTTTCATGGAAAATTATTGTATGAGTAAGAGTTAAAGGATTGATGGTGATTTAGCTTAGAGAACAGAATAAACATGAGTGATTTGGTTATTCTTCAAACATAAAGGAATGAGTAAGGGAGATACCAAGTTGTTTTTTTGTAAATTTGGAAGATTAAATCAGAGAAAATGAATTTGTTGTTTTTGGTTGATCATGAGGAAGTATTTCTTGACCATGAAGGTGATACATAGGAATATGTGCTGAGGGAAAGCATGGACTCTCCCTACATAGACTTTAGGTGGCATATAATGTCTGTCTGAAAAATCTTTTTAAGTTTAGGGACATGGTGAAGGACTTAGTTGGCAGAGCAGAGGTTTTTATTGCTGTTTTGATGTGGTTGTGTTTGTGATTTATTTGCTCTTAAGTGAGCACTTGATTCTTGCTTACCTGTTGAGACGTTTGATGCTAAATTGTTTAAGGAAAGCTTCTGAAAGACCAATGTCAGTCTTCTGAGGCCAAGTAGCAGTTGGATTATCTGCCTTCCTCGATTAGTAAGAACTGATGATTCCTTTTGAGAAGGCAAATAACAAGTTGAATATGGCATTCTAGAAGGTCTGTTTCTCTTTCTTCCCCCCATAGGCCTATCAGCAGTCTGATGGGGCAGAAGACAACAGAGATGGAAGGTGTTCCAAACTTGGCAAAGGCCATCAATCTAAGGAGGTAAGCTCTGATTTTGAGCAGGTAGAGCAGGTGGCTCTTCCTGCCTTAATCATATCCTCTTGCTCTTTGGAAAGATGAATGGAAAGAAAGAGCATTTAAAATGAGGCTGAAGTATCTTCATTAGCTATTATAAGGGGAACATTTTGAATTAGTCTTTTGATTCTTCTTTTATCTTTCCCCCTACCCCCTTATAGTTTTCAGTGCCTTGATTTGTTTGATTTTTTTTTCTCCCTAGAATATTAGCTTAAAAAAATTGGCAGATTATCTGTTGTTTGGGGATAGGAAGGATGAGCAGAATCTTGTTTATTTCAAGTTAATCTCAGGTTGTAGCTAGTTTGAGTAAAATCATATGATTTTAGAATTTTTCCTGAGATCATTTTGAGGTTTGGGTTCACATGGGAACTATTAAACAAGAAACGATTTTTTCTTGTTTAAACATTTCAGGTATAATACAACAGTATAGGTATAGGTTAACTTTATGATACTTGAGGTTTTGGGGGATGTCTACCATCTTTGCCCAGGTGGGCCTTTCTTTCCCAACTTTCCCTTCCCTTCTACTTCTCTTTTCTTTTCCCCTTACTGATTACTGGGTGGCATTCAGGGCTTTGAAGATAAGGCTCTTCCCAGCATTTAAAGGTACTTTTCAGTTAAACACTATACCATCTCATGTGACTTAGGCCTTGAGAAAACTTGAGTCCATTGACTGTGTTGTTGTACTAATGTAAGTATTTTAAGAAAGGAGTGAGAGGTTCTGAATTTGTTTTATATGATCTTGGTGGTTAACTCATATACCTAAAAATATAATACTAATATTCAGAATCACAGTACAAATAAAGAAAACATGAAATGTAGGAAGTCATAGATAGTTTCTGTCAAGATACTTGCTGGAGATGTTAGGTTGGAGAAAATAATGGCCAAAATAACATTCAGAAAATCATCCAGAATAACAAAGATATAAACTATTCTTAAGCACCACGAAGTGACACGCCTTTGATAATTTAGAATGCCTTTTAAAGGTTTTTAATGTGTGTTTACAAGCTAATATATGAGTTAAGGTAACTCTAGTTGCTGTAGCAAACAAGCTGCAAAGGACATATATAGTGATTCAGATGTTATGTTATTTCTTGTTCATGTGAAACTTCCTTCTTTCTTTCTTTCTTTAATTGATTGATTGGCTGCACTGCATGGCTTGCAGGATCTTACTTCCCAAACCAGGGATTGAACCCAGGCCACAACACTGAAAGCGCTGAGTCCTAACCACTGGACCGCCGGGGAATTCCCTCCCTATGTGAAATTTAAATTGGATGTTTCTGATACATGGGTGGCTCCTTTGGAGACACAGGCCCTTTCCAACTTTGCTCCAAGTTTGTCATACCTACATTGAGTTGGAGGAAGGGGAAAGAGAATGGAGGATTGTGTGTGGAAGGTTTTTATTGGGCCAGGGCTAGGAGTAGCACACATAGCTTTCACTTCTACGTCATTGGCTGTATAACCAGTTAGAAGCTCACTTACAGAGGCTGGGCTATGTAGTCTAGCTATGTGTCCCAAGAAAAAGAGAAACTGCTTTGGTTAGTATCGGCTAGTCTTTGCCTTGGCCTAACAGCCTTAGTAGATGGTACATGATTTTGCTAAAGTGTTGAGGCAAGGGAGGGAATGTAACTAAAGCTTAGCAACCATGTGCCTATTCTTTCTACTGTGAGTAACCTGAGGAAGAGAAGGTGAGGAAACTTTAATGAAAATATAGCATTTATGATTTGTACTCTCATCTGATTTTTTAATAACTTCAAGGTTACTCTGGTTTAATTTTTATTATCGCTTTAAAACTCTTCACTGAATGTTCATTCATTTATTCAACAAACATTTACTAAGTGTTGAGATTTTCTTTTTTGTTCCCTTAACTTCCTGACTTTTACTTTAAAAAAATAGGTTACTGTTAAATTGAGATGCAATTTTCCGATGCTTATGTTAAGGAATAGACTTTGAATGATACTTCCTGCCCCTTTAAAAAAATGTAATTTCCATACCATAAAATCCACCATTTTAGAGTATACAATTCAATGGGTTTTAGTATATTCATAAAGTTGTACAACCATCATCACTATCAAATTCTAGAACACCATCATTCCAAAAAGAAACACCATACCTGTTAGCACTCATGGTTCCTGGCTTTCCCTCAGCCCTTAGTACCCACTAATCTACTTTCTGTCTCTATGGATTTGCCTATTCTGGAATTTCATATAAATGAAATCATATAATATATGGTCTTTTGTGACTGGCTTCTTTCACTTAGCATAAGGTTCATCTGCGTTGTAGCGTGTATCGTTACTTAATTCCTTTTTAAGGCTGCATAATATTCCATTATATGGATATATACTACATTTTATGGCCACCCCCGACCCCTTTAATTGCCTGTTTATCCGCTGGTCTCAGAACTAGAATCAACCAAAACTCTTCCTTGGCTGTCTGAAAGCCTACCTAGTTTTGTAGAGTTGAATACAGTGAACATCCACTTTGAGAAGATATCCCTTGGGTTTCTCATTGGCATCCTGATTTGTCTAGTTACTAGTTCATAAGTGGAGAAGTAGATAACTTAATATTTGAACTATCTTTGAATTATATTCTTTTGAATATGGTTGTCTACTAGTTAACTGGTAATATATTAGTGGTCTTGTTTTGATTTGTATAATACATCTGGGTGTAACTATACAAAAGAAAAAACCTATTTAATTTTTGTGTGTTTGTGTGTGTGTGTCTGTGTTGGGTCTTCGTTGCTGCACACAGGCTTTCTCTAGTTGCAGTGAGTGGGGGCTACTCTTTGTTGCTGTGCGCAGGCTTCTCATTTCGGTGGTTTGTCTTGTTGCAGAGCATGGGCTCTAGGCACACGGACTTCAGTAGTTGCAGCACGTGGGCTCAGTAGTTGCGGCACATGGGCTCTAGGGTGTGCGGGCTTCACTAGTTGTGGTGTGCAGGCTCAGTAGTTGTGGCTCGTGGACTCTAGAGTGCAGGCTTAGTAGTTGTGGCGCACTGGCTTAGTTGCTCCGTGGCATGTGAGATCTTCCCAGACCAGGGATCGAACCCATGTCTCCTGCATTGGCAGGTAGATTCTTAACTACTCCGCCACCAGGGAAGTCCCAAAACCTATTTAATTTTAATGGGATAGAGAAATAAATTATTTTAGGGCCTCAAGTAAGTAGACTAAGTAGTTGTACTGCAGTGAAGAGGAAGATGGAAGTATATAATACTTATGCTAGAGAAACTTATTACCATTTCATTAATTTTGAAGTATAATTGACTTAAAATATATTAGTTTCAGGTGTGCAGCATAATGATTTGATACTTTTATGTATCACAGAATGATCACCACTATAAGTTGTTACCGTCTGTCACCATACAAACTTATTAAAATATTATTGACTGTATTCTCTTTGTTATAATTACATCCCCATGACTTATTTATTTTATAACTGGAAGTTTGTACCTCTTAATCCCCTTCACTTATTTCACTCCTCCGCTACCACCGTTCCCTCTGGCAAACAGTAGTTTGTTCTCTGTATCTGAGTCTATTTCTGTTTTGTTATATTTCTTTTGTTTTTTAGATCCTACATATAAGTGAGATCATATGGTACTTATCTTTCTCTGTCTATTTCACTTAGGGTAATATCCTCTTAGGTTCATTCATGTTGTCATAAATGGCAAGATTTCATTCTTTCTATGGCTGAGCAATATTCCACTTCATATATATATATATATATATATATATATATATATATATATATATATATATGCCACATCTTCTTTATCCATTCATCTGTTGATGGGCACTTAGGTTGCTTCCATATCTTAGCTACTGTAAATAATGCTGCCATGAACTTTAGGGTACATATACCTTTTGGAATTAGTGTTTTCATTATCTTGAGATAAATATTCGGAAGTGAATTACTGGATTGTATGGTAGTTCTGTTTTTTATTTTTTGGGGAATCTCCATACTGTTTTCCATAGTGGCTATACCAATTTACATTCCCACCAACAGTATACAAGGGTTCTCTTTTCTCCACATCCTTTCCAACACTTGTTATTTCTTGTCTTTTTGATAATAGTCAATTCTCACAGGTATGAAATGATGTCTCCTTGTGGTTTTGATATGCATTTCCCTGATGATTAGTGATGTTGAGCATCTTTTCATGTGCTTACTGGCCATCAGTATGTCTTCTTTGGAAAAATGTCTGTTCAGGTCTTCTGCTTCTTTTTTATTTATTTTTCTTTTTTTAAAAAAAAATTTTATTATTTATTTATTTATTTATTTTTGGCTGTGTTGAGTCTTTGTTTCTGTGCGAGGGCTTTCTCTAGTTGTGGCGAGCGGGGGCCACTCTTCATTGCGGTGCGCGGGCCTCTCACTATTGCGGCCTCTCCCGTTGCGGAGCACAAGCTCCAGACGCGCAGGCTCAGTAGCTGTGGCTCACGGGCCTAGTTGCTCCGCGGCATGTGGGATCTCCCCAGACCAGGGCTTGAACCCGTGTCCCCTGCATTGGCAAGCAGATTCTCAACCACTGCGCCACCAGGGAAGCCCCCTTCTGCTTATTTTTTAATCAGATTGTTTGGTTTTTTGATATTGAGTTTTATGTGTTCTTTATATATTTTGGATATTAACCCCTTATCTAACATATCATTTGCAAATATCTTCTCCCATTCAGTAGCTTGCCTTTTTGTTTTGTTGATGGTTTCCTCTGCTGTGCAAAAACTTTTTAGTTTGATATATCCCCACTGTCTATCCATGCTTTTGTTGCCATTGCCTGAGGAGATAGATAAAGAAAAAATTGCTAAGACCAATGTCAAAGAGCACACTGCCTATGTTTTCTTGTAGGAATTTTATGGTTTCAGGTCTTACATTTAAGTCTTTAATCCATTTTGAATTCATTTTTGTATATGATGTAAGAAAATGGTCCGGTTTCATTCTTTTTTTTTTTTTCCATAAATTTATTTATTTTTATTTTTGGCTGTGTTTGGTCTTCGTTTCTGTGCGAGGGCTTTTCTCCAGTTGCGGCGAGCGGGGGCCACTGTTCATCGCGGTGCGCAGACCTCTCACAATTGTGGCCTCTCTTGTTGCGGAGCACAGGCTCCAGACGTGCATGCTCAGTAGTTGTGGCGCATGGGCTTAGTTGCTTCGCGGCATGTGGGATCCTCCCAGGCCAGGGCTCGAACCTGTGTCCCCTGCATTGGCAGGCAGATTCCCAACCACTGCACCACCAGGGAAGCCCCCGGTTTCATTCTTTTACATGTAGCTGTCCGGTTTTCCCAGCATCATTTATTGAAGAGACTGTCTTTCCCGCATTGTATATTCTTGCCTCCTTTGTCGTAGATTAATTGACCATATAAGTGTTGGTTCATTTCTGCGTTCTCTATTCTGTTCCATTGATATATGTGTTCGTTTTTGTGCCAGTACCATACTGTTTTGATTATTATAGCTTTGTTGTATGGTTTGAAATCAGGAAACATGATACCTTAGCTTTGTTCTTCTTTCTCAAGATTCCTTTGGCTCTTTGGGATTTTCTTTGGTTCCATACAGATTTTAGGATTATTTGTTCTAGTCTGTGAAAAACACTATGGGTATTTTGATAGGGATTGAATTGAATCTGTAGATTGCTTTGGGTAGTAAGGACATTTTAACAATATTAATTCTTTCAGTCCATGAGCACAGTATATATTGCCATTTATTTGTATTGTCTTCACTTTCTTATAGTTTTCAGAGTACAGGTCTTTCACCTTCTTGGTTAAATTTATTCCTAGGTATTTTATTCTTTTTCATGCAATTGTAAATAGGATTGTTTCCTTAATTTCTCTTTCTGATAGTTCATTGTTAGTGTATAGAAATGCAAAAAATTTCTGTATGTTAATTTTGTATCATGCAACTTTACTGAATTCACTTATTCTCATAGTTTTTTGGTGCAGTCTTTAGGGTTTTCTATATATAGTATCCTGCCATCTGCAAATAGTGACAGTTTTACTACTTCTTTTCTAGTTTGGATGCCTTTTATTTCTTTTTCTTGTCTGATTGCTGTGGCTAGGACTTCAAATACTATGTTGAATAAAAATGGTGAGAGTGGGGACTTCCTTGGCAGTCCAGTGGTTAAGACTCTGAGCTTCCACTGCAGGGGGCATGGGTTCGATCCTGGTCAGGAAATTAGGAATCCCGCATGCTGCAAAGCATGGTCAAAAAAAAAAAAAAAAAATGGTGAGAGTACCTATCCTTGTCTTGTTCCTGATCTTAGAGGAAAAGCTTTGGCTTTTCACTGTCGAGTATGATGTTAGCTGTGGGTTTGTCATATATGGCCGTTATTGTGTTGAGGTACATTTCCTCTATACCCACTTTGTTGAGAGTTTTTATCATAAATAGATGTTGAATTTTGTCATACTTTTTCTGCATCTGTTGAGATGTGTGATCATGTGTTTTTATTCTTTGTTTTGTTAATGTGGTATATCATATTGATTGATTTGCCTATATTGAACCATTCTTGTATCCCTGAAAAAAAATCCCACTTGATCATTGTGTATGATTCTTTTATTGCCTTGTTGAATTTGGTTTGCTAACATTTTGTTGACGATTTTTGCATCTATTGTTCATGAGGGATATTGGCCTGTAGTTTTCTTTTTTGGTGTGGTGTCTTTGTCTTGTTTTGGTATCAGAGTAATGCTGGCCTCATAGAATGAGTTTAGAAGCATCCCTTTCTCTTCAATTTTTGCAGGCCCTTTGAGAATTATAGGTATTAACTCTTCTTTAAATGTTTGGTAAAATTCCCCTGGGAAGCCATCTGGTCCTGGGCTTTGTTGCATGGAAGTTTTTTCTTTTTTCTTTATTATTGATTCAGTTTCTTTACTAGTAATCAGTACGTTCAGATTTCCTAGTTCTTCCTGATTTAGTCTTGGAAGATTGTATGTTTCTAGGAATTTATCCATTTTTTAGATAAGTTGTCTAATTTGTTGGCTTATAATTGTTTGTAGTAGTCACTTTTGATTCTTTGAATTTCTGTGGAATCTGTTGTAACTTCTCTTTCATTTCTGATTGTATTTATTTGGGCCCTCTTTTTTTCTTGATGAGTCTGGCTAAAGGTTTATTAAGTTTGTTTATCTTCTTTTTTCTACTGTTTTTTAAGTCTCTGTTTCTCTTATTTCCACTCCTTTTTTTTTAAACATCTTTATTGGAGTATAATTGCTTTACAATGGTGTGTTAGTTTCTGCTGTATAACAAAGTGAATCAGCTGTACATATCCCCATATCTCCTCACTCTTGCGTCTCCCTCCCACCCTTCTTATCCCACCTCTCTAGGTGGACATAAAGCACCGAACTGACCTCCCTGTGCTATGTGGCTGCTTCCCACTAGCTATCTATTTTACATTTGGTAGTGTATATATGTCCATACCACTCTCTCACTTCGTCCCAGCTTACCCTACCCCCTCCCCTTATCCTCAGTCCATTCTCTACGTCTGCGTCTTTATTCCTGTCCTGCCCCTAGGTTCTACAGAACCAATTTTTTTTTTTTTTTTAGATTCCATATATATGTGTTAGCATACAGTATTTGTTTTTCTCTTTCTGACTTACGTCACTCTGTATAATAGTCTCTAGGTCCATCCACCTCACTACAAATAACTCAGTTTCGTTTCTTTTCATGGCTGAGTAATTAGTCCATTGTATATATGTGCCGCATCTTTTTTATCCATTCATCTGTCGACGGACACTTAGGTAGCTTCCAGGTCCTGGCTATTGTAAATAGAGCTGCAATGAACATTGTGGTACATGACTCTTTTTGAATTATGGTTTTCCCAGGGTATATGCCCAGTAGTGGGATTGCTGGGTCATATGGTAGTTCTATTTTTAGTTTTTTAAGGAACCTCCATACTGTTCTCTATATAGTACAGTGGAGAACAGTATGGCTGTATCAAATTACATTCCCACCCACAGTGCAAGAGGGTCCCCTTTTCTCCACACCCTCACCATTCTGACCAGTGTGAGGTCATACCTCATTGTACTTTTGATTTGCATTTCTCTAACGATTAGTGAAGTTGAGCATCCTTTCATGTGTTTGTTGGCAATCTGTATATCTTCTTTGGAGAAATGTCTGTTTAGGTCCTCTGCCCATTTTTGGATTGGGTTGTTTGTTTTTTTGATATTGAGCTGCATGAGCTGCTTGTATATTTTGGAGATTAATCCTTTGTCCGTTGCTTCATTTGCAAATATTTCCTCCCATTCTGAGGGTTGTCCTTTCGTCTTGTTTGTAGTTTCCTTTGCTTTGCAAAAGCTTTTAAGTTTCATTAGGTCCCATTTGTTTATTTTTGTTTTTATTTCCCTTTCTCTAGAAGGTGGGTCAAAAAGGATCTTGCTGTGATTTATGTCAAAGAGCGTTCTGCCTATGTTTACCTCTAAGAGTTTTATAGTGTCTGGCCTTACATTTAGGTCTTTAATCCATTTTGAGTTTATTTTTGTGTATGGTGTTAGGGAGTGTTCTAATTTCATTCTTTTACATGTAGCTGTCCAGTTTTCCCAGTGCCACTTATTGAAGAGGCTATCTTTTCTCCATTGTATATTCTTGCCTCCTTTATCAAAGATAAGGTGACCATATGTGCGTGGGTTTATCTCTGGGCTTTTTATCCTGTTCCATTGATCTATATTTCTGTTTTTGTGCCAGTACCAAACTGTCTTGATTACTGTAGCTTTGTAGTATAGTCTGAAGTCAGGGAGCCTGATTCCTCCAGCTCCATTTTTTGTTCTCAAGGTTGCTTTGGCTATTCGAGGTCTTTTGTGTTTCCATACAAATTGTGAAATTTTTTGTTCTAGTTCTGTGAAAAATGCCAGTGGTAGTTTGATGGGGATTGCATTGAATCTGTAGATTGCTTTGGGTAGTAGAGTCATTTTCACAATGTTGATTCTTCCAATCCAAGAACGTGGTATATTTCTCCATCTATTTGTATCATCTTTAATTTCTTTCATCAGTGTCCTATAATTTTCTGCATACAGGTCTTTTGTCTCCTTAGGTAGGTTTATTCCTAGATATTTTATTCTTTTTGTTGCAATGGGAAACGGGAGTGTTTTCTTAATTTCACTTTCAGATTTTTCATCATTAGTATATAGGAATGCAAGAGATTTCTGTCCATTAATTTTGTATCCTGCTACTTTACCAAATTCATTGATTAGCTCTAGTAGTTTTCTGGTAGCATCTTTAGGATACTCTATGTATTGTATCATGTCATCTGCAAACAGTGACAGCTTTACTTCTTCTTTTCCGATTTGGATTCCTTTTATTTCTTTTTCTTCTCTGATTGCTGTGGCTAACACTTCCAAAACTATGTTGAATAATAGTGGTGAGAGTGGGCAACCTTGTCTTGTTCCTGATCTTAGTGGAAATGGTTTCAGTTTTTCACCATGGAGGACAATGTTGGCTGTGGGTTTGTCATATATGGCCTTTATTATGTTGAGGAAAGTTCCCTCTATGCCTACTTTCTGGAGGGCTTTTATCATAAATGGGTGTTGAATTTTGTCAAAAGATTTCTCTGCATCTATTGAGATGATCATATGGTTTTTCTCCTTCAATTTGTTAATATGATGTATCACGTTGATTGATTTGCATATATTGAAGAATCCTTGCATCCCTGGGATAAACTCCACTTGATCATAGTGTATGATCCTTTTAATGTGCTGTTGGATTCTGTTTGCTAGTATTCTGATGAGGATTTTTGCATCTATGTTCATCAGTGATATTGGCTTGTAGTTTTCTTTTTTTGTGACATCTTTGTCTGGTTTTGGTATCAGAGTGATGGTGGCCTCGTAGAATGAGTTTGGGAGTGTTCTTCCCTCTTCTATATTTTGGAAGAGTTTGAGAAGGATAGGTGTTAGCTCTTCTCTAAATGTTTGATAGAATTCGCCTGTGAAGCCATCTGGTCCTGGGCTTTTGCTTGTTGGAAGATTTTAAATCACAGTTTCAATTTCAGTGCTTGTGATCAGTCTGTTTATATTTTCTGTTTCTTTCTGGTTCAGTCTCAGAAGGTTGTGCTTTTCTAAGAATCTGTTCATTTCTTCCAGGTTGTCCATTTTATTGGCATAGAGTTGCTTGTAGTAATCTCTCATTATCCTTTGTATTTCTGCAGTGTCAGTTGTTACTTCTCTTTTTTCATTTCTAATTCTCTTGATTTGAGTCTTCTTCCTTTTTTTCTTGATGAGTCTGTCTAGTGGTTTATCAATTTTATTTATCTTCTCAAAAAGTCAGTCTTTAGTTTTATTGATCTTTGCTATCGTTTCCTTCATTTCATTTATTTCTGATCTGATCTTTCTGATTATTTCTGAGTATTTCTTTCCTTTTGCTAACTTTGGGGTTTTTTTGTTCTTCTTTCTCTAATTGCTTTAGGTGTAAAGTGAGGTTGTTTATTTGAGATTTTTCTTGTTTCTTGAGGTAGGATTGTATTGCTATAAACTTCCTTCTTAGAACTGCTTTTGCTGCATCCCATAGATTTTGGGTCGTCGTGTTTTCATTGTCATTTGTTTCTAGGTATTTTTTGATTTCCTCTTTGATTTCTTCAGTGATCTCTTGGTTATTTAGTAGTGTATTGTTTTGCCTCCATGTGTTTGTATTTTTTACAGATTTTTTCCTGTGATTGATATCTAGTTTCATAGTGTTGTGGTTGGAAAAGATACTTGATACGATTTCAGTTTTCTCAAATTTACCAAGGCTTGATTTGTGACCCAAGATATGATCTGTCCTGGATTATGTTCCATAAGCACTTGAGAAGAAAGTGTATTCTGCTGTTTTTGAATGGAATGTCCTATAAATATCAATTAAGCCCATCTTGTTTAATGTATCATTTAAAGCTTGTGTTTCCTTATTGATTTTCATTTTGGATGATATGTCCATTGGTGAAAGTGGGGTGTTGAAGTCCCCTACTATGATTGTGTTACTGTCGATTTCCCCTTTTATGGCTGTTAGCATTTGCCTTATGTATTGAGGTGCTCCTATGTTGGGTGCATAAGTATTTACAATTGTTATATCTTCTTCTTGGATCGATCCCTTGATCATTATGTAGTGTCGTCTTTGTCTCTTGTAATAGTCTTTATTTTAAAGTCTATTTTGTCTGATATAAGAATTGCTACTCCAGCTTTCTTTTGGTTTCCATTTGTATGGAATATCTTTTTCCATCCCCTCACTTTCAGTCTGTATGTGTCCCTAGGTCTGAAGTGGGTCTCTTGTGGACAGCATATATACGGGTCTTGTTTTTGTATCCATTCAGCCAGTCTATGTCTTTTGGTTGGAGCATTTAATCCATTTACGTTTAAGGTAGTTATATGTATGTATCTTCCTTTTACCATTTTCTTAATTGTTCTGGGTTTGTTAATGTAGGTCTTTTCCTTCTCTTCTGTTTCCTGCTTAGAGAAGTTCCTTTAGCATTTGTTGTAAAGCTGGTTTGGTGGTGCTGAATTGTGTTAACTTTTGTTTATCTGTAAAGGTTTTAATTTCTCCGTCGACTTTGAATGAGATCCTTGCTGGGTAGAGTAATCTTGGTTGTCAGTTTTTCCCTTTCTTCACTTCAAATATGTGCTGCCACTCCCTTCTGGCTTGCAGAGTTTCTGTTGAAAGATCAGCTGTTAACCTTATGGGGATTCCCTTGTATGTTGATTGTTACTTTTCCCTTGCTGCTTTTAATATTTTTTGTTTGTATTTAATTTTTGATAGTTTGATTAGTATGTGTCTTGGTGTGTTTCTCCTTGGATTTATCCTGTATTGGACTCTCTGTGCTTCCTGGACTTGATTGACTATTTCCTTTCGCATATTAGGGAAGTTTTCAGCTATAATCTCTTCAAATATTTTCTCAGTCCCTTTTTTTTTTTCTCTTCTTCTTCTGGGACCCCTATAATTCGAGTGTTGGTGCATTTAATGTTGTCCCAGAGGTCTCTGAGACTGTCCTCAATTCTTTTGATTCTTTTTTCTTTATACTGCTCTGTGGTAGTTATTGCCACTATTTTATCTTCCAGGTCACTTATCTGTTCTTCTGCCTCAGTTATTCAGCTAGTGATTCCTTCTAGAGAATTTTTAATTTCATTTATTGTGTTGTTCATCGTTGTTTGTTTGCTCTTTAGTTCTTCTAGGTCCTTGTTAAACTTTCCTTGTATTTTCTCCATTCTATTTCCAAGATTTTGGATCATCTTTACTATCATTACTCTGAATTCTTTTTCAGGCCGACTGCCCATTTCCTCTTCATTTGTTTGGTCTGGTGGGTTTTTACCTTGCTCCTTCCTCTGCTGTGTATTTCTCTGTCTTCCCATTTTGCTTAACTTACTGTGTTTGGGGTCTCCTTTTCGCAGGCTGCAGGTTCGTAGTTCCCATTGCTTCTTTTGGTGTCTGCCCCCAGTGTGAAAGGTTGGTTCAGTGGGTTGTGTAGGCTTCCTTGTTGAGGGGACTGATGCCTGTTTTCTGCTGGATGAGGCTGGATAATGTCTTTCTGGTGGGCAGGACCGTGTTCAGTGGTGTGTTTTGGGGTGTCTGTGAACTTATGATTTTAAGCAGCCTCTCTGCTAATGGGTGGGGTTGTGTTCCTGTCTTGCTAGTTGTTTGGCATAGGGTGTCCAGCACTGTACCTTGCTGGTCATTGAGTGGAGGTTGGTCTTAACGTTGAGATGGAGATCTCTGGGAGAGCTTTCGCCGTTTGATATTACGTGGAGCTGTGAGGTCTCTGGTGGACCAATGTCCTGAACTCAGCTCTCCCACCTCAGACGCACGGGCCTGACACCCAGCCAGAGCACCAAGACCCTGTCAGTCACATGGCTTAGAAGAAAAGGGATAAAAAAAGAAAGAAAAAAATAAAATGGAATAAAATAAAACATAATTATTAAAAGTAAAACATAATTAATAAAAGTAAAAAATATTAAAGAGTAAGAAAAGAGGTGTGTGGCCTTCGAGGCGCTGCAGCTGCCGGACCGCCGGACTTGAACTTGGGGCGCACACTTTGGCCGAGCTGCCGCACAGCTGATGTTAAAGGTTCTCTGGGGAAGCGGAGGACGGAGCCGCTGGCCCTGTGTGAGATAGTTCTTCTTAATTACTAAATACTAGTAGAGTCAGCTCTACCCACCACCAGAGCCTCCCATCAAGCCTCTTAGATAACCTCAACCACCAGAGGGCAGACAGCAGAAGCAAGAAAAACTACAATCCTGCAGCCTGTGGAACAAAAACCACATTCACAGAAAGATAGACAAGATGAAAAGGCAGAGGGCCATATACCAGATGAAGGAACAAGAAAAAACCCCAGAAAAACAACTAAATGAAGTGGAGATAGGCAACCTTCCAGAAAAAGAATTCAGAATAATGATAGTGAAGATGATACAGGACCTCGGAATAAGAATGGAGGCAAAGATTGAGAAGATGCAAGAAATGATTAACAAAGACCTGGAAGAATTAACGAACAAATAAACAGAGATGTCCAATACAATAACTGAAATGAAAACTACACTAGAAGGAATCAATAGCAGAATAACTGAGGCAGAAGAATGGCTAAGTGACCTGGAAGACAGAATGGTGGAATTCATGCTGCGGAACAGACTAAAGAAAAAAGAATGAAAAGAAATGAAGACAGCCTAAGAGGCCTCTGGGACAACATTAAACGCAACAATATTCGCATTATAGGGGTCCCAGAAGGAAAAGAGAGAGAGAAAGGACCAGAGAAAAAATATGAAGAGATTATAGTCGAAAACTTCCCTAACATGGGAAAGGAAATAGCCACTCAAGTCCAGGAAGTGCAGCGAGTCCCATACAGGATAAACTCAAGGAGAAACACGCCAAGACACATAGTAATCAAATTGGCAAAAATTAAAGACAAAGAAAAATTATTGAAAGCAGCAAGGGAAAAACAACAAATAACATACAAGGGAACTCCCATAAGGTTAACAGCTGATTTCTCAGCAGAAACTCTACAAGCCAGAAGGGAGTGGCATGATATACTTAAAGTGATGAAAGGGAAGAACTTACAACCAAGATTACTCTACCTGGCAAGGATCTCATTTAGATTTGATGGAGAAATCAAAAGCTTTACAGACAAGCAAAAGCTAAGAGAATTCAGCACCACGAAACCAGCTCTACAACAAATGCTAAAGGAACTTCTCTAAGTGGGAAACACAAGAGAAGAAAAGGACCTACAAAAACAAACCCAAAACAATTAAGAAAATGGTCATAGGAACATACATATCAATAATTACCTTAAACGTGAATGGATTAAATGCTCCCACCAAAAGACACAGGCTTGCTGAATGGATACAAAAACAAGACCCATATATATGCTGTCTACAAGTGACCCACTTTAGACGTAGGGACACATACAGACAAAGTGAGGGGATGGAAAAGATATTCCATGCAAATGGAAATCAAAAGAAAGCTGGAGTAGCTATAGTCATATCAGATAAAATAGACTTTAAAATAAAGAATGTTACAAGAGACAAGGAAGGATATTACATAATGAACAAGGGATCAATCCAAGAAGAAGATATAACAATTATAAATATATATGCACCCAACATAGGAGCACCTCAATACATAAGGCAACTGCTAACAGCTATAAAAGAGGAAATCGACAGTAACACAATTATAGTGGGGGATTTTAACACCTCACTTACACCAGTGGACAGATCATCCAAAATGAAAATAAATAAGGAAACAGAAGCTTTAAATGACACAATAGACCAGATAGATTTAATTGATATTTATTGGAAACATCCAAAAACAGCAGATTACACTTTCTTCTCAAGTGCACATGGAACATTCTCCAGGATAGATCACATCTTGGGTCACAAATCAAGCCTCAGTAAATTTAAGAAAACTGAAATCATATCAAGCATCTTTTCTGACCACAACGCTATGAGGTTAGAAATGAATTACAGGGAATAAAACATAAAAAACACAAACACATGGAGGCTAAACAATACGTTACTGAATAACCAAGAGATCACTGAAGAAATCAAAGAGGAAATCAAAAAATACCTAGAGACAAATGACAATGAAAACACGACGACCCAAAACCTATGGGATGCAGCAAAAGCAGTTCTAAGAGGGAAGTTTATAGCTATACAAGCCTACCTAAAGAAACAAGAAAAATCTCAAGTAAACAATCTAACCTTACACCTAAAGAAACTAGAGAAAGAAGAACAAACAAAACCTAAAGTTAGCAGAAGGAAAGAAATCAAGACCAGAGCAGAAATAAATGAAACAGAAACAAAGAAAACAATAGCAAAGATCAATAAAACTAAAAGCTGGTTCTTTGAGAAGATAAATAAAATTGATAAGCCATTAGCCAGATTCATCAAGAAAAAGAGGGAGAGGACTCAATTCAATAAAATCAGAAATGAAAAAGGAGAAGTTACAACAGGCACCACAGAAATACAAAGCATCCTAAGAGACTACTACAAGCAACTCTATGCCAATAAAATGGACAACCTGGAAGAAATGGACAAATTCTTAGAAAGGTATAACCTTCCAAGACTGAACCAGGAAGAAACAGAAAATATGAACAGACCAATCACAAGTAATGAAATTGAAACTGTGATTAAGAATCTTCCAACAAACAAAAATCCAGGACCAGATGGCTTCACAGGTGAATTCTATCAAACATTTAGAGAAGAGCTAACACCCATCCTTCTCAAACTCTTCCAAAACATTGCAGAGGAAGGAACACTCCCAAACTCATTCCATGAGGCCACCATCACCCTGATACCAAAACCAGACAAAGATACTACAAAAAAAGAAAATTACAGACCAATATCACTGATGAATATAGACGCAAAAATCCTCAACAAAATACTAGCAAGCAGAATCCAACAAGACATGAAGAGGATCATACACCACGATCAAGTGGGATTTATCCCAGGGATGCAAGGATTCTTCAATATATGCAAATCAATCAATGTGATACACCATATTAACGAATTGAAGAATAAAAACCATATGATCATCTCAGTAGATGCAGAAAAAGCTTTTGACAAAATTCAACACCCATTTATGATAAAAACTCTCCAGAAAGTGGGCATAGAGGGAACCTGCCTCAACACAATAAAGGCCATATACGACAAGCCCACAGCAAACATCATTCTCAACGGTGAAAAACTGAAAGCATTTCCTCTAAGATCAGGAATGAGACAAGGATGTCCACTCTCACCACTATTATTCAACATAGTTTTGGAAGTCCTAGCCACGGCAATCAGAGAAGAAAAAGAAATAAAGGAATACAAATTGGAAAAGAAGAAGTAAAACCGTCAGTGTTTGCAGATGCCATGATACTATACATAGAGAATCCTAAATATGCCACCAGAAAACTACTAGAGCTAATCAGTGCATTTGGTAAAGTTGCAGAATACAAAATTAATGCACAGAAGTCTCTTGTATTCCTATACACTAATGATGAAAAATCTGAAAGTGAAATTAAGGAAACACTCCCATTTACCATTGCAACAAAAAGAATAAAATACCTAGGAATAAACCTACCTAGGGAGACAAAAGACCTGTATGGAGAAAACTGTAAGACACTGATGAAAGTAATTAAAGATGATACCAACAGATGGAGAGATATACCATGTTCCTGGATTGTAAGAATCAATATTGCGAAAATGACTGTACTACCCCAAGCAATCCACAGATTGAATGCAATCCCTATCAAATTACCAATGCCATTTTTTACGGAACTAGAACAAATCATCTTAAAATTTGTATGGAGACACAAAAGACCCTGAATAGCCAAAGCAGTCTTGAGGGAAAAAATGGAGCTGGAGGAATCAGACTCCCTGACTTCAGACTATACTACAAAGCTACAGTAATCAAGACAATATGGTACTGGCACAAAAACAGAAACATAGATCAATGGAACAAGATAGAAAGCCCAGAGATAAACCCACACACCTATGGTCAACTCATCTATGACAAAGGAGGCAAAGATATACAATGGAGAAAAGACAGTCTCTTCAATAAGTGGTGCTGGGAAAACTGGACAGCTACATGTAAAAGAATGAAATTAGAATACTCCCTAACACCATACACAAAAATAAACTCAAAATGGATTAGAGACCTAAATGTAAGACTGGACACCATAAAACTCTTGGAGGAAAACATAGGAAGAACACTCTTTGACATAAATCACAGCAAGATCTTTTTTGATCCATCTCCTACAGTAATGGAAATAAAAACGAATATAAACAAATGGGACTTAATGAAACTTCAAAGCTTTTGCACAGCAAAGGAAACCATAAACAAGAAGAAAAGACAACCCTCACAATGGGAGAAAATATTTGCAAACGAATCAACGGACAAAGGATTAATCTCCAAAATATATAAACAGCTCATTCAGCTCAATATTAAAGAAACAAACAACCCAATCCAAAAATGGGCAGAAGATCTAAATAGACATTTCTCCAAAGAAGACGTACAGACGGCTACGAAGCACATGAAGAGATGCTCAACATCCCTAATTATTAGAGAAATGCAAATCAAAACTACAATGAGGTATCACCTCTCACCAGTTAGAATGGGCATCATCAGAAAATCTACAAACAACAAATGCTGGAGAGGGTGTGGAGAAAAGGGAACCCTCTTGCACTGTTGGTGGGAATGTAAATTGATACAGCTTCTATGGAGAACAATATGGAGGTTCCTTAAAAAACTAAAATTAGAATTACCATATGATCCAGCAATCCCACTACTGGGCACATACCCAGAGAAAACCGTAATTCAAGAAGACACATGCACCCCAATGTTCATTGCAGCTCTATTTACAATAGCCAGGTCATGGAAGCAACCTAAATGCCCATCGAAAGACGAATGGATAAAGAAGATGTGGTACATATATACAATGGAATATTACTCAGCCATAAAAAGGAACGAAATTGAGTCATTTGTTGAGACGTGGATGTATCTAGAGACTGTCATGCAGAGTGAAGTGAGTCAGAAAGAGAAAAACAAATATCGTATATTAATGCATGTATGTGGAACCTAGAAAAACGGTACAGTTGAACCTGGTCGCAGGGCAGAAGTTGAGACACAGATGTAGAGAACAAACGTATGAACACCAATGGGGGAAAATGTGGTGGGGTGGGGATGGTGGTGTGCTGAATTGGGCGATTGGGATTGACATGTATACAGTGATGTGTATAAAATTGATGACTGATTAAAAAAAAAAAAGAAAAAAAAAAGTAAGAAAAGAAAAATCAAACAAACAAACTAACAAAACGGACAGACAGATCCCTAGGACAAATGGTAAAAGCAAAGCTGTACAGGCAAAATCACACAAAGAAGCATACACATACACACAAAAAGAGAAAAAGGAAAAAAAAAAAATATATCATTGCTCCCAAAGTCCACCGCCTCAATGTTGGGTTGATTCGTTGTCTATTCAGGTATTCCACAGATGCAGGGTACATCAAGTTGATTGTGGAGATTTAATCTGCTGCTCCTGAGGCTTTTGGGAGAAATTTCCCTTTCTCTTATTTGTTTGCACAGCTCTTGGGGTTCAGCTTTGGATTTGGCCCCGCCTCTGCGTGTAGGTCGCCTGAGGGCGTCTGTTCCCCGCCCAGACAGGACGGGGTTAAAGGAGCAGCTGATTAGGGGGCTCTGGCTCACTCAGGCTGTGGGGAGGGAGGGGTTCGGAATGCGGGGCGAGCCTGCGGCGGCAGAGGACGGCATGTCGTTTCAACAGCCTGAGGCACGGTGTGCGTTCTCCCGGGGAAGTTGTGTGTGGATCATGGGACCCTGGCAGTGGCGGGCTGCACAGGTTCCCAGGAGGGGAGGTGTGGATAGTGACCTGTTCTTGCACACAGGGTTCTTGGTGGCTGCAGCAGCAGCCTTAGCATCTCATGCCCGTCTCTGGGGTCCGCGCTGATAGCCACGGTGCGCACTGGTATGTGGAGCTCGTTTAGGCGGTGCTCTGAATCCCCTCTCCTCACGAATCCTGAAACAATGGTCTCTTGCCTCTTAGGCAGTTCCAGACTTTTTCCCGGACTCCCTTCCAGCTATCTGTGGCGCACTAGCCCCCTTCAGGCTGTGTTCACGTAGCCAACCGCAGTCCTCTCCCTGGGATCTGACCTCGGAAGCCGGAGCCTCAGCTCCCAGCCCCCAGACGCCCTGGCGGGTGAGCAAACAAGCCTCTGAGGCTAGTGAATGCTGGTCAGCTCTGATCCTTTTTGTGGGAATCTCTCCGCTTTGCCCTCTGCACCTCTGTTGCTGTGCTCTCCTCCGTGGCTCCATAGCTTCCCCCCCCCCCCGCCCACCCCCATCTCTGCCAGTGAAGGGGCTTCCTACTGTGTGGAAACTTTTCCTCCTTCACATCTCCCTCCCAGAGGTGCAGGTCTTGTCCCTATTCTTTTGTCTCTTGTTTTTCCTTTTTTCTTTCGCCCTACCCAGGTACGTGGGGACGTCTGAGGTCTTCTGCCAGCATTCAGTAGGTGTTCTGTAGGAGTTGTTCCACATGTAGATGTATTTTTGATGTATTTGTGGGGAGGAAGGTGATCTCCACGTCTTACTCCTCTGCCATCTTGAAGGTCTCTATTTCCACTCTAATCTTTATTATTTCCTTCTTTCTCTTAACATTGGGTTTTGTTTTTCTTTTTCCAGTTCCTTTAGGTGTAAGGTTAGATTGTTTATTTGAGATTTTTCTTGTTTCTTGAATTTCCCTCTTAGAACTATTTTTGCTGTCTCCCATAGATTTTGGAATATTATGTTTCCATTTTCAGGATCTTAAGGTATATTTTTTTAATATAAATTTATTTTTATTTATTTATTTTTGGCTGCATTGGGTCTTCGTTGCTGTGTGCAGGCTTTCTCTAGTTGTGGCGAGCAGGGGTTGCTCAGCAGTTGTAGCGCAGGGGCTTAGCTGCTCCGCAGCATGTGGGATCTTCCCGGGCCAGGGCTCGAACCCGTGTCCCCCGCATTGGCAGGCAGATTCTTAACCACTGCACCACGAGGGAAGTCCCCTTAAGGTATTTTTTGACTTCCTCTTTGATTTCTTCATTGACCCATTGGTTGCTTAGTAGCATTTGTTTAGCTTCCACATGTTTAGTATTTTTTGTGGTTTTTTCTTGTAGTTGATTTCAAGTCTTATAGCACTGTGGTTGGAAAAGAGGCTTGATATGACTTCAGTGTTTTTAAGTTTACTGAGACTTGTTTTGTGGCATAGCACGTGATCTGTCCTGGAGAATGTTTCATGTGCAGTTGAAGAGAGTGCACAGTTTCTGCAGCTTTTGGATGGAACATTCTTAAAAACATAGTTACAGGTGAGAGAAAATCAGAATACAACAGTGATGCATCAGACTAATAGGCTGATGTAAAGTACAGTGTTATCAGTTTACATTTTGAGGTGAATATGTTCTACTTTTAGCCTGGATCTTTTGCTGCCTTAAAAAATAAAACTAGGGCTTCCCTGGTGGCGCAGTGGTTGAGAATCTGCCTGCCGATGCAGAGGACACGGGTTCGAGCCCTGGTCTGGGAAGATCCCACATGCAACGGAGCGACTAGGCCTGTGAGCCACAACTACTGAGCCTGCGCGTCTGGAGCCTGTGCTCCGCAACGGGAGAGGCCGCGACAGTGAGAGGCCCGCGCACCGCGATGAAGAGTGGCCCCCGCTCGCCGCAACTGGAGAAAGCCCTCGCACAGAAACGAAGACCCAACGCAGCCATAAATAAATAAATAAATAAAATTTAAAAAAATTAAAAAAAATAAAACTAGTTGTGTTAAATACTGTAATAGGTAACATGTATTCATACAGAAAGCTGAGAGAGAGCTTGATTTAAGTGTACTTGTGATGTATTTTGTATTAAGAACAGTGAAAATATGGAAATCATCTGTCAGCGTAGAAGTGTGTAATATGCAGCAGTACTAACTGAAAATATTTGTAGATTAAGAAAATTAACTTTAGTGCTTAGATGAGATGATGAGCGTTTAAGGCTTATAGTTTTAACACTGTAGCACTTATGAAAATAACAGGAATAAAATGTGGTGCATCCATACAGTGGAATATTTTTCAGTGCTAAAAAGCAGTGATGTATCAAGTGATGAAAACACATGGAAAAACCTCAAAAAGGTATTACAGAGTAAAAGAAGCCAATCTGAAAAAGGCAAAACTATAGAGACAGTAAAAGATAAGTGTTGCCATGGTTAAAATGGACAGTGGGAGGGGGCGAGGGAGGGAGGGAGGGATGAATAGGTGGCGAACAGAGGATTTTTAAGGCAATGAAACTACTCTGTATGAAACTGTAATTGTGGATACATGTCATTATGTATGTGTCCAAATCTATAGAATATTCAACACAAAGAGTTAATCCTGATGTAAACTTTAGTGTTTGGGTGATTATGATGTGTCAGTGTAGGTTTATTGACTGTAATATATGTACCACACTGGTGTGGGATGTAGATAGTGGGGGAAGATGTGGGTGTGTGGTGGCAGGGGTATATGGAAACTGTACTTTCAGTTTTTCTGTGAACCTTAAACTGCTCTAAAAAATAAAATCTATTGAAAAAAATAAGAGAGTCAGGGGCAGGTCACATGTAACCATATGTGGTTTGCATGTGTTAAATGCCCTTTCTTGTATGATACAGGCTTGCTAAGAAATAATACAGATACAGATAATTTATATGAGATTAGTAAATACAATGTGAAATGGTTGATTAGCGAATGGGTTGATAGTTTATCAAATTTATTTTTGAGGTGAAAGTAAGACTATGATGCCAAATGGAAATAAGTAGAACGTTAAGTCTAATGGGTTAAAAAGCTGTGAATGGAGGGTTAAGGAATTATCGATAGAAATAATACAAAATGCTTAAGGGGACAGAGTGATTAATAGAAATTTAAGAAATTTTTGTAGATAAACATAAGCCAGTTTGAACAATGATCATGTTCATTTAGGTAAATGGTAGGAGATTTCTGGCAATTAGTGGTATTTTGGGGCTTTATGTCTCCTTTCCCACATTCTTACGATTAAGTAGTACATTACAACAAAGCTACACAAACCAACGTCGGTTAGCAAGCTGCCATAAAGTCAGTCAGGACCTGTTTCTATGAGCTACAAGCTCAGCTGTCTGTCCCAAGTCAATTGATAAACATTATGTATAAAAGCTTCTCTCAAAGGTTGTCTTAATGATATTTGTCAATAGTTCTTGTAGGGCTGCCATAACAAAAGACCACAGACTGGGTGGCTTAAATTACAGAAATTAATTTTCTCACAGTTCTAAAGGCTGGAAAGTGCTGGCAGGTTTGGTTTCTTCTGAGACCGCTCTCCCTGGCTTGCAGGTAGCCGCCTTCTCTCTGTGTTCTCACAGAACCTTTTCTCTGTGCATGTTTGGGGAGAAAGAGCTCTGTTATCATTTCCTTTTCTTAAAAAAAGATACCAGTCCTATTGAGTTAGGACCCCATCTTTATGATCTCATCTAACCTTAATTACCTTTTTATTTTATTTTTATTTATTTATTTTTTTGGCTGTGCCACGCAGCTTGCAGGATCTTAGTTCCCCGACCAGGAATTGCACCCAGGCTCCAGCAGTGAAAGCTCCGAGTCCTAACCCTGGACCACCAGGGAATTCCCCTTAATTACCTTTTGAAAGCCCTGTTTACAAACATAGTTACATTGGTTAGGGGTTCAACATATGAATTTGGGTTGGACACAGTTCAGCCTGTAACAGTTGGGTGGGGAGACAAGAATTCTCCATGGGAACAAAAGCCGTGTGGCTTGACACATCCAATCCTGAAGGGTCTTGTAGGCCAGAGTAAGGACTCTCTCCCTCACTCCTTCCTTTCTTTCTTTCTGTCACGGGAAGCTGTTGAAGGGTTTTGAGCAGTCAGTCACTGTCTGACTCCAGCCAGGTTACCATTTAAACACAGGGGAGCAGAGACTAGAGCAGAAACACTAGTCAGGAGATAATTGTAATAATCCAGGCAAGAGATGATGTCTTATATCAAGGTGGGAGTGATAGAAGTAGTAAAAAGTTGTCAGATTCTAGATTTATTTTGAAGGTAAACTGGACAGAATTTGCTGATGGATTGCAGTGTGGGAAAAGAGAAGAGCAAAAGGATAGTTGCAAGATTTTTGCCTGAATAAGAAGATTACGGTAAAGAGCAGGTTTGGGAGAGAAAATCAGTTCGTTTTGACTTTGTAGACATCTTAGTGACATTATACTATGCATTGTTTTATATTTTTAAATTTCAGATATAGCAGTAATATTCAACATCCTTCCATTAAGTTCTAGGCACCATCTCATGTCAGCATTTATGATAATACTGCATTCATTTTAACAGTACCTTTAATTGTTGTATTTGAAAGACAGGTGTGTGAGGTCCTGTTCTACGCCCTTTTCAAATGAATAGTAACAATGGGTCAAAGGATATACACATTGCTTATTTTAATACATATCACCAACGTGACCTTCAAAAGAGTAATTCCAATTTATCCTCCAATGATGGCAATCATTTTTTCTTTCTTTCTTTCTTTTTTTAAAAAAATTATTTGTTTATTTTTTGGCTGCTTTGGGTCTTTGTTGCTGCACTCAGGCTTTCTCTAGTTGCGGCGAGCTGGAGCTACTCTTTGTTGCAGTGTGCAGGCTTCTCGTTGCGCTGGCTTCTCTTGTTGTGGAGCACGGGCTCTAGGTGCACAGGCTTCAGTAGTTGTAGCACGCGGGCTTAGCACTTGTGGCTCGCGGGCTCTAGAGTGCAGGCTCAGTAGTTGTGGCACACGGGCTTAGTTGCTCTGTGGCATGTGGGATCTTCCCGGACCAGGGCTTGAACCCGTGTCCCCTGCATTGGCAGGCGGATTCTTAACCACTGCGCCACCAGGGAAGCCCTATTTCTTTTTATAATTCTCCAATCTGGTAACATTTTTTGCTCATCTCCCCATACATTTTAATGATGAATCAATACAGCTTATTTGTTATGGTTCTGAATAGTCTGTTTAAATCCTGCGCTATATGTTGAATTTATAGGAGTTGTTGGAGAACATAAAGAATGATGAGTATTCAAGCCAAGGAAAGTGCTTGTGTGAATGGGTACACATTATGTTTGGACTGGGGTGGGGTTGGGCTGTATACACAGTAAATTCATCAGGTCATAACTCCTCCCCAAAGGTAAGCACTATCCTGACTTCTAACACGTTAGATTAGTTTTAGATTAGTTATGTATGTATTTGAACTTTGTATTCTTTTGCTTCTGCTTCTTTTCCTCAATATCCTGTTTGTGAGATTTGTCCATGATGTTGTGTACAGCAATAATTTCCTCATTCTCATTATTGTATAGCATTCCAGTACATGAATATTTATCCTTTTTGCTGTTGGTGGATATTTGGGTTGATTCCAGGTTGGGGCACAAATAGTGCTGCTTTGAGCATTGTCTTAAATGCCTTTTGGTGGACACATAGACATATTTCATAGTAATGAACTTGTTTTGTCATAAGGTTGACAAATATTAACTTTATTAAATCTTGCCAGTTTTCAAATTGGGTGTCCCAATTTATACCCCCACCAGCAGTGTATAAAAGTTCCTTACCAGAACTTGTTCCTTACCAACACTGTTTTTCATTTTAGCTATTCTGACAGGTATGTAGTGGTGTTGCATTTTGTTTTTTTACTTTTTTGTTTGTTTGTTTGTTTTTTTGCCACACCACCTGGCTTATGGGATCTTAGTTCCCCGACCAGGGATCAAACTTGGGCCCTCGGCAGTGAGAGCGCAGAGTTCTAACCATTGGACCACCTGGGAATTCCCACATTTTGGTTTTAATATGCATTTCATCATGATTAATAAAGTTGGGTACATATTTTACTTGGCAGTTTGATACCTTTGAGTTGTAGTATCCATGATTAGGTTCTTTCCAGACAGAGGGGGTTTTATTTCAAGTAATAAAGGAGTACCCTCTATACTTTTTTTCCCCAAAGTGAAATTTTAAAGTAGACTCCAATATATAAAACAAATTAAAAGGAGTATTTCTTGAGAGACAGAATACCATGGTAATTAAAAGCTGATTCTGGATCTAGTCTCTTCCATTAGGAATTGTAGTTTTGCCATTTACTAACTTTGTGAATTTGGGCAAGTTACTTAACCCCTATTTACTTCAGTTTCCTTATCTCTAAAATGAAATGTATTAAACTTTCATCATAAGGTTAATGTCAGGCTCAAGTTAGTTAATATAAAGTACGTAGGACAGTGCATGTTACATAACAAGTACTATATAATGTTAGCTGTTAGTAGTAGTGGTGGTGATGGTGATATAAATTTATCTTATGAATTTATACCAAGTTAGTTGACAAGAGTAATGGGGCTCTACTGTTGAGCACAAATTTGAAATTGAGGGTTATGGATGATAGTTGCAATTTTATTTTAGTCTCAGCCTCTAATTTTTTGTTTTGGTTGCACAATACCAGGAAAATTCTGATTCACACAGATGAGCAATTAAAAATACTTATGGTTCACCCAGTAGTTTTAGGATTATGCTTTTAGATTAATATAATTGGTAAGTTGCTTGGATTTTCTGTCTTTAAATAAAAATCACAGAAACTGCACTAAAATTTATTATGGTTTCAGTATCTGTTGTGTTATCACAAAACAGCTGCCTTATAGGTTTGCTTTTTATTGCTTTCAGCCACAAGATAAGATGAGCAGCACATGTCCTCAAGCCTTGCCTGGCACGATAAAGTGTGACTCTATGGATACTGTAGTGTATTTACTCACTGTTGCAAATTTAATGAGCCAACACATAGGCTTGATTAGAAACAAATCAAAAGTCAGAGCTACAGATTTCCTAATTAATGGCATATTTTCAATATATTCAAACAAAGCTACACAAACCAAAAATGAGTTTACCAGGCAGCACAAGTTATGTGATATATGGTGTCTGGTGTGTTAATATTAGGCATATGAAAACATTCATGCGTGTGCTGTTATAGTTCATAGTAGTTACTTCTACAGCCAGCTGACAGTCACTGGCTGTCATTTACAAACAGCCTTGCATGTTTGTAGCTAGCTGACCCTTATACCAAGAGACCATTTCCAACTGCTCTCATGCTTTCAGACAGACTTAAATGAGTATCTTGACAAGCTCCTTTAGCGCCAGCTTTACTTCTCCCCAGCAGACTGTCACCCACTGCTCCTTAGCCAGTATGGGCTCCTCCAGGCTGGCTGGTCTCCCCTCTTCATTGCCACCTCCACTGTTTTGTGTTCCTTTCTCTGTGATAACAGTGCCTGCCTGCTCTACTGTCATCACTATCTATCTTGGGTACTGTAATTTCTTCGTGGTCCTGCTTGGATTCCATCTTCTCTCAAAATCATTCCTCTCTGATACCATTCTTTCCTGTGAAATCCTGTTCTGACATTCTGTATCTCAGGATCTTAAAACTTTTTTAAAGTATCAAAGTTGTGCTCCATGAGCCACGTAGTGGCTCACACAAACTCCATCAGCAGAGGGAGCTAAATAAAAGAAGATGAGTCCCTGAAATTAAGACCTGAAGTAGAGAAAGTACTTATAAATAGTGACATGTTCACATACTGCTCAGTAGTGAAAAAGAGCTGGAATAATATCAGAAATCAATGATTTGGACCCTAGTCCCAGGTTAAAACTTCTATGAGGAGATTTGTAAAGTGTTTTTCCAAGAGGTAATTCTATATCATGTTAAAAACCTACTTAGATGGGGATGACCTGATAAACATATACATATTAGGAGAAGCAATCGGATGTTTAGTTTTTTAAAAAATTCTGTTTATTCCCTCTCCAAAAGTTTCATTAAGGATGATGAAATGAGATCACTAGCTTTGTGAAGAATTTCATATGGAGCGATGAGTCCTGAAGTTATCAAGGATTACGGATAACCCATTCCAAGTTTTAAAGATAGAATTTTCAAGTAAATTTCTTATATTTTGTTTTGATTAAGTGTATGTATCTTAATTTCAGTTAGCAGACTTGAAGAAAGAGAAGCAGAACTGAAGAAGGAATATAATGCATTACATCAAAGACACACAGAGGTGGGTTTCTAGGTTGTTCTTACCATGCTAATATTGAGATAAAGAAATTAACCTTAGAAAATGTGTCTTAATTTCTCTTTGAAAATCAGCTAGTATAATCCTTGGGGATTATTTTGAGAAGACTTTAAATTTCATGTAGCATGTACTTAGTTACCAAATGTTGACTTTTAATGTCCTTTATCTGGCATTAACTTTTCATGTGGTGAATTAGTGTGCCACAGAATAATGTAATTATTAAGGCAGTTCCAATACTTGTGTCTTTGGCTGGTTAAGTAAAAACTTAATGTGTGCATAATAAAAAGTATACGTGATACTAATATGAGAGAATTGATATAATTTGTTTTGTTACCTGTTGGGAAATGATGGATTGGTAAATTATTGGTCAGGGTCTCTACATTTATAATACAGTATAAAGGACATATTTGCATCAAGCTCATAACAAATAACAAACAAATTATAATGTCTTAAAATGACTCTAAAACAGGTTTTCTGCATGAAATTTCAGTATTTTAGATGAACTCTAGCACATAATCTCTTCAAAGCAATTTAGAAAATGTACTTGAGGGTTTTTTAACCTTCTTTTTATGATTCTCTGTCAGCCTCTTATATATTTCCTTTGCTTCTTTCTATCTCCTTAATGTGAAAATTGTTTCTGTGTATCATGGTCATTCTGGGGTTCACATACCTAAATAAATAGAATTTTCATAGATGCATGCACTGTTACCTGAAAAAAATAATTGCTCTCTTTCCCTTTCTAGTCCTGTCTTTCCCATGATACAGATGGTTCCAGTCTTCAGCTTCCATTTTCCTTTCACTAGTTTGGGCGATCTCTTATCCTGCCTCTGGTAGGGACCTATATTGTTGCTTTTAAGGAATGTAAAACCCCACTGCACTCAGTTTCATTTGCTTTGGAGAGTAGTGTGCTTAACACTTTCTTGGGGAGGTGTTGGAATTTCTTCCTGACATGTGAGGTTTGATTATTACTGTTTTAACTTACATAACCACACACTAAGCATGAAGTGTCACAGAATTGATATTTAGTGGTGGAGGAAAAAGATTGGCCACAGAGGGCTGGAACCATAGAGCTCTTGGAAAACAGGAACAGCTTACACAGCAGCCTTTTCAGTATGTAAAAAATAACCACATTTTAATAAGACGGTATTTGGTAGATATTAAGACTGTTAAAGAACAATCGATTGTTAAAGGTCTGTTGTTGGTTCTTTTCACACCATTCAATTCAGTGCCTGAACAATGCCCTGTACTGGTAGTGCTTATCAATGCTGATAATTATAAGCATGTTTGGGGGAATAGGTTTATGTGCCATAAGTAGTTGATAGTGATGAATAATGAATAGTCATTTTGTTTTTTCATTGAAGTTTTAACCTTTGTAATAGTTGAGGATTGTTAAATTGAAATATGTATAAAATATGCGGTCTAGAAAAAAAATCATTGTAAAGTGAAATTTCATATTTTCTCTCATATACGTATTTAGCAAAAGTGAAGATGTGTTCCAGCAGAAAAAGCAATCTGACATCTTAATTTCAAATGAAAAGATATAATAATTTTTCTATTTCTGTTCCTTCAGAGAAGGACAGCCCAGGAAGAAGAAAAGATCTCAGGAAAACCCTAAATACCAAGGCAGAGATTTGGGTCTCGCTAGTAACCAAGGCAGATCTCACATGCAGCTTTTCATAGGGTCCCCACCCTTAGTCATAAGCAGCTTCTATCCTCTGCCCTGGTAGGCTCTCTGTATTTCGTTCTGCCTCAAGGAAGGTTTATATAACACAGATATGGCTGCTTTAAAATGTGGGTCTTTTCTCTTCTAGCCCACATTTTTCTGTGTTTATACAGCTGTACTAGAAATACAATTCAATTAGCAATTATAAATAGCTATCCAATGCTAAAGAACTAGGTGTCCTTTAAAGGTAAATTCTGAAAACCTTCAGGGAAAGGAAGTCTGAAGGATTTAACCTTAATCTTTCCACTGTTACTTCTAACTAAGGTAACCTTTGTTATAGGCTACAAAAAAGTTGTTTAAAAGCACTTTTATCAAAAGCATTGTTTGCTGCTTAAGGGAAATCTCTGGCTCTTTTTGTAATGTGAATAACTGTTCTCTAATTAATTTCAAAATTTTATACACATTACTGAATTTGCTTGAAAGAAGACGTACCTTGAAGAGGGCATTGGAGGAGATATACATACTCTTATATTTAACACTAAAAACTTGAACCCCGGTCTTACATCAGGGACTGTTTAAATGCATTTTCATCTCGTCCTCTGAGTAAATTCTTATCATCCACCCCCATTTTACAGAGTGAAGCTTAGAAAGAGAAGATGGAGTGATTTGTCCCAAATGCCATGCTAGTATGTGACTGGATTTGAACCTGGGTCTGTCTGATTCCCTTGCCTGAATTTTCAATAATGCTTTTAGGTTATGAAACACATGGACGTTAAATGCACTAGAAAATTTTCTTTGCCTCTTTGTTTTATGCCATCTCAACCACTTTAAGAATAGTGGCTTTGTGGATGTACTTATAGGATTTTGAGCTGCGTATGGAAGGATTCGAGGCCAACAGAATTAAAAGGATTCATGCCACTTGTCTTCAAAACCTCTATTTTTGCCTTGCTTTTCTAATAACTATTGCCTTGCATTTCAGTTTTAGCCAAAGTTGACAGTCAACCTCTGCTGTGAAGATTTCTCTAAGTGGGAGGGGAGTTGGGATGTTCTAAACAGTGTGCTTGGGACCCTTCTTCATGACTCCAGCTACTTGTTGCTGAATTGACTCCTGGATATGTGTGAATTAATGTGCATACCTGAGAAAATTGAGAGTTGCCATTCTGAGATAAGGAGGGATGGGGCTGGTGGACCCAATAGTAGGTTATATAAAGCATATCCTATTTTACTCTACCTCTCTTTTCTACCTGGCAGCATTGCCCCCTACTCAGTTTTTTATTAAGAAAACCAGAGCTACTCTGTGAAACCCTGTAATTAAAACTTAAATTTTTATGTACAATTTATTATTTCTATTTTTTTGTGCGTATATAGAATATAGTGCGTATTTTATTTCAGACATCAGGAAATGCTTTAGGATGTGGGGTTTTCATGTGGGTGTGAGGAAGAAAGGACAATGAGCTTATTGCCTGCCTCCAGAATTGACTGAAAGGGCAGATACACCATGAGTCCTATAATGCTTAACTACTCTGATGACTGAGTCAGATGGACCTGAGTTCTGGCCACAAAGCCAACTAGCTGACAGTTAGAGCACAGTTAATCATTAACTAGCTGGTCAAGTTGGGCAAGTTATTTTAACCTCCTTAAACTGGAGTTTATCTAGAAAATCATATTGTTGTTGTGAGGATTAATTGAAACAATGTACATGCACTGGCTGATTTGCAGTTGGTGCTCAATAAATATTAGCTGCCATTTTGTTGTTGTTGTTCTGTCCTATTAAGTGTTAGTTTAATTGGGTTAAAACCAATTTCATTATGTAGACCATTTTGGAAAGTCAGAAATAGTTACTTGGGTCAGTCATTTGAAGAAGGTTTGGAATTCAGCATCTTCTAAATTAAAAAATTTTTAACGTATTCATTTAAGACAAGAATCAATCTATAGAATGCACTATTTGGGGTAGAACTGATTCTACCTGATTCAGTAGATTCTATTTGGGTAGAACTGTATCTTTGCATTTTATTTAATCTTTTTATTTGTCTATATTGAATAAATATCAATAGATTATTATAAAAGCAGTCTAGGGGAGATTTCTATTCATTTGAATGCTTAAAGAAACTTAGATTCTTCCATTTGACTGAATCAAATTCATATAATCACTCTCCATTATAAAAGAATTTGACTTAGATTTTCTAAAATCTTTTGAAAATTTAAATTGATATCTATTTGGCCCAACCATCACTTTGTTATACTAGTCTCATTTAAATTTTTTCCCTTAAAGTTTTCCCTGATACAAGAAGGAAACAGCTCATTATTTCTGATTCACTGACACAAAGACAAAAACTGTATTTCTGCAAAACTGTTCTTTAAATGGTGGTAAAGAGAAAATCTTTAAATTTAAAAGTTTTAAAAATGCTTTCATATACCATATCCATGTGATTCTGTATTCATTTTTCCTTGTCTGATACATTTCTTATTTGGGCTAGTTTTACTTGGGGAACAGTCTGATTGATTCTTTTATATTTGATTTGATAGAATTACCCATCTTAATCCATGCATCAGAGTTCATCTTTTTGTTTATTTGAAGTAAATAACAGTTTCAAATTGATTTACATACTTCTTAATTTTTGTATATGCATGCATGCCAAGTAAAATTTTCACAACAAAAGCATACTTTAAAAAAATATATTTATTGGGCTTCCCTGGTGGCGCAGTGGTTGAGAATCTGCCTGCCAATGCAGGGGACATGGGTTCGAGCCCTGGTCTGGGAAGATCCCACATGCCGCGGAGCAACTAGGCCCATGAGCCACAATTGCTGAGCCTGCGCGTCTGGAGCCTGTGCTCCACAACAAGAGAGGCCGCGATAGTGAGAGGCCCGCGCACCGCGATGAAGAGTGGCCCCCGCTTGCCGCAACTAGAGAAAGCCCTCGCACAGAAACGAAGACCCAACACAGCCATAAATAAATAAATAAATAAAATTAAAGTTAAAAAAAAAAATCTGGATTTCTAAAAAAGATATATATATATTTATTTATCTGGCCACACTGGGCCACTGCGGGATCCCAGTTCGCCGACCAGGGATCGAACCCTGGCCACAGCAGTGAAAGCGCCAAATCCTAACCACTAGACCACCAGGGAACTCCCAACAAAAGCATGCTTTTTAAAAATAAATTTTAAAAAATTGTTTTAAATTTTGTTTCAGTAGTTATCCTTTTAATATGCTACAATGCATATTTTATGTTATATTGAGATTGAAACCCATCTTCATACAGCTAAAGGTTAGCAACTTTCAAAGCTATTCCATGCTATAGTTTTAAGAATTCTAGGAATAGTCACCTTTTCTTGCCTACTCTTAATATTTACATTTCTTTAAACTGCTAACATAACTTTTCTTACTCATTTTTTTCTTATTCGTATCGCATCAGTATCTAGCAAAGGCTTTATCATTGAAATTTGTTGCATTTTACATGTTTTAATGACAGATTTGGGTTTCTTAAAAGTGGAACTGTAGGTTATCAAGAATCAATCAGACTGTAGAATTTCTTGATGGGTTATATACTTGATATTCTTGAAGTTTTCACTTCCATATTCAGCTTGTCTGTCTTATAGTTCCTTATCTAAGACTCAGTCAAAGTGCTCTGATTTTTCATTTGTTTTAGTTTGCTGCTATTATTATATAATTATATTAAGTAATGCTTCCAGTAAATTAGCAGTCAAGCAAAGGAGAGAATATTTTAGCATTCTTTGAACTAAATCTGTAGACAAAAGAAATAAACATCTTGGTATTAAATTGAGAATGATCTTTACTCTGTGAATCCTTTATAAAATGGAAAAAATAAGGGTATGATTTCTTCTCAAGTTTCATGTTAATTTTTGTTGTTTCCCATTTTAGTAATGGATTTCTCAAATGCCCTCTATATCACCTTTAACCAGTAATCTCTTGTCAATTCCTTCAATGTCTATATCCTAATTTGTGTTATTTATGTCAAAATTATTTAATAGCATTACCATTTACATGGTAAAAAATTGTTTTTGCTATGCTAAGCAAGATGTTGGCTACTTTTGTGGACACTAGCATCCTTAAATGTAAGCATTTGCATATTCCTTTGCTGTTAAAAGAAAATTTCATCCTTAATATTCTTTTACATGGAACTGTAGTCTGATAAATAAGATATTTATATTAAAAGGTTTCCCTTGCTGTAACAGTATGTTTTTATTCCAGGTATTAGTCTTAAAATTTTGTGTATTCTTTTCTTTCTTCAAAATAGATGATCCATAATTATATGGAACACTTAGAAAGAACAAAACTTCATCAGCTCTCAGGGGGTGATCAACTAGAGTCCACAGCGCATAGCAGAATTAGGTAAGCTTTTTAATACATTTTTGCCTTGGGAAAAAGCGAAATAAAATAATCTATTTGTTTCTGTTTCTCTCTGTTCTTTAATCCTGGAACAATAGTTAAGCTGATTCAAAAAGTTCTCTACTGTAGTTGGAATGCTACAGGAGAGAGTAGCATGGAAAAACAGAACAGCTTTCACTAATGAAGAGGTAAATTGTGAGCCATGCTATATGGCAACATATCGAGGTATTTTGATTGATTTCTGATATTTAATGAAGATTACACTAGGTTTAAAATTGTCTGATTTGTGAGAATGCTGAAAAATTTTCATTTCTCCTGTATAATTGGTTTAAAAGTTCTTTTTGCTACAGAGAGGCATGCTTGAAAGGGTTAGCTAGCTAAGACTTCTGTTTGATGTAGGAGTGTGAATAAATTATGTAGATCTCCAAGCATTGTAGCCAATGAGCTAAGCCAGGACTCTTAGCGGAGAGGAAAACAGTTAATAGGCTTGCCGTCGCTCTGGATTGCTGCATAAATGCTAGGAGCAGCAGCTCTATGGTTATGAGGTGGGGAGAGCGGGATGACGTCATCGCTTCGGAGCTGCTGCAGGATGGAGTGGAAAGCTGCTGCTGATGGCATTGTTTTTGTGGCAGCAGCTGAATGACAGATCCTCACTACAAAGATACCCCTTTGGCCCCCGTGTAGGCCTCCTGGTTCCGGTGTTTCACCATGCCAGCACAGCGCCATGAGTCCTGGATGCATGCTGCTGTTTGTGTTTGGCTTTGTTGGCGGGGCGGTGGTCATTAATTCTGCTATCTTAGTGTCTCTCTCTGTTTTGCTGCTTGTGCACTTTTCTATTTCTACCGGAGTGCCAGCTCTGACGCAGAACCTACCAAGGATACTCAGGTACTTTAGTCTCTCTTAGAAGTCCCTGTTTAGTTGGTTTTTCTTGAATTTTTAGCTTCACGGGTCTTCTTTGTAACCATTTCTTTTGCAGATTGAAACAATGGAAAATGGACTGAAGCTGAGATTTCATTTCTTATTTATAGTAATTTATGGGCTATCACTTAGGGATACGGCTTGGTGTTTGGAAAGCACTGACTTAAGAAAAAGATTTTCAGATTGTACTTATACACAAGTACAAGATCAGTGTGGTCTTGTTTTAAGCAGTGTTCAAAGAGTAAAGGGAGAGCAGGAGTCGAGCATTGGGTCTAAATTTACACAGTCTCTTCGTTTAGTATCTGAGTATTTAGGAGCAAATAATCTTTTATGGTGGGACTTGTAGTTGATTAGACACAGGCCATAGGTGTTTATTTTGTTCCAACTATCCTTTGACTGATGGAGGTTCAGGCATCCTTTTTGCAGTTTTTGCAATTCTTGATAGCAGCTCATGGGAACTGACAACTTAAATATTTTCTTCCTAAAACAAAATATATTTTAAAGCGAAAGGATTTAAACCTTTTAGGGCAAGGAATTCATTTTTTTCCCCCAATTATTTACACATCAAAGTTATGAAAGCTTCACAGAGGCTATTCACTATTGTTTTGTCAGATGTTGCCTTTTCTTTGTAGACTTGTGTGACAAATATCCATGCCCGGTTGTGGGGGTAGTCATTAATCTCTGTAGCTTTCCTGCTCTTCACTCCACTCGCACGCTCTGAGAACCAACCACCTTCTGTATTTTAGAGATTTAATGTTTTGGTTTCTTTTGTTTTCTAATTCATCAAACTAAAATTATCTGATTTGTTGAGATTTTTGCTTTGTGCGTCGTTTTAAATGAGGGTTCATAGTGTATAGCTTTTTATAAGTGTTTACTTAAAACTCACCTCCTAATTGTGGACTTAAAGTAAGGTGAATTAAAGTAGTAAATTCCCTCAATGTGTTCTTTTTTTATTCATAGGTCCATTCATATTCAACATTAGTTTAAGGTCCAAAAATTAAATTTCAATTATGGTCTTAAAACTAGGTACTTGGTCATTTTTTTTTTTCCTGATTTTATAAAAATCGGGAGCAAATCTTATTACTTGTGTATATTTTAATACATAAAGGATTTGTATATATGTATATATAGGCTTTTAGGAAATTGAAAAATACCTTGACTCAAGAATATCTAGACTATTAAAATAAGATTAGTCTCAAAGGGCTGTCTTAGGTTTCCGTTCCATTTAAGATGCCAGTGCTGTGCTGTGCCATGCAGTGCTGTGCAGTGGGTAAGAGGTTTGGAGTTGGACTGGCTGGCTACAAATGCTCTGCCACATGCGAGCTGTGGGGTCTTTGGCAAGGTGCTTACTCTCTGTGCCAGAGTTTCCTCCTCTGAGGTTCTTACCCCATTGGGTCACTTTAAAAAACACGTGAGATGATTATTTTGTATTCAGTCAGTTGCAAGATATATTGTAAATTAAACAAGTAAATAATTTTCATAGTCACTTATATCTACTACATTTTTAGCAAAACTATTTTAGCTCTAGCTGTTTCATTCATAAAATAACTTATGATTAAATTCAAAAAGTTCCTTGACATAAAAGTTGTTGTTGATCTGATGAAGAAAGTCTTCCATATTCCAAGTCTTTAATATTAAGATTAAATTGTCAAGAAATAGGTAGTTCCAAGGAAAGTACATGGGTCTTGAAGTCAAAACAGGCCTGCCTTTGAATCCCATTTCTGCTGATTTTAGTGCCTAAAGTCTCTTGAGTGTCACTTTTCCTAATCTGAAAACAGGGAAAATAATTCCTATTTCCTTATGAGGATTAAATGAGATAATGTAAATAAATCATCCATCTGAGTGCTTGCCACATGGTGGGTGTTGAACAAATGTAATCTTTTTACTGCTCTTTATAATATGTATAGTAGATTTTATTAATTATTTGTTTTAAATGGGAATAATAAAGCTGTTTCAAAACATATTTGCCAAGTTATTTATGCACATAAGGTTACATTTAAATAACCAATTTAAAATTGGATATATGGCAGTTTTTAAAAATATGTAACAAGGATTCTGATAGCTGATGATAGCTTTGTTTCTAGATAGTAATGCATTATTGAAACACCTGGGGTTTAAATCTGCCACTTGATATTTTCCCACATGTATTTCATTCTTTGGTTTCTTTTGTGAGTTTTACTGAAGCGTTTAATATATAGAGTATCAAACATGCATACCTTATAGTACAGGACTAATGTTCACTTTTGAGGGTTTCCTTTTGAAAATAGGACTCTACTTAAAGTGCATAATTACATGTCCTTCTCCCTCCCCGCCAAGTCTTACATAGTTTATCAGTAAAAAAAAGGAGGGAAAAGATGTGTGTAGTAATACAATTTTTCCAGAGTTGGAACAGTGTAACCTAGAGCATCATTGACCTTCTTGACAGCTATCAGTCTCTGAAAAAAAATTCCCTCCCTGTCAAGCAGTTTCTGAAGGATAAATATAAACAGTACAAAGGTTTGAATTCTACTTATATTTTGGATTGTAGATTTAGTAGTCAACAGGAGTAGGAAAGTAAAACTTGGACCCACAGCCGACTCCTTCCCCCAACTTTTCCAGTATTTGACATGTGTGAAAATGATTGTGTTGTCATTCATAAAGGAAGATAATTCTCATGACTGGCCTGTATTTTGATTTCTGTTGGCAGTGTGATGAATTCGAATGAAGTTTGTATTGTCTTTCTTTGCACTTGGGGTTAGAGAGCCTTGCATTAAATTCCATCTGATTAAATTCCTGGTCACTTTTTGCTAAAGTCATTAAGATATGTTAAAAAAAAATAAGTAATCTGGTAGCTCTTAGACCCTTAGATTTTCAGTTCCCAAAATACGTTCCCCACCCAAAATTTCCAATCGTTGTCACCATCATTTGGTGAAATAAAGGGCATTTTAAAATCAAGCAGAAAAGATGTGGCAAAGGGGTGAATCATTCTCAAGAAAGAACAGGTTCTATGATATGTGGAAGCATGTATGTGTATAACGTGTTCTGTATTATCCAGTAAGGATATAATAAATAATGCCTCTTCGCTGTGGACTTATGACAACTTTTTTGCTGAACCAGCATTTGGGAGTAACTGGTGTAAAGAATAGCTGACTGCTTTGTTATTTGGTTGTTCTGGCAGGTCGTGGAGACAAACTTAGATTTGGTTTTAAAATCTAGCCTTTTGTTATGCTGCCTACATGCATTTGAATTTTCCTCCCAAATCAAATAGGAAAAGTACCCCAAGTGTGAAGAAGTGATAAATAATTAACTCTGATAGAGAAGAGTCCTGTTCTATTTCCTTGTGCCTACAACTTTAATAAAATGCAGTCTCTCAACCCTTTTGCTTCACCTAATCTTTAAGAAGGTGTTTGACAGTTGTACTAATCCTTTCTGATTGTCATTAGGAATGAAAGCAGTGTACCCTTTGTGTTCAGTGAGGGCACATTTCAAAAGTGGCTTAAGTTTCTTGGTATGAAAATAAGCTTACAGAATAAAGACTTATTTAGAAAAACTGAATATTTTCCAACATTTATTTATAACCTCAGTGTTTCTGTTCTAACTTACATTTTTTACCAGCAGCACTATGGTTCCTAGAAGCTCCAAACCTTTAGTGTCTCATTTCTTGCTAATTTCCATTTGAGTTAATGACCCAGGCTTATTTCTACCCTCTAAAAGTCCTTTGCATTAACAAAGGATGTGTTTCTTCTTAAAATTCTATTATTAAAATTGAAACTCTTGTTCACTGGAATTTCCCACAAAGCATTGGAAACTCTACAGTCTTTCATAGAATTTTTTGGCCTCCTTGTTTGGAAAAACCAACAATTGTTTTCTCATACATAATGTGGTGGAAAGGGTCTCATATATTGGTTCTGTAGAACAATACAGCTTTCCTACTCTAGGGGATAAAACTCTGAAAACACACACACACACACACACACACACACACACACACACACACACACACACACACACACACACACACACACACACACACACACACACACACACACACACACACACACACACACACACACACACACACACACACACACACACACACACACACACACACACCCCCAAAAGATGAGAATTATGTTTTATTCAGAGACATTACTAAGGGCTATAGCCCAGCAGGGCAGCCTCTCAGATAGCTCTGAGGAACCATCCCAAACCGGCAAAGGGAAGAACCAGGATATATAGGAGTTTTTGCTGAGAAAAATAAATACATAAATAAAACACAACACATAGTGGAACATCAAAAGATTTCTGCTAATCACAGAAGACAGACATCTCAAGTTAATGATTTTAATGCTTTTCTATGTATGCAGGAGTCTGGGCTCATTGAAATTATTCCTTTCCTGTGCGTGTTAACTACCTAGGGTCAGTATACTGTTTTTCTCCATCTTGAATTCCCTTCAGGGCCCTCCATCAGGGCTGGCTGCAGTGGCTGATGGCTGAATGGCAGGCAACGTTGTTTGTTTACTGAAATGGCAGGCAACATTTTTTTGGTCCACATGTTCTTTATACCATTTAATCAGTAGCCCTGATTTAGACCATATATTGATTTTCCTCTAGGCAGAAAAGATACCCTGAAGAGGCTTGGTAAATATCTAGGGATTAAGACGAGGAATTGGGAAGTCTAGAAGCAGGAGTTGGGGTAAGGGACTCATCAGTAACTTAATAAGATTTCCTAAACTATATTTTACTACCTTTCTTAGTTGATTCCCTGGGGCTAATTTAGCTTCTGAGACTCTGTCCTTTCTCTTTGGTAAGTCTGCTTGTTCAGATCGGCAGACAGAATTATTTAAGAGTGATAATTCTGAAGCAGTGACAGCCCAGGCTTATTACTTACAGTCATGATGAATAACAATTAAAAACGAATTAATGCTTAATTTTTCTCCCCTCTCCAAATAGAAAAGAACGCCCTATATCATTAGGGATTTTCCCATTACCTGCTGGAGATGGATTGCTTACACCTGACACTCAGAAAGGTGGTGAGACCCCTGGATCAGAGCAATGGAAATTTCAGGAGTTAAGTCAACCACGTTCTCATACCAGCCTGAAGGTGAGCTTTATTCTGTGAAAATCTTCAGTTTATGTTTTATAAGCTTTCTTATCCAAATTGAAGTGCTAGACAACCAGAACATAATAAAATGAAATAGTATGTACACATTTTAGTTCGTAAAACAGATGCTTTTTTTAAATTGGAAATGAGCTCTTCCCAAGAGTTTTAGTTTTTTATTATACTTTTTCAAGTTATATAGGAAAACAGAGTCAAGCGTTGTTATATCTTGGTTGTCATACTAATGACCAACATTTCTATTTGAATTAGGCTATTTCTATTTGATTTACATTATATGAATTTAGGATGGGGTGACCAGTAAACCTAATTATGTTTTTTAGAATTGAAAATTATTGCCACCTGAAATCCTTGGTTCACTGTTGGGAAGCTTCGCAATTTAGTAGGGCTTCACTTAAAAAACAACAAAAAAACATGACACCTTCCTCAAAACCTTCATAAAGCAATATCCAAAAGTGCATTGTGTTTAGCTAAAAAGGCCTGGTGTTAGTTCATTGTAGATTATGTTCTTGACCAAGATCTTGTCACCAAATAAGTTATAAATATAAATAATAATATATTCTAAGAGTGGAGATTTACTAATAATTGAAAATAATTGAAGTTATAGTGTATACCTTATAAAGTGCAATATTTATAAAGGGAACACTGATTATAAAGGAACCTTGTTACATTAGAAAATCTACTCTGTCATAAAACAAACAGGCCACCTACAATGAATACAGTTGAGTTACTTACATCTTTATCTCCTTTTTCTGGTCTCTTTTTCTCCAAATTACTTATCATGGTTTAAGTACTTATATAGATAGCTCTTATGATACTTCTAAATTACAAAGTCATTTACTTATTTACTTTGTTTCTCTCCAAATCCATGTGGTTTGTTTAGTGCTGTATCCCTAGCACTTAGAAAATGTGTCTAGCACATAATCACTCAGAACATGTTTGTCCAATGAATTATTTGTTTTAGATGTTAGAAAGACTCTTTTGAAGATAATATAAATGGTCTGTTTTTCAGCTCTAGTAGGTAGAGGCATTTAGAATCATTCCATTGACCTTTGAAATGTGCTCAAAACAGTAAGCAGTCAATAAATATTTCATAGCTTTGCTCCCACTGAAAAGTATTTTTAACAGTAGGCCTAACCTCACCTTTTTCTCATTCTCCTTTCTTTTTTGCTCACTTTATTAGAAGGTAATTATGCAGCTGCTCAGTATCAGTCCACAGTGATGCCACTAGGAAGTTTTCTCATTCTTACCTCTATGGCCACACTGACTTTTTTAGCCTGCCTGTTGGTTTAATAGATCTTCCAAAACATCCAGCTCTCAATCGCCTACTTGCCATGTCCCTTTCCCAAAAGAAAATTAAGTAGGAGGGATACTTCTAGGACATCAAATATGTATACCATATGGTAACTGTATTTTAACTACTATCCAGAAAGATACCTTAAAGAGAAGATTGTTATTTAATCCAGTGATACGCTGTGACAGAACTCTGCTGACATGTTATAAACTGATTAACAGATTATTAATATGGATTTAAACAGGGGAGTTTTTTGTATCCTCCCTAGAGATACTAAGGCAAGTATTCCCCAGAGAGGTTTTTAAAATAAAATCCAATCTGTCTCTACTGTGGACATAGAGCCAGTAAATGAGATAAAGGCTCAACAGATAAGGATTTCTGGGAATGGAATGGTACATTACAAAATGGTAGAAGTCCAGTTTGTGAAGTATGTCTCATAATTAGGACATATTTTACTATTTACCTAAGCCCTTGTTATTAGTCAGATGTCTTTCTCTAACTTTACAAAAGCCTGGGAGTCAGGGGTTTAGAGTTCACTTGTGGATTGCATTGAACATGCACACTGGTCTCGGTTTCCGTGTCTGGCAGGAGTTGGACTAGACCATCTCTAATTTAAGGTGTTCTTCAACTTGCGTTTCTCTGAGAACTTTGGGGATGACCTAGCTATGTTTAGAGTATGCTTTGCCTTTGTTATGAAAGACTGAAGGTGAGAATTATAAGTAAAATTAATTTTACTAACACAAATTTTCTGCGAATTAAGGTTAAGGTGAAAATGTTCTGTGAGAAAACCACATGATGGGTTATAACCAAGGAAACAGAACTATAGGGAAACTCTGTGGCAGAAGAATGGCAGTAAAGGGGATTTGCCCATGATTGTAAAGTTATGGACCTTTTTTGTTGCTTTATTGCAGATTTCTCACTGAAAGAGTTGTAGTCAATAAGGTTATATCTTCAGGTATACTATACCATTTTATATAAGGGACTTGAGCATCTGTAGATTTCGGTATGCACAGGGGGTCCTGGAACAATCCCCGGTAGATACCAAGGGACAGCTGTACTGGAAAATCTGCCAGGACTGATGCACCTAGAAAAATATACAAGTTGTTCTTAAAAAGAAGTATTTGTACATATTATTCCTTTACTTATTGTATTTTTGTGGGGGAAATCAACAAACAAATAAATGGAATTTCAAGTAGTGTTATGTACTATTTTTAAAAAGCTAAGTAAGGGGCTAGAGAGTAACTAGTAAGGAGGGGTGCTTATTTTAGAGTGGTGAAGGAAGGCCTCTTGGAGGTGGTGACTTGTGCCCTGAAATGAAGGAGGTACAGGTGCATGGAAAGGTCCAGAGGACTGTGTGTTTCAGGACGATCAACTAGCATCTGTAAAGACCCCAAGGTGGGGACAAACTTTGGTGTGTTTGAAGAATGTTTTTTTTTCTCTTCATCCCATTCCTCTGAGACTTCAGTGCTACCTACTGCACCAATGTGCCTTTTTTCACGGTTATACAAAATATCCGTCTCTCTAAATAGTATGATGGGGACTTCCCTGGTGGCGCAGTGGTTAAGAATCTGCCTGCCAATGCAGGGGACACGGGTTCAGTCCCTGGTCTGGGAAGATCCCACATGCTGCAGAGCAACTAAGCCCGTGAGCCACAACTACTGAGCCGTCGTGCCAACAACTGCTGAAGCCTGCATGCCTAGAGGCTGTGATCTGCAACAAGAGAAGCCACCACAGTGAGAAGCCTGCATACCACATGAAGAGTAGCCCCTGCTCACCGCAACTAGAGAAAGCCTGCACACAGCAATGAAGACCCAGCACAGCCATAAATAATAAATAAATAGTGTGATGGAAAATTCTCATTCCCACCTTGCCTTGTAGCAGCATTTGACAAATTTGAATACTTTCTGCTGCTTCTTTTTTTTTTTAATAAAATTTGTCTTTCCAGCTTAGTTTTCTTCTAATTTTATTTTTTAATTTTTTTTTATCATTCTTTTGTAAAAAAATTTATTTATTTTATTTTTGGCTGCGTTGGGTCTTTGTTGCTGCGCGCAGGCTTTCTCTAGTTGTGGTGAGCGGGGGCTACTCTTTGTTGCGGTGCACAGGCTTCTCATTGCGGTGGCTTCTCTTGTTGTGGAGCACGGGCTGTAGGCACATGGGCTTCAGTAGTTGTGACACACAGGCTCAGTAGTTGTGGCTCGCGGGCTCTAGAGTGCAGGCTCAGTAGTTGTGGCACACAGGCTTAGTTGCTCTGTGGCATGTGGGATCCTCCCGGACCAGGGCTCAAACCTGTGACCCTGCATTGGCAGGCAGATTCTTAACCACTGTGCCACCAGGGAAAGCCCACTTTCTGCTTCTTGAAATGCTTTCTTCACTTTGCTCCCAGGATAATTCTCTTTCTCTTTCTCTTTCTCTTTCTCTCTCTCTCCCCCCTCCTCCTCCCCCTCCCCCTCTCCCTCTGTCTCCCATTTCCCCCTCTCCCTCTCTCTTTGGTTTTCTTCACAGGTCCTTTTCCATTGCTGCTTTTGCACCTCTAAATGTTGTAGTTCTCTAGGGCTTAAATTTCAGCCCCCTCCTGTACTTAATCTGGGTAGTTCAAGTTTCATGTCTGTAAATACCATCCACCCATCAGTGTTCACAAATTTGAATTTGTGACCTTGACCCCTTTCCTGAACTCCACACCTGTGCATCCAATTGTTTTTCTATATAGTTTTCCCACATACATATTTGTATCCTGCTTAGGTTACCACCAGTAGAAGTATTCTTTCAAGGCCAATCTAAATGCCACAGCTTACATGAAGCTTCACCTGATACCTTTTGATGGTCCTCAAATCGAGTTTAGAGATCAGTTTAAGGCAGAAAGCAGAGGAATTTTATATTGTATCATTAACAGAAATTTCTTAATGGGGGGCTACTAGCAAAATTGGTAAAAAGGAACTTCTTATGTTAAATGACATTTTCTATTGAAAATGTATTATAAAAATGCTAGGGTGGAAATAGGCAAAAATGTTAAGGTAAGGTTGTTCATCCAACTGAATTATATTCACGAAGGAGGAAATAGAAAGTGTATATTACTCAAGAAAGGTGGTTGTGGTGGGAGGACAGTGAAAAGGTGTTTTCAGTTGGCAGGGTGAAGGGAAAAGTACTCTTAGAAGGCGCAAGACTGGGTTGTTTGTGTGCTTAGAAGAGGAGTCCGATAGAAAAAGAAATGGAAAACAACGGAGTGAAGGACGATGAGTGATACATCAGAATTATTGAGGAAGGGCCAGGGGAAAGGGATCACATATCCCATCTGCCATTAAAATCTACTTTATTGACAGGACATCTCAGTTTTTCCTAATCTTTTGCTATTATAAGCAATGCTGCTTTGAATAACCTTGTACATAATTTTGTACTTGTATTTATAATTCCTATAAGTGGGATTGCTGGATTAAAGCATGTATTTAAGATTTTGCTAGATATCACCAAATTGCCTGCCAAAGGGATGGTAGCTGTTTGTATTCTCACCAGCTATGTTGTATAAGTTCTTCATTGCTTTACAAGTTTAGAGTTCAGATATCTCTCCCTCGTGCCCAAATATAGAAAGAGAACAAAGTGTTTTAAATATCATTTAAAATATCCTACACATAAAATTTTCATGCTGTTTTCTAGACCTTGGTTAGTATCACTTTGGCAATGATTTCATAGATTCCATCTAGTTTCACATGTACACATATATATGTATATATACACCTATATACACCTGCACATGCCTAAAGACGTGTGTGAGTGTACACATATGTATATATACTCCGAAAAAGTATTATTTTTTCCTTTAGAGTCTCCTGGGTTGTTGGTTATTAGTAGAATGTGACTTTTAGAACTGAGAAAAACAATTTTAGCTAAAAAGCAATTGGATTGATACCTACTTGTGAAAGTTTTAAAGAGTACTTTTGAAACCACATGACTTGAAATACTTCAGTGGAACTGCTGTGAGAAGGTCTTGTTAGCAGGGTTTGGTATATAAAGCCAGTGGTCAGTGTGTGCTGCATTCGTCAGGGGACGTGCTTAGCATGCAGAATGGAAAATTTCTGAACAGAGCCAGCATTATTGTTTAGAAGAATTTTCCATCCTCCTCCATTTGTGTTAAACTGTTCCTATTTCTTTAGTTTTCCCAAGCTTGAATCTCTATAGTAGTTAAACCTTATTCCTGTGTCTTTTGTGATTAAAGATCCTGTTGTAAAACGCATGTGTGATTTTAAATTTCAAAACAGTTAAAGCTCTTGGTTTGTTTTGTTTTGTTTTTAACTTTTCATTTTGAAACATTTTAGACTTATAGAAAAGTTGCAAAAATAGTACAGAAGGAACGATACCCATCACCCACCCAACATTGGTATGTTAACTAACCATGGTAAGATTATCAAAACTAAGAAGTTAACATTGGTACAATACTATTAGCTGAACTACAGACTTGTATTCAGATTTTGCCAGTTTTCCCACTACTGTTCTTTTTCAGTTCCAGGATGCAATCCAGGATCCCACATTGCATTGAGTTATGTTTCCTCAGTCACTTCTAACGGTTGGTGGTTTCTCAGCCTTTCCTTGTCTTTCATGACCTTTAGGCTTAAAGAGTACTGGTTAGTTATGTTGTAAAATATCTCTCAATTTGGGCTTCTCTGATGATTTCTCATGATTAGATTGAGGCTATATATTTTTGGCAAGAATACTGTAGAATGCCGTAGTGGTGATGTTAACCTCGATTGCTTGGTTCAGCTGGTGTGTGTTGGATTTCTTCACTGTAAAGTTACTGTTTTTCTGTTTATAATTTAATTAATATCTTGGTGGATATATTTTGAGACTGCGCCAATATCCTGCTTCTCCTTTTTAGTGTGCATCAGTGAATCTTACCTACAATAATTATTACTGTGGTGTTGTAATGCTTATTTTCTATTTTCTTCATCCTACATTTATTAACTGGGGAGGGAGAGCTGCTCACTCCCTCCCTTCTTTCCTTCATATTTGAACTCAAAGGTATTATTTTGTTCTGTAGGTTATCCAATGCTGTTACTATTTATTTATTTATTTATTTAGGCTGCTTTGGGTCTTCGTTGCTGCACGTGGGCTTTCTCTAGTTGTGGCGAGCGGGGCCTACTCGTCCTTGCGGTGTGCGGGCTTCGCATTGCGGTGGCTTCTCTTGTTGTGGAGCACTGGCTCTAGGTGCGCAAGCTTCAGTAGTTGTGGTGCACAGGCTCAGTATTTGTGGTTCGTGGGCTCTAGAGTGCAGGCTCAGTAGTTGTGGCGCACAGGCTTAGTTTCTCCCCGGCATGTGGGATCTTCCCAGACCAGGGATCGAACCTGTGTCCCTTGCATTGGCAGGCGGGTTCTTAACCACTGCACCACCAGGGAAGTCCCATTACTCTTTATTTTGTTGCTCAAAGTGTTTCAGCCTTGGACATCAGGAGCCCTTTCAGGAGTCATCCTATACCCTTTCGACATGCCCATACTCTTTTGAGTCCTTCCCTCCTGACACCATCAGATGCTCCAGGCTCTTGCATTTTCCCTGCCCCTGCTGTGCAATCAAGTGCTTCTCCAAGAAGCCTTGGTTCTGTTTATTGGAGAATGGTATTTAGGAACCAAGATCTAGGCACTAAATGTGCTTACTGGTTGGAATGTGATTGCTTTGATGCTTATGTTGGGTTTTTCCATTAGTTTATAGTATACATTACCTCCTTTTGGATTTTTATATTAGTGTTTGCAATAGGGTAAAATAAAAATAGAATTTTAAGAAAAATGGATTACATGTTGTAATATTTCAGGTTGGTTTTGCTTGGGACAGAGGGTAAGGAATTTCTTCTATAACTTCAATTTTTATTTACAAACTTTCCCACTCACATATATCCTCATTAGATAACTTCAGGAATCATCCACAGCTGACAGTTGCAGTTTGAAGGGAAAAGGGAGTTAAGATTTACTCTTCCTAATATTTTGGTATTTGCCCATTTCATTTATTCATTCATTTTTATTGAGGTATAACTGACAAATAAAATTATAAGATACATACTTTCTCCCCTTTTAAACTCTTGCTTGGAGAAGAGGCAGTGGAATTAGTTCTTTCTTAGTGGGTGTTAATCAATGAGATTTTTTCCCTCTTTTTGGCCTATTTATTGTGTTGTTTATTGACCAAGATGCTAGTGTATGTTGAGAATGAAAAATGGTAAAACTCCAAATAAACAACACTATTTAAAAACGATGGTATTTAAAGCTTATGTTTCTAATGTGACCTTTTTGGAGTAATTGGCACATGAGTATTTATTACTATTGATATTTAACGTTTAAACAAGCTCTTAGAATAGGAAAAATAGCTCTAAGTATTTCCTGTTGAAGAAAAATTACCTTGCTTTTTGCATTAAAAAACTTTGATGCCTACCGGGTCACACACAATGCCAGATGCTAGAAATGTTGTAAAGTTGCTCAGAGTCCAAATATTTTAGAAAGTAGGCTTAATAATTTTTTTAAAAAGTCATATTAATAATGTTTCACAATCAAATAATATCGAAAATCTAGAGCAAAAATGTATAGTTGTCCAACTCTAAATTCCATTCCTTTGCCTCAGTCATTGTGAATAGTTGGTGTATCACTCCTACCCTTTTCTTTATATCTGCACATAGATAATACATACTCATATATGTCTTTGTAAGATAAATGGGTTTAGGGACTTCCCTGGTAGTCCAGTGGTTAAAACTTAGCCTTCCAATGCAGCAGGTGCCAGTTTGATCCTTGTTTGGAGAGCTAAGATCCCACATGCCTTGTGGCCAAAAAAGCCAAACCAAAAAAACCCAGAAGCAATATTGTAACAAATTCAATAAAGACTTTAAAAATGGTCCACATCAAAAAAAAAAAATCTTAAAATGGGTTTATGCTCTAAGTATTTCCTGCAGCTTGCTTTTTGTTTTTCATTTAAAAATGTATGTTCACAATCTTTTTATTTTTGTTTAGAGAGTTATTTACCTAGCTTTTGATGAAATGATAGTTGAGAAGAGTTGAAGATGAGAATCCAGAATCAAAGATCATGTAAACAGATATTAAGGGAGAGGCAGTCTGGTTTGTATAAAGTGAATCGTGCTATGGTATATTAAATGGAATATCATCCAACTATATAATAGAATGAAATCTTGCCATTTGTGACAACATGGATGGACCTAGAGGGTATTATGCTAAGTGAAAAAAGTCAGACAGAGAAAGACAAATACCATGTGATTTCACTTATATGTGGAACCTAAAAAAACAAAACGAACAGGCATAACAAAACAGAAACAGACTCATAGGTACAGAGAACAAATTGGTAGTTGCCAGAGGGGAGGGGGCATGAGGTGATGAGTGAAATAGGTGAGGGAGATTAAGAGGTACAAATTTACATTCATGAAATAAAGAAGTCAAAGGAATGTAATGCACAGCATAGGGAATATAGTCAGTAATATTGAAATAACTGTGTATGATGACAGATGGTACTTAGACTTATCGTGGTGATCATTTTGTAATGTCTAAAAACATCAAACCACTATGTAGTACACCTGAAACTAGTATAGTATTGTAAGTCAATTATATTTCAATTAAAAAAAAAAGAAAAAAAGTGAATCATGCCTTGCTCATCTGTGGGTTTTTTTGTGGGAATTAACAGAGAGCTAGGAGAGCTGTATTTTCGACTTTTCAAAAGACTTGGATGGATTTCCAGACTAAGAATATTTAAAACTTGAAGTTGCTTTGTGTTTAAGAAAAACACTTTTGTCTCAGAGAGCAAATGTACAGATAGAAATAAAGAATATGAGTAAATAGATGTTTTTGTGAAAAAGGACTTGAATCTTGGTTACCCTTCGATTGTTAGTGTTCTCTAACAGTTTCAGAAATGAGGGGGGTTGGGGGGAATAACAGTGTGGTTAATGTTTCCAGGTATGCTAAATTGGAATATTTATTATGTTAATTACTCAAGATGATTAGGATAAATTTCAGGAAGATTTCACACAGCTGTGTGAATAGAAAAAAGGGTTAACTGATAAACTGCTTATCGACAAAGTATAAGGTAAGACAAGACCCAAGAGGTGGCTTTTGAGTCATGATATGGCTTAAAATAGAGGCTTAAAGGAGGTCATTTTAAGTCAAAACAAAACAAAACCCCCAAACCCTCATTTTAACAAAGTAGATAAAAGAGATGCATCTTGTTATCCTGAGAGGTAGCACAAGCCAAAGATACTTAAAAATATGCTAACACCTAGTAAATACATGATTTTTTTTTTCTCTTTTATAATCTTTCCCTCTTCCCAGGTCAGCAGTAGTCCTGAACCTCTGAAGGCTATAGAACAGGAGGTGAGAATGGGGTTTCAAAACGTTTTGTAAATAGTAAATGAAAGTGATTAACTTTTGGTTACTTTCTCAGTTGCTATTTTCAAGACATCAAGTGCTCAGTTTGGAAGACTGCTGATGTTATTCACTGAAATAAAAAAGAAAATTATTTCTTCTACAGTGGTTGCTAGGGCTTTACTGTAATCTGTAATTTACTCCTTCTCTAAAGTCAGCATTTTGAAACAAAGGAGAAAATAATAAGTAAATCCTGTGGAAATTCAGCCTATTTCTATTTATCCAGCTCTAGGTAAGAAAACATGTATGCTTTGCACAAATACCTTCCTCAGGGCAGAATGTACATAACTTGTATGAATCCTGGAGACAGCCTAGTATGTCATTTTACCTTGGGCTGCCTCCCTATTTAAACAGATTTGTTCAGCCCCAGTCAGGGCACCATTCAGCTTCATTCATCTTCTGAGAGCCTACTTCATGTCAGGCTTGATATGCTAGGCCCTGGGGATATAAAGACAAAATAAGACTTTCTCCTACCCACTAGGTCAGGGTTAACCAGGGTAAGGTCTTCAGCAGGTCCATGACAGTGGAACAGTGTCTTTTTCAGAAATATCTTCAGAGGTAGGTCATAGATGCCTCTCTAAATTTTTTTGAACCTACAGTATAATTTGCATCCAGACTTATTTCACCTAAATGTGTCTAGAATTATGCTTCTCAGTGTTTCTTTGGGTCACAGACTCCTCTAGGAATCAAATTAAAGATATGAAGCTCTCCATAAAATACTTGTATACACAGAATTTTGTGATTCTCTTATGGTGTAGAGTTGTAAATCAAAAGAGTGTTAAAACTACTGCTTTGGACACAACTTTAACTTGGGGAGAAAGAAATGTAAACATAGAAATTAAATATAAGGTGATGTGTTATAGTGGGTATCCATTGGGCTAGTTACTTTCTGTAATTTTGTCTTTTACTTATATTAGGCTTAAAATCTTTGAAGCTAAAGACAAACTTATGTAGCAGAGTTGCTTGCCCCCTTTTTAGCTTATTTCAGATGAAATCAGGCGGCTACTTAGGAAAACAGTATATTGGAACATTTCTAAGTTGTCCTTAGTGGGATAATTTATTTTTTTAGTTGTGAACTTACTTTATAGTCTTTCTGAACATAAATAGTAATGGGGCAATGCCAGATAACACATGACATATGTATTCTATACAGCACTGGGTACAGGAGGCATTTGATGAATGGAACATCTGAAAGTATTTTGTAAAGGCCTATAGACTTTTAGCCTGATAATCTAAAACCAGTAGGAAAATAGCACAAAGACTAGATGGTTTTCACTATGGTATCTCAAGTGAAGCTAAAAGTAATGACACCTGTTCTGTTTTTTTGTGTGATAAAAAACGTATAACATAAAATTTACTATCTTAACCATTTTTAAGTATACAGTTCAGTAGTGTTAACAGTATTCACATTGTTGTGAAACAGATCTCTAGAACTTTTTTGTCTTGCACATCTGAAGCTCTATACCCGTTAAACAACAACTCCCCTTTCCCCTCTCCCCTCAGCCCTGGCAACTACCACTCTACTTAGTGTTTCTATGAATTTGACCAATTTAGATACCTCATATAAGTGGAATCATGTAGTAGTTGTCCTTTTGTGACTGGCTTATTTGACTTAGCATAATGTCCTCAAGGTTCATCCATGTTGTAGCATGTGACAGGATTTCCTTCCTTTTTAAGGCTGAATAATATTCCATTGTATACATACACCACATTTTGTTTATCCATTTCACCCCTCGCTGGACATTTGGGTCGCTTCTACCTCTTGGCTACTATGAATAGTGCTGCTGTGAACATGGGTATACAGATATCTCTTTGAATCCCTATTTTCACATCTTTTGGTTTTATACCCAGAAGGGGTAGTGCTGGATCATGTGGTAGTTCTATTTTTAATTTTATGAGGAAACTCCATACTGTTTTCATAGCAGTTGCACCATTTTACAACCCCACCAACAGTACACAAGTGTCCTAATTTCTTCACATCTCACCAGCACTTGTTATTTTGTTTTGTTGCACAAGAGTGCCATTCCTTTATAGTTATAACACTGGAACCCCAAGTCAGGTTGCTTGTTTTTGTGGGCATTTTCCAGTGACATGAAAGCCTACAATGTAAGAGTTTCTAAAAACTGAAAGAGTGGGAATGGGGTTAAAAAACAAGTAACGTTTATCAGAAAGAGACTTGACCACCTGGTAAGTCTCCATTTTTGGCACCCACCTGTGTCATTGAAGAGGATATCTTAATGGCATCAGGCAATTGAAATTGATAGGCCAGTGGTCTTCAGATAAATAAAGCAGCATTTGTAGTCAAAACTATTAGCCAAAACAGTACACCTGGCGTATGACCAGCATAAAATAGGAATTAGAGGTCTCCAGAAGTCACAGATTGAATGCGAAACAACAGCATGCAACTCCCCTATAACTTTATGTTGAATAATTTATGTGAATGCTTCCAGTTTCCATTTAGGTCCTAGTAAAATATTTTCCCTCATTTTGTACCTGGTATCATATGAACTTATTGTTGACCAATAGTGATACATTTTATCTTTTAGCCGGCTAATATTTAGGTTTGTCTTTTTTCCTTCTATCTTTAGTTGGAGGCATTGTTAGTGACAGAATTTCATAATTTCTTCCACAGGAGATACAATATAAGAATATTGTGCCCTTGGTCAAACACATGACAGAGACTTCCCACCTCATTGCTTTCCTGCTAATCTTGGGAGCTTTATGTCTCCACTATCTGGGAGACCAAGGAGAAATACGTCTTTTGAAAACTATTCCCTAAAATTCAGAGCTTTTCCCTCTTCAGCTCTCATGGTCTATCCCTGGGATCCAGCTATCAGAAGTGCAGCCCACACTGTGAGCTATTTTAATGTGTGTAAAATATTTTTATGTGGTAAAAGTATAAAAGGGAAGCGAGTTACAGATCAATAATCTCATGTTATTTGGATAGCATTTTAAAATATTATCTTCTAAGCAGATCCTAATTTACCACTTCCTTGTAGCCCTAAATCTTGAGATCCCCTGAAGTGTCAGAGTCCTTTTCCTGTTTTAGGTTCAGTTCTCTCCTGGTTACTTTATTTCATACTCCCAGATCCACAAATGATTTTGGGGAAGAGGGCTTTTGCCAAGCTGTTTATATTGTGAACTTTTAAATTACTATATAAATTTTTTAAAGGTAAAAATAGCTAGACCTTGTGGGGTAGGGTGATATGAAGGAAGAGGAAATAATTTCTCTACTTGACTTTTATTTGAGAGATAAATGGAAATGACAAGGTCAAGATCGACGTCCAGTTATTTTTCAAATAGCTTCAAAGGTGTATAATTTTCTCATTCTAGATGAACTTGATATTCTCTAGGGCTTTCTGAATCCATAGTCTTGATGGGTTTAAGCGCTGTCCATCAATACTTCATCAGAACCTGGACTCTTTATATTAATTTTTAAATGTAATTTATACTTTAAACTTTTAAAGCTTGGGAATTCATGTATATGATAACATAAATGTGAATTAGCCAGGCTGTTAGATTAACCAAAATAATGCCACTTCTATTTTTTCTGTTAAATAGAGTGCACATCAAAACAAAGACCAAGAGAGTGGTACTCAGGGTGACTTCTAGTTGTTTTCACTATAGTCCTCTTTGGCTCCAGAAATATTATTGTCAGTTTTCCGGACTCAACTTCTAACAAGCTAATTTGCTTGATGAAATTTTTATCAGATACTTTTATATTAGGTGCCAGTCTCCAGCTCCAGGAAATAGTCAAATAATTTTGTCTTTTAATTTTAACAGGGGAGGAGGTGATAGAGGATTGAACTGTTAATGTGTTTGATTTGTCTTTCTTCCCATTGGATATCAGCTCTGTATTTGAGATGCACAGAAGAAAATAGTTGGCTGTGTAATTCAGCTAATTTTATTAGCATACAGTTAATATTGCAATATTTGTAATCAAAGTTATTTTAAACACAAGGCAATAATGAATGGATAGTCCCAACTCATAAATAGTATAAATGGTTTTCTTTTTCTCAAAACTTTCAAATTGAAAAGAGAATTTCATCTAGTTATAGTAAAACTTACTATCTCTAGTCTCTTTATATACCTAAAGAAATTGTTTTTGAGGGACTACCCTGGTGGCGCAGTGGTTAAGAATCCACCTGCCAATGCAGGGGACACGGGTTCGAGCCCTGGTCCGGGAAGATCCCACATGCCGTGGAGCAACTAAGCCTGTGCGCCACAACTACTGAGCCTGAGTGCTGCAACTACTGAAGGCCACGTGCCTAGAGCCCGTGCTCCACAACAAGAGAAGCCACTGCAATGAGAAGCCATAAATAAATTAAAAAAGTGATGAAGACCCAACGCAGCCATACAAATAAATAAATAGAAATTGTTTTTGAGACCATACGTCATATATAGATTTATATTCTGAATTTTATAATTTTTTTCTATTTAAAAACATATATATTTAGAAGTGCTAACAAGAGCATAGTAAAAGCAAAAGTCACTCATTATCAAACTACCCAGTGGCAACCACTTTTAGAATTGTCATGAGTGTCCTGACATAGCTCTTTCTAGCCATTCTTAGTTGATTATACTCTACAGAACTGTTTTAGTCCCCAGTCTCTTCGCAGAATATTGTGAATATTTTCCATCTCAGTAGGTATTCTTCTACAACACAGTTTTTTAAATTGCTGCATAGTATTCTGTTGTATGGATATTCTATAATTTTCTTAATTTCCTATTTTGGAGCATTTAAGTTGTTTTCAGTTTTTTGCTGTTATAAATGACATCCTCTATTCATCTCTGATTATTTCCTTAAAAGTATATATATATATTTTCCAATTTAACATAACATTTTCCTATGTCATTGAAAGTTCATTTTAAGTAAGTATTGTGTGCTAATATGGATATGCCACTTTATTTTTCTTTTGATAGATTCAGAATCTCAGATGAGATTTGTTTCTGCTAAATGGATCATCTGTCATGGATATATATGTTTCTTAAAATGATGATGAGCAATAAATAATCAGTAGCTGACCAACTATTATAAAAGTCCAAGTACAATATAAACTGTCAGAAAATGAGACTAGCAAAAATTTACTAGGATGACGGTCTTCAGCAAATATTTGGGTTTTATCCACGTGTTAGAGCTTAAACCCACCAGAAGAGCTAAGATACTCAAGACTCTTAGTGAGTACAACATGCTAGGTCACAGTCTGTGACTTTATAGATTTCTCATTATTAAAAACAAAATAAGGGGGGAAAACCTCCAAAAGCCTGGGATAGGGATGAAGAGTGTGGGTGGGAGGACTATTGAAGGGATAAAGAGCTCTCGGTTTGCCATAGAAAATATATTTTCTTTTGCATGCCCTTTGTTCTCATCTGGTGATTTATATTAGTTCAGCCATACATCAAAATGCATTATAGTAAATTAAAATATTAAGAGAAGAAAATGGAGATGAAACATTTTAATGTTGTAAAACTAAGAGGTTTGGTGATGGTTAAGTTCTCCAAGTGTGATTACTTTCATTGTAGTTGCTGTCCATCGTAGCATGTGTAAGCTGACTATATGTCAAAAAATGTTTTCTTATACTTGAAGAGAGTCTTAAACTTGAACACCCTCTTACTTTTCAGCACTTAAAATAACCTAAATCTCTCAGACAGTGTAAGATTGGTATAGTGTTAGTTATTTTTAATTGCTTGGATTCTATTCCATTATTTTTATAGCTATAGTGTATTTTATTTTATTTTTATTGAACTATAGTTGATATAGCTATAATGTATTTTAAACCATGTTCTTTAAAAGTTAAGAAAGATAAAATTTTAAAGAGGGAAATAAAAATCACTAATAATCATCCCCCACCATAGCACAATTTAATATATTTATATATTCTTTTTTTCTCCTTAGGCCAAAAGCATGCATTGCAAAATTTTCAAAGTTGTGCATAATGTATTGTTATAAATTATAATAAATAGTCAACATTTTAAACACTTAGTATGTGTGAAAATACTGCTAAGTCTTTATATAGAAAAATTTAGAATAATCCAATGAATTAGGTACCATTGTCTCTATTTTACAGATGAGAAAACATAGCTATAGAAAGAATACATAACTTATCCAAAATTATACATTTGGTAAATTCACTAAATTCACCCTAATCATCATCATCATCATTACTAGTACTAAATATTTTGTCACATTCTCTTTAAGACCTGGGAACTTTGCTGTAAAGAACTGCCTCATTATTGGTAGCTATTGGACAGCTGTTTTTAATTATTTTGGAGTCACAAACCCCATTGAAAATCTGACAAAAGTTGTAGATACTTTTCCTAGAAAAATTCATTGTACATAAATGTTTGCATAAATTTTCAGTCTGGGCATGTACTTCTTGAAGCCTATCTGTGGATCTTAGAAGTAGTTATCAAATTTTAGTGATTATATAAATGACCTGGATTGCTTGTTAAACATGCAGATTACCTGATCTCACTGCCTAAAGTCTGGGCTTGGACTTAGAATCTGTCCTTTTTATAAGCACTTCAAGTGATTTGGATGCAGGATTTTTTTTTCCTCTTTTTTTTGGTGACGCCTTGCAGCTTGCAGGATCTTAGTTCCCCGACCAGGGATTGAACCCGGGCCATTGGCAGTAAAAGCGCGGACACCTAACCACTAGACCACCAGGGAATTCCCTGGATGCAGGATGTTTTAAGAACACTGTTTACAAAACTGTATCCTGAGATTAAGAATCTTGTTATTCCATTGCTGTTTTAGAGTAGTACATGCTCACATGTAGTACACAGTACATGCTCTAAGTGTTTTGAAACAAGTCTTTATTATCCAATGATTTTACAAATTAGGACTGCCATTACAAACTCTGATGATAACAGTAATATATGATTTTATTACTAATACTGCCACTGTACTTTTATCTTCAGGTCTTCTATTTAGAAGAATCTCATGTATGTCTGGAAGAATATGATTGCTTAAATATTTCCCAATTACTTGAAAATAATCTGCAGAGATTAATTGATTTCCTTTGATAATCAGTGACTTACTGTTTTTTAATAGAATTTTCTTTCAAGTTTCTTAACCCATTTAAAAGATAGTTTTAAATAAATTACTTATCAGAATGTTTTCCCTAATTATATTTATTCGTAGGATGAACTTTCTGATGTTAGCCAGGGAGGATCTAAAGCTACCACTCCAGCATCAACAACTGCTTCAGATGTGGCAGCAATTCCTAGTGATACTCCCTTACATGAAGAGAATGAAGCATTTGTGAAGGTTGCAGATACACCAGATAAGTCAGAGATAAGCAAGCATATTGAAGTACAGGTAGTCCAAGAAACTAGAAATGTATCAACAGGTAAGTGACCCTCGTTATTTACATACTGACAAAGTATCCAGTAAATCCAGATGTGGATATGACATCTTTGGGGTGTTGCTGCCATAGATTTATAAAACTGTATTCAATTGTAAATAAGCTTTAAGATGTGATGATTAAATAAAGTTTTAGAGAGAAAAGTGGTGGGGCAGTGGCTGAGGGGTTGAGAGCCTGAAAGGCAGGAGGACATTCTTTTTCTGTTCCCTACCTTAGGTCATTAGCCTTTGTCTTTAATTTCTCTGTATTTCACCCCTTAAATACAATGAAAACAGTGAGTTCTGGCCTGGTGTACACTGCACTGTGTCCAAAGAAACACAAATGAAAACTTTCTTTGGTTATTTTTTAGTTGCTCATATTTACTGTTAATTGAATATATGACATATTGTCTATCTAACCTTGTGTTTCCTAGAATCAACTCTTTAAAATTTTTTATGATCAAATGATATATTTACAACCATAGAAGCAATTTTCATAACAGGGGCAGTATGTGTTATATGCATTATTTTTGTTTTCTTGTTCTTTCCTAAGACTCTGCTGAAAATGAAGAGAAGTCAGAAGTTCAGGCAATCATTGAATCCACTCCTGAGTTGGATATGGACAAAGATCTCAGTGGATATAAAGGCTCAAGGTACTGTAAAAGCCCGATTAGGACATCTTATCCTTCCCTTTCCCCTCTCCCAAAGCACACTGTTGTCCCCTGGTCTCTCACCAGATAAAATGCATTCAAATGTTTTGCTGAAGAAATGTTGATATTATATTTCAGTTTTCTCTCTTTTTTTTATTTTTATTTATTTTATTTGTTTATTTTTGGCTGCATTGGGTCTTTGTTGCTGTGCGCGGGCTTTGTCTGGTTGCGGCGAGTGGGGGCTACCCTTCGTTGCGGTGCGCGGGCTTCTCATTGCGGTGGCTTCTCTTGTTGCGAAGCACAGGCTCTAGGCTCGTGCGGGCTCAGTAGTTGTGGCTTGCGGGCTCTAGATCGCAGGCTCAGTAGTTGTGGCGCACAGGCTTAGTTGCTCCGTGGCATGTGGGATCTTCCCGGACCAAGGCTTGAACCCGTGTCTCCTGCATTGGCAGGTGGATTCTTAACCACTGCGCCACCAGGGAAGCCCAGTTTTCTCTTTTTTGAAGCTGGATATTGTACATAGTTTAAATCTTCTGTGAAGTGTTACCTTTGCAGCACCAGGGACTAGGAGCATGTGGACGGATGGGGAAAAAAGACAGCCAAGGAGTATTCCCTACTTTGTGGAACTTGGGAAAAACATAACAGCAAAAGTGGGGAGAATATAATTTGAAGAAACTTTATTCCTTCCCCCAATCAGGAAGAAGACAATATATTCCCTTCAAAACTGTAATGATCTCATTACTAGAAGAAATTAGTCTCATTTTAGTATCATTTTGCATGGGGAGGCTATTTAGAGGTTAGAAGAGAATGGTATGTATCATCTTAATGAAGATCATCTGAAATATATTGATGTTCAAGAATGTCACACAGGAGCTGCTGCCTTTTAATTTCTTCCATAAATTTTATTTTTTAGTTAATTAACAATGACCATAAAAATATGTGCCATTTTTTTGATCACTGCTAGACATTATATGCAGTAGCGGTTAAAAAGCATGAGCCTAGAATAAGACTACATGCATTCAAATCCTGACTTGGATTTGAATCTGAGGTAAGTTTCCTCATCCATAAAAGAGAATTATGATAATAACTTCAGATGGTTGTAAGGAGTAAATGAATCAATATATGTTAAATCACTGACAAAGTGTCCAGTTCAATAAATGTTAGCTAACATTATTGTTACCTTCATTATTGTTTTATGTAATTTTATCTTAATTATAACCTTATGAGGTTGATGTCTTCACCCCCATTTTACAGATAAGGAAGCTCAGAGTTGTACAGTAACTTGTCCAAGATTACCAAGCTGGCAAGAGGTGGAGCTGGGATTCAATCTAGGACTCTGATTTCAAAGGCTGTGCTCTACTGAAATATTTTTTTCTTTATTGTTTATTTAAGAAATTAATGCAGAGTGTAAAAAGTGAAATTTGCTTCTTATTCATCCTCTCCTAAACCTAAGAGATGCAGCTACTTACTAACAGTTGTGCGCTCTTGTCATTCTGAACCTGTTTTTAAAAGTCAAAAACATTTTTATTAGACTAAAGCATGTATGGCAGTATTAAGGTCAAATCGTAATACAAAATATGAAGGGCAATAGTAGGCCCGTACCCCTACTGACCCCTCATTCCCACTCCCAAGAGGCAATCTCTATCACTTCTCAGGTCTCTTTGGGTATTTATCTTCAGGTATCTAAATCACATCCTTATGGTGTTCTTCCTTGGTCTCTCTCTTTCTCAGTTGGCATTCAGTGAGAAAATCAAGTCCTAATGCCCTAAGGCACCCCTTGTATATAATGAATTAGCTATACTCCTGTGCAAGGAGTTTCCTGGTGGTCCAGTGATTGAGAATCTGCCTTGCAATGCAGGGCATGCGGTTCGATCCTTGGTCAGGGAACTAGGATCCCACATGCTGCGGGGCGGCTGGGCCCATGCGCCACAACTAGAGAGCCTGCGTGCTGTAACTACAGAGCCCACACGCTCTGGAGCCTCTGCACTGCAACTACTGAGCCTGCACACCGCAGCAACGAAAGATCCCGTGTGCCGTAACTAAGACCCGATGCAGCCAATAAATAAATAAATATTTATACTCCTGTGCATCTAGAACAGTACTAGCTATATACTTTCTTTGGGAGAATTGAGCAAATAGTCACTCAAATCATTTTCTGTATTCTGTGGATCAAATGAGGAGTCCTGGTTTAAAAAAGGCTGCAATATTAGCTATTGACTTTATAGTGGAAGATGACAAGTATATAGCTCTTTAAACCATCATCTTTCCTTTCATCCTCCCAATATAATTATATCTCAGTTTCTGTTAAATTAACATTCATTGTTTATATCATTACGATTATGTAAATACTAATAACAGCCTAGCCACAGAATATACTATGATTACATTTCCTTTCTTTTACAACTTCGTTTTTCTTTAATTTAGTAAAGCCTCAGGGTTTTTTTGGTTTTGTTCTGTTTGTTTCTTTTGCTTAGGTTTCTACATACCTATCACTAATTCACTAACAGATACCCTGCAAATCATAAATGTAAACATTCTCAAAATGGCCAAATATAAATAAAACCAGTTTCCTGGAACCTTCTATTACCATTTTCCAATGCAGACGTTTTTGTGCTTGCTCTGGTCCTGGAATTTGCTGTCATTTTCATGCTGGGAATTCTTTTCACCTCTCTCCTTTGTTCCATCTTCTATTTCCTGGATACCATGACATCTAGCTTCTTGATTTATGCCTTTGTTTTGACAGAATATATTCTTACTAGCTTTCCTGGCAAAGGCTGTTTTGGAAGTAAGTTTTTTGAGAACTTGAATATGATAAATGTCATTTAAAGGAATGATAGTTTGGCTGGATATAGAATTTCAGGTTGGGAAATCTTCAGAAGTTTTTCTTCAGAATTGTGAAGACATTAATTGTCATGTTTAGTGGAGTGTTGCCATTTGGATTCTTGCTTTTTTAATATATTCTCTGTAAGCTTTTAGGATCTTTACTTTATCCCTGTTTGTTGTTGTTGTTGTTTTGTTTGTTTTTTCCTTTTTAAAAATTCATGATGATGTGTTCGATGTAGGCATCTTCTTTTGTATCTGCAGTAATCCTTTCATCTGGAAATTCATATTTCCCAGTTGAGAAATTTTCTCTTATTTCTCCTTTTTGTTGTCTTTTCTTCTCTTTTTCTGGAACACGTATTAGGTAGATATTGACCATTCTGGACTGACCCTCATAATTCCCTTTTTCCCCTCTTTTCTGTCTCTTCTATTTTTGTTATAATTTCTGGATGATTTCTTCACCTTTCTCTTTCAACCCTCATCAGTTTTTTTTCTAAAAGTTTTTTGTTTTTCTTGGATGGTTACTTTTTATAACACCCTACAGTTCTCTTACAGATGTAACTGTATTATGAAAATAAAATTAATTTTTTTTTTTTTAAGTTTTTGCTACTGTCTGCATTCACTGTCTCCTTTTACTCTGTGTGTTTTGGACCCAATTTTATGATAGAGGCTTTCTATGATCGTCTGGTGCTCTGTGGCTGTTTTGCTCATACTTAAGTAAATGATATTGATTCTCCAGTTTTCTGCCTATAACATTTAACCTTGGCTTCCATTGTTCAGGGAGCAATGCCAGGAGAAGGGAGGTCTCACTGTCCTGGAGGGTTGGATTTAGGTCTCATATTGCTTCTTGTGCTGTCTTTCATCACATCCCTCTATCTTATGTTCCCTCTTGCATGCTTCTCTCTGCAGATTGCTGGTTCCTTCAATTCCTGAGCCTTTCAGGGGTTCTGGCAGCATGCTGACTTCCTTCCTAAACACTAATGGCTTAAGTTGAAGCTTTGTCTGGTCTGTTAAATCAGTTTCTACTGTTTGCCCATCTGTTTTCCATCTTATATAATTTTGTTCACATTTCATCTGCTGTAGTTTCTTTTTCTGTTCCCTATGTCCTTGTGGGTGTATACTTTTTAAATTCCTTTACTGTCATTTTAGTTGAGTTTCTGAATTATTGGGTGATAAATGACTATGTCCATCGTATTTAACTGGAAATCCTGTGCAGACTTTTTTCTATTAGTGTAACACTAATGCACAAACATGTACATTTCCCCATTCTCCTCCATACCCCTGTAAAAAGGGCTTATATTATACATACTGTATTGCAACTTGCTTTATAAAAAGCACCTTTATATAATGGATTTCTTTCATTTCTAAAGCTGTATTTTAATGTTATAGTTAAAAGTTGAAACTTTTAGGTATATCCATAACTTATTTCATCTGTGCCCTGTTAATGATCACTTAGGTTGTTTCAACTTTTTGCTGCTCTGACCATCATCTTACATACATAATTGCCTTCTTGTGACAGGGGCTTTGTAGGATTTTTTATTTTTTATTTTATTTTTTTATTTGTGGCCACGCTGCACAGCTTGCGGGATCTTAGTTCCCCAACCAGGGACTGAACCCCAGCGACTGCAGTGAAAGCACCAAGTCCTACCTAACCACTGGACTGCCAGGGAATTCCCTGTAGGAATTTTTTTAACATCAAGTTCTTGGGTCAGTGGATATTTACATTTAAAATTTTGATATTGCCAAGTTGCCCTTAAAAGAAAAATAAAATGGCCATGCCAATTTATACCCAGACAACAGAGACCATGGTAGTTAAGATCATGGATTCTGAAGCCTGGCTGCGTGGGTTTGAGTTCTGCCTCTTTGACTCATTTGCTGGATGATCTTGGCAAATTCCATAACCTCTTTAGTTTCCTCTTCTGTAAAGTCGGGATAATAGCAGCAGACCTTTTGTAGAGTAGGTGTGAAGATTTTAATAAGGTAGTCTGTGAAAGGACTTAGACCAGTGCCTGAACAATGCAGAGCAGTGCTCTCTTTTAGCTGCCATTTATTGTTTGTGTTTGCTAGGATCTCATCGCAAAAACATTGTATATATTCTTCAACAGTTCTCTCTGTGGAGTTTAATGGGAATCTCTTATGAAACCCTTGAGAAATCCTTTTAAATTATATTTTATATTAAATGTAAATTACAGGTAAAAAATTCCTATGTAACAGCCTTTTGTATTCATTTTGCACTGTTGAAAACATCTTTGACATATTTGTTGATTTGGTTTTGGTTTTTTCTGCCTAGCACTCCCACCAAAGGCATAGAGAACAAAGCTTTTGATCGCAATACAGAATCTCTCTTTGAAGAACTATCTTCAGCTGGTTCAGGTCTAATTGGAGATGTGGATGAAGGAGCAGATTTACTAGGTATGATAGTTTATCTGAAGTAGTATCATACTGATTTAAAAATAGATTTTTAAAATGATTTAATTGAAAATTTCTTTAAAATGTCTCTAACTGTCCAGTGGGGCAGAGTTATTGCACTTTTACATAATTAATAAGAATGTATTCTTTGAGATAATGAAAATTTTAAATGAGAATATCTTCACTTATGGATGTGCCTAGAATTGAATTGCATTTTAGTTTGTATTTTGAATTCATGTCACACAATTTATTGAACTCCTGCTATATTCTGAGAACAGTATTACATAGAAGAAGCACAGTGATATATGTATATATGGGGTATATGTATAGATGTATAGATTTATGGATTGATGGATAGTTAATTCCTGTCTTAAATAGCGTTCATTAAATCCTCTTGACCTTAATTAAATAAGAAATTATAACACTTGATTTTTCTGAGATTTCACAGAGTATTCTGTTTTAGCTCTTTGGGAAATGTAATCATTTTAGAGTTTGTATTGTTGAAGAATATCTGGTTTGAAAAGGATAATGCATTTGGCTCTTCTACTATTGATCTGGTGACCTTTGCCAAATAGCTTAACCTCTCTGGGCATTAGTTTCTTTGTGTATAAAAAGAAAGAGTTGGGCAAGAGTTCAAGGGTTGGACAAGCTGCGGCTCATGGGCCAAATCCAGCTCACCTCCTATGTGTACAAATAGAGTTCACACAGCCACACTCATTTTTCACGGATTGTTTATAGTTTCTTTTGCCCCACAACAGCAGAGTTAAGTTGTCTGTAACAGATTATGTGGTTTACAAAGCCTAAAATGTTTACCATCTGGCCCTCTACAGAAAAAGTTTGCTCTGCTCTAGGTGATCTCTAAAGTTCCTTTCAACAATAATTACATGAATGGGACTTCCCTGGACGTCCAGTGGTTAAGACTCTGTGCTTCCACTGCAGGGGCACAGGTTCAATCCCTAGTCGGGGAACTAGGATCCCTCAAGCCATGAGGCGCGGCCAAAAAAAAAAAAAATTACATGACATGTCAATTAGCTTTGGTGTGCCTTTCTTATAACTTAAGACCTTAAGAAATTGAAAATGTTATAGTATTTTTAAAAATCTATGCCTTTTGGATAGATTCTGGTCTCCAAACATTTTTTGTATCCCTTAGTGTAAATTCAGTACAGATTACACTGTTCTCAAAAGGTGCTGTTTGTCAGTTCTTGTGAACCTAGAGGGGTGTTACTTGCATTCATTTATGTTAAATTTATTGATTACTAGTTATGTCCTCGAGAAGTATTTTTTGAAGGAAATACAAGTTCTGTCTAAACAGAGCTCACAGTCTTATGTAAAGTAAGAGAGATTGAAAGTACATAAATAAAACTGAGTTAGACATAGACTCCCACCATTAAAGTCTTAGTAAAACGTTGGATGCAATTGAATGAGCTTACATTTCTCAAGAAAGGCTAAAAGATTAATTCTTAAGGAGCGCTCCATTTTTCCATTTAAATTTATACTCTTTGTTAAGATTAAATTATGCATGAAAAGTTCCTTTTAAGATTTGATTGGTTTAAGAAACTGATTCCCTGGCAAATATTGAGGGGTAGATGCAAAAAAAATGTTAGAAAGAAGAATTTTTTAATGTTTAAACTTATATTCAGATTTATATACAGTGAAGTTCAATTTTTTTGTTTTGACAAATGCATAGAGTTATATAACCACCACCAGAATCAATATACATCATCTAAAAAAAAATTCCTTCTTGATTCCCTTTTGTATTTAACCAGAATGAAGTACTTTTAAATGTTCTTTGTACACTCTGCTTCCTTATAATCCAATATTGAATAATATCATTATTGAGGTTATTGGCCCCAAACTTTCTTCCCTGTAGAGTTAAGAAGCCACATAGTACTTAGAAATAATTGTGGTCTTTTAAATCAAGTATTTTCTGAAAGCTTCCATTCTTTAAGTCAGAAAATGAAGTATAATAAATAGGTTAAAAGCAAAATTCTGATTTCCTTTCCACTTTGAAATAAAGAAATAGACTGTAAACTACTGTCTTTTCCCTTTTGCAGATATTGATATATTTATCTTTAGAATGTTCCAGATTAGAAGTTTTAATATATCACCTTAAGCGTAGTGACTTAAGCCTACATGAATACTTTTGGTCAAAGATGTTAAATGACATCTCCAAGGCACGTAGTTTTTCCTTGGCTTCTCTTCTGGTCACTTCAGTGATAGTAATTGCAGTGTAATACTAAATGGAACATAGTTAAACTAGTAAAATTGTTTCTCACAAAGTTCCTTAAATGAACTTCGGTTGATAAGTACATAGTCCATTTCTATAACTCATTATTCATTTTTCTAATTGCTGTGTTATTGTAAAACTCTTCCCTTGTTTTTGAAATCATTATGCATGTAGTCAGTATTTAGATTACTTTTTTCAGATTTTAATAATTTAAAAGAGATAATCCCCCACAGTTTGTCCTTTATCTTGATTGATGTCTCATCCCTTGACTTTATTTCCAATGATCCTTTTCTCTATTCACTTTAGTCACTTACCCTCCATGGCCACGTTCTAGAACTTGGAAATCATACATTCATACATCCTACTCTTGAGATTTCCTTTCTCTTGATTAAATTCTATTTTTTCAACTTCACTATTTTTACTAACTTCTTCCTGTTATCATTTAAACATGTTCAGGTCTTTTCCATTTTAAAATAAAACTACTGGGACTTCCCTAATGGCACAGTGGTTAAGAATCTGCCTGCCAATGCAGGGGACATGGGTTCAAGCCCTGGTCCAGGAAGATCCCACATACCGCGGAGCAGCTAAGCCTGACCGCCACAACTACTGAGCCTGTGCTCTAGAGCCCGCGAGCCACAACTACTGAGCCCGTGTGCCACAACTACTGAAGCCCACGCCTAGAGCCTTTGCTCCGCAACAAAGAGTAGCCCCACCCCCTCCTCCTCGCAACTAGGGAAGAGCCTGCAGGCAGCGATGAAGACCCAACGCAGACAAAAAAAAAAAATTTAATTAATTAATTAATTAATTAAATAAAATAAAACTACTGCCCTCCTCTGACTCCCTATCTTTAGTACCTTTCCACCCTATCACTTACTCTTCTCCCATTTCCAGGCGTGCTTTTTTGCAGAAATATCGGTGAGGTAGGCGTCTGTTATGTGCCTGGCACTATTCTAGATGCTTGTGATACACCAGTGAACAAAACAGACTTCTTGAAATGGTGGCTACTTTTAACTGGGAGGATTTCCCCAGTCCCACTTGCACCTCATCTGACTACAATCTGTCACTCTACCCCACACTAAACTTCCCTGAAACAACTTCTTGTTTGCTATATCCAGCTGTTCCTTCTAAGTTATTTCACATGACTTCTCAAATAGCATTTGTCTTTAAAACGGTCTTTGCTGGGTTTCTGTGGTATCAGACTTCCCTGCATTCTTTCCTGCCTCTCACTATTTCTTTTCAGTCTTCTTTGCAGAATCCTCTTTCTCTGCCCATTTTTCAGATGTTCCTAGCCCCATCTTGCTTCCATGTTTGGGAGGTCTTATTTGCTCTTGTTTCTTGGCTTTCATGGCTAATTGCTCCCAAGTCTTTCTCTCCATCCAAGATTTTTTTCTACAGCCCCAGGCTATTCCAAATAGCCCATTAGACATCTCTAAGATGATTCGTAGAACTTTATAGTTGATATGCCTAAAGATCAGTTCATCAACATCTTTCTTTATTGTCCTGTCCCCAAAGGCTGTTCTTATACCAGCATATACTAACTCAATGAATGACCTCACCATCAACTCAGTTCTCCATCCTAAGTCTCTCTCACTTCCCTCAAAACCAGTCATGAAGGATTGTTTGCTTCCTTTCTTAAAAAAGAAAATCTATGTATCTGTCTCTATATCTCCTTCTTGCTTCTGATTAAATGGAATATCCTCCTCTAGGAGTTCTGCCTTGATCCCCTAGTTAAAGCTCAGTTGTCTGGAAACATATTCCCATAGCACTGCAGTTTATTATGCAACTCTTCATAATACTTTATTGTAGTTTTTTAGTGTGCCTGTCTCCCTGGCTAGACGATAAGCTCCATGTGGCAAAGACAACTATATCTTTTGCTTACTGTTGAGTCTTTGGCACATAGCACAGCAGCTAAGTGAATGGATTGTTAAATAGTTTTAACAGTTTTGTTTCACCTCTAAACCTATGCTTCTTTACCTTTTGGAATTAAAACTCCTTTACAGGAGAATTTTTAAGAGAGTAGTGTACTTTTGGAAAAATGCACATACAGAAATAGATAAAATTGTGCATACTTTCTCAAGGAAGTGACAGATAATCCGGAGCCCATCTATTGACCTAGCTTGAGAATCAGTGCTAAAATCCAAATGAGATGTCTATTTTTAAAATCGTCAGGCAGTTTTTTGCTTGTTTTAATAGGTAAGGTTTCCAAATATATCAGACCTAAGTTTATGCTTAGTTGAAGTCATGAATAGAAATGAGGCCACTTCAAGTTATGTTTTTCTTATAGTTATTAGTTAGTTTTTATTGATACATTTCAAAGTGAAAATTTTGGACAATCCTATTGGTTATATATTAAATTTATACACTAGATTTTAGGAGAACTCTTCATTGGGAAGGTGTAAACTCTAGAAACTACATTATAGGAAATGATTTCCATAGAGTAAATATTTCAAAAATTTTTCCTATTTATAATATTTATACTTTATTGTGTTTGGTTTCTCTACATCTTTTCAATTTTATCGGCTCCTCTCTCTCATTTTGAAATAAGAGAGTGTAGATCTTGCTTTCTGAAAACAATCTAATTGAGATTCTCATTCGTTTTTTCTCTTGGGCTGCTTACCCAGGGGAATATTCTGGTGTGTATGCTTTTAAATACTTTAATATTACTGCTTTTTAAGCTAGGTGGTCTTGGCTGCTGTTCTCATTTAATGCTTTCTCTTTTTTTTTTTCTGCTCAACTATTTTTCCCCCTGCATATGTTTTCAGCTTTTATGCTTCTCTCCCTATGTGCTTGAGAGTTTAGCAAACATAGTCATTATATAAACTTCTTTCACCCAACCTTAACCATATTTCTTTTGACTCTATAGCTTTATTGAAAAGTTAACATTAGTGTTTAAAGCAAATATTTCAACATATCTTGTCAAAATTCATTTTTAAATTGGAATTTGGAAACTTTTAGTTTGTCTTTATTTTCAGCTTTTAGAAATGTGTAGATGATTAAATAAGCTACTGTTTCTGATATTTATTCTTCATGGCAGAAGTACCTTCTTCTTTAAGAATATTTGAGGTAATTATAATACAGACAAAATATGAGTCCATATGTGAGCATTGAACTTTTAGCATTCCTAGATTAGTTGCGTTTTAAATTATCTTTAAGTTATCTGAAATATTATCTCTTTTTTAAAATAAAGGGACATGTTAACTCCTTTAACTTACATTGTTTTCATTAGGGATATTTACTTCCTTTTTTAGGTGGGTTATGAATATTAATTCCATTGTATGTGATTTACCAATATTAGTGGAGTGATGGGTTTTTTGTTGTGCTTGCTTTGCTCTGTTGTAACTTTCTGAGGTATATTCCCTAGTGTGTTGTTTGATTTCTTCAGTTTCTTGTGAGTAGCAAACTAAATAGCTTTCTACTCCCTAAAGATCACTACATTGGATCTTGCATTGAATACTCTACCGCCTATCTTACAGTACTCATTAAATTATTAAGCTGATTGTATAAATTGACCACTAAGCATTATCATTTCAGAGGTGGCACTTTGAAGAAATCTTTATATTATTGATCTGGGATTTTCACTCTAATTCAATTTTATTTTGCAGAAGAATTGGTAACATATCAGAACATCCATATGAATGAAGGAAATCATCTTGATTTCTGTCTTTTGCACATCATTATGCATTAAATCATAACATTGTGATTTCAGATGTTTTTCATATCATGCCTAAAACTACAGATTAATGATCTGTTTTCATTCTGTTTCTTACATAAAACATTTCTTGTTCTTTGTTTTTGCTTTACATGGAATGCATGGGCTTTAAGATCATAATTTCTTTGGTAAGGTTTCATCTGCCTTGGGGTCTTTCTTGTTTCTTCCTGTTCTCTATTAATAAGACCTAATTTTTAGGCAAAAGCCTGCAATAACAGGTGTGATTTAGAAATGATTTCTGATCCATATTAATGCTGCTCTTTTTTCCCCCTAAATACTGCTACTTTTTAGAATATTTGGCAGAAAAGTCTTCATTCTTTTGCAATATTATCTATGAGAATCAAAATACAGACTAAGAAAGTCTTTAGCTTTGTTTTATGGTGGATAATTATTTATAATTTTATAATCCATACAAGTAGATACGTAAAATGAAATTATAGACAAAATGAGATTACTAAAGGACAGATAAAATTTATAAAATAAAATTTGTGACTATAGCTTATTATAAGTTTGTATAATTTTAATAAATTTATTTTCAAAGTTTTTATCTTTTTTCTTTGATAGGAATGGGTCGTGAAGTTGAGAATCTTATATTGGAAAATACACAACTGTTGGAAACCAAGTAAGTATATGCAAAATTTTAACAGGGAACAAAAGATACTGAATTTTCTTCTCATCCAATTCAATGGCACATCTTTAATTTAACATAGCACGAATGCAGTCTCACTACCCCATGTCCTTCCCCTTCTCTGTGTGTGGGCTTGTGCATACACACGTACGCAAGCAAATAGTTAGTGGGACCTAATTTCACTGATGGTATGTTTCATTACTCTGTTCTTTTCAGAAACAGATTTTGATCTCCTTTTTACTCTGCAAGTATCCATGCCTTTCTCTTAATCTTCTGGATGTGTCCTATGTGGTTTTTGCTCCCTCCCCTGGGATATCTATTTTCTTCTCTCTCCTCCTAGGGCTTCTTTTATTTCTGCATAAATGTTTTTATCTATATGCGGCCCACCTCTTCAGAACTCTCCTCCATAGTAGCAATTTGTGGAGTCTTACTTAGGTCCTCAAACACATTGGAGTTTCGTTTAGTGCAGCAGGTCTTGAGTTACGTGGAAAAGCAGATCAGGCCCCTTTGTTAATTTGCTGTGTCAGAGCAACTTTGGAACATCTGTGTATATCCAAAACAGAATGTAGCTCTAATGAGGTCCTATGTCCATGATACCCAAAAGGAGCTAGATCTTAGATTTTTTATTTTCATTTTTTTCAAGGTTAGACTTTCTTATTAATTATTAAAGGTAAATTCAAGGATTAATTTTACTTTGTTGATTAGATAATATCTTTTCAGAACTTATTAAGAATGGTACCCTTATGGATGCTGTTTGTTTTTGTTTGTTTGTTTGTTTAACCACTTTATTTTATTTATTTTTGGCTGCGTTGGGTCTCTGTTGCTGTGTGTGGGTTTTCTCTAGTTGCAGCGAGTGGGGGCTGCTCTTCATTGCGGTGCACAGGCTTCTCATTGAGGTGGCTTCTCTTGTTGCGGAGCATGGGCTCTAGGCGCACAGGCTTCAGTAGTTGCAGCACGCGGGCCCTAGAGCGTGCCGGCTTCAGTAGTTGTGGCACGTGGGCTCAGAAGTTGCGGCACGCAGGCTCTGGGGCACACAGACTTCAGTAGTCGTGGCGCACGGGCTTAGTTGCTCCGCGGCATGTGGGATCTTCCCGGACCAGGGATCGAACCCATGTCCCCTGCATTGGTAGGTGGATTCTTAACCACTGCACCACCAGGGAAGTCCTGGATGCTATTTGTTAAAAGTTTAATTTTATTTAATTCTGACTTTTTAATAATTTAGTGGTCTGCCTTGCCTTATCCATTTATTCTTCTTTTTTAAAAAATATTTATTTATATATTTGGTTGCGCTGGGTCTTAGTTGCGGCATGCGTGATCTTCATTGCACCATGCGGGATCTTCAGTTGCAGCATGAGAACTCTTAGCTGCAGCATGTGGGATCTAGTTCTCTGACCAGGAATCTAACCCGGGCCCCCTGCATTGGGAGCGTGGAGTTTTAGCCACTGGACCACCAGGGAAGTTCCTCCATTTATTCTTTGTTTGATAAGAAAACAGACCATTGCTTTGTGGGGTTTTTTTTTAAACCTTTATCTACAGACAACATCAGGTAGAATACCTTTGAAGGTTTCAGTCATTATTTAGCTTTATGATTGTAGTTACTTTAGTCTACAAGAGAAATAAGCTGTGAGATAGAAAGAATACTTACTTGTAATGGTGCTCTTGAAATATGTGTTTCTTAGAAATGCGTTGAACGTAGTGAAGAATGATTTAATAGCAAAAGTGGATGAACTTACCTGTGAGAAAGACGTACTCCAAGGGGAGTTGGAGGCTGTGAAACAAGCCAAGCTGAAGCTAGAGGAGAAGAACAAAGAATTGGAGGAAGAGCTTAGGAAGTAAGTTTTCACTATGTTGTTCTAAACCAAACAAGCTTTGCCAGTGTGCCACCAAGGTTATAGGTGTAACCCTGAGATTGCTACCTTTAGCGTTCTCGGCACGACAGCCCCAGAGCTGCCTGGGATAGGGTTAAGTGCCTGGCTGATTGCCTGTGCTCTGAACAGACCCTTCCATTTATTGAATATTATAATTTTTTGTGCATGTTATGATGTGAAAGAAGTTAGAAGAACTGTTCAAATATTGCTAATCAGGAAACTGTAAACATTCATTATTTTCCTTTTCTTTAATACCTGGTTTTCTGAGAACAGTGCTGTGATAATGTTCCCCTAAATGAAAGCAGCTAAATACCCTGTTTGGAAAAAGAAAAATAATCATTTAGTGGTAGTTAAAATTTTTGACCTATTCTTTATTCTTTAAAAAGGCGAAGTCAACTCAAATAACATGTTTTGTTTTTTACCCCCCACTAGAGCTCGTGCAGAAGCTGAAGATGCAAGGCAAAAAGCAAAAGATGATGATGATGTAGGTTTATAATTTTGGACTTGTTTTCTTAACTTAACCATATTTTGGTATTTTGGGGATATCTTGTTAATTAAGCTTTGGGTATAGCATTATAAAGATGAAAAGAAAAAGTTAAAATCATGTTTATGATCATGAATAGGATAGATCATGCTCCCACATAGTATCCAGATGCTAAGCTTTCCAGCTACACGCAGTGTGCTCATTTTTCCTCCGTGGCTTTGTGCTCTGACTTTGTTTGCATATTCAAGCTCAAGGACCAGGTGGGATATTTTGGAGTTTTTTGTTTTTGTTTTGTTTCAAATTTTAACGTAGAAATACATGAAAGCTTTAAGAATAAAAATAGTTTAATGGTATTAAACATAAAAAGGTGAAGTCTAGAAACTTTAATACTAGGCAATTAGCCCATATTGTTGTCAACATATAAATACAAAAGAATAAATATGAACTTCTTGCCAATGTTATTAGCATGCTAGTTATTCTATCAGTAGCTAGGTTATCATTCCTATCACAGGTGTTTGCCGGTCAAGTATCAAGCTTGAGATATATGGATGTCCTGATCAGAATGATTATTTGTGCCCCTTCAATCTCTTATTTGTGTTTTTATATAATATTTGATACATTTAAAAATATATGTAACATGTAAGTTATGAATAATAACTTATCATTAACATTATAATAAATTAACATTATGAACCTACCATTTAACCTAAGAACTAGAACATTATCAAACATTGAAGATACCCTATGCTCTTCCCTCTAGAGGAAACTACTATGCTGTATTTATCATTTTCTTAACTTGAAAAAAAAATAATTTTATCATACCACACATGTATGTATCCTTACAAGGTATGGTTAATTTTCATTTTTTGTGTGTTTTACATGTATTTAGCCTTGGAGACTTGCTTCTTTTTCTCAGTATTATGTTTTTTATATTTACCCTAGTTGTAGTATAGTGGTATAGTTCATTCATGTTCACGGCTTTATAATATCCCATTATGTATATACTACAATTTCTGTATCTGTTTTCCTGTAAATGAATATTTAGGTTATTTTCAGCTTTTTACTACCACCAACAATGCTGTTATGAACATTACAGTGAGAGTCTCCTGGTTTTTCAGGGTATATACCTAGTAGTGGGATTGCTGTGTTGCAAACTCAAAATCCTTTGATCATTTGTTGTTTGACTTTTTTTTATAGGCGAGGTTAAGTTTTGCAGCAGGAGGACAAAGGAGGAGACTGCTGAGGGCTAAGCTAAGCTCAGCCTGTTTCTTACTGTCCCATGCCTTTCAGCTTTGATTCAAAATGTGCATACTCCACTCAGCAAAACAAAAGCCCTACAGTTAACCCAACCTTCCTCTCCAGAAGAGCCTTTAGAAATCAGCAGTAGAAGGAAGTTGACTTGAGCATGCCCTTTTGGGGTCTTACCATGCTCACATTCCTTATTCTCCCTAATAATAATTCTGGTTAATACAGTTGTCTCCATCTTGTTATATTTCTTTTGGTGTTTTAGTGACTCCTAGCATTGGGTACCTTGGTAGCTAGCCAACAAGTTTTTATGCTTTTCGCTGGCTTTGAGTGTGTATGTAGATTGGTAGTTTGAGATAAATGAACCCCTTTAGGAACTTACTTGTAACTATTTTCTGAATAACTAGCATTTGTTATAGAACATGAATTTAGAATACTGTTGTGAGAACAACATTTCCAGGTGAGTGTATTAAATCTTATAGAGATAACAGCTTTTTTGTTTTTCTTCAAAATCTGCACTATTCTTTGTATTTCCTTTATAATATATTCAAATATTTGTATTTATATTGAGGAATTAAATTGTCTAATTTTTTCAGTCATAAATAATTAAGTATATCTGTTTATTGATTTTATTTTTATTAGGCCATTTTTCTTTGTTATCCATTAGATTAGAAATTAAGGAATGTTAAAAGCTTAAAAATTTTACTTAAGTCTGCGATAACACTAAAACAGATACAGGCTCCCAGAGTGATCTGTAGTCTTCTTTTCATTATAGAGTGATATTCCCACAGCCCAAAGGAAGCGGTTTACTAGAGTAGAAATGGCCCGAGTTCTAATGGAGAGAAACCAGTATAAAGAGAGATTGATGGAGCTTCAGGAAGCTGTTCGATGGACAGAGATGATTCGGTTTGTATGAGAAGTACCTCTGGTGTTTTTCTCCTCATTGTTTACTAGGTTACTAATTGTTTACTAATCATTTCTTTTTTTTTTTTTTCTTTAATAAATTTATTTATTTATTTATTTATTTTTGGTTGTGTTGGGTCTTCGTTTCTGTGCGAGGGCTTTCTCTAGTTGCGGCGAGCGGGGGCCACTCTTCATCGCGGTGCGCGGGCCTCTCACTATCGCGGCCTCTCCCGTTGCGGAGCACAGGCTCCAGACACGCAGGCTCAGTAGTTGTGGCTCATGGGCCCAGTTGCTCCGTGGCATGTGGGATCTTCCCAGACCAGGGCTCGAACCTGTGTCCCCTGTATTGGCAGGCGGATTCTCAACCACTGCACCACCAGGGAAGCCCCCTAATCATTTCTTTATTCAGAACTAGAGTCCTGCCTTGGGGATCCAAGCCCCTTGCTCTGTTTACTAGGATAGGTCTAAAGAAACACTGGCAATTAGTAACAGAATGTGATCAAAGTGGGTCCCTTTTGGGCCAGTGAGGCCTCTTGGAGAATATTCCCACAACCTCTAAAAGGCAATTAAATGATGGTCTGTCGATGAAAATAATCAATAAACAATCTATAATTGGAATAGAAAAGAATTTTATTTGAGCCGAGTGGAGGACTATAGCCTGGGAGACAGCCTGTTGGATAACTCTGAGGAGCTGCTCTGGGGAGGCATGGTTTTCAGCACAGTTTTATATCTTGTCAGAACAAAGAACATCAAACAGGTCACAGATACATTCCTTCAAGGTTTCAAAAAAACCAGATCAGCATGTACACAGTGAGTCTGTATGGCCTTGACACCTGGGAAGGGAGTCTTAACGTCAAAAGAGTGAGTACCAGCATTGGTGTCCCAGGAAGGGAGGCATTTCATCTTTATCTTTATCTTTAACACGGACATTCTTTACTTCTGGTCAGTGCACCCTTTTCTTTAATAATTAAAGCATATGTACAGTATATGTTTGATAGGCCACAAATAGGCTGTTTTAGTTCGCATAACATTTGAGTTAAATCATGTATAAGCCAGAATACTTCCCCACACCTCAATATGTGAAAATTTCTTTCATCATTTTTTGAAAGAATGTAGAAATTGACACTACTTTTGCAGTGATGTCAGGAAGAGATAGTTTTCATTTGCCACATAGGAAACAAAATCAGTCTTACTCAGTGACTTGCTGTAAAATATTCCTGATTCCCCCCCCCCACTTTCTGAGTAGTCACACAAAAAGCAACCTTCAATTGACATCTTTGTCAGTTGGATCTTAAATCTCACCTAATGCTGCCATCTAATGGTCATATCTTCAGTAACAGCATTCCTTATTTTAATTTTAGAAAGAGCTCATGAAAAGTTTGTAAACTAGTTGCCCCCTAATTTGCCCATATTTTTCAGTTTGGATTGTCACATCAGATTTACCAATAACAGTACACACTGACACCTTGTTTTAAAGTTTATGAAAATATTTTCTAACCACCAACTTTTACTTCCTTATGATTATGTCCTTTACTTAATAGTAATAAACAAAACATTTTGTATAGCACATTTACAATTTGCAAAAGTTATAATTGCTTGTAGCTGCTAAGAAGGAAGAAGATTACTATCTTAATCTTTATTTATTGGACAGAGAAACTAATATACTAACAAATATGTTCTTAACGCCAGCTTTTAAGGGACATGGAATAAAAAATGAGTGAACAGTTAAAAAACGGAGGCATATAGTCGGGTTCCACTTTTCATTACTATTTTTAATTCTAGCAGTGAAATGGTAGTCAACAAGTGAATAAAAATGGTAACTTAACTTTCTTCATTGAATTAAAAGATGTTTTAAATTCAGTTCTTAAAAAAAGAAATGAAAAGGGGACCCTGACAGTGATAGCAGAATCCTTACAACCTTACTAAATCAATTTGCAGTGCCTTTTTTTTCTCTTTGAAATTTTGTCGAATTATCGAATCAATGCAGTTTCTTTTCTTTTCTTTTCTTTCTTTCTTTTAAAATATTTATTTATTTATTTGGCTGTGTCGGGATCTTTAGTTGCGGTGCCCGGGCTTCTCTCTAGTTGTGGCGTGTGGGCTCCAGAGCGCACGGGCTCAGTAGTTGTGGTGTGTGGGCTTAGTTGCCTCATGGCATGTGGGATCTTTTTCCCCGACCAGGGATTGAACCCTCGTCCCTTGCATTGGAAGGCAGATTCTTAACCACTGGACCACCAGGGAAGTCCGAATGCAGTTTATTTTCTTCCCTGGTCAGCTTTTCAGTAATGGAAAAGTTATAGTCCTGTGAAAAATGACCCATCAGAACAATAAAGTCACAGGCTAATTTTTGAGAGCTGGAAGTATAAAACAAATGGTACCTTTATGTAGAGACAGGGAGTTGCAATGCAATATTTTAATAAAAAGGAAAGTTGGAGGATATCTCTTCAATAAAAAATTGAAATATTAACATTCAGGCTTGTTGGCTATCTGTCCAGCCCAGATAATAATTTTGTCTCTTATCAGTAGTCTGAGCTCTTTGAGGGAGGGATGGAATTTTATTTATATTAGTTGTATTGGCCTTAACAGACTGACTGACACAATAGGTCAAAGTAACTATTTACTGAAATTGTTGACTCTCCTCCATGTATTTCATGAACTTCTTGGGTCCCTTGTTCTTCAGGTAGAAAGCTAGGCTACCTCACTAATCATCTCTCTCTCTCTCTCACCGCCCCCCCCTTCTCTTTCCCTTTCCCTTTCCCTGTAGTGCATCAAGAGAAAATCCAGCCATGCAGGAAAAAAAAAGGTCAAGCATTTGGCAGTTGTAAGTATCTAAAAACACACAAAGACGTTAGATAGCACTTTGAGATGAGATTAGAATCAAAATTTATTTTCACAAATGATTTCTTTCTTTTTGCTTTCTTTCTTAAATTTAGGGTATATAGCTAAACTGAACTTTTTCTCTTTGGTATGTAGTATGCCAGCTCGGTAAGGCTGTTCTTGGGGACTATCGTAAGCTGCATCATGTTGGTTATGCCTTTGGTGGAATCCTCTACTAAATTAAATACAATAACGGGGAATTATTTTTAGAGTTAATAATTTTCTGGATGCCCATTAAAGTTACTGATTCACTGGTCGTGTGATTGTAAGGAACTTTAAAAAGTGAAGATTAGAAATTTAGTGTTTGTGGGGTTTGAGTTGTGTGTGTATGTGTGCGTTTTGGACTTGAACTGTGTTTGTGCTGGAAGTACTGTGCATTTACTGTGCTTAAAACTTACCCTTTTTTGATGAATATTTTTCTGCTATTTAATAGAAATAGGTCTTTTTCTCTTTTTTGAGTGGATGTGAAAATAGTTATTTAAATTGAGGTTACTAAGAAAATGTATAAGGTACGTGTTAAAATGGTAGTATGTCTTCTAGTATTTTATTATGACTATTTTTAGAAGTGGCTTACTAAGCTGTTCAAACCGTGCAGTCATAACCTTGCTGTTTAACAACCACTGGCTGGCTAAAGGAACCGTCTTATTTTATTTCTTCATTATGAGAAGTTCCCTGTACTCAAGAGCTCCTTCCTTTCATTATGAGAGTTGCTAATTAAAGAACAGGGATCTGCCATTCTAGGCAATAGTTTCTCTTTCCTGAATGTCTGAGTTTGGCTGTGAGTTATTGCTAAGGTTGCAGTGTGTAACTACAAAAAAATCTTTTTGCTGGTTTCTAACTCATTTTCTTGTAAAAGCTCTCTGGAATTTGTGGAAAATTATGGATGGTTCTTAACCATGCATGTAATTCATACACACACTGCACACACACATCCTCTCTTATTTTCCTTTTAGTTTCAGCAGACTTTTCAGCTCCTCAAGTAACACTACTAAGAAGCCTGAACCACCGGTTAATCTGAAGTACAATGCACCCACCTCTCATGTTACTCCTTCCGTCAAGAAAAGAAGCAGCACCTTATCTCAACTCCCTGGGGATAAGTCCAAAGCCTTTGATTTCCTTAGCGAAGAGTAAGTATTTTTCAGACTAGCGGTTATACCCTAAATAACTTAACAGTTCAGAATATTCTTGCCCCTTATCAGATCAGCTATAAGAGTTTGGATAAATCTATAAAGAAACTATTCCTATAACTTGACTGCCTTTAAGTACGTTGCTCCTAGTTTTCATAAAGAGAAGAAATTTTTTAAGATCTCCTTTTTGCTAGTTTGACAACATTGATAAATATTAATAGAAATGTTGAAGACCTGTATAAGCCCTTGTCCTAGTTGTTTGATCATTTCCTTTGTTGTCAGAAGGAACTGGCTTTCCATCCTGACCCTGCTGCTCACTAGGTAGATGAACTTGGTAAAGTTAATCTCTCAGAGCCCCAGTGTCTCTACCTATAAAATGAGTATGATAACCTACCTTAGAGGTGTTAGGATTAAATTATATAGTGTCTGTAAACTGCCTGACACAAGGTAATTTTTTCTTGTTATTTATGCTATTTTAGCAGGGGAGGGGAGATAAGCTGTTGTTATATTCACTTAATTTAAAACGGAAATTTCTTTTCCTTTTAGAACTGAAGCTAGTTTAGCCTCACGCAGAGAACAAAAGAGAGAACAGTATCGTCAGGTAAAGGCACATGTTCAGAAGGAAGATGGTAGAGTGCAGGCTTTTGGCTGGAGTCTGCCTCAAAAGTACAAACAGGTAATGTTTGAACATGGTAAGAGCATCTAATGGGAAATGCAGGGGGGAGGAGTAGGCCTGGGCATGAAAGACTCGAACTACACGTCCCAAGCCTGCTCAGTTTCAAGTGGTATGGATTTGGCACACGTTTAGAGAAGTATTGAGAGTAGTGGTTTTTAGGCTGTTTTCTAGAGCCCTTCAGCTCAAGAGAAATGCCTCTGAGTTCTGTGAGGAAGGAGAGGGGTCAACAGAAGGTGGCTGAGTACATGTGACTTGGGGTATCCTATTCTATTTTAATATTTGAAGATTTTGTTAAAAAAAAAACAACCAGTATCTGTTGTTTAAAAGTTTTAAGAAACCTTTATCATGGAGCTTTCAAACTGTTACCTTAAAACTCCATTCAGGTCTTCAGGAACTTTACCATATTCCCTACCCCTAACACACACACGCGCGCACACACACACACACACAGTCACAGTTACAGTCACACCACATGTGTGCACTAACAGGTCTGTGAATTAGTGTATCTTTTCTGAGCTCCCAAAGCAGCATCTTATTTTCTCTAATTGCCACTTGATTTTCTGCTTATTTTTCAAATAAGAATGACAAAGTTAACTTGAACTTGACTTCGTAGAGTAAATATGTTACAGCAGTGCTTGTCCATGTCTCAGTGGTTCTGTAAGTTCACTTTTGATGAGGCTTACCCAGTGTGTCTTTCTCTCCCCTCCCCAATTATTAGGTAACCAATGGACAAGGGGAAAATAAGATGAAAAATTTACCTGTACCTGTCTATCTCAGACCTCTAGATGAAAAAGATACATCAATGAAGGTAAATTAATTTTGAAGTTAATGCTAATATTACTTAAAATCTTGGTGGATTTTTTCCTAAAACCAAAAAAGTTTAAATTCTACTTTTGTGGGCAAGGTTATTGTTCATTTTGTAGTTTTAGACTGGAATACTTTGAATATTATTAGAGCCCTCTATTTGTAATCATTAGATCTTTTAAAGAAATGTGAAAAGTTGTAAACATTTTTAGAGAGAAAGTTACTTAATACCATCTTTTTTTAACCCAAAAAAGCTGTGGTGTGCTGTTGGAGTCAGTTTGTCAGGTGGGAAGACCAGAGACGGTGGCTCTGTGGTTGGAGCGAGTGTCTTTTACAAGGATGTTGCTGGTTTGGATGCAGAAGGCAGTGAACAGCGAAGTGCATCTCAGAGCAGTTTAGACAAGTTAGATCAGGAACTTAAGGTAAGTGCTTGCACTAGCATTTGACCCAGTTTCTGAGACTAATCGTTTAGCTCTTTGGTCTCAAACTTACTTCTGGGTCCAACTTCTTTTTTTTTTTTTTTTTTTATTATTATTATTATTTTTTTTTAAATTTTCTTTTTTTTTTTTTTTCCACACACACACACACACACTGCATTTTATTTTTACAAGAGATAAATAGACTGACACCAAGCATTGTACAAGGATGACCACAACAAAAGCAACAATGATTGCAATTACCAAACATGAAACACACTCATACTATGTCATAATATTGACATTCAGTCCAGTAATCCTCCACTGTAACAGCTCCTTTACTTTGCAGTGAAAATTGATTTGTATATTTGTATATTCTTTGCCTCTGAGTCCTTGTGGGTCCAACTTCTAATTGGGGTTACTACGCCCTTGCTTACTCCTCATCCCCCCCCCCTCTTTTAAATCAGTTTTACCGGAGTATATTTTACATACAATAAAATGTACACTCTAAATGGGTACAGTTCAAAGAGTTTTGACAAATGTATGCACCTATGTAACAATCATCACAGTCAAGATATAGAACAATTTTAACACTGATCTGCTTTAACTGCTAGTTTTTAGTCTGCTAATTATTGTTGAACAGTGGTTATACTTTCAGCCTTCCAAATAATCTGGAAATAAACTTGAAATAGTATTGTCCTTTACTGTAGTAGCACAGCCATATGGATATTTACACATACGTCTCATTTTAAACATTCATTTTCCTTACTTTGTCTATGCAGGAGCAGCAAAAGGAGTTAAAAAATCAAGAAGAATTATCCAGTCTAGTCTGGATCTGTACCAGCACTCATTCAGCTACAAAAGTTATCATTATTGATGCTGTCCAACCAGGCAACATCCTAGATAGTTTCACTGTTTGCAACTCTCATGTTCTGTGTATAGCAAGTGTACCAGGTAAGAGTACCATGCTCCTCTCTTCCCACCGTCCACAGCTCCTTACTGGCAGGAACCGACTGGTTACTGGAGATAGTTATGTACCACTCTCTCATGGAGTTTATCTTCTAGTTGGTGAAGACCAAAAATAAACTGGAAACAAATGACTAACAAAGATATTTTCAGATACTGTGAAGAAAATAAAACAATGGAAATTTGAGAAGATGAGTGGGTGGCAGAGGGCAAGGGGCTATTTAGATTGATTAGTAAGGGAAGGCCTTCTAAAGTTCTATATTAAATATTATGTGATGTTAAAACATTGGTTTAAAAATTAAAGGGAATTCCCTGGCGATCCAGTGGTTAGGACTCCGTGCTTCCATTGCAGGGGGCATGGGTTCCATCCTTGGTCGGGGAACTAAGATCCTGCATGCCACACGGTGCAGCCAAAAACAAAAAAAGAGGTTGATGTTATATCTACACAGTGGAATATTATTCAGCCATATTAAGGAATGAGATACTGATACATGCCATAACATGGATTAACCTTGGAAGCAACTCAGACACAAATATTGTATGATTCCACTTACATGAGCTATATAGACTAGGCAAATTCATAAAGACAGAATTAAATTAGAGATTACCAGTGGTAGGGGCTCAGGGAGCAGAGAGTTATTGTTTAATTGGTACAGATTTTGTATGTGGGTTGACAGAAAAGTTTTGGGCATAGCTGTGATGGCTGTACAACATTGTGAATGTAATTAATGCCACTGAATTGTACACCTAAAATGGTTAAAATGGCAAATTTTGTGTAGTATATATGTATATTTTACTACAAAAAATTTTTTTTAATGTGATAGGAATAAAAACAGCTTTCTAAATAAAGAGAACTGAAGAGATTTATTTTTTTATGGTAAATGCTTAGTTTTTAAATGCGTTACTAATATCTTAAGGCACTGTATACACCTAGGCTGTATTAATTTTATTTATTTGTTTGTTTGTTTATGGCTGCGTTGGGTCTTCGTTGCTGCATGTGGGCTTTCTCTAGTTGGCGGCGAGCGGGGGCTACTCTTCGTTGTGGTGCGCGGGCTTCTCGTTGTGGTGGCTTCTCTTGTTGCGGAGCACAGACTCTAGGCACCCGGGCTTCAGTAGTTGTGGCACTCGGGCTCAGTAGTCGTGGCTCGCAGGCTCAATAGTTGTGGTGCACAGACTTAGCTACTCCACAGCATGTGGGATCTTCCCGGACCAGGGATCGAACCCGTGTCCCCTGCATTGGCAGGCGGATTCTTAGCCACTGTGCCACCAGGGAAGTCCTGTATTAATTTTTAATAGTGGTGGAAGTTCATGTTTCAAATAGTAATAGAGATAATTAAAAAAATTTTTTTGCTACCTTGTCAGATATAATTAGATTTCATTGTTTTTAATTTCATTAGGTGGCTGCTTAAGAGCTCATATTAAGAACAGAAATGTCATTTCTGACATTTTCAGGTTTACTTTTGCTTGCGTTAATAGAAGTATTATCTTAATTTTTTAAGCTACTTTCTCAAATTGTGAATTGAGTTTAAATTAGTTTAAATAAAATTTAGTTACCATCTTGGCAGTGTATTTGAATAGCTCTTTGTCTCACCTGCACTCTTATTTCAAACCTGTTGTTGCTTTAATGGAGAAAATGCTATCTATAGGAGTTTACTGAGCTATTAAACAAAGGTTTATCTTGTTTTTCAGGAGCACGAGAAACAGACTACCCCGCAGGAGAAGAGCTTTCAGAATCCGGACAAGTAGACAAAGCGTCTTTATGTGGAAGCATGACAAGCAATAGCTCAGCAGAGACAGACAGCCTGTTGGGAGGCATCACGGTGGTTGGTTGTTCTGCAGAAGGTGTGACAGCAGCTGCCACTTCCCCTAGTACCAACGGAACATCTCCAGTGATAGAAAAACCACCAGGTATGTCTGTCCTCCTTAGATGTCATCTGTATAGAGTCTGAGCCTGTCCCAGATGCCTCATTATGGACTTAACTTAGACCTTAAAGTAACAAGGATGAAAGAACTTGAAAGAAGATCCAGTGATGAATGTTAAAAGAAATTAAGAATACTCAGTTTTATTATATAGTGTGGAGGAAAAGGGAGTAGTAGAGTGGAATTCTGTAGAGGGGGTTTGTGTGTGGGGAAATTATTGGAAGAAAAGCTCCAACTTAGGATAGTTAACATGTTTTATTTATTTTGTAGAAAAGGAAACAGAAAATAGTGAGGTTGATGAAAATGTTCCAACAGCAGAAGAAGCAACTGAAGCTACAGAAGGCAATGCAGGGTCAGCTGAAGATACCGTGGACATCTCCCAAACTGGCGTGTACACAGAGCATGTTTTTACAGATCCTTTGGGAGTTCAAATCCCAGAAGACCTCTCACCAGTATATCAGTCAAGGTATACAAATGGGTTAACAATTTAGGAAACCAGATAAGTGTACACATAAAAGGAACCAAAATGATCTCAAGCACTTATTCCAACTATGTCTTCATCTTTTCCTTCCATTGCATTCTCTCTAGACATGTTTTTTCCCCCATTTGTTCTCTATTCCTTCCAACTTAAAAAAATCTTGCTTATAAAGTATATTAGTCAAAATCTTCCCAGTCATTTTCTCTTTTGGTATGATTTTTTGTTAATTGTTGTACTCACTGTCTTCTATTCTGTTAATAACTCTCTGCCATTGTAATCCCTTCTCCTACTCTCACACCCACTCTATCAGTGAAATTGGCCATTTAAATTTAAATTTCCCATGTGGTTTTAATGACCTTTTAATTTAGATTTCTGGCAAACATTTTATTAGAAAACAATTTGTTTTAGACTCTTCCTTTGAAAAGAAGGCGCATTTAGCAAATTCTTTAATTTTCTTTCTTGCCTTCTCTAGGCCTTATAGAAAGCTGTTGGGAGTTTATCAAAACTGGAGTCTTTTTACAATTTAATGTTCTTCCTCTCAGTGAATAGAGCAACCAAGTGTCCATTAACATTTAATTGTTAATTTAAGAATAAAGTCATCTTTTTAGACTTACTGATTTGTTTGTCTGTTTTGAATTTGATATCCCAGTTATGCTTTTTTTTTTTTTAACTAAATGTCCTCTGACAGTCCAAAGAATGAAGGTTTTGGGGTAGAATACAAGCATGTTTCAGCTTATTAATTTATTTTAGCAAATTCTTTATAATTCACCCTCCTGTGTGTGTGTGTGTGTGTGTGTGTAGTTTTTAAAGAAACTATCTCTCCTCTTTCTCTTCCCACAGAAGAAACTCATAAAATTCAAAATAACTGTAAGGGAGAACCTTAACTATAGTCTGGATATTCACTACTATATTTCATCACTGTGTCTTAACTCCATTCTCTGTACCTTGAGCTTCCTAGTATCTTAATGTTACTTCTGGTACAATTGCTGAAATATATGTATTTATATTTCTTTCATTTCATTCTTATCTCTCCCTCCCCCCTGCACCCCATTGCCTTGCCTGTCTTCCTTCCTTCCCCACTTTCTCCCTCCCTCCCTCCCTCTCTCTTCTTCTCTTTCTTTTCTTTTCTTTCTTTCTTTCTTTCTTTCTCTCTCTCTCTTTTTGAAATGTTTAATATAAGCATTTAACTTTGGCTTTACTGGAATTTAGTGTTCGATTTTTTTATTTTTTTTTAAACTGTAAACTAAAACATAGAAATGATCAATCCCTGAAAACTGTAGCTAAACATATTCAGATTTTTTTTCTTTGTCTCACCTTTTCCAGTAATGACTCAGATGCATATAAAGATCAAATATCAGTATTACAAAATGAACAAGACCTGGTGAGAGAGGAAGCCCAGAAAATGAGTAGCCTTTTACCAACTATGTGGCTTGGAGCTCAGAATGGCTGGTAGGTGCCAACTCTTTTAATATTAGAAATCTTTAGTCTTTCATTTTTGCTTTTGAAATCAGAAGATAACTAAAATGTGGTACATACAAATACAAACAAAAAGTGCTTATTAAAGCAAAGAATTTTATATACATACAATTTTGAGGTTATGTTGCAACTACCTCATAAATTGGACTTTGACTTGCATTGGTTCTGAGTGGTAAACCATATGTTTGTCACAGGATGTTCCTTTTATATAATATTCTTGGAAAAAGAGGTAAATAAAACTTTAAAATCTGGGTGATCTAGAAATAGGAGATCCTGAACAACAAAAGGTTTATATAAGCTAGAGTGTGTTCAGGGAATATCAAGGATTAAACAATCTCTTTGGCTTCAGGAGGGCCCAACTGTAAACATAACTTCTAGGAAAACCAGGACAAATCAGAGTCTGAAAGCTTAGGAGATGATAACAAACATTATAGGACTTTGTAGTAGTGTGGGGAGTCTTACAAACTTGTGCTTTTCCTAAGGTTAAACAGGATCACTAGTACATCTTTTCCATAAAGGTCTCATACTACAAAATGAAGGTTTGGCATACTTTTTCTATGAAGGGTCACATAAGAAATATGTTAGGTTTTGTGGCCATATGATCTTTGTAGCAACTTCTCAACTATGCTGTTGTGGTGCAAAAGCAGCCACTGCATTGAAGTGAACTGGTGTGGCTATGTTCCAATAATAATAAAACTTATGAACACTGAATTTCATATGTCTCATATGTCATGAAATACTCTCCTTTTGATTTTCTTCCAACCATTAAAAAATGTAAAGACCATTTTTAGTTTGCATACTGTACTAAGACAGGTAGATGGCTAGATTTGGCTTATGGGCCTTAGTTTTCCACTCCCTGATATAAACCACTCTGTCATCAGAAAGCTCAGTATAGTAGAAAAGTAAGATTATTTTTTTTAAAAGGTTTATAGCCAAGGATTCTGAAGTATGGGGTAACCTGAAACTAACTAACCATGCGTTAGTTCTGGCTTTTCATTCTTTGTATGTTTCTGTTTGCTTAAGCAGCTTATTTCTCTGCTTTAGGCCCACCCTTACTCTCATTGTTGTTTTTTCCTAAAATTTTTATGTTACTTTTCTTTCCTTCTGAAAGAACTTTGTGTTCATTATTAGATATAAACAACTACTTGATGTTCCCTATGCCTTACCAGTCTTGATTTTGTTCTTGCAGTTTGTATGTCCATTCATCTGTAGCCCAGTGGAGGAAATGTCTCCATTCTATTAAACTTAAAGATTCGATTCTCAGTATTGTGTAAGTTTTATTTTAGAAATTCTTCCATTCAAAAATATGTATTTTGGTATAAACTAGATTCTAAGACTATTAAAGTTAACATGTGCTTCATGACTAAATCAGTATCCATATTTTTTTGTAACCCTCTTTATGAGTGAGATTGAAACTCTAACTAGGAAGTAAACCGGAGAACTTTAAGTATAAGAGAAAACTTGCCAGGTTGATTCCTCACCATACTGAGAGTTCTTTAGTACTTTGGGGGAGAAAACCAATTAAACCCCATTAATTTATATTTGTTTTAGAGTATTCTTTATACTTTGTGAATATGTTGATTGGGGCATTGATTTACTAGTCCTCTTCTGTATGTTGACTATCAAAAGTCAGTTTGTCTGTTAGGTCCACAGAGCTGACTCTGTTAGTTCTACTTGGGGTGTGTGTCTCTGGTCTGTGGACCTTTTGTTGGTAGTCTGTGATGAGAGGAGGAACTTGGGCTAGAAAGTGAAACAACTGAGTCACCACACATGATTTTTATTTAGTTGAGCTGACATTTTCATAGCAAGACTTTCTCAGTGAAGAAAAGAATGATGTTCATTTAGGTTCTCGTGTAAGCTCCTAATACATCACAGATTGGCCTTCTGAGAAACTCTGAACTAGCTCAGTAGCATGCAGTGTCTTCCGTATTCCCAAATGGAGAGTTCTAAAATCCCCATTCCTGTTTGCAGACATGTGAAAGGAATTGTGTTAGTGGCCCTGGCTGATGGTACCCTTGCAATCTTTCACAGAGGAGTTGGTGAGTTGTTATGAATATATAACATGTGTGCTAATTTGTTGCTTTGCAAGAGCATTTTCAAGCAGATTGGCTTCTTATATTTTAAAGAAATGATACTTAATAGGAGAAAGAATAAAGGTTTAAACTGAATACTAACCGTGTATGACATCAGTGAATATGTGAGTTCTTGCCTGCAGACATATGTTAATAGTATACCTCAGTGAAAACCTGTTTACCATAATGAGCAAATAGTCCTCATGGTCCTCTTGTATAATGTGCAATGGAGGTATTTGTTTTTCACTCATATACTTATTCAGTTAGGAGAAATTTAGTGAGAGGATATGTTTTCTTTTGCCCAGTATTTTTAAAATAATTTGCAACCACTTATATTCGGAATGTTTTTAAAAAGAATTTTTAGTTGGGTAAGGTTTAATCATTTTCATGTTACGTTCTTTATATTCTTCCGCTTTAAACCAGTGTTTCTACCATCTGCACACAGAAGGGTGGTGGTGTCAGAAAACTGCCTTGAGTGAATTAAATTAAGGGAATTGAGCATGTAACTCCTTGGTACATGTACCAAACAAAAGTGATATTTCATTTCCTACCTACTAGAATGGTAGATCAGGGAAATATTATAAAAACGTAGATCCACTAAATTCAGATTTTCACAAGGCTTTTCCCAAAGTCTCATGTCCTTTGGGGCCTCAAGAAATGTGAGGTAGATGATACGCAGGTGCTAGAGATTGCTGGTGAATGACTCCATAACAAAAAGAGAGGCCTCCGTTTTACCTTGTTCAGGCCCTTTATAGACTTTATCTGAGTTTAATCCTCACAGCAACTTACGAAGAAAATTCTATTGTCATCCTCACTTTATAGATGAGGAAACTGAGGCACAGAGTATTTTAGTCATTTGTTCATGGTCACTCAACTAGTGAGTAGAAGAACCTAGAAAAAATGGAATAATAAATATTTTGGTAAACTGAATCCAAAATTATATTGAACAAGATAAACAAAACACATTTACTAAGGATACATGTAAAGTCCTACATTTGGGTTCAGAAGAGTAGATGGAGGAGATATGTCTGAAGAGTGATATCAAACTCAATACGAGTTAACATCCTAAGCCTCATAGAAATTAGAGGCTGGTGATAATCCTGCTCCACTCTAGTAGATCAACATTAAATGGATCTGGACAAAGCAGAGTTAGGATGAAGGTTCCATAAACTGTGGTGTGCTTGGTTTTGAAAGGAGAAGACAGGGCAGTAACAATGAAGTGGGACTGGATTTATTCTGTGTTTCCATTAGGCAAAGCTATAGATTAATGAGTGGTTACATACAAGAAGGCAGGCAGACTTTAGCTAGGTATGGGGAATATTTTTAAGACAATTATAGCTTTCTTAAAATGGAACAGCTGCTTTGTGAGGTAGTATGTTTTCTTTCACTGAAATTGTTCAAGCAAAGCAAGCTTACAGTGGTTGGTTCTCATTTGTATGTATTTCTTTCATCAGTAAAATTATAGTATACATAATTCCTAAAGTGTTAGCAATGCATTGCCCTTGACTTCTACCCAAGAAGATACATCAAAATGCAAGTGAGCGAGAGCAGTATTATCCCCAAAATAACCTTAAATCCATTCTAATTCTTAAAATATTATTATAAAACAGGTAACTTATAACTGATTTATCACATCACTGCTGTTGAGAGCATGGGGATCCAGGTACTGGGTGACAGGTTGAACCATATGACCTTTGAGGTCTCTTCCAACTTTGCAGTTTATAGAACAAAAGAACTCAATGTCCGTAAATATACACTGAATACATGGTATCCGGGGGATGCTTCATCAATAAATTTAATTACACACCCAAATAGAATGTTTCTTGAATTAAAATTGAGTAAAAGGCGGTGTGCATAAACTAATCATCTGTTTCTTATTTTAAAGATGGGCAGTGGGATTTGTCAAACTATCACTTGTTAGATCTTGGACGACCTCACCATTCCATCCGATGCATGACTGTGGTACATGACAAAGTTTGGTGTGGCTATAGGAACAAAATTTATGTGGTTCAGCCAAAGGCCATGAAAATAGAGGCAAGTTAACCCATGTTTTCTGTACGTATTGAATTTGTATTACCTGAAGACCCTAAGACTTAATTATTTTCCTCTTTAGAAATTGTTATCTGAATCTGCGTGTTTTGGGGTGCTCCGGTGATCTCGTGGATGAGTTTTCAGCTTTCTGTGTTACTTTACTTCTCCTGCTGCTTTTGACTATGAGTAGGGGAAGTGGTTTTTTAAAAAGGAAGGAGGATTCACACGTGAATGACTAAATGTGTGTCTGAGTATCCGTAGATGCATACATGTATTATTTGAATACATGGTTCTTGAAATGTTTAGTTATGTAGAGGTGGTCTGAGAGCAGGGCTCTCAAGTCTCCCCCACCACTCAATGTGTATCCAGGCAAATCCATATATGTGTCACAGACTGAGGAATAATATTGCAGTGGGAATTTGTTGTAAAAACAAAAACCTCTTAGCATTAACATTGTTTTCTTAAAGTTTTGCCACAATATATAAACTTATTCTAATTGTTTAAGAAAAGAAAAACAGTAGGAAATTTTTAAGATGAAAATTCTTTCCCAGTTCTGTCCCAAATCCTGTTCCCAACCCTAGAAGTTCCATTTGGCGTTTATTTTTTAGATGTATTCCTTACATGCGGATATCTATACACACACGCAGCATTGTAGGTTCCTTTTTGTTTAATTATAAACAGGATCTTATTTTGTGTATTGCTCTGTAACAATACAAAATCCCGAGGTTAAATTCAATCTTTTTGTTGAATGCTGTTACATAGAATGGGTGTGTCAGCACTGCTTTCATAAGTTGATATCCTACACAGTGCTGAAATCCAACATCCTTTAGTTCTTCTTCATTTTGTTTTGCAGTCTAGGATAATAGCAATTGTGTATATAAGAGTAAACAATATTTAGGCTCCTCTTTTAATATATAGTCTGCCAAATTATTGTGCAAATTCGCACAGTTTTTAAACACGAACTCCTACATAATAAAAGTAACATTGTGATTGAACAATCTTTTCCAGAAATCATTTGATGCACACCCCAGGAAGGAGAGCCAAGTGCGGCAGCTTGCCTGGGTGGGTGATGGCGTGTGGGTCTCCATTCGTTTGGATTCCACACTCCGTCTCTATCATGCACACACTTATCAACATCTGCAGGATGTGGACATTGAGCCTTATGTAAGCAAAATGCTAGGTAAGCTTCTAAAGCATTTTATCTTTGTCAGTCAAAGAAAATGGTTTATTTTTAAATGGTCTCAAATGCTGGGTTGAACCAATGAGTAAGTTGCCTCAGGAATAGTGAGCTCTTGTCACTGAAGGTGTCAGGCAAATGCTCCATCTACCCTGTGGTTCTTGACAGAAACTTGGGATCATTTTTGACTCCTCTCTTGTTCCCCACATCTAATCCATCAGCAGGAGCTGTCAAGTCTTCCCCCAGAATATCTTAAATCAGTTACGTCTTTTGTTTTGTTTTGGCCACGCCATGCAGCTTTCGGGATCTTAGTTCCCCAACCAGACATTGAACCCAGGCCCTGGCAATGAAACTGCCGAGTCCTAACCACTGGACCACCAGGGAATTCCCTTAAATTAGTTACATCTTTACATCTACCACTATTGCCACAGGCCAGGTCACCATTCTTTCCTCCCCAGACGACTATGAGCCTCTTAGCTGGTCTTCCTATCTCCACTCCAGTCAGTTTTCTGGTTAGTAACCAGTGTGCAGATATCACTGTGACATACCTCCACTTACGTAATGCCAGCCACTCTCAGAATATTCTTGTCTTTAGGTGAGATGACATTTTGTGACATTATCAGAAGAACTTAAATGGTCTGGACCACTCTCCTTGCTCACTCTGTTCTGCCCACACTGACCTAAACTCAACAAGTTCTTTCCCATTTCAAGGCCCTCACATGTGCTGTATCCTCTGTCTGAGAAGTTTTTCTTAGTCCCTTTTACTTGGCTTTCAGGGCATAGCTTATGTGTCACATCCAGAAGAGACCTTTCCTGATCTCCCAGTTTTATTTAGGACCTCTTACACTTTCTCTTCATGGGCTTATCATTACTGTGGTTGTACCAGTATCGTACATACTGTCTCTCTCCCCCACAGAACTTAATCTTCGTGAAGGGCAGGGACTGTCTTTGGCTTGTTCCTTGCAGTATCCTTAGCGTCCCAATCCAGAGCTGTATGACTATTAGGGATGTCACAGATGATTTCTTGATGAAGAGAGGTTGAACTGCATCAGTGGTTTTTAACTTTTTTAGAGTCGTTGCCCTCAGTAAACCTGATGTGCCCTCTCCCTTGAATCAGCCATATATACACATAGACATAAACTAATTTCAGGAATATACTTTGCCCATGAGTTAAAGATATCTAGCTTAGACTATTTAAGGTTCCCTCTAACACTGTGATTCTATGATCACACTCTCATTTCTAGTAAGTAGAACTTATGAGTAACTAGATGCTGTTTGTCTTAAATGTATTATCTGTTTAATAATTTTGCCTCTCAAATCCCTGAAAATAAGATCAGTTTAAAAATTCCCTTGAAATAAAAAAGTGCGTTTTTTTCTCCCTAAATTACATGCATATGGTATCCTAAAATTTCTAAGCTGCTTTAGACCCAAATATATAAACAAGGAAAGAGTATAGGTTTTGTTAGCAAAGATTGTTTCTTACCTGTGCAAAGAAATTTAAGGCAAGCAAGAACTCTCTCAGTTTATAAAATGGAAGGACATTTAATTTCCCCAATCTAGTAAACTGTTTTTGTTGAGGTTTTTTTGTTTTGTTTTGTGTTTTGGTTTGTTTGGTTTGGTTTTGAAGCTCCTTAAGTAAATCCTGTATCGTATTTCCTGATCCCACAGCATCTTCCTTCTGAATGATAATGTAATGCCAGCCACTTTTAGAGTTTTCTTTTTCCATTAACCATGAATTGTCAGATAGATGATAAAGCCAAATGAGAGGTCGCCTTGATTGATGTGCACCTTCTTCAGGAAACATCCAACTCGCTCTGGTCACATTTCCTCTCTGCTGTATTAGTCCAGCTACTCTTAGGGACTTGGAACCTAAAACATCATCTGCTCTAGTTTCTCAATAAAATGTTTTCTCTCCCATCATACAGGTACTGGAAAACTGGGCTTCTCTTTTGTGAGGATCACAGCTCTTATGGTGTCTTGCAATCGTTTGTGGGTAGGGACGGGAAACGGTGTCATTATCTCCATCCCATTGACAGAGAGTAAGTACGTTTTTAGGTAACTGTCACAGGAGAGTCGTGGGGAACAGCCTTATCTGGAATTCAGGTAGAAGGAATTGTTTAGTTATTGGCAAATCTGTGGTAATTCAGAAAGTCAAACTGATGGCAGAGATCTAACTATTGTTCCTTCACTCTTTCTATGAAATGTATAGACTCTAGCAAGTACATCAGGACCAATATTTACAGTTAAAAGTTTTTCATTGTGAGAAACTCTTTCTCATTTCAGGAATCATGGTCCTATTTCATCTCAAATAATGGTTGATGTCCATTTTTTCTTTCAGCTTTATTGTACTAGTATCCAGAAACATTATCTAACTATCTAATATCCTAGTTTTCCATATCTCTGTGGCAGTTAGTTTAGGATATTCCATTTGGCTTAAGAGTTGTGGGAGAAGTTTCTTAGGAGGTCAGCAAATCCTTCCTGACATTGGAGACAAGCCATCTACCTCTATTTGAAAAGAATGTGAACAATATGTACATTGTATGTTTTTTATACTTGCTTCATTATTATTTTTGTGAACAAAATGTGCATTGTATGTTTTTCATATTATGTTCCATTACATTGATCATTCATTAAATAAGTGTTTTTGTGTTACAAAATTCATGGGCAGGGAATGATTTGAAAAAAAAGTGCCATAAGTCCATAAAATAAGTCAATAAATAAACACCTCAGAATTTTCAGGGGAAAGGAGGAGGACTGGATGGTGGTATATCTGGAGCCTTTAAAGAACCTAAATTCTTTTTTTTTGGCCACACCGCGAGGCTTGTGGGATCTTAGTTCCCCAGCCAGGCAGAGAACCCGTGCCCCTGGCAGTGGAAGCAAGGAGCCCTAACCACTTATAAATCTACATGTTTAGATCACTTCTTATATCTTAAGAGATTCCAGGATCCCCAGAGTTCATTTCAGTTCTTTATAGACGAGAGTTCCATTTTAGCATAGTTACTTGCACAGGATTTCTTAAAGAAAAGGGAGAAATATTAGCATTTAGAAAATGTTCCCCAGTAAGTTCTCATTCACTTAAATTGCTTTTAATTAAGAAAAGCAAAATCACAGTAAATAAAACTGTCCTTTTCGAGCAGAGATATTCTTTAGAGGCTTTGGTAAGAACTTTGTGTGTTTCTTGGTATTATACCAAGTTGGATTTTGTTAATTGAGTTAGGAGCTTTGAGCTCCTGAGTTGCCAGATAGAAGACGCTGAGAGTGGCATCTCATAGTAATCCTTCTCCTCCCTGTCATGCACCTCTCCATGTCCCCTTTCCTCCTTTCTCACTTTAGCCGTAATCCTCCACCAGGGACGTTTACTGGGGCTGAGGGGTAAGTGCAGATCCTGAACCACACTCTTCTTTCTGGCTTCTCATGGCCACCATGAGGCCATTCTCACGTCTCTAGATACCGTCTTGAATGTTCCTAAATGTCATCCACTTGCAGTCACTGCATTGCAGCAGGTGTTTTTTTGTTTTTGTTTTTTTTAATGTTTGTTACCTGGCCACCAAACTACTGCTCAGCAGCTTAGTCTATTTATCATCTTTTGCTGCAGCTGACCTTTCTTTCAGACTTTGTTTTCCCTCCAATAAAAACACGAAACATCTCTGAAAACTGTCCTTAATCTACATTGTTTACTCCTTTTACCAATCATGTTTCTTTCATTTACTTACTGGTCCATGGAATGGGGATGTTTTGTGAGTCTGGTCATTCTAAAATAATTCAGCAAACCATCAGTCTGGTGTAAATAAAAGCTACTCTATTGTACTGGATGGATCCTTTTAAACACAACTTTTTACCACCCCTCAAGGGAGATATTCTTACCACAAGGGAGAAAAAAATCAAAAGATAAACTATAAAAATTCTGCTAAAAAATATACCTATTTACTTTAAGCTATATAACCGGTTAGTTTTCTAAAATGAGGATTAAAAAACAAAACAGACATACCTAAGAAATCTTTTCTTTGGTTAACTAAAATGATTTTTTTTTTAATTAATAGATGTGTTTAAAAAGTAAACTTAGCTATTGCTAGACTGGCAAAATCCCCTACTCCATTTACTGAGAAACTTAAAAATAACTAGCATGCTATATATCTTTTTTTTTCCAGCTTTGTCTTGAGTTGGCATTGCTGCCCTTGTTTTATCTCAACTGGCTGTAGCTTTTAGATAATACCATAAGGATTAACCAGTAATCTATTGCATCATTACTGTTTTCTAGGGGAAAATATTTGGTGTTTGGTTTTCTATTGCAGCAAATAAAACCTCAGGAGCATCAGGAAATCGTCCTGGAAGTGTCATCCGTGTATATGGTGATGAAAACAGTGATAAAGTGACACCAGGGACATTTATACCCTATTGTTCAATGGCACATGCACAGCTTTGCTTCCATGGGCACAGGGATGCTGTGAAATTCTTTGTGGCAGTCCCAGGTGAGTTAGATTATTCTATTGAGAAGTTGTATGTCCGGTTGACTGTTGAACAATGTGCATTTGAACTGCACTGATCCACTTATACACAGATTTTTTTCAGTAGTGAACACTACAGTACTACATGATCCATGGTTGGTTGAATCTTTGGATGCAGATTGTGGACACAGAGGAACCATGAATATGGAGGGCTGACTATTAATTTCACTCAGATTTTTGACTGCGCAGAGGGTCAGTGCCCCAACCCCTGCATTATTCAAGGGCCAACTGTAATTGTCTGTCCCTTGGTTCCTCTACCTAGTCTAATGCTAAGTACTGAAATTACAGATAATTCTAATATAACGCATGAAATGTTCTATAACGGAGGTATGAATAAAGTGCTATAGAGATACTTGATAGAAGCTGTTTTGGAATCTCTCCTCTACCCCAAAAGCAAACCTGATTTTTATTTAGGAGACTTCTTTACTTTTGAAAAGCAGTGGTATTATTTTGTCACTGCAGAATACTGAAAATGGTTTTGGCCTCATAAAGGAGATTTCTAGAAAGAAGTCCCTATCATCAAGGCTATGTTCAGGAAGAGATGGAAAATGTGCTCTGATACCTTTAGCGCTGTGGCAAAGAACAGCAGGAGTCTGGGGGTCTGGGTCTTTACCACTTGCCTTGTTGTCTTGAGCAAATTGCTTAACCTCTGATACTCATTTCTTTGTTTCCTAAGTGGATGTGATTAATATCTGCTCTGCCAACCTCATTTGTTGTAAAGATTAATGAAAGGGCTTTGGGAACTATAAAGCACCATCCAGATGAAAGGTGGCAGTGATGACGTCCAGTGAAAAATGTTCTGTCCCTTGAGAATATTAAAGTGATGTTACTGATCATCTGTAAGCAGGACCTATGTTTTGGATTTTTTTCCCCTGTAAGGGGCAAGTTTAGGAGTTAGACAGAGTTCAAATCTGGCTTTGCCACACCAACTGTGTGATGTTGGACATGGTGGTATCTCAGTGTATTAGTCAGGGTTCTGCAGAGGAACAGAACCAATAGGGTATGTGCGCGTGCGTGCGTGCGTGCGTGTGTGTGTGTGTGTGTGTGTGTGTGTGTGTAAGAGAGAGAGAGCGAGCGCAAAGAGGGGGAGGGAGGGAGAGAGAGATTGATTTAATTTAAGGAATTGGTTCATGTGATTATGGGGGCTGGCAAGTCTGAAATCTGCAGGGAAGGCTGGCAGGCTGGAGGCCTAGGAAAGAGCTGATGTTTGCAGCTCAAGTGTAAAGGCAGCCCGGAGGCAGAATTCCCTTTTCCTTGAGGGACCTATCTTTTTCTCTTAAGGCCTTCAGCTGATTGGCCCACCCACATTATGGAGAGTAATCTGCTTTACTCAAAGTCCACTGATATAAATGTTCATTATTTCTAAAAAATACCTTCACAGCAGTATCTAGACTAGAGTTTGAGCAAATGTCTCAGCACCAGAGCCAAGACATTTGACACATAAAATTAGCCACTATAATTTTTCCCAAGGATGTTCCAAAGATTAAATGATTAAATGTATATAGTATAGGGTTGGCACATGGTACCCTAACCAATTATTCAGTATTCTTAACAACATGGTAATGAACTTCTTGAAATGTACATGTATATTTTTGTATAGTTATCGCCTTAGAATAAACTTCTAGATATGGATTTTTTTTTTTAATTTATTTTTTGGCTGCGTTGGGTCTTAGTTGTGGCACATGGGATCTTCCGTTGTGGCTCACGGGCTCTTGTTGCAATGTGCAGGCTTCTCTGTAGTTGTGGCGTTCGGGCTCTCTAGTTGTGGCATGCAGGCTCCAGAGTGTGTGGGCTCTGTATTTGTGGTGCAGGGGCTTCAGAGCATGTAGGCTCTGTAGTTGTGGCGTGCGGGCTCAGTAGTTGTGGCACATGGGCGCATGCCCTGTGGCATGTGGGATCTTAGTTCCCCGACCAGGGATTGAACCAGCGTCCCCTGCATTGCAAGACGGATTCTTAACCACTCGACCACCAGGGAAGTTTCTTTTCTTACTTTTTTTTTTTTTTTTTTTTTTAAATAATGCCATAGAGTCCCCTTTGAGTTTCCTTTATATTTCTCTAATCCCCTTCCCTTCCTTCTTTCCTGTCCATCTATAACCACTATCCCGAAGTTGACATGTATCCTTCTGCCCATGTTTTTGTATTTTTACTACATTGGAACATATCTATAAACAATATATAGTATTTTTTGTATTTTTAAGTCTTATGTTACATATATATTATTCTGCAACTTATTTCTCATTTTTGAGATTTGTTAATATTTATGCATAAAAATCTAGTTCATTCATTTAACTGTGGTATTCTAATATCTGAATAAATACGCTACCTTTTATCCATTCTCCTATAGATCAACTTCTAGGCTTTTTCTCTGTTTTCCCTCCACTATTAAAAAACAATACTGCAGTAGACCTTCTTGTGCATATGGGAGAGACTTTTCTGTTGGGTATAAATCTGGAAATGGAATTGGCAACATTGTTGTTTGTTGGCCAGTTGGCCCTAAGGATTAAACCATTCAGGATGGCCTTACTATCATACCACTGTGCTCTTGCTTCTGTGGCAAAACTAACTAGTCTGCTAACAGAAGTTATCTCTAGCAGGCTTGATTTCTTCTAGAGTATAATTGAATAATGCATGAATGAGGTACTGTGAAAATAAATCAAACTGTCCTATCCATGTCCAACATAAATTAATTGTTTATAAAGTGTTTCACATCATGGGACTATGTCCTGTTATCACCTAAAGGCATGGTCTGTGTGGTTTGACCAAAGGACAGCAGACCTGGCAAGAAAAAAATACCCCACACTCACAGAGGTTATAGTGTGAATGATATTTCAAGGTTTCTCTCTATCATTTCATGCTTAAAGATTCTACCTTAGAACTTAAATGTTAGAACAAATTACACATTACCCAGTAATTTTATTTGCATAGTCTAAATTAAAAATAAGATGTACTTTTCTTAAATATGAGGGAACCATGGATTTGAAGTCAATTCAAATATTAATTATGAATATCCAAATTCATAAGGCTTAAGTTGAAGACTTTTCTCAGTCTCTTACATTAAACACACATGTACCCTTCCAGGGGAGAGATCTTTCCACTACCCCTCAGATAAAACAATGTAGATTATAATAGTCTGAAGCAGGCAGCTAAGACCAGCCGAGCCATATACAGATTTCATACTGGATTCTGGACCAATTTCTGTTTTGGTACAAAATAGCTTTACTTGGATTTCAAACTGGGCTTTCATGACCTTTATAGATGTTTTCTGATCATGCAGAGGCTTCTTACATCCCCAGTACTTTGGCTGTATTAGAATGTACTTACCTTGTTCAGCTTTCTGAAAATATTCAGAAAAAATGAGTCTCTCCCACCCCAATCCTTGATAAGTAATATTCACTTCTGTTCCTGTATAAATAGGTCAAGTCATCAGCCCACAAAGTGGCAGCAGTGGCACAGATCTAACAGCTGACAGAGCAGGGCCATCTGCACAGGAGCCTGGCAGCCAGACACCCTTGAAGTCTATGCTTGTCATCAGTGGAGGAGAGGGCTACATTGACTTCCGAATGGGTAGGTCATTGGTTCTGGGGGCTTCATTTCCACTGTTCCGTGATGTGGATTTTCACCCACAGTAAACGAGAAACTCAGATACATGATTTCTAAGAGGTTTTCTTTGAACCCTTTACTTGGAAAATGATTTTATATTTCTTTTTTTCCTACTTTCATGATTTTTTTTTTCTTTTTATACCAAAGTGTGTTTATTTGAAGGAGCATTAGAAAATAGCAGGGTTTGGTCGTATGTTGAGGTATATGTGAAGAGCATATGGAGTCAGAGGCCTTGGGGAAATCATTCAACCTCCCAGAACCTCAGTTTCCTCACCTGCAGAGTGGAGAAATAAAAATACTTCATAAAGTGTTGTTTGTAGCCAAATTCATTTCATTTGTTCATTTTCTCACCTTATAAACAATAATTATCTACTGTGTACCTGTTAGCCTTGAGCTTGAGATACAAAAACAAATCAGACAAAGTCTCCCTCCAATAAATTATAGAACAATACAGAGATAGAAACATGTTAATAAATTACAGTGTTACAGATGCTCTGATGGGGAGTAGTCAGTTTTTCCTAGGGGTAGGGGAAGAAGGAAATCAAGAAATGATGCTTGAGATGACTCAGTACTGAAGAGCCTGAGTCTGAAGAATTGGGGTGGGGATGGTATGGGGAAGGCTGGGGAGACTGGCATTCCAACGTAAGAGGTAGCTTGACCAAGGCTTAGAAATGTGAAACCACCTTAGTTGAAGAAAAACTACTTAAAAATGACTGGAGCATGGAGTAGAAGCAAATATAAATTTGACCAGAGATAAATCTAGAAATGGAGGGAGGCCTTTACATACCTAATTAAGGAGTTTGCACTTTAAAGCAAAGGAAAATTATTGGAGGACTTTAAATAGAAGAGCAATATGATTATATGTGTGTGTAAATGGATTGGAGGTATAAGACTAGAGGTAGGCAATGGGTTAGGAAAAAATGAATGAGTAAGGTAGAAACGGTAGGAGTAGACTAGCACTACGATGGGGAATTGGTAACTAACAGGATGTGAAGGAAGAGGTAGTGATCCATTTACTTAGAGTTAATGACTATCAGAACAGAAGCAGCAGATCTGGAGGGAGTGGAATGAGGAGTTCTGTGTGGGACATGTTGACCTTGGAGTGCATGGAAGTTGGGAGTTATCTAGGTGGAAGATGTCCATTGGGCTTTTGGGTATAAGGGTTTCATGTCTCAGGAGGGAGGAATATGAGGACTACTGACGTGCAGTGGCACTAAAAGTCACAAGGGTTGATGAGTTCACCCAAGGAGAATATGTAGGGGCCAGAAGAAAAGGTTCTAGGATAGAACCCTGTTTTAATACTCCATTTAAAGAATCATTAGCGCTTATGAAGGGATCTAAGAAGGAATGGCCAGAGAGGTTTCAAAGAAAACACAGAGAACTGATGTTTGCGAAAGTGTAGTGCTTTGTAATCTGTAAAGCACTGTGATGTAAATTTATTTATTTGCCATAAATAAAGGAACCTTTTGGACTGGCCTAAAATCACAATGATTGAAAAAGTTTCTAAACGTAAGGCTTTAGAGAATATAATGTAGACTGGTGACTAATACTTTAGTTTTAATTCTGTTAAAAAAAAAAGAATATAAAATTTAGGGTCATATAAATGACAATGTGCCACATATAATTAGTATAAACTAAAATTTCTGATGCAGAAGGCTTGTTGACACATTTTTAAGGCAGGGCTTTTAATGTTAAGTTTAGGAACGGTGATGTCAGTAGGAATGGAGTCACTTCAAAGTGAACTGACTGTTGGTGCAGAATTCCTTTATAGAGATGGCCTTCACTCGGCTGGGTGATTTTTGGAACTTTTTCTTCGATTGCAACATGGTAGTCTGAACCATACTAAAGAGTATGTCAGTAAAATCTTTATGTGGTTTTTTCATTTCCACTGAAAGTTTCTTCCATTTTGGATCCTAAAAATAACATAAAAATTGCTTAACCAGGTTTGTCAGTATCTCTAGGTAATCCAGCCTGAAAAGCAGAATTTGTCTTAAAGCATAGGTTAATTTTAATACTAAGCGTACTTTTTTAAAATTGAATTTGATCTTTTTTTTGTTCCATTTCCTTTTTCATATCCTGTAATATTTTAACTATGAGAAATTGATCTCAGTAGTCTTTTTCAGAAGTGAGGCAGTGAAGATTGTGACTCATGGCATTTCTTTTACTGTGTTCTCTGAAATGGGCGTCAGACAAATTTTATGCATGCTGCTCATGGACTAAACCATGAGTCTGATGTACATCAGCCTGTATCTTCAAAATGCTTAACCGGAGTCTCCGTTTCATCCACCAGGTGATGAAGGTGGAGAATCAGAGCTTCTTGGAGAGGATCTTCCACTCGAACCTTCTGTCGCCAAAGCGGAAAGGAGTCACTTGATAGTGTGGCAAGTGATGTATGGTAGTGAGTGAACCCATAGGAAACAGGTGGCGACGGGGAAGCCATCTCTTCTGCATGGTTTATTTTCCCTTTTTCCCTTTATTTAATGCTCTCTTTGTGAAATAAGTTTCACCACATAATGTATGAGCATTTTTTTTCTGTTAACTATGCTATAAAATCTGTCCTACTGTAACAATACAGGAACTAGCTGTTTTACTGCACCAGTGTTATAGGCAATTTCAGTATATTATGAACAAATCAAAGAATGTTTACTTTCTGCAAACTGGTGAATTTTAGAAAGCAATCCAGTTGTGGTTTACTCTGCCACAGCTAATGTCACTTACTTCATTTGATGGGGTCACTTTTTAGCTATCACTAATAATGGAATTAATGGAAACACTTGATAAATGAAACTGTACCATTAAGTACAATAGTAAAGTTTTCCCCAATGTATTATAAAATTGACACAAACTAATAACAGGTAGATTATCAGGATTTATCTAAATGTCCCGAGAGGGCTAAACGCTAACTGTAAATTACTTTAACTTTCACTTTCAAATCTGACAAATCTTGTTTATATGGTATATAAAACTTTGTTTTCATCAGATTTTGCGGGGGGGGTTTTATATTAAAGAAATTAAGACTACACTATTTAAATAAAAGTTTCTTGTTTCTGACTTACTAGAGCTCTAAAGTTTATGAGGCCTGCTTCTCTGAATATTCTGTTTTTTTTGTTTGCTTGTTTGTTTGTTTTTGAGACTAGTCTCTCATTTTCATACTGACATGTTTGAAAGGTTTATTATTTATAAGGCTTAGAAGATACACTTCAGCAATGGGAGGATTTTTTTTAAGGAAATTGTGTTTTGGATTTCTTGTATCAATGGATGATGGTGGTTGGATGAGTTTTTTTCCGTGTAAAAAATTTACTTGTTTACCAGTTGTTCTTGGACTGCTCTTATCAGTTAGTAAGAGTAAAGCTGTAGTGGTGATGGAGTATGGCCTAATGAACTGAACAAGAGATTTAATTAGAAATGGTATTTTCTTTTGTTCTGTATAAAACTACACAACTGCCAGTACTTGATATTCTGTATGTAAATGGTATTTAAGCTTTTGTGCCCTTTTGAGATTAAAAGGCCATCCTCAATGAAGACTTTGAAGGAGAAGAAGACAAAGCCAAAATAGCATAAAGTAAAAGTTGACATTACAATCTTTTCACTCACAATGCCCATTTAAAAAATAGAGTCTGGGTATAATTGATTTTCTTGTTTAATAAGTTTTAAAAAACCATTATGCTGCAGTTTTTTTCCCTCTCAGTCTTCTTGAAAATTTATGATTTATCATTCTTAATCCATTACTTTAAGCAAAACTAAATATAAGTTTAAGCACTGTCTTAAAATATGAAGTTATTGGACAAAGGCCCCGCCAGTCATCGGAAGGACTACTTCAGGAAAAGGAAACAACAAAAGTCTCAGATTGTCTAAGCATCCTTAAGGACCAAGGACTTTTCTTTTGAACTGTAATGGAGAGATATTTGTAAAAAGTACTACCAGTGTCTTTTAAGCATATAGATGATTAGGCTAGATTATAAAGTACACGGGATTTAATGCGTCAGAGGAGGCCTTTGGATCCATTTGGCCACAGGTGTCTATAAGCACATTATGTACACAGTACAATTGTGGCCACTTTAGATGGCTAGGAGAAAAAAAACTCTTTTGGTAAAAGCTGTATTAAAAGGATAATTTTTTTACTTGAGCTACTTAGTCACTTTTTTCAGGGCACCAAAACTTAGGTCACTTTTCCATAGCTTATAAGCTATGTTTTATTTTATTTTATTTTATTTTATTTTATTTTATTTTATTTTATAAATCTGAGCCATTGTTGGCAATACCTTAAAAAAAAAACCACATTATTAAATATTTTGGAGGAATGTTGTATAAATTCACAAAAAAGAGACACCAAAGTGTTCGGGAATTTTAATCCCAAGAAGTAAACATCCCAGAGTCAGACCCCATGTACTGTTCGGTCTTTTACATGTTTCTATGACTGACTGTAATTTAGGAAATCAGGAGTTAAAGATGAAAAATGCAAACATGTTACAGTGGTTGTTTATTGCTCTTTTTAAGCTTACCGGCTTTAACTTAAGGAATATAGGTGTGTAGTTATTTTATCTAAAATTGTCAGATATCTGTGGCCCTGTTAACTTCAGGGACTAGAGAGTACAAAAATGTCTGTAAAATTTGTTTTAAGAGCTTGTCTTTATGTTTGTAATTTCAGTTAAATATTTTTTGCAGGTTGCTTTACTTCCACCTTTTCCCCAACAATAGGCTTATATTCTTGTAGCGTTCACTTTGGTCAAGGTGGTAGCCTTAGGAAGAAAATGCCAAAATGTAAGCTTCTTGCAAGCAGCGAGTGGTTGGTGTAATTGCCTGTAGCTACCACATCAGTGGTAAAGAAGAGGCTTGAGTACCTCAGGTTGGTATCTCCATGTAAAAAAAAAAATTACCCCTATTGGAAGAAATAAGGAATACCTGAGAATTTTCTCATTCTGTTACGTTTGGGTTATGTATGATGTTGAACCATGTGAAATTGCTGATGTTCAAACGTTGCTGATTTACAAAAATGACAGTATCATATACATCAACGTAATACTTACTGCTCAGTGCAGGTTAAAATCCCTGTGAGGCAAAGGGAGAATATTCTTTAGGAACTCAGTTTTGAGTGTTTTTTTCTAATTTGTGTGGATCTAAATTTTTTAAATAGGAATGAATATCTTAATAGCTGCAGCTTGTTGAGAGTGTAAAACATTTTGAATACAAAATATGCAGCACATAACTTTTCACATGAAGCGTGTTTGCATAGAAAAGGTTAAAATACATTCTCTCAGTTTCTGTGTTGTTCATTTCTTGTAAAGGTCTTCCTACGTGTGAGAATGGACCCTTTAACATAGGTTGCCTTAGTGACAAAACAAAGCAAAACAATTGTCTCATAATACTAACTGTCCTAAAGAACGTGTGTCTTGCAAATGCTGTGGAACTGAATATTTATTTCCTTGTGAGTATTATGACCATTACCAAAGGATTCAACCAGATTTAGGGCTCTTCTTAATTGATCATGTTGAGAAAGGGACTCGTTTTGGTCCCAGTTTGTACTAAGGGAATAGAAGAGAAGAGAGAATTAAATGTGGAAATCATAAATGCTTTTCTAACAGGGTTATGCTATTTTGTAACACTAAATGTCTTTTCTTTTCTTTTTAAAAAATTAAGTTTTTATTATTAATTTTGTCGTACATTTCTCAACACTTGAATATATTTTAGCCATTTTATGGTCTGAATTTGTGTTTTGTCCAGGACATTTTATTCAGAATTTTACTTGCCTCTATAATCTTCAAAATGGGTTCTAGAGGGTCCCACTTGCTGTTTCTTTAGAGGCTGATGCTTCATTTCTATGAGCAAAAAGCTCATTTAGCAATGTAGTTATTTCAGTATTTATTTCTATTATGGAATCCCTGGGGTTCGGAATGTAACTTTGTACATGAAATATATATAAATATGTATATGACATATGTATGAGGACTGTGTTTTGTTTTGTTTTTGCCTTTCCTAGAGGTCTGACCTCGATTTATATTTGAAAGTCCAATAATCGTCTCCCGTCAGACACGTCATCTCCAAGGGTCAGGACTGTCGCCACTTGGCACTGGCTGAGGGTGAGCAGTGAGCAATACATGAAGAACATGTCTGCTTGGCTCACGTGTTTAAGTGACATATGAATAATAGACAATAGGGCTTTCTAGAAATGTGGGCGAGCTGAGTAACAACCCACACATGATACCAAAGCATACCATTTGCTAGGTTACTCAGTAATAAGAAGCAGGCTGTAATGTAGATGTTAATAATATGGTGTGCTTATTGCGATCCATTTGCTTGGGAGAGACTCTGGAAGGAAGGATGATTATAAAACTAATCATGTGGTAGCACAATGTGAATCCATATTCAGTACAGTGGTATTTAGTCTAATGTCATGTGCTTTGTTTACAAGATTGTGGGGTTCTGACATGATAGTAAAAGTAGTCCTGACTGGCATGTGATAGGACAGTTCACTAGATGAAGGCACAGCCATCTGTCCAGTGAGGTTGGATGCTCTAGAATATAATGAATAGCCTGTCTCATTCCTACTTTACAGGACCTTACCTAACTGCCCCTTAGTCCTTTGGGGCCTGCCAAGTCACTGTTTTGGAAGCTGACTTTTTTTGAGCCTCATTTAATCATGTTCCTGATTCAGCCAGTCTCTAGTGAGAGACTAGGTTTAACAGCGCAGGACAGCGAACGTTCATATTAATTTTATTGAGGGAACGGACAGGAGCCCTGTAATCTTACCTGGAACTGTAGCCCTCACTCCCACCCAGTGGTGAGACTCTCTTTCAAAACTTAGTGGAAAGATACTGCCTAAACCTCCAAGCTCTTCGTCACCAGCCCCAAGGCCTCTCACACTCGGTGTGGGCACGAGAGCCCTGGTGACCACAAAAGCACGGACTCCATCTTCAGCAGTGGCCAATATGTTAGGAAAGGTATTGTAGTTAGGGAACTTCTCAGAATACCTTAAATATTTGGTAATTAATACAGTTCAGTTTTACAACTCACTTCCTTTAGAGACAGTGGTATAGTGGGAAAGAAGGCAGTAGACCTGAACAGGCCCTGCCCCTACTGTGACCCTCGGCCACTCAATTCAACACAGTACTCCACAGCCACCCACAAAGGCATGAAACGAACTACCCCAGACCTGTTGAATTGACTCTCTTATGGGCTCTGGACCCAGACATCTGTAAAGTTTCATAGGTAAGCATGATGTGTTGCTTAGGTTGAGGACTACTTCTTTAACATCTTTGGACCTTAGTTCTCATGTGTTAAAGGAGGGTTGATATATCCAGGTGATCTTAAAAAAATCCTAGCTCTAACCTTTCTGGTTCTGTGACCCTGGCTCTAATTTGCCTTGGTGTGTTGTCTATACAGACACCAACCATACCTGCTTGCAGGTCCAGGGTTGCCCAATCCCGGTGGAATTTGATTACTGTGAAAATCCAATTTATCAGAACGTCACTGTGCAAAAGGAGACAGTTTAGCTCCTTGCTTTTATGTCCAGGCAGAACATTGGCTCCCACCCACAGCCAGAAAGTAGTTATGGTTTGATTTGAGGCCTCAAGGGAGAAATGGACCAATAAGTCACAGCTCAGGGGGGGGCAGCAACTTCACAGAAAAGCTGCAGTTCTCAACCAGGCCAGGAGAGGGAGGTGTGGCCAGAATCAGCCAGGAGCTAGTTGCAGAATGAAATTATTTCCTTCTTCCTCTCACCTCAGGAGTATCAGATTCTACTAGTGTGTTTGGTAAAACAGTTACCCTGGTGATTCTGATCCTTCTATTGGGAATAGCTGCTTAAGAGGAACTCAAGCAGCCCAGCTGGATTCACAAACATCTGTTTTCCAGGAGCACAAAGCTTCTTCATTCTTAGCCATTTATTACCAGCACATGGTGATCTGCTAGCAGGTTCACCCCAGACTCAACCCAATGCTCTTTCCTTTTTGATTTATGGATAATTGAAGTTTAGGATACTTTGAACTTACTGCTACATTAAAAGCTTAAAGGGAATATTTCATCTCCATTCATTTGGTAAGGCTATTTTTTCCATAGAAAAAACTATAACCTTTTAGTTGTTATGACTAGCTTGCATATGCATAACATCTAATAATCTTCTCAAGGTGTTTACTCCATAAATTCACAGGTGATCCACAGAGCCACCCTTTGGAGTATATTATTGTCCTCAGGTGAACCAGAGGCCTAGCCACAGGAGGGGCCTTGCCCGTTGGTAAACAGGTCTAGCTGAGATAAGTGAAGTCCCAGGGTCCTCATATAACCAGAGGTATAACCAGACTAACTCCACACTAGAGGCTACTGCAAGTGTGTTGGGAAAAGTATTAGGTCTCAGATCAGGAGATTTGGGGTTAAGTCCTGAGCCTACCGTTCCCTAATTTTGCGACCCTTCACTAGTCACTTAACTATTCTGTTTCCTTACTATAAAAGGAGAGTAACATCCCCCAAAGGGTTCTTGTGATGGCTTAATGAAGTAATGGTGTGATGGCAGTCGGCACATTACCTACCCCCACTAGGCACTCAACAGCAGGCTTTGGCAGGCGGTCCCTACGTATCAGGTGTGTGAAGATGAGTAAGACACCTTCAAGGAGATTAGGGTAAGAGAGGAAAGTAGACACGAAAATGGTGAAGTGGAGTCAAGTATTATGGCCATTCGTTGAGGCATTAGCTGAAAAATGATACTGGTATGGTGTCTGCTTGGCTATTTTGTAATGTGGTAAAAACAAGGGGAAAACTGTCTTCAGTGCTTATGTAGTACAGAATATTCTTATTTCCAGTCTTTTTATCAGTGTTCTAGACCTTGGCTGTCCTAAAGGAGCTGTGTTAGGAAACAGAGTTACCTCAGGTCTATTGGACCTTTCAGGGAACGCCTTTCTCTCATGCCCCGACACTCCCCAGTTGAAGGGAAAGAAGTGTTCCATGAAAATTAAACACAGGAGGAGATCCATATTGTCTTTTTCATCTAAGAGTGCATTTCATTCCTGTGCAGGCACACCGAGGGACATGTTGAAACATGAAAACAGTGGTAAGCTTGACATTTTTAGATGCCGTCAGAACGTATTTTTTCAGTATCTGTTGCTCATAATGCTTTATGACAAGAATTAAACTCCTAGTCACTGCATATAAACAGGTAGAAAGAAGACATACAGGACTAAATAAAATATTAACATCTGATGCACAACAGGGTGTGGTATGGTGGCAAGGAGGATTATATGCTGTCTACATGATTAAGAAGCTTATGGGACTTCCCTGGTGGTCCAACGGTGAAAGACTTCACGGTCCCAATGCAGGAGGCCCGGGTTTGATCCCTGGTCAGGGAACTAGATCCACATGCCACAACTAAGAGCCCGCATGCCGCAACTAAAAGATCCCAAGTGCTGCAACTAAGACTTGGTGCAGCCAAATAAATAAACAAATAAATATTAAAAAACAAAACAAAACTAAGAGACTTAGCATTACTCCGCCCAAGGAAGATCACAAACCCTCATCTGTTAAGATTTTTGCGGGCCATCTCAGGTACAGATATTCCCCAAAGAGAGTGGAGCAGTCTTTCAAAAACTTGAGTTTTGGTCCTCAGGAGTATTGTAGTAATGATATATCATTCAAAGGATTGTTGGAAAGATTAAATGAGATAATGTACTACTCAACAGTAAACAAACATTGTGTCCTTTCCCCACTGAGGCCTCAATTTCTTTTCCTATTGTCCTTTCTCATTAAACTTACTTTTCTTTACCTTTGGCTAGACCAAAGTGACAAATCCTGGAGTGAATTTTCAGCTGCTGGCCTTTTGCTATATTTTGGCCCATTGTGCTTCTGTGGAAACAGGTGTTTATTCTGTAGGAAATCTACATTCCTATCTTGGAGAGTTTGCCCGGGGCTGTAAATAAGGAACTAGGAGCAAAAGTTTGGCATGTTCTTCACCAGAAAAGACTCCAATATTGATTCTAAGAGGCATCTCAAACATCCTTCCTTCCTGGAGGAGCCTGGCTGGAGATAAGCGGAAACTGGGCAGATGCCTCAAGGCAGACCTTGGCTGATTTAGAGACCCAGTCCTGGGCTTTTACCCAATTGAGGGTTTATCAGACTATTCTGCCCCATATTACGTCCATATTTCTGGGGCACCAAGGTGACAGCCCTTTCTTTGAAAGACCACTCTGGTGTGATATGATGGGAGCCAGAAAACATCTCAAAAGCCGAGTCTTCATAAAGAACCAAAGGTTCTAGCCTTTCCCTGCCACTGATCCATCAAAAGTCATCGCTCTCTCTGGACCCTCAGTTTTCCTTATCTGTAAAAGTTGGGACTTGGCTCAGATGAGCTCTAAGCCTCCTTCTAGGGTGATATTCTTTGAGGCTGGGTCATCTGTGCCATGTGCAGTTTGAGTTGTGTGGACTAGTAGCCTTCGTGCCCAGCCAGACCCTTAATGGAGGGAATTCGTGTAGCCTACACCACTCGGTGAAACCAACTGCTTTGATGCACCACTTTGTCCCTGTGCACCAGTGTGTCCCTGAGGCATCAAAGTATCACTCCCGTGAATGGAAGGAATATGTCTTATGAAGAAGAGAGACACTTGAGTTCTATGGGTCCTGAGCTTCCCTTGGGTGTCCATCTTTCCCTTCCTGAACCTGGGAACAGGTCTCCAAAAGTCTACTTTAGAATGTCAGCTGAGCCTTCAGAGAGTTTCTCCCTAGGGCCCTTTTATGGCATCACTTGGGGAAAAAAGAGAAAGGCTGAGAAGTGATGCTTAATTAGGGAGGATCCTTGGCTTCCCAGTACCACCCCCTCCCAGAGCAGAAAAGGGATGGGGGAACAGGAAATGAACTTGTTTGGGGAAGTGGCCTTGCTATGGAGAGGCTGGGCTCTGCTGCCCTTTGAACACAAGGTGGCGCTGTGGTGGGCTTAGCCTTCCAAAGGCTGCCGGCCTCTCATCCCTCCCCTTCATCCTCAGCAGGCTGTCCGTCCCAGCAAGGCAGGCCGGACCAGATCAAGGCGGGTGCCTACTGGGGGTCAAAGTGTACAGATAAGGTAAACTGGTTCACTTTACTAACAAGCAAGCAGAGGCCCAGAGTGGCTGTTATCCAACAGCAGAGATTGACTCTGAAGTGTTCCTTCTACTAGACTGTCTCTAGATTCTCATAGCCCTGAGTTCTCACTCCTTTCATTCACCAGGGGTAGGGAAAACACCGTTTCTGAGCCTCCCCAGCCAAGGCAACCTATAGCCCAGGAACCCAAAGGGAAGGCAGGTGGTCTAGAGCCTGGGACCCTGCTGAGGTGAGCAGGCGTTTTTATGGGTAAGAGAGAAACATTGGCCCAAAGGATTAAAGAAGGGAATTTTTGAAAGTATCCATACCGCCAATTTCTGGTTTTTGAAGTTGCAAAGGAATTTCTGCTACTTGCCACCTCTGAACAAGGGAAAAAGAAATGGCATGGAATCAGCTTAGTGAGTTGCTTCAATAAGAAACTTCATCCAAGGCTGATAATAAATAGGAGTTACATAACTCAGTAGGTCACAGCACCAACTAAGCCCTTTATAGGCCATCAATCCACATTTATTTCCTGGATTTTATAACCACTGCTGAAAAGGAAATGAGGAGGGCGTGAGGATTAGAGGGAGAGAATCTGTGTGACTGGACTAAATCTCCAATTGCCTCTCCTGCACACCAGCACTCAGTTAACTCTTGGAGGGGCTTGCTGAGTTACAGTGCGTCCAGACACTCTGGGCCTCGTGCCAGGAAACTCAGACCCCTGTCCCAAGCTGCTCTGAGTAGCCACGAGCTTTAGGCTGTCATTTTCTCTCCGGCCCTCATTTTTCTATTCTGGAAAATGTCAGGGGGTTGGGTGAGTTCAAGGTCCCTTTCTGCCCCCATGTTCTAAACATCAGGAGCAAAAGAGTGGAAATTAGGGCTTATTACCCCAACACCACCAGCAAATTTGCAAGAAGCTGTCGGATCCTCTTGATGGGGAAGGGGTATTGTGAGATACTACTGCATTAATGGAGGCAGGTGAGGGCCCCAAGGAGGGAGATAAGGCCGGCCAACACTGGTGGGGTGGGGGGGTGGGGGGGGTCACAGCTGCCCTGGATGGGGCAGGGAGTGCACAGGGTAAAGGACCCATACCACCTCCCCCTTGGCCTTCAAGTGCTATAAACCAGTCAGTGTGTGTGTGTGCACGCATGTGTGTGTGCGTGTGCACACACACACACACACACACACGGGTGAAATGGGAACGGGAGTAGCCACAGACCTGGAGAAGAGGGATATTTGCCATCCTCAAGCCTGGGGAGTTCAGTGCCTGAGAGGGCTCAGGGATGCTCCAGGGCCCTTGGGTGGATATGAGGGGCCGACAGGCCTCATACACAGTTTCTGTCGCTCACTCCCCCCTCTCCCTGCCTGGGGTCAGAGAGACAGCTCCTACCAACCACATACCACCCGGAGCTTGTCCATCTTTGCTCAGCTACCTGTGCCAAGCTACAGGCCAGATCCCACCATCTGGGAGCACCCAGGGTAAAGCCAGTTGAAGACGGGAAAAGCTTGGGAGAAAAACTTGGTTTGGGAGGGGAGGATGTCAGAAAGTTTGTGGCATTAGAGAGTGACAGGAAAGGGACTTCCCTGGTGGCGCAGTGGTTAAGAATCCGCCTGCCAATGCAGGGGACACGGGTGCAAGCCTGTCCCGCGAAGATCCCACATGCTGAGGAGCAGCTAAGCCCGTGTGCCACAACCACTAAGCCTGTGCTCTGGAGCCCACAAGCCACAACTACTGAGCCCACGTGCCTAGAGCCCGTGCTCCACAACAAGAGAAGCCATCGCGATGAGAAGCCCGCGCACCGCAACGAAGAGTAGCCCCCGCTCGCCGCAACTACAGAAAGCCTGTGCACAGCAACACAGACCCAACACAGCCAAAAATAAATAAATAAATTTATTTATTTATTAAAAAAAAAAAAAAAGTGACAGGAAAGCTGGAAGCTGGAACAGCCAGAGGGATGAGGGTCCTTGGAAGGAACTTTTGGTGAGCAGCTTGAGCCTAGAACTTTCATGATGGGATCACCCCTTGAGCAGGAAGCCCATAAGTGTTTCACCAGAGAGAATTCCCTGGGGGTCCAGTGGTTAGGACTCTGCACTTTCACTGATGAGGGCCCAGGTTCGATCCCTGGTTGAGGAAGTAAGATCCCACAAGCCTAGCAGCGCAGCCAAAAGAAAAGGAAAAAAACAGTGTTTCCCCAGGAAAGAGATTCCTGTGGCAGGAGGCAGCTCTGACCTGGAGACTCAGAACACATCCTTCGTTAGGCCCTTTCAATTGTGCTCACTCAGTCGGAAGTTCTTCGGTCTCCTCTTTCCCCTCTTCTCGGTGTGTTGCCCTTCCCCCACTGCTGCTGCTTCCTTTTTGAGAACAGCTGCGTGTCTGGGCTTGTCCTGGAGTCTGGATTTCCAGACTCAGAAACCCCACCCCCACCTTGGCCTACTGCCATCAGTGAGGTTTGGAAGGTGGTGGTGTCCCCCATTGAACAGGTGCCTTAAACTGAGACCCAGAGAAGGAGGGTGTGATTTTAATCCCCCAGGTCCCCCAGACCCCACAAATGAGCAGTGCCAGAAGGGGTCTCAGGGTCCCATCTTTGTCAACTGGCCTGACCCTTCCACCCCCATCAGAGCCATAATCCGATAATCTATCATGCTTGAGCTGGTAGACCAGCAAAGCAGAGCTCAGGGGCCAGGGTGTGGGGATTCTGATCTGGGTTCACCAGTCCCATCCCAGAGGAGAAGGTGATGACTTACTTGGGACCGATTTTTGTAGAGGAGACAATTGACCCCTCGGCTGTTAAGGCTGAAGGAGAGCCAGGTGCCAGCTGAGGTGAGTGGCAGGGAGGGCTGGCCGGATCCTTGACTCTACTTCACTGCAGCCTCTGCGCGGGGCTGCTTCTAAACAAATCTCCCTCCCTGCTGGGCATCTGCTGGGTCTGAGGACAGCTTGGAGGCGGTGTTTTTTGCCTCCTATCCTCTCCCATCTCTCTGCCTCACAGACTGAAGTGAAAGGGGTGGGTCACAGGGAGACTTGATGAGCCCAAGGGCTGAGAGGCACGGGTGCAATGGCAAGTGTCCCGTTTTCCCTACGGAACTCACTTGCCGAAACAGTGGGCTTCTCCTGCAGAGCCTGCTTTCTGTTTGTTGAAAGGGTTTGCAAGTGAGCACCAGGCTGTTCTAGAAACACTGCCTCAGGCTGTGTGGGGCAGAAACACCCAGATCAATTCAGAAAGATCAATTCTCATGTGAGGGGGTGTGCCCACCAGCAAGGGTATCCCAGGCCAAGAAAAGGCCTCAGCAAAGAAAGGTCCCTTGCAGACATGGAGCAGGAGCTAGGTCCAGTCCTGGTTCTTCACATGCATTGTTTCCCTCAATCATCAAGGCAGCTGTGAGGCAAGGGTTTCCCCTGCTGGACAGATGGCTCTTAGACCAGGGTTTCTCAATCTGGGCACTGTTGACGTTGGGCTGGATAATCCTCTGTCGTGTGGTCTGTGCTGTGCATTATGGGATATTTAGCAGCATCCTTGGCTGCTAAATATCTACCCACTAAATGCCAGGAGGACATGCACACCACCCCTCCCCAGTTATAACAACCAAAACTGTCTCCAGGCATTGCCAGATGTCCTCGGGAACAAAACTACCCCTCTTCCAGAGCCACCGTCTTAGACAGTACGTGTCCAAGGGCCCTAGGATAGGCCCACGTTTGAACCTGGGTCATCTGCTTTTCTTGCTGCTGCTCCTTTGTGGGGAAAAGTCCCTTTGAGGGACTTCCCTGGTGGCTCAGTGGTTAAGAATCCGCCTGCAAATGCAGGGGACACGGGTTCGAGCCCTGGTCCGGGAAGATCCCACAGGCCGCGGACTAAGCCCGTGCGCCACAACTACTGAGCCCGTGCTCTAGAGCCCGTGAGCCACAACTACTGAAGCCGGCGCACCTAGAGCCCGTGCTCCACAAAAAGAGACGCCACCGCAATGAGAAGCCAGCGCACCACAATGAAGAGTAGCCCCCACTCGCAGCGACTAGAGAAAGCCTGCACGCAGCAACGAAGACCCGACGCAGCCAAAAATAAATAAATTTATTAAAAAATTAAGAAGTCCCTTTGAAAATCTCTTCCCAGAACAAGGCTCCCACCTTCAATTTTAATGAGGCTGTGGATGCCAGGTGCCCATTTGTGCCTAGACGAGAAGCTGGCTGAATCAGCCTGCCCTCCCTCTGACCCCCAAGCGAAGTCCCCAGGGGCCTGGAGGTGGGGTGGGTGTGAGTCGGCAGAGCGACGTGAGGGCGGGGTTGCAAGAGTAGGAGCCTGCCCTCCTCTGACCTCTGCTGTATGGCCACAGCTCTGCATGTCCAGCAGCCCCGAGGAGGCCAGGTCAACGTGCCGGACCTCACTCAGCACCTTGCAGATGGGTCGCCCTGACTCACAGCCACTGGATGTGATCTGTAGTCGTCTCATCCCAGAAAATATTTGCTATGTCTGAGTGACCTCAACTCTTACCAGGCATACCTGCCCCTGAAGGAGGCAGGTGGGTCCAGTGAACTCAGAAGGTGGCCTTTGGTTCTGCGTTTAGAACATGATGATGGGGGCGGTGGTGGAGGAGCTTCAAGACTCCAGGAGCTTCCACTCGCCCTGCACTGTAGCGTGCTGTAAAGGCACTTGGAACTCAGTGCCAGACATTAGCTCTCATTCCAGCCTCTGACCTCAGTTTACTTGTTTAAACTGGAGAAGTTGGACTGGATGGATGATCTCTAATATTTCACATGCATTGAGCATTTCCTAGGGGATAGGCTCTTTATGTACATTCCGTCGTCTAATTTCTGCAATGCTCTGTGAGGTGGGGACTGTAATTATTATCCTCATTTTACAACTGAGGAAGCTGAGCTCAGAGAAGATAAGTAACTTGCCCAAGGTCACACAGCGAGTAAGTGGAGGACCAGTCACATACCCAGGTCTGACCCAGAGGCATTGTTGAGGATGGGCAACAGCTCAGGCGATAGGCCGACTAACTGGGGCAGCGGCCACGAGTACCAGGGAGAAGGGTGTTGAGTGACCTGCAGAGTGAGGAGGGGCAGGACCAGGCGCCCAGCCCAGTGCGGGGAGGAGTGGAAGATGACTCGGAGGCTCGAGGTTCAGGGCCTGAGGGACTGGGAGGGTGGTGACGCTATTAATAGAAACAGGGAAGTCAGGAGGAGGAGCAGTTTCAGGGCTAGCAGATGAGTGCGTTCTTAGACATGTTGAAGCTGATTTGCCAACAGTGGGACCTTTAGGCCTAGATCCAGCCACAGTTCAATTAGGAAAAATCAGCACATCCAAAAATACTTCCAAATGCCAACAGCTCTCTTACCAAAATCAAATCCCTAAACCTTGCACACCCCGGAGTTCCCCAGCCACTGCTCTGGGCTGAGGCTCAGGGTTGGGTCTGCAGTAGCCCAAGTTTAAGTCCCCCACTAACCACTGGGGGTCGCCACTGGTGCACAGACCACGGTGCAGCTGCCCAGGGCTTGCCCGCTGGAGGGTGGACCTGGCGGGACGCACATCGGGTTTTAGGGAGCCGCCACCCCCCCACCCCCGGTAGGGAGGGTGGAGTTCTCATCCTCCTTTTTAGGCGTGGGAGGGAGAGGGGCTCACAAGATGCTGAGCCGCTGCTTCTCCCCAGGCCCCCAGGCATCGGCAATGCCATATCATGGGAATTTCTGATTAACCTCCAATCAAATATGGTTGACCTTAGAACCGGGAAGAGGGAGAGGCAGTGGACCCCCTTCCCTGCGTGTACACTGGGCTCTCGGTCCCTGGCCTGGAGGACGCCGTGCCCAGGGCACTGGGGTGGCAGAGCCCGGGGAGCAGGATCCCAGCTGTTCCAAACCACCCTTCTCCCCTGACATTTGCGTCAGCAGCTCTGCCCTTTGACTTTTAATTCCCGGGAGTGGAGGGTGGAGGCAACCTTGGCGATCAGGACTAATTATTTGCAGTTCGACTGAGCCAGCAGTTTATTGGGGTTTGGCCTGGCTGCCTGCCCTCTTCTCTGCCTCCCACCCCTGGGTTTATGGTCTTGGTCTCCTTCGGAAGCTGGGAAGAAAGGAGGGCAGGAGTGCTCCCACCTGGGAGGCACCCACTTCCTCTGTCCCCTGAGTCTCCTGATCTCAGACACAGCCTGTGGGAAATGACGCCTATAAAAGCACTGACAGACCCCAGACGGAGGCAGTGCCCCCGCGCTCACACCCAGCCCAGGCCGGCGCCCCTCGGCCCCCCTCCAGCTCCAGTCAGGACTTGTTAGGACATGTCCCTGGGCCTCGGCCAGGCCAGGAGGCACTGCCTCCCAGCTGCCTGGGTTTAGCGGGTACAGGGCTCAGCGCGGGTGGGGTTGGGTAGGCATCTCGAAGCTGGTGCAGCTCCCCGGGCCCGGAGTCCCCCATCGGTGTCCTGGGTCCCTCTATATTTGGCCTTGGCATTACCAGTGTGCCCTCTCTGAGAGGCAGGCAGCCAGCCTGACCCATGACGTCTACTCCAGGGCTTGGGCTATTTTGGAACCAGCCTTGAGACGGCTGGGGAAGGCAGGGGTGAGGTTTAGGGGAACATTTGTGCCTGTCTCTGGACCACAGAAGAAGCTGAGGGTGTGTGGCATGGAGAATTAGCCCCGAGGCCTTTCTCAGAATTCCCTGTGCGTTACTCAAATGTCCCTTCTGCTCAGGTTTCCTGGGGATACCTGGGCTCGGGGGCTGCGAGGCTGAGTCTGGGCAGGAACCCCGCCGAGCCCCTTCTCCCCCCTGGGCTTTTCCAGCTGTTCAGATATCATCCCTCAATTAAAAAACAACTTCTATGCCAGGTCCCACCAAGAACTAGGAGCTGGCTCAGTGGCTCCCAGTCTTAGGATTTCTCAGGTCACTAATATTTCCAAAACAACAATTTAGATTCTGACATGGTCACCAGTTTTTCATTTTGCTGAGTTAAGGACATTAAAAGGAAATGTCAAAGGAAGGGTCCTTTTAAACACACAGACAAACACACACACACACGAAAATACACAACTCAGGTAAGAGGACAGTCCTTCAGATTGAGTAGGTTGACCTGTATGAAAACCCCACTATATTGTCCTTATTTTTCTCATTTTGCCACAAGCAGATGGGAACATGGCAACAGTTGGTACAGGGCTCATGTTCCAGGAACCGCTGGTTCTTTCCACCCCTCTGCTGGGCCCAATGCCGAGGGCAGTGGGGACCCCTCCCCAGCACCTATCTCCAGCTCTCTTCTGCAGCAGTCACTTTTGCTTCTTTACATCTTCCCCACCATCCCAGCCCCCAATATTTGCAGAAGGGGAGGATGGGGAACAGTGTTCACACAGCCCCAGATGAAAAGAGCACATTGTCTGGTCTCAGTGCGGGGAATGGGGCAGGCTTGCCTCTGGAGAAGTCGGATGATCACCACGCTCCTCCGGGAAGGGCTGCTGCTGTGGAAGGAGCGGGTCTGGACGGGGGTCAGGAAGGCTGGGTGGCTGCTACTTCCTGGCCGTGAGAGCTGAGACTAGTCCCAGAACCTCCTGTGCTTCAGTTTCTGGTTCCAACAAATGGGTATATAAACTCCTCATCACAGGGCAGGTGTGAGGATTAAATGAGAGAATGCTTGTGAAAGTACTTTATGAACTATAAGGCATAGGCAGGGGTAGTTTATTATTATTATTATTATGAGAAACTAGTAAATGGCTGAAGAAGCAGCACCCCAAAAGGTGATCTCAGCTTCTGGGTACAAAGATGGTACTCACACCCACCCCTGGGTCTGTGACCTTGGGGCCCCTCTAACCCCACAAAGGAGCAGCGCAAGCCTGATCCCTGTGAGTCAAGGCGGCCTGGCCTGGACCGAGGCGATGTGCTCAAAATAGGGCCCAGCCTCTCACCTGTGCTTAGAGAAAGGCTTCTGATTACTTGTGGTGGCCGCACTGCATGGTGAGTGATGTCTACTGTCCCCCAAATTGTAGAGAAGTATGTGGAGGGCCTGAGGATTCAGAGAAGGTCCAATGCCTAAACTTCAAGGCCTTCACAGAGGAGCAGTTTGAAGGGCCACCCCTGCCGCCGTCCCGTGTCACGGTGGGGTGGCGTGGGAGACTCACCGACCCACGTTTCTAGGCCACTTCCACCACTTAATCTAGCTGCATGGCTTCAGACACTCCCATCCCTTTGCCTCTCTGAGCCTCAGTTTCCTCATCTGCAAAAGAGGAATAAGAGTCCTTACCTCATGGGGTTGCTGTAAGCTTATGGGACGGCTTGTGAAAGGCCCTGGAGGGGGCTCGGTGCTCCAGGGTCCCCCTCCCCGCCTTCCTGGGAGACCCTGGCATAACCACGCCCCCCACAAAGGGAACCAAGGGGTCCCCAAGAAGTGTGAGCCTGGGGCTGGGCTGCTGCTCCCACCCAGAGTGGGTCCCCAGGCCTTGCTCCAAACAGGGGCCAGTGGGGCAGGTTTCCTCACTCCAGCCAGGCCCAGCTCCCCACCCCCTCCCCAGCAGCCAGTTGTCACGAAGTCATTGTCACCTGCCCCAGCCTGTACCCCTACCCCTGCCTCTGTGCTGACATCTCATTTGGCAAAGAGGTTGGAAAAGCTGCTGACTCTTCCAGACCCTGAGTTCATTGACTGGTCAGGGCCCATCGGCCACAGGCTGACCGTGTGGGCAGAGGGAGTTTGCAGAGCAAGGGAATGCCCGCCAGGCTTTCATCCTGCGCCTCAAGCTAAGCCCAGCCAAGACACACACTGACCTCCATGTGCACACCTGGACCGACACGAGCGACCCCACACACTCCGCACTCGCACACACACTATCCCATCTCCTCCCCCATGTAAACAGTTATACCCACACACCAAGACATACACACCCTTCTGCGCACGTGCTTTATACAGCCACCGGCCCACCAGGCACACTCCCACACACGCGGCTGCAAGCATGTCCCGCACGCTCACACAGGCAACGTGTGCACGGTACTTCTGCACACATGGTGTGGGGGGCTGGCCAGCACTGGCTACCCACGGCCACTTGGCCACACCCGACTCCTCTGCTGGCCTCTGCCCTGCGCTTCATCGGGCAAGGGGAACACTCGCAGGCTGAGCCTGACTCGGAGTGGAGGATCTCTGAGTCCCTAGAACAGGACCCCAGGCAGCCAGACCCTTTCATTCCTACCTGTGGAAATTGTGGCCCAGAGAGGGCAAGGAGATGGTGAAGTCACACAGCCCAAGTTCTTCCAAGTGCTTCCAAGTGTCTGTGAGCATGGCAGAAAAGGAAGGAAGCATCCAGAACCCTTCCTCCCTCACTGCTGGCCTCTTCAAACCTCCTGACTCAGTTCCTCTCTGCACTGGGCAGAGCCAGCTTCTCAGCTAGTCCCAGTCCTGTGGCTTCCTCCAGGACGACCACCGTGACTGCGCACTGTGTGAGACCTCACCCTCTGCCCTGGGTGCAAGGTCATTTGAAGCGGTGTTGGGGAGGGCGCCCACTAATGAGACAAATCCTTCGTAGCTTGGGATGTTACACACACTTGGCCTTGGCCACCTGCAGTCCCACAGCGCCCTCAGCCTGGCCCTCTCACTCCCTGACCCTGTCTCCCTCCCTGGGCCTCAAGACCCTCAGCAGCTGCCTGGACTACGGCTCCATCAAGAGACCCCAGGCTCCTGGGAGTCAGTGACTCTGTCCCCTAGACTATACCGCTCCACAAGGGTACGAGTTTCTGCCTGGAACGGTGCCTGGCACCTAGTAAATGCTCAGCAAAAATGTGTTGAATGAATAGGCCAATCTCCCCATCCCCAACCTCCTTTTACAATGGCTACTCAGGGTCAAAATTCGGACGTCTTTCATCTGGGTGCTTCCCTGTCAGCCAGGAGCGGGGGATCTGCCATGTATGGCTGTGTGACCCTGGACCAGTCACATCCCCCTCTGAGCGTCGGCTGCCATCTAGGAAGGGGGGCCCCTGCTGGGGAGAATGCTGTTTGTCTTGTGTGACTCCAGAAACGTTTGGGAGGAGGGGGTCCAGTCCCCAGTGCTGCCTCCTTCCCACTGGCTTTGAAGGGGGCACCCCTGTGGGCAGGCCCAGGCCGGGGAGGGGGGTGAGCCTGCAGTGCCTGACTCCGGGCCGACATCCTGCTTCCTGCGGCCCCGCGGTGAGGCCCGGCGCCCGGGAGGCACACAGAGGGGTATTTGTTCTCAGTGGGCGGCGAGCGAGGAGATGCTAATCGCTCCGGATCGCTGGGCTCCAGCTGGAGGTCAGGAGGTAACGCGACCCGCGGTGGTTATTTATAACCTCACTGGCGGCCATGGCGGAGGGCAGCGCTGGATCCGCGCCCCTCCCCGGGCTGCCGCTCGGCTAGGACTGATTACTGCCCTCCCCCGTCCTGACTGTGGCAACCTGAGCCCCTAGAGCCCTGATGTGGTGACCACTGGGGGCTAAGTACAAGGTCAGATGAGGTCCCTGGGCTTCCCTTGCCCTTGGGTGCAGGGAGGCAGGTGCCCTGCTCCCTGTCCTCTGCTGGAGATGGGGGTTGTGATGGAGGCACTGAAGTGTGACAGCCGCTCCTGCCAGGCTGCCCCTAGAGGGATGGGAGGGCGCCACGAGGCTGCCAGACAGAATGCAAGGACCCAGGCGGCCTGTGCTGTGTTCTGCCCTCCCACACAAAGCATGCCCCCTGCCCCCAGCCCCCAGTCCCAGCCCTGCTTCACAGCTGGTGGCTGGTGGCAGGGAGGCCCAGAATAACCCAGCCAGGGAGGGACAGCCTGTAGCCCCCCAGAGCCCTGCTTCTAGGTCCTAAATTGTGATGGTGGGAATTGACCCCAGAGCTCTGGGCATCCTCTAGGCTTGATGGAAACAGAATCTCTGAGTCTGGGGGTTGGGTGTCTCAGAGACTGGAGGGGAACTCTGGAGGCCCTGGTGAGAGGCCAGTACACCAGGGACCCTGGACACCTGCACTCTACCTCCCTTTGGACAGAAAAGAGAGGCGGATTTCACTCATTCCAGGATGCATGCCCTTTTCTTCCCTTAACATTTTTACTGGAGTTAAACATACATACAGAAAATTGTAAAGCTCAAAAGTGTACAACTGGATGAATTTGCACAAGCTGAGCATGCCTATGGAACCAGCACTCAGATCAAAAAACTGCACCTCACCAGCACCCAGAATCCCCCTCAGGACACCTTCACTTACTATCCCCAGAGTTAAACTAACCCCCTAGGCCTGCTTCTAAACTGTACACACTAACTGTCCAGAAACGGAGCCATACAGCATGTGCTCTTTTGTGTCTAGTTTCTTTTGCCCAATATTATGTTTTATTTAAGTCTTCTTAAGTCCTCATGGCTGGTAGCTCAACACCAAGTGACCCTATCATAACATTTTCACCCATTCTACGGCTGGTGGACGTTTGGGTAGGTTCCAGTTCCCGGCTGCCATGAACACTCTAGTCTTGATCTATTGTGACTACAAGGCCGCATCTCTGTTGGGTACGAGGGCAAAGGGTGTGCATCTCTTCAGCTTTGGAAGATACAGGAAGTGTTACTTTTTAATCAACACTTTAATAAGAATGATTTTTCAAGGTTAGTTTTTGTTTTTCATTCTAAACATTGAGGGATGTACCTTATTTTTTAAAACTGGAAAATACAGAAACAGAGAAAAGAAGAAATCACTCCAAGCTACTACTTGGAGTCAACCATTCAGCCAAACAGTTAATGGATGTTTCCTAAGAGCCTCTTCTGCGTCAGGCCCTGGAGCAGAGAGACCCAGTCCTGCCCACGGAGCCTAGGGTCTGGCGCCAGGTCAGCAGTGGTGACGCCAAGGGATAGACCAGGGGCCTCGGCATCCGCCCTGGTCTCCTCCTTCCATGGTCTCCCCTCCACCGCCCCCCTCACCCATCACAGCCACTCTTGGCAAACATCCAAACAGGTCAGCCAGCTTGCCGTGCAAACAGGACTCAAGACAGAGCCCTGAGAACTCAAAGTGGGAAGGCAGGATGACAGTTACACCACTAATTGCAGTCACTGAAGAAGAGGGCTGTGGAGAGGAGGGGGGGTGGGAGGGCACCATGGGGCCGATCCCCCACAGGAGCTCAAAGGAAGGAGGGCCCGGGTCGTGGGTGGGGGGCGGCTGGAGAGGAGGTGGGGCTAGAGGCAGATGCATCCAGACTTTGGACTTTATCCTGAGGACCACAGACGGAATTTAAGCAGGGGCAGGGAAGAGGCCTGATGCGCTTGTAAGACCACTCTGGGTTCCTGTGCAAGCTTTGAGGCTTTGAGCTGATGAGCAAGGGGGCAACGGGGCCGGACAAGAGGGGGACTGAGGAGATGTCTTGGAGGTGACCTGTAGGATCTGGGGCCTGGCTGGCTGGAAGGCTTAGGGGAGGAGGAGGCTCTGGGAAGGTGTGAGGTTTCAGCCTCACCGTGGAATTGCAGATTTGCAGGAGGGTGTGATTGGCTCTGTCGTGGTTTTGGTGCATTTCCTTCCCATCTTTAGCAGGTTCTGCTTAGGTCTAAGAACTTCTGAGAGCCAAGTGGTCAGACCTGATGAGGATGGCCTGCACCAGCCCTGGGGGACTCTGAGGTGAGAGATGGCCATTAGTTTATTTGACAAATATTATGAAGTGCCTACCTGTCTGGGAGTTGTTCCAGGTGCTGGGGGTACATTGGTGGCAAAACAATTCTCATGGGGGAAATCTTAAATTTAAACATATATACGAACCGGTGACAAGTATGAAGAAAAACTAATCTGGGTAAGGGGGCAGTGAGCAGCAGTGGTAGAGGGTGCCCAGGGAAGACCTGTCTGAGCGACGTCTGACCTGAGACCTGAAGAGAATGAGGGGATGAGGCACGTGGGGAAGTGGAGGAAAGTGGTCGGGCAGGCAGAGGCCACCACAAATGCAGATGCCCCAAGGCAGGCATGGCCTGGGGTGTCAGGGGCACTGAGGAGGCCAGTGTGAGAGGCCTGGAGCGAGGACGGGAGGGTGGAGGCAGGTCGAGCAGGGCCAGGGGGAGGCCTCTCCATTCCAGGGTTTTTGAAGGGATGGCCTGACCTTGTTTCTGTTTTAGAAGCAGAGTTCTGGCTGCTATGAGGAGAACAGACTGTAGAAGCAAAAGCAGGAGGAAGCTCTTATAGAGACGCAAATAGGAGAAAGTGGTGGCCTGGATGGGGTGGAGACAGTCAGTCGGCGGAGGGGGGAGGGGGGAGGGTGGTCTGACTGTGTGTCCAGCTGTGGGTGAAGCCCACAGCATCTGCTGACGGGTAGGAGGGTGGGTGAGAGAAAGGCAGGAGGCAAGAAGGGCTCCTGGCGGTTGCCCACTCCCCAGGCTTCTGAGTCCTGAGAGGCCCAGGGCTGCCAGCCTCCCCTGTGTCCCCTCTCTTCTCCTTGTCCCACCACCCCCGCCCCCTCCCTCCCCCTGTCTCCTATCCCCTCTTCTACTGCCTTCTGTCCCTTCCTCCATCCCTCCTGTTTCAGGGGTCCAGTGACCTCTGGCCCACAGACCAGAGAGGCTGCCCACCAGAGTATGTCCTTCATTCACTTGGCAGATCTGATGACTGGCTTGGGGCCCAGAGGCTGGGTGCTGAGGGAAAAGCAAGTGTGGTTCCCAAGTCCCACCCTGGGGAGCGCCCAGCTGGAGAGAAACCCCACCCCCACTTCGAGCATTTCCATGCCCTGAGCCCCAGATACGCGTGGTAAATCCTGGTCTAAAGCAAAGCCAAGGGTTCTTTGGGAACTGACCAAGCCCTCGCCCGATCTGGGGCCACTTCCCTCAGGGGCTCCTCCGCCCCTGCGTGGCTGAGGGCTAGCTCCTGGTCCTTTGTTCAGCTTGGGCTGAGTGGCATCAGCCCCGAACAGGCCTAAGCCCATGGCCTTGAGGCTCCGACTGGCTAAAATCAATGAGCATCTCAGTGCTGGGCTGGGAGGCTGGAGACCTGGCTCTCGCCCGGGCCTTGTTCTCATTTCATATCTCCAGCCCACACTTCCCCTGAGCTCCAGACTGGATGAACAGTGGGCGTCTTAAACTAATGTGTCCGAAAGGTGAGCTCCTGAAACCCTGCCAGAACTGTGGCTCCTCCAGTCTTCCCGAAATGGGACTAGTCACAACGGCCTCCTTCCAGGTGATCAGGCTCCCAGCTCTCGCCCAACATCCCATCTGTCAGAAAACGCTGTCAGCTCTGCCTCGGAATTTCAGCCCCTTACCCCACCTCCATTGCTTCAACCTGATCTAAGCCAACATCATTGCTCGTTGGATTCCTACAATGATATCTGCTTGTCCCCTTCATTCTATTCCTGACATAATAGCCAGAGTGATTTTATTAAAAAATAACTTAGAGGAACTCCCTGGCCGTCCAGTGGTTAGGACTCTGCACTTCCACTGCAGGTGGCACAGGTTCGACCCCTGGTCGGGAACTAAGATCCCTCATGCCGCGTGGTGTGTCAAAAAAAAAAAACAAGATCAAAGTAGATCATTTTGTCCGTCTGCTCCCCTGTCAATCTGAGGAAAGCCACAGCCCTTCGTGATAGCTCTATTCTATCTACACCTCCCCCACCTCTCCCACATCTGGCTGCAGCCACACTAGCCTCCTTGTTCTTTGCATATACTATGCAAATGCCTGCCTCAGGGCCTTTGCACTTGCAGTCTTCCTCTTCCTGGAGTGATTCTCCCCCAATATTTCTATGGTTTGTTCTCACCTTCTTCAGGCCTTCACTCACATATTACCTTCTGTGAGAAGCTTTCATTAACCATCATATTAAAAATTACAGAGCATACCTAGTACCCAGATCTTGGTTTCTAGTACCATTCTACAATTAAAGGATCCAGGGTTTCTTGGAGAGATGGCTGATTCTAGGACTGGGGCAGGAAGTACATAAGATAAGCCTGGAGCATCTTGTCGTGCCAGAGAGTAAGGAAGTGCTAAAAAAAAAAAAAAAAAAAAAAAAAAAAAAATTGATGGGGGCACGTAAATGGGCCACAGGAGCTAGTGAAAGAGCTGGAACAATGTGAGCAACAAAATAAAGTATTATTGGATTATAACCCAAATGTAGAATAAATATCTGTGAGTCCATTATAAATGTGTTGAGTAAATTAATAAATGGGAGAGAAGAGACCAATCGCTCATGCGGAAGAATTCCAAATAATTTATGTTGATACTTCACCCTAAATGGGGGCAGCAGAGCATAACTTTCACTCCAGTGTGGGCTGCACGCACTTCCTTCCCAAGCGACTTCTTTCCCAAGATGTCAGTATGGGAAGAGGGGAGGGGAGAGTAGAGAAACCTGACAAATACTGCTTCAGCCGGCTGAACGGGGTCAACATCAAGAGCCATAAATCATGTTGATAATGTGTACCCTTGATATGATTCGTGATGAAAATGGCACTTTACCTCTGTGATCTTGCTTCTGGAAACCCATAGCCCCAGTCTGATCATGAGAAAATATTAGGCAAATTCCAACACAATATACCTGACCAGGACTTCCTAGTTTTGTTGAGGTCATCAAAAACAAAGAAAATCTAAGGAACTGTCGTAGCCAAGAGGAGCCTAAGGAGACAAAACAACTAAGTATAATGTGCCCTGGATGGGATCTTGGAACAGAAAATGAAAATTAGGTAAACTAAGGAAATCTGAATAAACAATAGACTCTAGTTAATAATAATATTGGTTCATTAATCAAGCGTTACAAATGCACCATTCTAAGATGTCGATAACAGGAGAAACTGTGTATGGGGGAGGGATTTGGGGGAACTCTCTGTACTATTTTAAGTTTTCTATAAATCTAAAGCTGCTCTAAAAAATAAAATCTATTAAAAATTACAGCTCCCCAGTGAGCCGTGTCTCTTCTCCTTGCCCTCTTCCCATTGCGCTTTTCACAGTTTAACATGCTATATATTGAGCTTAGGTGTTTGTTATTGTCTGTTAACTCTCAGGAATCTAAGATCCCTAAGGGTTTTGTCTCTTCACTGTTATAACCCCAGCACCTAAAACAATCTGACAAATACTAGGTGCTCAACAAATATTTGTTGAATGATAAATTTCTAGAAATAATCACTGTTAGTTTTTCCAGTTTTTTCTCTGCCTAAATACATTTAGTATTGTTTTAAAATAAACACAAGGTCATAATGTTTTGCTTATCTGCTATCCTCACTTGATAGCTCCTGCTTATTTTTCCTTGCTATTATTCTTTTACAGCATCATTTTTTAGAAGGTGCTGATGTTTGCAGGCCTAGCGTGAAGCAAATGGTTGTGATTCACAAGGTGAGGCTTTGGGGCTCTTCTTTCTCTCTGTCAGCTCCGCCACGCTCATGTGGGCAGGAAGGATGGAGCTGTGCCAGGGCCGCCCTCTGACATCAGATCCGTAGGCACTAGATCCTGCTTGGTGGTGAACTGGGTGTGTCAGAACCCAGGGATTAAATAGCTTTCGAAATCCACTGGCTTGTCTGCAGCCAGCCAGAGGGCTGGGACACATGCCCAGACCTTCTGCCAGCTCAGGAGTAGTGGAAAACACCTTCCATGCATACATTTGGGGGAACTGGGGAGAGGCTTCCCACAGTCAGCCACAGCCCAGGCCCAAGGCTGATGGTCATGGCCCCAAGTGCTCTGGGGACCTGGGCTCCTGAGCCGGGGGGACGGGGCTGGCTGACCCTCTCTCCAGGCATCTGGGTGGGGGCTGGAGAATCTGCCCTGCTGGCTGTTTTCCTGGTGGGAAAGGGGGCAGCCTGGGCAGGCTTCTGGGGAACCCAGTCGGTTGGGGGAGGGAACACTATGGTGTGTGGGGGGGAGGGTGACGAGGAGCAAGGGGTATCCTTTCTCTGCACCCAGAGGCCATCTGCCACTTGTCCTCCTTCCTGGTAGCAATACTGAGCCACCCAGACTCTGCTAGACATATGAGTGCTAAAGATAAAAATACTCGAAGGACATATGCCTCTGTGAACTGCTGTTCTAAATGTGCTTTAGGAGTCCTTCAGCTTCCCTCTAAACCACAGTTTCACTCCACACCCACTGGCCCCACTTGCAAGAAGAAGCAGGGAACCTGCTATGGCCTTAAAAGCCACCATGTGTACGAGGGCACGAGTGTGCGCCTGCCTGAGCAGCTCCAGAGGGCTGGCATCCGTGCCCACCTGCACGTGTGTGTACGTGAGTGGGTGCTGGCGTGTGTGTGGACATGTGTGCCCCTATTTGTGCTTTGGTGTCTTTTGTGTGCTTGCCTTCTTGTGCGTGAGCACCCATGGGTTTGCCTGGCACGAGGGTTTGTGTGGGTGTGTACTGGGAGTGTGCATGGACGTGTGCCCTTCTTCTCATGTGTGGCGAGCCTGCTTGTATGTGAGGGGGTGTGTGGCAGTGTGCACGAGTGGGTGTGCTCACGTGGGGAGCTGTGCGCCTGCCTGCATGCCTGCTGTGTGAGGACAGGCTTGCACGTGAGCTTGTGATGCGCGTTTGCAGGGGGTCAAGCTCTGAGGAAAGAGATTAATGTTGGCCCCCTGCGCCTGCCCTGGCAGACGTGCCCCCCGTTGGCAGGACCGTTAGTTTTCATCTCTCACAGATGAGGTGGCCCCCGTGTCCCCCCACACATCCCTGTACCTCACCACACTCATCTGAAGTTTCCCCAGACTGTGCCAGTGCCGTCCTTCACCTCCCAGCCATCTCCCGCCTTCACTAGCTCATTGGTTTGTAGTGCTCTGAGCCCCTGAGAGGCTCTGGAAGGAAAGGGCTCCCGAGTCACCTGTTTTTGGTAAAAGCTGCATTCAGTACACCTTGTGAAGAGTGTCCATGTGCTTGAGCAGACTGAAGGCCTCAAGAAGTAATGAAGTAAAGACACTTGATCAAGCTAGTCCCACACAGGGTTTCCTGGTTTGGAATGACAACACCTTACTGGAGGAGTCAGTGCCCACTTGGGGACGTCTGCAGCACGCTGTAGAGACGCCCCGTTGTGTACAGGCAGTCTCCTTGCTTCTCTGGTGATCGTGTAGATTCCTCCACTGTCTGGCTGAGTGCTGTGCAGGCACAGACTGGGCCTGTCTTAGGCCTGGGAAACACGTCCTGCCCTCTGCATCTGGGGCCTCAGGGAGCCCTGGCCCTTTGCCCGGAGAAGTCAAGTCAGGGGACACTTCTCCAGAAGTGGCCGAGGCCTCACATTCAGCCCCAGGCCTCAGAGCTGGTGACCAGGTCGCCACACCTTCTCACCCAGCCCCGGCCTGGCCATCAGGGCAGTGGATGCCAGAGTGGCGGGCAGAAGGGAGACTGGGCCATCCAGCCAGACCTTCAGGACTAGAAGCCGAGTTTCTGACGGCCAGTCCAGTGCTCTGCCCCTCAGCATTTGCCCTGCCAGGCCAGGTGCCCATCCGGCCCTCAGCCCCAAGACTTCCCGGCAGCAAGACCTCAAAGCACAGTAGTCCTGCATCTTGAAGCCCCAGCCAGGGGCAGGTAGAGAGCAGATGCCTCCCTGTCAGTCCCACTCCTGATCTGACCACTGCTTCCAGAGCCTAAGATAGAGTCAGGGAAGCTCCCTGCCCTTCTCTCCCGCTCCCCTGTAACACTGAAAGCAAATTAAAACTATGGGAGTAATACACGAATGTAGTCTCTTTGTATGATTCAAAAAATGCAGAAGTAGGATGAAACCCAAAAGTCTCTTTCACCCTCCCCACCCCCAATCCCAGCCCGCCCTCCAGAGGTGACCACCTTACAGTCCATTGTAGCCTTCCATTTTCACATTGATGATTTTTTAAAAACACAATTAAAACCGTACTCTATTTTTCTGTGACTTGCCTTTTTTTTTTAAATTTAATTTTAACTTAATCGAATCCACGTCAAGCCATCTTGATCAACCCATTACTTTTTATCAGCTACACAGTACCCCAGAGTGTCGGAGTTCCCCTCATTTACTAGATGGATCCCCATTGATAGAAGTGCTGTTTCCAGTTTTTCGCTATTCCAGAATAAACAGTGGTGCAGCAAACATTTCAACAGATCTCTGGGTAAGGGCACAGGCGGGAAAGACGGATTCCTGCTCCTGGCACAAAGGCATGAGAGCCGGAGAATAAAAGAAAGGGGAGGAGGAACGCAGGCGCCGGCGACCAGAGCGTCACCCCCCCCCCCCGCGTGTGCGGGCGCCCCAGGCCGGCCCTCGCCGCGCTGCCCTCCTTCCTCCCGGGCGTCCCCGGCCATCCCCGCTCCGGGCGGCCCGGCGGCCTCTCCCTCTTGCGGCCCCCACCGCTGCAGAGCTGCAGGCGCCCCGGAGGAACCAAAAAAAAGCCGGCGTGTGGTGCGCGCGCGAGCGGCGCGGGGCCCTGGCGCTGCCGTTTTTAGTGTGCCTGGAGCCCAGAATACAGACTTAGTCACCCCCAGGAGCCGCGGCCATGATATTTTTGGTTGCATAAGCAAACTAAATTAGAAATCTGGAGCGTGTTCAAGGCCCTTAGATGCTAGCGCTCGGCGAGCGCGGGGGGACCAGGGGAGAGACAGATGGGGATTAGGCGAATTGAGCATCAGGAGAATAATTTCCTTTTTAAATTTGGGTTCCACCGACCATGAAAGCAGCATTAGCGGCCCACTTACATAACCGCACCAGAGCCGGGCTGGGGAGCGCAGCAGCCAGCCCGGAGGAGGCAGTCGCTGTGTTCATCGGCTCCTCTGCGAGTTCTCAGAGAGCCTAAGTGAGGCGTCCCAGGCCACACAGCTCCGGACTTGCACTCAGGATTTGAACTGGATTTGCCCGGAAAGAGCCTCTCCGCATCATTGGGCAGAGATGCAGTGTTGCGCGGCCCTGCAAGCCCGGGGGTGCTGAACACAGCCGGAGGATGTCCACTGCAAGATTGCATGGAATAATGGAAAACTGGAAACTACCAACATGTTCGACAATAAGGAGAATGGGCAAATGAACTATGGGGCATTCTTGCTGTGGTATATTCTAGAGGAGTACAAAAGACTTGGGGGTGATCTCTATTCAGAGATGCCAGAGATGCAGAATTAAGTGAAAAAGAGCAAGTTGCAGAACAACATGAACAGTATGGTCTCATTTATGTTAAAGAAAAAGCAAACCACATATCCCCAGCAAAGCTATCTCTGCATCTGCAATGTACAGGAAAGTAGATGCTTTTAAAAGGGCCACGAGGGTGGTCACTGCACTCATGGGGCTGATCCCCTTTGAAGGGAGGCAGGGCCTAAAGGAATGTCAGAGGGAAGTTCACATTTTACTCTGTATACTTCTGCACTATTTGAATTTCTCACACCAGAATGTATTGTGGGGCTTCCCTGGTGGCGCAGTGGTTGAGAATCTGCCTGCCAATGCAGGGGACGCAGGTTCGAGCCCTGGTCTGGGAAGATCCCACATGCCGCGGAGCAACTCGGCCCGTGAGCCACAATTACTGAGCCTGCGCGTCTGGAGCCTGTGCTCGGCAACGAGAGGCCGCGATAGTGAGAGGCCCCCGCACCGCGATGAAGAGTGGCCCCCGCTTGCCACAACTAGAGAAAGCCCTCGCACAGAAACGAAGACCCAACACAGCCATACATACATACATACATACATAAATAAAAAGAATGTAAGCAGACAAGAATAGCATTAAAAAAATAAAAAAAAAAATTAAAAAAAATAAAAAAGAATGTATTGTGCATGCTTATGTCATTTAGAAACAAACCTCCTTGCAGATGGAGACTGGACTCCACCTCCAGCCACCTTCTCAGAAAGCAAGAAGGAAGGTCTGGATGTTCTTAAAGTTAGAGCAGAGAGGGCCTTAGAGAGATGTGGCCCAGCGCCTTGTTATCTGAGCAGTGAAACTGAAGCCCAGGACTAGATAGGGACTGGCCCCACCATTTCCCAGCAGCTGGCAGCAGGCCGTGGGTGGTTAGCCTGTTGGCTCTTCCACCACCAGGCTGCTCTGCCCTGCCAGTTCTCAAATAGCTGGTGTCATGGTGGGGCAGGAGAAGGAGGTAGGAAAGAAAGAACTAAGTACCCATAGGACAGAATAGGTGGGGAGCAATTTGGCATCCATCCACCCCACCATCCATCCAACAAATGTGTTGAGGGTTATGGAGGATTTAAAGCATGTCTTCAAATTCTTTAACACTTCCCTTTAGAAAGTGGAGTCCCTGTCTCTTCCCCTTGAATCTAGGCTGACCTTAGTGACTCACTTATAACCCACAGAATGCAGTGGAAGTGACACTGCCTGACCTCCAAGGCTGGATCAGAAAAGGCCAAGCAGCTTTCTTCTGGCTCTTGGGATGCTTGCTCTAGGGGAAATTAAGCTATGTAAGATGTCTGACTACCCAGAGACTGCCATGCTGGAGAGGCCACGTGTAGCACTTTAGTCGAAAGACCAGCCGAGCCCCCAGCCAACTGCCAGCATCAACCGCAGCCGTGAGCATACACCATCTTGTGCATCCATCCCAGTGGAACCTTCACATGATTGCAGCCCATGGCAGTCCCCAAGTGAGAAGTGCCCGGCTGAGACCATCCCAAATTCCAGATCCACAAAACCATGAGCAAAACAAAATAGCAATTTTAAGCCACTAAATTGTGGGGTGATTTGTTATGAAGCAGTAGTATGTGAAAAGGGAGGTTACTCTGTGACAGGCACTGTGCACAGAGGAGTAGACTGATGAATAAGAATGGTCTCTGCTCCCAACATAATAACAATCTAATGGCGAAGCTGAACACATAGGCAGATAATTACAAAATAATGTGGTAAGCACACCAGTGGAGGCATGCTCTGGTAATATGGGAACAGAGTGGGAGTCTATAATCTAGGCTGGGTGGGTTCTGAAAAGCTTTCCTGGAGGAGGTGACGTTGACCTGGTTCTGAAAGGTGAGTAAGGGTTGTTTAGGTAAGGGGTAAGGTGAGGAAGGAAAGGCAGTCCAGGCGGAAGAGAAGCACGAGTAAGCCCCGGAGGTGAGGGACAGAATGACATCAGCAGGGAGGCCCCTTATGAAGCAGCAGACAGAGAGGGGAGGAGATGAGGCTGGGCAGGTGGCAGGGACCCCAGATCGTGGGAGCCTTGAAGGGCAGGAGAGCAACTGGGAGGTGGAGGCAGGAAGTGGAGCCTCTGGGGGCAGCAGCCAGGAGGATGGAGAAGAGGAGGGGGGCAGGGGTGATAGACTGGTGAGGAGGCAAAAACCTAGGAATAGGAAAGAGAGCGTGGGGATCCCAAAGCTAGAAAAGGCGGGGAAGGATGAGATGTGAGAAACGTTTGGGAAATAAGTTGTCAGGCCTGGGTGCCCGGCTGGGAGTGCCGAGGGCAGCTCCTGGCTTTCTGTCTTGGGGGACCCAGTGGGCAGTGGCATCAGCAGCTGAGAGAGCCCTGGAGGAGAAGTAGGTGTGATTTGGCCTTTTTGCTGCGTTTTGGCAGGTCCGAGGGGGGATGTCCAGCAGCTCATTAGATGTTCAGTCCAAAACTTGGGGAGAGATCTGGGGAGGAGCTGGCACAGGAGATCTTGGGGAGGAGATCTGGGGAGGAGGTGTGGTGACCGCAGACTCTCTATAAAGTGTGTTGGACGAATGAGTGAATGAATGAATGTGTACCAGGAGGTCACTGAGTACAGTAGGGTAGATGAGGTGTTGCGGGGATGTAGGCAGGCCCTGGGGACTGGCTCTACTGATGAAACTGGCTGAGGAGGCATAGGTGGGAGCCAGATGTGATAACCAATGGCCTGGTGATCCATGGTCAAAGTTCCTGGAATGTGTCCCAATAGTGGGCCATAAGAAAGGACAAGGAAGAAAACACAGAAGTCCAGGGAGTCAGGAGATTTCGATCCAAGAACCATTAATGTAGCACCTGTTGTGTGCCTGGTACTATGTTCCACATATATTATTAAATTTAATCCATTCGTTGATTCAACAAATATTTGTTGAGTACCTACTATGTGCCAGGCACTAGACTAGGTGCTGGGTAGGTACTGGTGAATAAAACACTGTCTCAGTCCTCATGGAGCTTAGGGATATACAGTGGAGGTGATTATTCCCATTTGACAGAAGCTCAGAGAGATCCAAGGCCACACAGCTGGTGCAGGGCAGGCTGTCTGGCTCCACGTCCAGCATGCTTCTGGGCACCAACACGTGGCAGCCGGCAGAGGAAGGAGTAGGGCTAGGGCCTGGGAGCAAAAGTCAGCCTGATTCCAGGGGCCTAAGTCTGCATGGAAGCTGGGGAACCACCCAGGTGAATTTGGCCTGGGCCAGAGCCCCAGTTCAGGGAACTTAGGCTCAGTCGGAACCTAAGAGGGCAGTGGGATCCCTGTTATCAGGAGATGCATCTTGGGGCTGGGACTGAGATTTCAGGGGATGAACAGGACCCAGGGTGCAACTTGAGTATCTCCTCTTGGTGATGAGGGTGATGAGGAGGAGGAGGAGGAGGATGACGAGGAGGATGGTGACCCTGAGTATCTACTACACCCAGGGCTCTGTGCCACATGCTTTCCACGCTTCAGCTGTTTGATAGTCATAGCAACCCATTACTAGCCCATTTTACGTGTGAGAACACTGAGACTCCGGGAGGTCAGAGAAATTGTCCAAGGCCTCACAACCAGGGAGGTGGCAAAGTCACAGGAATAGACCCATCTGGCTACCCACAGTGCCTCACATTAGAGTTGGTATAGGGACTAAGTGGGCCTGAGCCCACGGGTGGGGACCCAGAAAGCCCAACTTGAGGGAACTGGGGATGGCGCAGGCCTATGGTGAGATAGGCACAAGCAAGACTCTGCCCAGCCCGCAGCCGGGGTCCTGCTGTCTCTCCTCCCTAGGCCTCCTCCTCCTCCTCTCAACTCATGGCTGTAGGACCCGGGCTCTCTTCTCTTAGCTCCTAGAGTGGGAAGGACCCAGCAGGTCGGCAAGTCTCACACTCTCACCTGGCAAGTGAGGTAACTGAGGCATAGAGAGAGGTTGTTAGCTGTCTAAGGTCACCCTGCAAATTGGTGACAGAGCTGGGATGAAATCCTGGGTCTCCTGAGTTTCAGTCTCGAGCCCCCCACCACCCTGACTTTCCAGGCTAAGAGCAGGGCCTAACCTCATTCTCCAACACCCAACACACACACACCCAAAACACACACACACACACACACACACACACACACACACACACACACACACACACCGCCACAGTCCTTTCCCCAGGTCTCCTGTCTCCAGATGAAGGTACCAGTCTGGGTTCCCGTTCCTAGGTCACCTGTCAAACCCACCCACTAAAAGGGGAGGGGTGTAGATGGCTCTAAGGAGCTAAGATCAATGGGTGTCTCAGGCCCAGGGCAGCTAATTCACAGGAAGTGATGGGAACTGTGGTGAGCTGTCAAGTGCGTGCCTATCTGAAAGGGTGGTCATTCTCAGCTCCAGCCAGACACTGCCACGTGCCCAGATGCTTGCCCAGAGGGACCAGAAGGCTTGGTTTTATGACATCTCCTGATTTATACATGGGTAATAGGCTTACACATTTTTTCCAGCATTAGCAAACAGTTTATTTGGTTTCAAAGAAACAGGTATGGAAGTGTGGCTTGCATGAGACAGCTTCCCTTTGACACTCAGAGACCCACTACCTGGCAGGCCCTGATCTAGGAAGACTGAGCAGGTTGTCCCTGAAATCCAAGGAACCCTGCAGACCTGAGGAACCTGCATCATGTCTGGTGGCTTTTGCCTTAAACCCCGGCGGCTCTCAATCTTGTCGGTACATTAGAATCACAGGGGAGCTTTGCTAATCCTGCTGCCCAGGCTGTACCCAGAGTCCTCGGGGAGGGCCCAGGCACCAGCATTTTTAAAAGCTCCTCAGGTCATCCTCAGGCCATCCTCAGGCATACACCAGCAGCACCAGCATCACAGGTAGCTTGTTCAAGATGCAAATTCTGGAACCCCACCCTAGACCAAGTGACTCAGCGCCTCTGGGCTGGGGCCCAGCAATCTGTGATTTAACCTACCCTCCAGGTGATTCTGATTCTCAATAAACTTTGAGGCTCATCATTTCAGACTGAGGTGGGAGGCACAGGTGGTTGCTGCCCATAAATTGGCATCTGAAAACAAGCAGTTTAACAAGACACCTTCAGTTTAAAGATGCTTTAAAAAAAAAACAACCTTGCTCTGGTTTACTGATTCCTGAGGGTCAGGGAACACTACAGGTTGGGTTACTCTCCCTTGGAAACCTTCCCCACTCTGACCTCAGAATTGTTATTAAATACCCCTCCTTTATAATCTGAGGCCAGAGCCCTCCTCATTCCTCAAATTCCCCAACACAAGGCTGGCACAGAGTAGGTGCTCACTTAAATGTCAGTTTCTCTCCTTTCTGTTTCCCCTTGGAATTTATAAGTTGTGGCTTACATACGTCCTACTGCTGTTTTGATTTGTGTTGAAGTTAGTCACATCACCCGAGTGCTCCGTGTGAGGGTAGCCAACCAGGGATTATGATATACTGGGTCTCATCCAGTAGGGGCTGGAGGTCTTTAAAACTTTTGCTGATGTGGAGAGATCTACAGAGAAATGAATGGAGTGGGAGGCAAATCACATGGATGGTTTTATTATATCTCCACAAAATGACCTACCCTATTTCTTTGATTCTATGACACAAGAGATTTACCAAGAGCTTTTTTGGGCAGAAAAAAATAATACAGGCACATTATGTGTATACGTCAATTATAAATGCATGTATATTTTAGAAAAGTGAAAAATGCATATCTCAGAGGCATTGAAATAGGAATTTCCTATGACTAACGGTTGGAAGGAAACATGTGGAAATACAACTGACTTTTTTTGGTTACAGATTTATCTTTTGGTTTTTTGGGGTTCTTGTCATGGGTATTAACATGGGGTTTGTGTAATGATTACAAGATAAAATTTACAAAGGGAAAGAAATCCCACTAGCCACAATAGGCGCAGTCTCCTGGGGGAGATATGACAGGACAGGGCCTTTGGGAAATCTGCTATAACGTGGTCCTAGTTCTTTGGGCTTGAATTTCTTCCCTGTGCAACCTCTGGTAATTTATCCTTCGAGCCTCAGTTTCTTCACTTGCAATGGGAATCATGGCCTCATTCATGGTCGGTTAGAGAATCAAATGCAGGGATTATTGAAGGCAAGAGCAGGTGCAAACCCTAATCTACTCAGTGTGGGAAGGGGGTGTTTCTGGGACCTCCCAAGAATCCCAAGCCCAGCCGTGCAGTGGACCCCCTCTCTGCAAATGCAGGATATAGCTCATGTTCTCTCCTTCCACAGAGGCCCCCACCTTATTTTCTGGCAAAACTCAGTGCCTCAGACTGTTGACAAAATCTCCAATCCACTGGTGCCTAAAAATGCATTGTGGGGAGATAGGGTCAGTCAGCACAGGACACACGGATGCCTGGTGTGACCCAGGGGCAGCCCAAGGGCCTGCGATTCCCTCACAAACGGTCTCTTTTTTTGGAGGAAAGGCCCTGATAAAATGCAAAGGTGTTATTTTAACAAGATTAACGCTGAGATTTAGAACATGGACTGTAGCCTACAGATGGACTTTTGGCCTTCACAGGGTTTTTAAATGTTTGAATTTCCCACAAGACAGCCCTAATCCCGTTCATTCCTGTGGTTGCTGCTTGGGGTGTGGTGGGACTGGACGTGGCAGTCCCAGTGAGGCTGCCTGGTCCCCAGGGCACTGGGAAAACTTCCAGGGAGCTGGACACCAGGGCGTCTTCAGCCTTGGGCTTTCTGCTGCAGCCTGTGCTCGAGAATGTGAGGAGTAGGGAGGGCTTCTCACCCAGATTATAAAAGTTCTACAGCTTCGAGGTAAAAGGGGGGAGGTCCAACCCAATAAGGGAGAACAGTCAGGCTGTGCATTCATCCACTGCAATGGCACCTACCCTGTGCCAGGTGCCCTCTCGGTGCCCAGGGGCCAGTTATCTCACTGAATTTCCCCTATCAGTGCAAGAGGTATTATTGTCCTCATTTACAGACGACTAAACTGAGACTGGGAGAGGCCAGGTCTCATCGGTGCCTCTCCCCTTCAGGAAAGCTCTACCCCCCATCTCTCCCCTCTGCTCCCCGAGGCTGGCAGGCCCGGGGAGGAGGTTAAGAGGCCTGTGGTAGGAGGTGCCCTCTGTGCCTTGGTTGTTCTGCATTCTCTGGCTGGGGTTGGAATCTCCAGGGCCCCGTGGCCAGGTCTCTCCGCCCAGGCAACCTCACCCTCCCTGCAGAGGCGTGGCTGGGGAACTTATCACTTGTCTGGGTGTGCCCCTGTGGGAGAGGGAATAGCCCACCTGACCTCCGACCTGTCCTCCAGACCCAGAGGCTGTAAATGATATGTTCTTAATAGGATCCCAAGGAACACTTGTGTTTACTGGGGCAACTCTGCTTATGTAACATCTTACAGAGTTTGGAAAACACGACAAAGGTACTAAACGTCCCCCACGATGCCACCAGCTAAAGATGACCGTTCTGAGTAATTTGGAGGTAGCTTTCCTTTCTGCCAAAGTGATATTAAACATGAGTTACAACTAGACTCTATTCTTCTATGGGGGCAGGGATCACAGGTATTTAGTTGTTTGGGTTTTTTTATCCTCGTCAATCTTTTTTGGCTTGTTTGGAAACTTTCCTTTTTTTAAAATCCTTCCTAGTATGTAACACAGACTTCAGGAAATACTTGTTCAATGAAAGAATGACAAGCAGAGCCGGGTGATGGTTGGGGCTGGAACGCTGGCTGGCTTTAGGTACACCCAGCACGGGGCTGAGAGTCCCGTCACCATTCACCATCCAACAATTTCTGGCATCCCTGGTGTGTGTTCGGCCCTCATCCAGCATCACTGGTGTTTGTTGACCTTTAATGCGGGAGATACAGGTGGGGAGGAGGGGCCCCAACCCGGTGGCCGTGGCATCAGCCAGGGTCTCAGCCTCCTCCCAGAGTTACCAGCAGAATAGAACCCCAGGACTAAAGTCCCTTTGAGCACCCCGAGAGGTTAAGAGAGAGGGAGACAGCGCTGGAGGAGCCAATGTTCAGAGAAAGCAGGAGGGGTGACGCTGGACAAAGGAAGGCTGTCGGCTGTCAGCATGGAGGCAAATGTCACGGAGTTTCTCTTCCTGGAGACTTCCAAGAAGGGGGCATCTCTGTGGACTGGGTCAGCGGCCACCTACCCCAGGGCGGGGGGAGAGACCAGGGACTTGAGGATTCCTTCAAGAGAGCAAGGATGTCGGGGCAGACAGTCGGGCAGAAGAGGGTGTAGCGGGGCTGAGAGGGGGCACAGCATGGGTTTCCTCATCTGGCAGGGCGGGCCGCAGACGCAGGCGGGGAGGCACCGGCTTTGTGGTTCTCTGTTGGCTCAAGGCCCTCTTAGATCCGGGAGCATGTGGGAGCTCAGGACAGAGCTGGCCCACTCTACGAAGGTACTTTAGGATTCTTCCTGGAAAACCAGCAGGAGGAGGAAGCTGACGATGCCAGGCTGCTGGCCCATGCCATTGGCCCCGGCCAGTGGGGAGGCCACAGGGTAGGGCCTCGGACCCCTGGGTTTGAATCCAGACTCGGCCACTTTCAGGTTGGGTGATGGTAGGCAGGCAAGAGATTTAAGCTCTCTGAGTTTTAGTGACTTCCACTGTGAAATGGGGATTTAGAAAGACCCACCAAAAACCCATTTCCTCTGTTCACCTCCCCCTCTCAGCGTTGGCGAGAGGATTATGCAAGATAAATTAGGCCAAAGGGCCTAACACAACTAGGTGCTCAGTAAACCTCATCTTCCCTAAACAGCGGTTCTCAGAATTGACTGTACACCCGAATTGCCTTGGGACAAGGTCAAACTGAGGCTCTTTCCCACCCCCTGCCGAGTAGGTCTGCAGTGACCCTGGGGTTTGCCTTTTTCACAAGACCCTGGCCCAGGTGATTCTGAAGTGGCAGGACCCCCAAGACAGCACTAAATATGCTAAAAGCTATTACCAGGCTGGGACCATAAGCAGGGGTGCAGTGTCTCCCCCGACACCTTCATGGCCTTGGCCACCAGCCCAAGACCCTAGACCGCAGCCCCTCCCTCGTGAGGGCACCATGGGCTATGTTGCTGGGATGCAGTGTGGGTTTGTCTACCTTCTCCACCCCATGCCAACCCGCCAGCAGGCCCCACTGCCCTGGCAACGCATTGCAAAGTCCACACAAAGGGAAACTGCGCCGGGGAGGCTGGTCCTGCCCGACACCAGGGGAAGGGTTTCCATGGCAATGCTGACATCACTAGGCTCAGCCGGCTGCAGAGACAAGCCCTGAATGGAGGCGCCTGGGTGTTCCCGCTGCAACCCCTTAGAGGAGGGCGACCCAGGGGCCCTGCTGGGACCCAGTTCCGGGCTGCATGCAGATCTGGGTTCAAAAGCCAGCCCTGCCCCTGACTTGCTTGGTGGCTTTAAGTGAAGTCACAGGGCCTGAGACAGTCTTCTCATCTGTAAAATAGAACTAACAATATTTACCTTGCAACGAAGGTGAAAGGAAATCATGGATAACAGACAGGTGCGTGGTAAACTGTTAAAACCTAGTCCAGTGGTGAGGGGCAACTTCAGGTGTTTCCAAGGGAGTCTCCCTGACCGCTGGGCCCCTTGACGTGGGATCTGGGAGAGACGCCTCGAAATTGAGGAGGAGAAGGCACAGTTATCCATCAACTCCCCCCTGGATGAGGGGCAGGTAAAGGATGGTATTGGTGAGGAAAGTCACGGGATGGGAGACTGTAGGGTCCGGATGGCCGCTCAGGGGTGTTCTGGTCTCACGCCCCCAGTCAGCAGATGAGGATTTAGAGGTCAGGGTAGCAGGTGTGACTGGCCCGATCATACCCTGCATTATGATGGAGTCAGGTTGTCAACAAGGGTCCCCTGTGCCCAGAGGGTGGGCCCTGGGGGCGGTGCCACCGCTGTTCTCCACACAGTGGGAATAACAGACTGCTCTGCAGGAAATCAACAACAGAAAGTCAGGAGCACAAAGCGGGAGAGGGTGCGACCTTCGAGGTGGGTGGAGCCGTGGGTTGAAGTCCCCCACCCCCACCCCGCGGTGCCTGGCAGCAGGGAAGCCAGGCAGCAAGGGGCTGAGAAGGGCCCCTCGGGTTTTCTCTTTGCTGCCTCCCTCTTCAGAGGCTCTGGGCAGGGGCCAGGCAGCAAGCTCAGAAAGTGCCCTAGGCCAGTTTTTTTCCTAAGCTCCGGCCAAGGGACCCCGTGTGTTCTCCAGCAGCGCCCCGCAGCGTACCTCCGCACCCACCCTAGCCTGCCCCCGCACACATGGTGAGTGCCTCCCCAGGCCTCAGACACATACATGGCTGAGGAGGGCAATTCTAGGAAGAGGCCTTGGGCCCCACAGAGCTTGCTGCCTGTCCGGCAGTCCCCTGCCAGCTTTTCCCCTCCCAGCCTGTGCCCTGTCAGTCTCTCCATTTCCAAGGGAATTGCTAGGGCCTGTCCCCCCACAATGGCTCAGCCGGTGCTCTGGCCCCCGTTCTGCCAGACTCTGCCCAACATCCATCCGGGCTGCCCTGTAATCCAGGAGACCTCTCAGGGCTCTCGGCTCCCTTGGGGGGAGGACAGACTTCCCACGGAGCCAGGGGTCACTGGTCAACCTCTCAGCGTTCTTCTGTAAGTTCTAGACAGCCAACTGGACCTAAATGCTCCGCTCTCATGTTAGGGAGGCCACAGCCCCTCATTCTGTTCCCCCTCCTTCACCCCCCAGGGCGAGGGATAGGCCTTCTGCTGCAGAGAGGAAGGCGTGTGCCGCTCAGCAGCTCCGATAGGGCCACAAGGAAGAGAAGGGACCCTCGGGTTACTCTGTAAGACCACGTAGTCCCTGCAGACCAGGGCAGGACACATACTGCACACGCGCCGTGGTCTGCCCTTGGGTCCCCATGGATCCTTTGCCTCTCTTAGCCTTGAACTGACTTGTGCGGACCCCACTGTAGCCTCTTGCTCAGTTGGACTGGGACACGTCACTGTTTGGCTTCAAACTGGTTCTGAAAGGGCAGCTCCAGTCCAGGGTCCTAGGAGTGGGAGAGTTACCCACTGGGGTGCCCTGGAAGAGGCAAGTGTCCAGAAGCAGGAGGTCCAGCAGGTGCAGAGAAAAGGAACGCCCCTTCTGAGATAGAGGTCCCAGCACCCCTGGAAATGGACCTTGGTGCCCACTTGAGACACACTCTCTCAGCAGATGGGAGCTGCCTGACCCTGTAAAGGGCAGTGGCCAGACGTGGGCCCCTGGAAAACCAGCCACACCCTTTCCCATCTGGGTCTCCTGAGGGAGGGAGAAATTGGATCAAGGGTTGGAAGTACCTGGCAAGAGGGTCTCTCCTCCCAAGGCAGGTGATGGGCTTTCCGAGGCTACATCCTTCAGCCTCCTCCCTGCAGGAGGACGGGCCCATCATTGGGGCCAGAGGCCTAGTGTCCCCTCCCAGAACACGTTGGGGAGGAGCCCAGCTCCTCGGGCCACCTGCTCTGGCCTTAGAGAGGTTTCCAGAGCGGGCTAAACCATGATGCGCACTGGGACAGGCCTTTGGGCACCCTGGGTGCTCGACTCTCCACGCTCACTTGTGTGTGCCCAACCCAGCACCTATTTACATAACATGGTTTTGCAGGAGGAAACAAGCCAGCCTTCAGCGTGGGGAGAGCCCCAGCCGTGGCCTGCCATGGGCAGCTGGCCTTAGCCTACCTGCCCTGTGACCCTGGCTCCTGCCTCCCTCTGACCTCTGCAGATTCCTCAGCAAAATCCTCTGGCCCCAGCATGGCCGCAAGTGGCCTTGATGAAGCAGGAGCCAGCTGCTGAGGGTGAGGACACCATGCTCCCTCCTGGGGAAATCCTGGGGCCTCCCGCTCCTCTGAGGCTGAAATCACAGCAGAGATGCCCAGGGAGCCATGGGGGAGGGGGCTGCTGGGCCCACACTGTGAGCTAGGCCCTGCCTGAGGCTCTTGCACACACATTATGTCATTGCAGCTTCACAAGACCTGCTGGGGAAGGTAGTATCTTTTCCAGGGAACCAAGGAGGAAATTCAGGAGTCACCGCTCATGTTCCATGGAGCCAGGATGACCCAGGCCTGTCCTGTGTTGCACACAGTCTCTGGGGAGCAGTGCCCACCCTGGGAGCGGGTGGGTGGGCGCCTGTCTCCCCAAGGTCTCCAACAGCTGGAGAGAATGCCCTCTGCCCACCTGGGATTCTGGGCCGGGGGTGGGGATACCCCTTCTTCCTTCTTCTCACTAGAATGTTGACACCAGGTGAGCACACAGTGACAGGTGGGACACTACTTGAGAAATGGCCAAACTAATGCCAGTAAGCATGGCAGCACTGACGCCCTGGGAGTGAGCAGACAGACTGTCTCAGGGCCGAGACAGGCCAACCCAGCAGAACGGGGAAAATGGAGGGCTGGTCAGAAACCTCGCTCTCAAATTGACTGTCCACTCCAAAATGGACCCCTGCGGGTTCCCAGCTCTCATCCTTCCCACACTCAGACCAGAAACGCTGCGTTCCGGGGTCCTTCCTCTGGAAGCAGAGGCAGGCCTGGCACAAGCCTGGGAGCCTCAGACAAGCCTGAATCCTGAGCTGGCGCCTGGAGGCCTGGTCTCCTTCGGGCTGACACTCTGAAGAGGGCCCTAATCTGTCTGACTCTAGGTTCCCTCATCTGCAAAACCAGCCCTGCCTGCAAGGGCTGTTGTGGGAGCAGATGAGATCTGTGTGCCCAGCTCTGTAATCAGGCGAACGCTGAACAAAGGGAGGATGGTGGCCCCACCCCCGACCACACAATGCAGGGGTTGAAGGCCAGTAGGGACAGTGGGCTCTGCTGGAAAAAGCGGAGGCTGTAAGGTGAAGCCCCACCCCCACCTGGCCTGCTCGGCCTCTTGGCCCAGCCTTGTTGAGCCAGGAAGGCCAGTGACTCATAGTGACCTCACTCCACTTGGCCTTTTTTGCTCTTTCTGTAAAATGGGCACAGCGGCTATTGGTTAAGCAGTCTCCCCATGAAAGGCCTGGGTGGCTGTGGAACTCTGTTATTATCATCACCACTCCTCCTTGCTCTTACTCGTCTGGGAAGCTGTGTGGAAGGGGGAGATCCCAGAAAAGAGTGAAAAACAAAGAAAAGAAGTTTCACTTGCAGCCCAGCACCCAGAGCTAGCTGGGTCTCACACTGCTCCTCATCAGAGCTGGTAGCTCCTTCTCTGTCACTTTTCCACAAATAACCAAAGACAAGTTACCATTTAACCAGCCCATGGGAATTGGGGCCAAGCTCTCCAAATGGCAAACCAGCAGGACCTGTTTGCTGGAATGAAATAACCCCACTGGACCTAGTACATGGCTGCCCTCACACAGCCCTCCACCTCCTCCTTGCCCAGCCCAGCAAGGTGACCTTCCGAAGCTTCCGGGACTTCAAGGGCCAAGGTGGGAGGAGGGGCTACTGGGAGGAGCCAGAGCCAGGGCTCAGGGAAGAAGACACAGATAATCAAATGAGTGAGCAAGCAGTGTCCCCCGGAGTTGGCTAGAGGAGTCCAGAGCAATCCACAGTGCAATGGAGAGGCGGGCTGGGATTGGAGGGGGAACTTCGTGAGAACTGGAGAAGAGGGGGCTAAAGTCTACAGACTGGGAGCCCCAGGAGCCAGGGAGGGAGAAGATCCCAGCCTCCTCCCTTAGCCCTCTCACATCCAGCACCGAGGCCAGGGGCCATGGGAGGTCTCCTTTCTTAGGCTTCTTTTGAACCAGGTTGGGTCTTAATCACCCCAGGGGCCGCACATGTCTGATAGCCATAGGTACAATCAATGCTTATTGCATAATTGCTTGGCTCTAGTCCTTCTCCCCAGGACCCCAACCCTTTGTCAGTTCAGCTCCTGGATTCCTGGGCTATCAGAGCAGGAAGGGTGGAAGGGGTCTTTTAGGGATAATGCAGGGGTGGGGGTGGGGGATTGTGGCTGGGGGGGACTTACATTTTACTTTATTATTAAAAAAATTTTTTTTTTGCTTTAAATGACATCAAATTATGTATTTTTACCCTTCTTAAAATTTTTTTTTTAATTTTATTTATTTATGGCTGTGTTGGGTCTTCGTTTCTATGAGAGGGCTTTCTCTAGTTGTGGCAAGCGGGGGCCACTCTTCATCGCGGTGCGCGGGCCTCTCACTATCGCGGCCTCTCTTGTTGCGGAGCACAGGTTCCAGACACGCAGGCTCAGTAATTGTGGCTCACGGGCCCAGCTGCTCCGTGGCATGTGGGATCTTCCCAGACCAGGGCTCGAACCCGTGTCCACTGCATTGGCAGGCAGACTCTCAACCACTGCGCCACCAGGGAAGCCCCCCTTCTTAAAATTTTAAATAAATTTAAATTATAAAATATTTCAAACATACAGAGAAGTACAGAGTAATATTTTAGATAGCCACACACCCACCACTAAGCTTGAACAAATGTTAACATTTTGTTGTATTTTCTTTAGGTCTCCTTTGGTCAAAAAATTAAATGTTGGCAATAGAACCGAAGTGCCATCCCTAGCCCATCTCCTTCCTCCCTCCCTCTTCAGAAGCCACTAACTTGAGAATGATACATTTTCCCCTGTGTTTTCATACTTTTACTATATATATGGGTCTATAAGCAACCTACAGTGTAGTTTTGCATGTTTATAAAATGATGTGTGAAATGTGAGTTGCAGGCTGATGCAGGTTCTTCTCCTTGGTACTCTGGGGCCTGGCCAATCACTTACCGATCCAGGCCCCACCCTGGAGGAAGCAGGGCCCAAGCCCCTCATCATCTTGAAACAGATAGAACAGCAATTCTTTCTTCTGATGTATACATTGGGCTTCTGCATAAGATCTCCTTTGAAAAGCAGGTTCCATTGCTTGAAAGTCACAAGTCTAATGAAAACCCCTCACCTGACAGAGGATTAAACTAGGGCCCGGAGAGGGGAGGTGACAGCTTCCCCACGGGCCTCCCTTGTTCAACAAAAGAAAAATAGATGGGCACCCAGACCCAAAGTCTGATTTGCTCCTGGGTCAGGGAAAGGCAAAAGGGTCTGGACCTGGGGCCTCTGATGAGGCCAAATGATGGACCCTTTGGGGAGTGGCAGGGCACAAGGAAAGCCCTAGACCTGGGCCACCCAGTGTGGCAGCCACGAGCGCCCTGTTGAGCCCTGGAATGGAGCTAGTACAAGCTGAGAGGTGCTGCAAGAGTGAACTACATACCTGATTTTGCTTTTCTTTGTTTTTTTTGGGGGGGCTGCATTGGGTCTTCATTGCTGCACGCAGGCTTTCTCTAGTTGCAGCGAGTGGTGGATTCTCTCGTTGCGGAGCATGGGCTCTAGGCACGCGGGCTTCAGTAGTTGTGGTGCACAGGTTTAACTGCTCCGCGGAATGTGGGATCTTCCTGGACCAGGGCTCGAACCCATGTCCCCTGCATTGGCAGGCGGATTCTTAACCACTGCGCCACCAGGGAAGTCCCTACGCACCTGATTTTGAAGACTTTTCGTACAAAAAAAGAATATATAAGATCTCACTAATTTTTATATTGATTACATAGTGGAAGGATAATATTTTGGATATGCGGGGTTAAGCAAAATATATTCCTAAAATTAATTGTACTTGTTTCTTTCACACTTTAAAAAATGTGGCTATAGAGAAATCTTAAGTTGTATATGTGCTGGCGTATTTCAGCTGGACAGAGCTGCCCTGGGCCCTATGCTCAGCAGCCAAAGGCAAGCCAGACCACAAAAGTGAGGTCGGGGCTGGGGGAGGTTGGTCTCCAGGGGCCCTGAGCTGAGGGCTCTTTTTACAGACCACATCTGGGCCACTGGGTTCTGATCAGGGTGGGGTGAAACCAGTAAGTGCCTCCCCCACCTCACCGTCAGGGGCTCCTCTCTCTGAGGCCCTCCTACCCTGGTCCTCCAGGATCCAAGTTTGCCCTTGTCTCTGGCCTTGAGAGCCGAGTCTGAATCAGAGTAAGCCGTCTTCACCTGGCATCTCATCCTCCACCTGCAGGCCCCCGGTGTGCACAGACCCCGGATAATCAGGACAGCAGGATAGCACCCTCTCCTGGATCTCTGGTCTCCCTCTTCTGTAATGATGACAGGGACCTTTGCTGCTGCCGTCCGATCTTCCCCTCTGCATTGGGATCTTCTTTCTGAACTCCTCCCACCACAAACATACAACTTGAGCTCGGGAAGAGGCTCCTTGGGGTCTGGTGTGGGCTTCGGAGACTCTCCCACATGTCAGCGGCACACACTAGGGCCCCTGGAGGTGAGAGGGGCTGCTGAACAGCTTGAGCCTCTGGACACAATGCCTCTAGTCTGGCATCGTGGAAGATGACCAGCCCACCTCTGGGGGACCCTTCCCCAACCAGCTCTGTCTTCTCTTGCACCGTCGCCCAGGTCTGTGATTCCAGCCGGTTATGCCGTCTTCCCCAGAGTTGGCAAAGCATGACACTTCCCTATTGGAAATTCTTAGCGATCACCATGTGTAGATGGGAGCTGTCAGCCAGCAGCTTTTCTCTGTTAATGTAGGGTGAAGAGTAGGGGGGAGGGGGTTGCACTGCCTATCAGAACATGAGAAGAATGTCAGGCGCTTAAGTGCATATGACAGAGAGCAACGTTTTCTCCCCGTGGGGGAAATAGAATCCAGGATGTAACAACTTCAGAGTTTTCAATGTATTGGGGGAAAAAATGGCATCCTCCACTACCACAAAATAATACAAATGCACATAGTAAAATATTCAAATAATACAAAAGCCCCCAAAATTTTTAAAACATTGACACATAATTCACCTTTCATCACTGGCCTTTGCAAATTCCAAGGTGGGTGCTGGAGGAAGCTCTGAGACTCTCTCTCCACCTTGCTTCACCTCGCTTTGGGAAATCAAAATAACTGAATTTTACAAGCCATTTCCCTGGAAATATGGCTTCTAATTTAGAAAAAGTTGTCAGCAGAGGACTGTGCTCCAGAAACTAACAGACTATGAAGAATGAGCATACACATTGAGAGTTCACTGTTTTAATCAAATAAAACCTACAACAAAGTTAATCTGACACATAGTTAATGAGATAATCATTGTTGCGCTTCATGGGAATTAGGCATTAATGGGAAGTAGTTTTTATAAATGATGGTAATTATACTATTGCCTTTACTCAGCCAAAATTTTAAAGTTTTTTTCTTCTTGTTTTGCTACTTCCCTTGCATATGCTGTCAGTCTCTGTGATGAAGTTTCCTGTGGTTTCTGTGCCATTTCATCACCGTCCCCTCCTCACCTTGCCCCCACCCAGGTCACAGGCAGTCAGCGAGGTTTTCTTGAGCACCTGCCATGGGCCACTCTGCGAAGCACTCAGTTCAAACTACCTCGTTTAATCCTCAGAAGAATCCCTAGAAATAGGTTCACAAAAGGGAAAACTGAGGTTCACATTGGTCATAGAAGCAGGAATGAGCCCACCCAGGCAGTCTGACCCTGCCCCCGGAGCGAAGCCACAGTGCTGGGCAGCCCCTCTCCTTCGTCCCTGGCTGACCTCTGCTCCCCGGGGACATCAGTGCTGGGCAGTTGAGGGCAGCAGAAGCATCAGGCTCTGTGCCTGCCCAGGGGCACTGTGCATGGAAAGGGAGTCAAGGCTGCATGGGCTTTGTAGCCACACGGGCCAAAGTTCAAATCCCAGCAGCTCACTGAACCCTTCTGCGCCTCGGCATCTTCATCCATCAAATGGGGTGGAGAGTTCAGGGCTCCAGTGATGATCAAGTGAGCTGATGTCTGAAGGCTGATTGCAGGCCTGGCACACAAGATGGGGTGAGCGTGAGCAGGCCCTGTGTGGGGAGGGGGACACGAGTAGCAGCAGGAAGAGGAGGCGGTGCAGGCCCCACATCTGGGGACCTCCGCACAGGGACTTGGATCCAGTGAGGGAAACAAGAGAGAGAGCATACTTTCCCACTGAGTTTTGTGACTGGGGGGCACTCAAGGGGCAAAACAATCACAGGCTCTCTTTGGGACCAGCTCTTGGTTGGTCCAGATTCCATGAACAAGGAGAAAGCCCCGCTTCATCACAAATCTCCCCCAAAGGCTCAGGTTCCCTCAGCAGTCCTTTCACACCACTCTGAGTTACAAACAGGTTAAACTGCAGCATGCAGTCTGCAGCAAGGGGAGGGGGCAGCCAGCAGGAAACCCCAAGTGGGAAGAGAACAGAACAGAGAGGCTGTAAACACCGTCCAAGACAAACTTCTGCCGCCTTACCATTTTGCCCTGGGCCTTCCCTATTTGCCATCACCAGCAAAGAGAGGTTGTGTGCAAAGGTACTTTGTGTTCCTGTGGCAGGGGGCCAGTGGAGGACTCATGTCGTCACCTGGCTGGACTCAGGATTCCAGGGCAGGATCTAAACTACCAGCGTCATCCGCAAAGCAGGTCTGAGTGGAGCCTGTGTCATGAAGCTAGAAAGGCCACCTGGGGCCAGCAGAGTCCTGGGGACCCTCACCAACTGCTCACCTGGCCCGGCTGCACTGTCATCTGGGCTGCAGACAGAGCACAGACATCCAGAGTCACAGGGCTGCATCTAGGCTTTAGAATCAGCCACACTGGGGTCGAGTGCCAATTCTGCCACCTTCTAACAGTGAGACCCAGACAAGTTACTTACTTCCTCTGAGTCTTAGTCTTCCCACCTGTGAAATGGGGCTAATCATTGTGAAGACACATGCGCTCTGACTTGCATACTGAGTCCAGTGGCTTATTCAAATGAGGGCTCTGTCCATGCCAGACATTTATAATGACAATCTAAATATAATGATAATTCATTCCAGAAACACCTGTTGAGCACCTGTGACAGGCCAGGCACTGTGCAGGGTGCTCTTGGAGATATGAAGGTGAGTAAGATGAGTCCCACCCCTCCTAGCGGGCATGCACAGGAATAATTCTAACCTAAGTCTGAGAGTGTTGAGTGACGTGGAGAGAGGTGTGCCAGGCAGGCATTCAGGGAAGGCTTCCTGGAGGAGGCAGAATTTCAGCTAGGCTTGGGCACCTGGCTAACTGGAGGTGGGGGAAGAGAGGAAGGGCACTGACGCATGAAGAAGGAAGCAGAGGTGTGAAAGAGTGTGCAAGATTAGGGCACATGGAAGCTCTAGTATCCAGTGAGGGCAACGGGTGGGGGGGAGGGGTGGTCAGCTGCCCTGGTGAAAAGAGAGCACTACTGTCCCCCAGACATGCCACTCTGCCTCTGCCTTGCTGGGTGACATTGAGCCAGGCACTCCCTGTTTCTGAGTCTGATGAATGGTTCCCATCTTTTCCTCCAAGAACTTCCATCATTCCTTCATTTCTCCTCTTTCTGCCTTCCGCACATATGCAGAATCTTTGTACGATGAAGTCACTCAAGGTTTTGACCAAGGTTGTGAGTGATCGGTCATAAGTGAAGTGAAGGAGTCCCTTCTGACTCTAGAGTGGAGGTGGGTGGGAGGCTGGGAGACCACCACCGTGCTCTAGGAGGGCTAGGATGAGGCCTGGGCTGAGAGGGGTGAAGAGTAGCTGGTGGCGGGTTCCCTGGGTCAGAAGGCAGAGCCTGGGTGATTGGTGGCCAGGTGCAAAGCTGTGGAACCCAGCCAGAGGGGCAACTCCCCCACCAAAGGGGGAAGGTGGGTTGGTGTGAGCAGGTTGAATTGGAGGCACTTCTAAGATATCATGTGGAGTGTCCAGTAGGGAACAAAGTTAGGAGCAGGGGCTACAGACCTGGAATTCACTTTGGGTCCCAGATTAGAAACCCAGGTTAGCCCATCCAGCTCAGTGCCTTTGACCTATTCCATGGGAACCTGGGATGCCGGGCGGGCAGCAGTGGAGGGGGGCGGGGACAGAGAAAAAAAGAGAATGGCAAGGAAGTGATACTCCTGGGCCTCAGTCTCCCTCCTGTGGAATGAGGGGAGGTGTTTATGGCAAGGGTACGGAGTGGGCGGCTGTACCAAGGGGACCAGCTCTCCTTGCACATTCGCTTTAAGCCCCTCGAGATGGTCTGGTATACAGCCTCTGTTCCCAAATGCTGTCTCCTTGCCAAGGCAACTGGCTTCTTTCCCTTGGGAAAATCCTGAGGCGCTCCTGACAACGATGGCTTCTTCCTCCTTCCACGATCACTAGCTCTGAATTCTGGGGTTACTTGTGGGTTGGGCTGGCAGGGGAGGAGCAGAAGGGTTTGTGCTGTGGGCAGGTCTTGGGGCCCAGGCCCTGTCCTGCTGGCGATTTTCTTTGTTACCTGATGGGAGGCCAGGCATTGGTAGGCGGGACCAATGATGTTGGTGCCTAATGAGTGACTGATATGATAGCCAGTGAGACACACTCGGGCCTACTGCTCCAGCAATACAAGCGGTCTTAAAGATAACCTATCCTTGGCTCCCCACTTCGCACCTGAGATCAGAAAATAGCGGGGAGGAAGAGACCTGGAGCTGATTTTTATCTCTCCAAAAGCCTAGCAGAAATAGAACATTTATCTGTGTGAAGGCTACACAGGCTTAACTAAAATGTCAAGTTTCTTTGCTGGAATTATAATGGAAAATATGATAAATGCACATTTATTCAGTAATTATTAATTCACGATCCTGTTTTATGTGAAACAAAACCATGGCATGCTGCTCAGAAGCTTTGGTTGGTTTTGTTTCATACAAAATTGGCTCCTGAATTAATAATTACTGAAAAATGTAATTTGATAGCTCTAAACTTGTAAAACATGGAGCGTGTGTGTATGCTGGGGGGTGGTGCAGAGCTGGGATAGTAAAAAGGTAAGATGCTCTCATTTTACAGATGATAAAACTGAGATGCAGGGGGCAAGGGCCCAGCTCATGGCACATGATGAGGCAGGGAGGGCCAGACCCCAAACTTCCTGAGCTCTAACCCTAGGCTGCCCTTGGTGCTCTGCTGCTGCTGATTCCCTGGAAATGCAGTGGGTGGGAGGAGAGGAAGAGTTAACTAATCCTGTACCTCCAGGCCAAGGCCAACAGCTGCCAGGAAGATAAGGGGAGGGGACCCCTGGGAATGAACAGCCTGTGGACTGGAGAGTGAGCAAGGCAGGAAAAACAGGGGCAGGTGACAACAGGGAATGGGGGAGGGGAGGCAAAGACAGAGAGAGGCAGAGAGACAGAGACAAGGAGAGATAGATGGAACCAGACAGAGCAGAGGAGGTGGGGCTCCTGGGACCCTTGAGGACCCGGGCGGTCTGGAAGGCCAGATCCTATGGTGAGCAGAATCTGGTCCCAGGCCCCACACCCCAGGGGCCGCCAGCCACTGCGGGAGACAGTCCCTTTGTTTCACAGGCCTTGCCCTGGAGAACTCTTGTTCAGAACCAGCCCCATTAAAAACCCTGCCCCCAGAAAGTAACTGGGAGCTCAGTCTGAGGTGGGGGAAAGGGCACTGGGCTAAGAGTTCAAAGTCCACGCCTCCAGGCCCTGTCCTGTCACTGACTCCCTGCCTCTCTGGGGGCTGTTAAACCATCCCCACTCAGAGTCAAGGTCTGGGTGACTCTCTGGGCTCCCTAGCCCAGAGTTTGTTTGGGGGAACAGGTTGAGTGCTGGGGCCTTGCTTCCTTCCCCTGCGAGCCTGCTCTCTAGGCAGAGGTCCTGCCACCGTGGTGCGGTGTAGGGGGCAGAGGGCGGGCTGGGCATTGGGCGGTCTCCCACCTCTGCCCCTAGGGGGACCTGCCAGGGCCCTCGGACCCCATGCTTGGGCAGCAGGCCGGCACCTGCGTGAGGAGTGGCTAGGCGTCCTGCCCGGAGCTGAGGAGAAGCTGCCCAGAGACTGGGCCCAGGCCTTCTTGTTCAGCCAGAAATTCCAGACTTTTAAGGATCAAGGGCCAGAGAGGAGCCTTTTCCAGGGCACCAGGAAGCTGTTTATCCTGCTTGGCGGTATTACCAGGCCTTGAGGGAGACTGCCCTGATCTTTGTTTAGGCTTTCTGGGAAGACATCTGCCTGCTCATGGTAAGATTATTGTAGGACAAGCTTCAGGCTTGTGGTCACTCTGACAAGATGGAGGCTTTGGCCCCTCATCCAGGCTCTTGGGAAGGAATTATTTTTCTAATCAACTTTATTGAGGTCAATTTACATACAATAAAGTATACCTACTTTATATACAATAAAATGTACTCATTTTAGATGTACCGTTCAATGAGTTGATAAGCGCATATACTTGTGTAGCTACCACAATAATCAAGGTGTAGAACATCTCCATCACCCTAAAAGATTTCCTCCAGACCCCTTCCCAGTCAATCACCACCCCCTACACTGGCCCCAGGCACCCACTGATCCACTTTCTGTCCCTATAGATCAGATTTGATATATATTACCATAGTGCTTGTCCTCGTGTGTCTGACTTTTTTCGCTCTGCATAATAATTTTGAGATTCATCCAAGTCATCATGTCTATTGGTAGTTCTTTCTTTTATATTGCTGACTAATATTCCATTATATGGATATATCATAGATTGTTTATTCATTCCCTGGTTTTTGGACATTTGGGTTATTTCTGGGTTGCAGCTATTATGAATAAAGTGGCTATGAACATGTATGTATAAGTCTTTATGTAGATGTATGTTTTCATTTCTCTTGCATTAGTACCTAGAAGTGGGATTGCTGGGTTGTATGATAAGCGTACGTTTAACTCTTTAAGAAACCACCAAACTGTTCCCCAAAATGGTTGTACCATTTTACAGTGTATGAGTGGGAGGGATTTTGAATGCAGCCCTTCCCTGTTCTACATCTTGGCCTTTTCTCCTCCCCAGGGACCGAGCTGGTTTTGTAAGGTGGTTTGGTGCTTCAGGGAGCGGGAGGGAGTCCCCTTGCCTCTCCAGGAAACATTCCCTTGCCCTCCCTCCCCGCAGAGCGGCTGCTCAAGGTTGAGATTAATGGACTGTACTGTGTAGAGAAGGGCTTAAGGATCTATTTATACCTGAGTTTAAGCAGATGCATTGCTGGCTGAAATGCCGTAATTATTTTCCCTTTGCTAGTTCTTACCATCCCGTGAGAGTGTTTTTAAACAGAGCTACTGCCACACTGGCAGCCTCACCCTGATTTCCCTGCCTGCCACCCCCCAAGGTAAAACCATTTCTTCCCCAGGCCGGGGGCGGCGTGTGCTTCTGTTCCTGAGCCCTCCCTCTTCACCAGCGTGGGCTGAGAGCTGGAGCAGGCAGCCTGTAGCTGCAGAACTTCACTTTTTTGCTGTCAGTCCCACCCCAGCTCTCACCTCCCTGTCACATTGTTCCACCTTGCCATCAGTTACCAGAGAGCTCTGGACACCCCTAACTCCAAATGATGCAGCTGTCCAAAGAGAAAGGATGAACCTTTTTCTTTCTTTCTTTCTTTCTTTTTTCTTTTTCTTTCTTTTCTTTCTTTCTTTCTTTCTTTCTTTCTTTCTTTCTTTCTTTCTTTCTTTCTTTCTTTCTTTCTTTCTTTCTTTCTTTCTTTCTTTCTTTCTTTTTCTTTCTTTCTTTCTTTCTTTCTTTCTTTCTTTCTTTCTTTCTTTCTTCTTTTTCTTTCTTTCTTTCTTTCTTTTTTCTTTTTCTTTCTTTCTTTTCTTTCTTTCTTTCTTTCTTTCTTCTTCTTTCTTTCTCTCTCTTTTTTTTTTTTTAACATTTTTTGATATGGACCTTTTTAAAAGTCTTTATTGAGTTTGTTACAATATCACTTTTGGTTTTTTGTCCCCAAGGCATGTGGAATCTTAGCTCCTGGACCAGGGATCGAACTAGCACCCCCTGCAAAGTCTTAACCACTGGACCGCCAGGGAAGTCCTGAATCTTTCTTTTTGTGTTCAGATGCTTTGCTAATTGCCAAGAGGTAGGAAAGTACAGGCAAAATAAAGTTCTTCCATTGGAGCAGGAGTTTAAGGAAACCTATGAGCCTGGCACTGCACATTTGCTGGGATGGTCCTATTCTCCCCCTGTTCTAAAGTTTTTAGGCCCAGGCCAATAAATGGCTCCTTAAGGGTAAATTAAGATCTTCATAAGAATCTCAGGCTGTAATGTCTCTCAGACCTCAGGATACCTTAGAAACCTTTCTCCCTGCTTGGGAAAATATCACTACCCATTTAGGAGTCACTCACTTAGTTGTTTTCAAGCTCTGACTCTTTAGAAAGCACTTACTGGAGGATCCCGCCAGTCTGCGCACGTTTTAATCAAGGCCACGGGTGATTGGCTCCAGACTCTCAAAAGTTTGCCTGGGTTGATGACCCTGTGATATCGCCCCAGTTTGAGCCATGAAAATATCATTCAACTCCTTATTATTATCACTGTTAGCGTTTATTTTATTCAAAGATTGTAATATAGCTGTGAGGTGCTAAATCTGATACAGGTAGGCTGCCTCTTTAGGCTAACTTTTATTCTAAATCGGCTTGATCCAAACCTGTGCTATCTACTATGGTAGCCACTAGCCACATGTGGCTGTTTAAATTTAAATTAGGGCTTCCCTGGTGGCACAGTGGTTAAGAATCCGCCTGCCAATGCAAGGGACACAGGTTCGAGCCCTGGTCCGGGAAGATCCCACATGCCACAGAGCAACGAAGCCCGTGCGCCACACTACTGAGCCTGCGCTCTAGAGCCTGTGAGCCACAACTACTGAGCCTGTGTGCCACAACTACTGAAGCCCACGCACCTAGAGCCCGTGCCCTACAACAAGAGAAGCCACCGCAATAAGAAGCCCGTGCACCACAACGAAGAGTCGCCCCCGCTCACCACGACTAGAGACAGCCTGTGCGCAGCAACAAAGACCCAACGCAGCCAAAAATAAATAAATAAATAAATTTATAAAATAAATAAATAAATAAATTTAAATTAGTTAAATTAAATAAAATTAAGCTTTTAGTTCCTCAATTGTACCAGTCACATTTCAAGTGCTCAATAAGCACAGGTGGTTTAGTGCCTACCATGTTGGACAATGTATATATAAGACATTTCCAATATCACAGAAAATTCTAGTGGACAGCAGTGGTTTAAACACTTAGCCATGTATGCAGCAGCAGCTTTATCACGTAGAACATTCCTGCACCATCTACATAGGGCCCTTATCTGGGCTGGGCCTTAAAGAAAAAAAAATCTCAGAGGTAGAATCCCTGCCCAAAATGCATCTATATTTCCAGGATGACACAATGACACACAGGATTTAAGACAGTAGAGGACAAATATTAGACCAAGCAATGATGGACATATAAGGGCAAGAGAGAGAACAATTAGAGAAGTGAATGTAAAGACCAGTGGGAGCTCCAAGGAACGGTGTCTTTTGGAAGGAGTTCAACAAGACTCATTTGAGGAGAAGGTATTTGGACTGGGCCTTGAAGGGTGGATAGAAGTTTTCCATGTGAAGGAGGCAGAAAGATATTCAAAGAAAAGGGATTACATGTGCAAAGGTCCATGGGTATGAAGGGCTGGCCGTGTTTGGGATGGTCTTGGAGTGGTACAGCAGGAGTGTGGGGGTCAGATGGGCCAGATTATGAAAGGCTCTGTACTCTGCTAAGGAGAATCTAGTTTATCCTGGAAGGCAGGGGCAAGACATGGAGAGATTTGCGTTTTAGGAAGATCATGTTAGAGAAAGTGAGATGCATAACATGGAGAGACCAACTAGGAGGACTATGGAATAATCTAGGTGCAAACTGAGTTGTCCTGAACGGAAGCCTGGACAATGGGCATGGAGAAAAGGGGATAGATCTGAGGGACAGCTGGTCCAGCCTGGACGAGGCAGGTGGGAAGGAATGTATACCATGCCCAGGGAGGTTTCATGTAGGAGATGTGACTTCTGGAATTGATTTACTGCTATGGGCTGTAAATTCAAAAGGCTGCTACAATAAACACCCAAGCTAATTAGCCCCTAGAACATCAGTCTTGATTCCTCCCAAACAATGAAGTGTGAGGCTTCTCTGAGACCTCAGCTTTCCATTTGAGCCAATGAAGCAACAAATCTATTGTTGGAAAATGGGTTTTCCAGGGAGGGGGTGGGGGATGGGGGGGCAGGCTCATTACAGCACAGAATGCACAGCTGTTGGTTGTCCAAACTCTCCACTTGGCTTTATTTATAATCATAATGACACCCTCCAGAAAGAACAATTGTTGATCAACCCAGTTAGGAATTAAAGTTAATAAAATGAAGAGACTGCAACAAATAATCAATGCAAATGCTGCCAAAAGCCATGATCAATGGCAGAGGGGCCTGCAGTGATCAGTGACCGTGGCCTGCAGCTGCCTGGTCTCCTCATCACGCGCCTCCCCTCCCCTGTTTCCTGCCTTCTCGTGACTCAGTCGACCTGCTGTCATCTCCCATCAGGGGCTGTCAGGCTTCAAGTGCTCAAGTGGGTGCCCCGCTCACTGCCGGCTGTCCCGCCACCACTCCCCTCCAGCCCCCTTGCCAAGGGGCCACGTGGAATGAGGCCGCTGTAAGCAGAGTAAGAAGCAGAGACAGGAAACAGGGCCTTGGCTTCTATTCTCCTTCCCAAATCTCTTTTGTTCTCCTTTGCTGCTCCCTTTCCTGTCCATGGTGTCTCTCATTTCCCATTATCTTCTTCTCTACTGGCCTCCATACGCCCTGAATGTTCTGAGCAGGGCCTGGATTCTGGGGACATCCCAAACAGGCCAGCAGGCACTGTCGGCTTTTGCTCAGCTTAAACACAGCCTCCAGCTCTTGCTGACCCTGTTCATTTCTTTTTCTTTGTGAAGAGGCAATTGGAGGAGGGAGTGGGGGGCGAGCCTCCTCACAGGCCCTGTTGTCTGTGCAGTGGCTCCCGTCTCTGCTTCCCTTGGTCTCCGGCAGCGTGCCCCTGCTCCGTGGTCCACAGCAGGCCCAGATGAATCGGCATGGGTTACCTGGGAGGCAGGCAGCATGTGGGGACCGGGCCACTTCCCTGCCTTTCTCTGTGGGAAAGGCACACTGGTTGGTGTCCTACCTCTGATCCTTTTGCCAGCCCCCAGAACCCACGCACCACGTGTTTACCAGGCAGCTGCAGGTCACGGTCACTGACCACTGCAGACCCCTCTGCCATTGATCATGGCTTTTGGCAGCATTTGCATTGATTATTTGTTGCAGTCTCTTCATGCACTAGGGAAAACAACAAATCTCCCCAGGGTTTGTGACAATCATCCTGGGAGTTCCGGCTTCTTTTGGCCTCATGTTTGCCCAACTCCAAACTTTTGGCTCTGCCTCCCCATTCCTGGCCCTTTGGACTAGGGGTTTCTACCTAGTCCTCCTGGCATTTGGCTCTTGGATTTCCTAGATGGGCATTGACACGGCTCACAGGCTGGGATGCCCAATTTCTGCATTGCCTTAATAGGAGCTGTGCCTTGGCTCCAGCTCTGCCAACCCCAAATATCTACACCGGACTCTTGGTCTGTGCCCCGGGGAAACCAGTCTGGATAACCCGAGTGACAGGGAGGTAGAGTGACCCTCAAAGGAACAGAGAAGAAACTAGTGCTGCCTCCAGGGTGGGTCATACCAGTCAGGAATGATGGAAAGACTTCATCAGCAGACTTCAAGGACTCAATTCTGTGGGTGGCCCACTCACCCCTCTGTATTGTAATCAGTCTGTTTACTTGCCTGCCTTACCCACTAGACTGTGGGCTCTGCGAGGGCGGGTTTGTGTCTGATTGGCTGCTGGATCTCCACTACCTGGTGTAGGTCTTGGCTCTCTGACCAAGTGTTTATTGAACAAAAAAACAGATGAACAAGTGAGCTCTTCTCCTTTATTCCTGCCATGGTTAATGTCAGCCTATCCACATAAGGCCCAAGCAAGAAGCATAAAGTCATTAAGTCCTGTTGATTCTACTTAAAATACTTCTCCAACCAATGTCTTCTTTGGGGGACCATGTGTTTCTTGCCTGGGTAATTCCAGCCAGGAATTGGTGGACTGATTTTCCTGGCTTCTTTTTTTTTGACTCTTCCACTTGTCTACCTTCCCTATTGCTTACAGGTATAACACAAATCTAATCATGCCATTCCTCTGCGAAAATGCCTTCCATAACTCTCCATTTCTCATAAAATAAAGTACAGTTCCTCTAGACCCTCTATGATTTGGCTCAACCTACTATTCTAGCCCATTTCTTGCCATGTTTCCCTGTGGATCCTGTAAGCCAACCCCATGGAACTGTCTTCAAGCAAGTTAATCTTCCATCTCCACACTTTGCTGCTTCTATCCCCACTGCAAAGGTTGCTCTCTGCAACAAACTCCAGCCTTTCTGATCTCCTTAACTCATACTAGTCCTTTAAGACTCAGCTGAAATGTCACCTCCTCTCTGGTTCCTCTGATGTCATCAGCTAGCCACCAGACATCCCTTTCTTATGCTTCTTTTCATCTTGCACATGGACGATCACACAGTATTACAGTTCTAGGCTCCATATCTTTTTTGCATGAGCACATAAATTCCTTGGGGGCGGGGCCTCACACTCACTTCCATGTACCCAAAGATGGCAGATAATGTTGGGCGTGGTGGGAGAGGCATATACCATAGGCTGTGTGGCCTTGGGCAAGTTACTTTGCCTCTCTGTCTCTCATTTTGCTCATTTATAAAACTGTCAAAATAATAGTTCCTGCCTGAGGGAATCTTCCACCAATGAGGACTAAATGAGTTACTACATGTGAAGGGCATAGAGCAGCGCCTTTCACATATTAAGCCCTCAATAAATGTTAGCTACTGTTATTAACTGTGATTATTAGGCACTCTGTAAATGTTTTTTCGAATGAATAAGTGAATGAGAGTCTACAGAGTCTAACAAGGCACTTTTCCACCCATAAAGAACATTCAGTATCAGAGTCCTTCTGTTCAGATCTTAAAGGCTGGTCAAAGTATTAGCTATGTCACTTGAGTTGGTGGTAATTCACTGGTGAGTAACAATTCCCCACCTCTTCAAGTGGAGCTGAAAACGTTTGGTTAAGGAAAGATGACTGGAGAAAGTTTTATCATACTTGTGAGGAGAAGGACAGAGAGGCGCAGGGTTTGAGCAACTTGATGACAGTGGTGATACTGAAAATCAGTGCCAGAGTCACCCACCAATCCATGAGTTAGCCATAAATTCCCTCATTACCTTTGAGAAGGACGCAAACCCATGATTATCTGTCTGCTAAATTATAAGGAACCAGATGGGGAAACAAATTTCTACATTCAAAAAACCTTAAAGAGAATCGAATCTCAATCATTTCTTCAGAGAATGGTGATTATTTTGACCTTGGTTCAAATTCTGATCCTGTTATTTACTATTTGTAAGATACTGATATATCCCTGAATCTTGCTGATCTATAACATGGAAATAATTCTTATCTCATGTGGTTATTGTGAGGTTGAAATGATATTAAATGGGATAATTTACATATACTGTAAAGCATTGTGATCATAAGTGTGTACAAACTTAGTGTCAGAATCAATTTTGAAGTGTAAGCTGTACCTGGATCTAATAAAAATGCTTACTTCCTATGCAAGAATAACATTGGACAGCTACAGGTATGTTTCTCATTCTTACATTCTAGTAAGAAAAAAAAAAAAATTGAACCATGGGCCAGACATTTTGTTAGTGGCTAGAAAAACACAGTGCTTGTCCTCATGTAACTCATGATCTAGTGAGGGAGACAGACAAGACAGCAGATTTTCAGTCATGAGTCAAGTTCTACAGGTAACACAACATGTCCTCACAGAGAGGAAGCACAGAACTGAGATGGGACAAGATTGGAGGAGAGGGGGTTAAAGAAGTCTTCTGGAGGAGGCGATGCTTGAACTAGGTCTTGAAGGAAGAGTAGAAATCATCCAGACAGACGAGGGGGAAGGGAAGCTCATTCCAGGCAGAGAGAGCAGTGGATACAAAGATCCTGGGGCACAGAAAGCCGTCCCACTCTAGGAAGAGCAAACTGCCTGACAAGGGTAGAGAGCCGATACCTTAATGGGGAGGCAAGTGAAGAGACCAGAAAAGCAAGCCATGTCATGAGAAGCCACTGGATCCAGGCTAAGGAGTCCTGATTCCATCCTGAAGGAAATGGAAAGCCACTGAAGGCTGCAAGCAGAAGAAGGACCTGGTGGCATTAGTGTCTTGGTCTGCTCACTCTGGAGGCCCTGTGGAGGACAAGGCAAAGGACAGGAGACCAGGAGGGGGCTACTGGAGACATGTAGGCAAGATAGTCCCACCTGGAGTTGTGCCCAGGCCATGAAGAAGGTGACTCCACAATCTCAATCCATGTATAAGCTGACAAATGTATCCTGTCCTATAGTAGATGCTCATTAAGAAATGGCATCTGCATACTTTCAGTACACCAGGCTGGGGGTACAAATCAGAGGTACCCCAGCAAGGAAGGGCACAGAGGTAAACTTTGGAATGTGGGGAGGTAGGTCTAGGAAGATGTATCCCCCAAAATATTTATAGAGATTATTTCTGGGTGGCAGAATTGTGGGAGATTTGTATTCTTTTTTCTACAATAAACATGAGTTATTTATATATTTTTTTAAAGAATTAATTTAAATACATCAACCCAAAAACCTTGGATCAAAGGGGAATTGGAAGACCCAGGACATTCATTAGACACTAGGAGGTGGATACTTCAGAGGTCTACACGCAGTTTGGAGTCAGTGAGGGAGAGAAGATTTAGGAGGGAAAGAACAAAATCTGCTCAGGCAGGTGAGTAAGCGCCTCCATTGTAGGAGATCCTGGTGAGCAGAGTCAAACTCAGCAAGAAGGCAATGAGCTCCCCATCAAAGATGGGCTGACACGCCAGTCAGGCATCTGGTAGAGGGATGGGGAGCACACACTCAGTGCAGGCAGATTTTCAGTAGGAGGCTGAAAGACACGAGGGGAAAGATTGTGTAACCGAATTGTAGGGAAGAATAGTGGCTTATTGTTGGAGACCCAATAAACAAATTGAGAGCGTTCATCCTGGGGGTGTGGGCCTGAAATAAGTTCTAAGACAGCTTAATGATCCATCACAGGTCCTCTTCTGGGATGAGTCACTGGAGAATTATATTAACCCAGTTCAGCCTTCATTGCTCCATCACCTGCAACAAAGTCACTGAGATACGGTAGCTGAGCTGCCCTCAAGATAGAGCCTTCTTTCTGTGCAATAGCGGAGATGACACCAGCCAGCTCACCCATCAGCCCTGGGCAGGCCGCAATCTCCCCTTCATCTCGAATGTTCAGCATTTACATAATTAGGCCCCTGATGGAGGTAAATGCCCTCCCCACTGACACCCAGCACGCTGGGGACAACGTGTAGGTGGACAGCTGCTGAATGGGCCCAGGTCTGCTCCAAACAGCAGCAATGTCCTTTTGCAGAAGCTGATTAATGAGATTAGAAACTGGTGGCTTGGGAATCAGGGCCAACTGAAGTCATATCAGAAATGGAAATAAGAAACTACTGGAAGAAATGAAGGAGCTCACAAGTCTTCCACCAGAGGCTCCGAACTTCAATTCTGGGTCCACCCCACAAAAGACATGTGATATTGAGCATTTCATTCAACTCCTTGGAGTCTCAGTTTCCTTGACTGTGAAGTGGTGGTAAAGTCCCAGTTCTCTTAGCCCAGAGGCTAATAGCAGTGCACCCTCATGTCAAGCTTGTTGTGTGTGTCTGGCACTGTTCTAAGGGCTTTACACATAGATAGACAGATAGATAGATAGATAGATAGATAGATGATAGATAGATAGATAGATAGATAGATAGATAGATAGATAGATAGCAACAACCTACATGAGGTAGGTATTATTATGATTGTCATCCCCCGTAAAGATGAAATAACTAAGGCTTGGGGAAGTTAAGAAAAGTGCCCAAAGTCAGGCACTATTGTGGAATCGGACTTAAACCTGGGCAGCCAGACTTGGGAGTCCATGCTTCAAAACACTGCATTCACCTCCTCCATCAGACTCAAACTGCTTTACAAATAGATGCAGGTTTGTTTTTTTAAAATTTTTATTTAGTCATTTATTTTTGGTTGCGTTGGGTCTTTGTTGCTGCGCACGGGCTTTCTCTAGTTGCGTCGAGAGGGGGCTACTCTTCGTTACGGTGTGCGGGCTTCTCATTGCGGTGGCTTCTCTTGTTGCAGAGCACGGGCTCTAGGCGCATAGGCTTCAGTAGTTGTGGCTCGCGGGCTCTAGGCACATGGGCTTCAGTAGTTGTGGCGCACGGGCTTAGTTGCTCTGCAGCATGTGGGATCTTCCTGGACCAGGGATCGAAACTGTGTCCCCTGCATTGGCAGGAGGATTCTTTTTTTTTTTTAATTAATTAATTAATTAATTAATTAATTATTTATGGCTGTGTTGGGTCTTCGTTTCTGTGCGAGGGCTTTCTCTAGTTGCGGCAAGCGGGGGCCACTCTTCATCACGGTGCGCGGGGGCCACTCTTCATCGCGGTGTGCGGGCCTCTCACTATCACGGCTTCTCTTGTTGCGGAGCACAGGCTCCAGACGCGCAGGCTCAGCAATTGTGGCTCACGGGCCCAGTTGCTCCGCGGCATGTGGAATCCTCCCAGATCAGGGCTCGAACCCGTGTCCCCTGCATTGGCAGGCAGACTCTCAACCACTGCGCCACCAGGGAAGCCCCGGCAGGAGGATTCTTAACCACTGCGCCACCAGGGAAGTCCCTAGATGCAGGTTTATTCTTCTTAGTTGTGACTGATATTTCCAGAATGCTGAATTAAATGCCTTGGGCCCCATTTGTGACAGGTTTATGGTTGCCAGGGTTTTAATGAAGGAAAGAATGGGGCTGATGGTTGTGGCCACCACATGTTACAATAAGTGCTTAGTGTCGATTCTCATACAACCATGGAAGATGCAGGAGGGGAGACTGGAGGACTAGTGACTTCCCACAGTCTTGGAGCTCATAAGCCAAAGAGTCTTGTTTGATTCCAAACTTTCCAGCACAGGACTTCTTAGGCTTTAAACGAAGACAGGCAATGTGGTAGTTAAAGCCTGGGTCCCTAGAACCTGCATTCAGCCCATTCCTGCCACTTCCTAGCTGTGTGACCTTGGGCAAGTTTACCTCTCTGGGCTTCGGTTTGCTCATTTGTAAAATGGAGATGGCAATAGTATCTACCTCATAAGCTTATGGTGAGGTGCACATGGGTTAATACAAGTAAAGCATAGAACAGTGGCACATAGTATGCTCTCAATGGTTATTAAAGCAACAACTCCAGGCCTGGGACAAAAGTATAGTATTTGACTCAAGATTTGCTTTCCTTAGAGAAGGCATGAGAAGGGCTATACCCAGAAACCAGAAGATTCACACAGTGGTGGGATGTTTGTTCAGGGAAGATTCTAGCAGGACACAAGCAGTAAAGTCAGACTTCTAGGAGGGTGGAATGAGGACCCAGGAGGGTCGGACACAAGTAAGTGGGGAAGGGTCCAGTTGGACAGGGGGTTAGCTTGGGGGGCTCAAAGTTGGGCAGCAGGTGGCTCTCCTTCCAGGGTTGGTGCTCAGTATCCAGAGGGTCTGACGGTGTCTGGTAAGAGCCCAACCACATAGTCAGTATAAAGGTCTGGCATGGATTTGGCAGCAGGGAGTGGAGAAACAGCCACTGGCTAGGAATTTTGAGGCAGGAGTTTACTTACTAGGTGGCCAGGGGTCAGGGAAAAGACTGTGAAACTTGTAGTAGGGGAGCCAACAGAACTGGGGTTCAGTTGACAGTGGGCTAGGTCAGAGTAGGGAAGGCCAAATCCAGACATTAGGCAGATATAGGTGAGCAAGATGTCAAAACAAGAGAAGGAGTTAATTAACATGTGCAAAGGCTTAGGACAGTGCTTTACACAAGTGTTTTTGTTGTTGTTGTCAGTGGTGGTGGTGATGATGATGATGGCGATGATGATGATGATGGTGATGGTATTTTGTTGGCCAGGATCTGGGGTTCAGGGTCAGGATTTCAGTTCCTTAGAGCAGAAGTAACCAGACTGGGCTTCAATGCTTTATGATTTTCCCCCGTATGTCTAGGACCAATATTGCCAACTTTTTAATTTAGCCAAGTGAAGCCATTTAAACAACCAAAAACTTATTACCCACCATCACCATGATCTCATCAAAGAAAGGCCATCTTATCACCAAAAGTAAGACAGACATAATTTCAAAATAGACAGCCATTTAAATTGGAAATGAAAATTAACTTGACAAGATACTCACTTCCATTGTCTTTTTCTCAGTGGGCAGCTGATGGAGCACAGAGCAGAACTGGTGGGCAAAGCAGAGTTTAGAATGCATTCATTTCCAGGGCTCCCCTTCCTGGGGTGGACTACCTTGGGGGCTTGGTTGCAAGGAACATGACAAAGGCTCTGCGGCTACGTGCAAGGTGTCTGTCCTGGCCCTGAGCCTTCATGCTGACCTAAGCCATCCACATCTTCACAGCTGGCACCTCTGAAGTCCCGTGCGGACACTCCGGGACACTTACTTCCTGCCCAGCCTGCTCCCACTCCATTCCAGGGCCACCTGGGTCCTCTCCAACGTACAGCCCTCCTCCTGCCCTTTGGACCTGACACCTGAACTTGCTTTCTCCAGTTTAACCCGTGGCACTCTCTAAGGGCTTTGGCTGGAACCTACCTTCTGGATCCTCCTTCTCCTACCCACCTTTGAGTAGATACCCTACCCCATCCTTACCCCTGGACTTCAGCCTTGGCCCTTGTCCTCAGTTGCTGGGGACCTGCATGAAATGCTGGAGCTTAGATCAGCCCTCGCAGCCACTGCAACATGGATCCAGCACTTCTTCCACCCACATTCTCCTGTTCTCCTATGTTTGGTCTAGAGAGGCCCCATGGGGGTGAGGGACAGAAGGAGAAGACTGTGTCTCAAGTTTGGTCACAGTCTGTGGTAATTAATAGGCCCCAGGGCAAGGAGCTAAATGGGTAATTAACCCACATCCGTGTCAAAGTCTGTCTCTTCGATTTATCTGGAAGCTCTTTGAGGCAGGGACATATCCTGATCATCTTATTTAATCTTTTATTTTCTACCCACTCCCAACTCCCCATGCCCGGTGCTCCCCCCACAACCAACTAGCCAAGTCCATCTGCAATATATTTGTTGTCTTGAATTTGATTCCTTCATTTGACATATGTTTACTGATCACTTGCCAAGAAGGAGCCACTGTGATAGGCACTTGGAGAGATACTAAGACAGACAAGATGTGAACACCACCCTCAAGGAGCCTTCCGCCCAACAAGGAAGAGGGTGCATACCCAAAGAACTAAAAATGAAGTAGGAAATACAGAATGTTTCCAGAAAACTATGAAGGCTGAGCTGAACTTGTTTCACCTCCAAGTGCTTGGGTGGTTTGGCCTCTCTGCATCCGCCCGACCTGGGAAAGGAAATCTCCCTACAGGGGCTCCAACCATGTCCCAGTGGGCCCTGAATGCAGCTCTGAGCTGAGAGCCTGCATTGCAGTGATTTGTTTTGTTTCCAGGTAGGTTTTTCCCTTCAGTTCCCCATTTGCCTTGGTCAGCTAACACTCCTTCTCCCTGACCTTCCTCCCATGCTCATCCTAAACAAGACAAGACCTTTTCTTAAAAGCAGTGTCTCCTCTTCCCATTGCAAGATAAGGCTGCCCTTTGTGTGTTATTTTCATTAATTTATTGATGCTTGTTTTCATACTGCACTTGATTGGCCTTGTACTTACTTTGCTGAAGCCCGAAGGTTGTTTAAGCAAATGGGCACAAGAAAGGGGAAAACAAATCAAAGAAACCTAAACTCTCCAAAAAAAACCCCAAAAAACAAAACAATCAGCTGATTTAGTACCAGTGATGAAGTTTCCCAAGGAGAGAGTCCAGAACAGGTTGGGTAGGAGTATCTTTCAGGCCAATGATACAGATCAGGGATTTCCATAACTTGCTTTACTTCACTGTTAAATGACACTAGCAGTGAATCGGACTTCCTCTGGGGCCACAGGGTACGTCTGTCCCCAAGGGGGTCTGTGCTGTTGCCCTCTGATGGCCTGACAAGTCTGGAAGCTACTCCCAGTGGGTTGCCTTCTGATCTGTGCACAGTCCTTCAGGGTAAGGCTCTCCAAATTTCCACACGCTTTTGGTGGTGCAATTATCACTTCTTCCTCATTTGTAACTGTATGGAGTGGGGCAGCCTGCAGGTTGCGAGAAAGAATTGTGAATTCCCAGATCGGGAGACCTGGGTCCTAGTCTTGAGCATGGCAAATTCCCTAACTTATCTGGAATTAAGTTTCCCTGAATCAAATAGTCAGTAAAGTTCAATGAGTCTATGTACACTTATTTAATTTTAATTATTTAATTATAAATTGAATGCAATTCACTGTAAAAAAGTGAAGATGGGTCCCTCACCTCCACCCACCATCACCTCCAGAAATAACCACTCTAGTTTCGTGAGTACCCTTCCAGAAATTGTCTATGCCCACACAAAGGTATCACTAGATTTGTTTAGATCCCATCTAATTTCCAAGGTTGCCACAGCCTGCCTAATAGCGGTGGAATTCTTCACTTTCCAAGACAAGACTCTGTCTTCTTAACACATTTTATTATTTTGGCACCAAGAAAGGTTTATGCTTTTTGTTTTCCGTGGTTTTTAAAAATATGTATTCACTTTTTCTAGAAAATTCCAGAGATAAGGAACAGGTGTGGAGCTGGTTTGTACAGGGCTGAGAATCAATTATATGTATCTATTCCAAACTCCTCATTTAGTGATGTCACATTAGTAGCTTGAAATCAGCCATGGTAGGAGTATTTATACCACAGAAACTGGCAAATGCTACAAATCAGGGTTCCCCCATCCCATCCAGTTTACCAGCATATCGCTGGGCATGGTGAAGAACATGCTTTAGCAACTGAAGAGGGTCAAATAGCACTATGTAGCAGTTTGACAGGCTTTGTAGAGTCAAGTGAACTAGATTTGTAGGCTGTTCTTGCTGACAAAAGATAACAGAACCCTAGTTAAGATCATGGAAATCACTTGTGGTCAGTGGTTAAGAATCTGCCTGCCGGGCTTCCCTGGTGGCGCAGTGGTTGAGAATCTGCCTGCCAATGCAGGGGACACGGGTTCGAGCCCTGGTCTGGGAATATCCCACATGCCGCAGAGCAACTGGGCCCATGAGCCACAGCTACTGAGCCTGCGCGTCTGGAGCCTGTGCTCCGCAACAAGAGAGGCCGCGATAGTGAGAGGCCCGCACACTGCGATGAAGAGTGGCCCCCGCTCGCCGCAACTAGAGAAAGCCCTTGCACAGAAACGAAGACCCAACACAGCCATAAATAAATAAATAAATAAATAAATAAATTAAAAAGAAATGTACCACAATTAAAAAAAAAAAAAAGAATCCGCCTGCCAATGCAGGGGACACGGGTCCGATCCCTGGTCCGGGAAGATCCCACATGCTGCAGAGCAACTAAGCCCGTGTGCCACAACTACTGAGCCCACGTGCCACAACTACCGAGCCCACGTGCCACAACTACTGAAGCCTGCGCACCTAGAGCCCATGCTCCACAACAAGAGAAGACACCACAATGAGAAGCCCATGCACTGCAATGAAGAGTAGCCCCCGCTTGCCCACAACTAGAGAAAGCCTGCACACAGCAATGAAGACCAATGCAGCCAAAAGTAAATAAAAAATAATAATAAAAAAATTTTTAAAAGGTCATGGAAATAGAAGAATAGGAAGCTTACAACTCCTCTACCCTGCTGTCCTGAAGCAAATACTTCACACTTTACATCTTTTAGGTCTCTGTGGCAGAGTTTAGAATACTGGCCTCCATGAATCACACCGCATGTGCAGTGTGATGTTGCCGCTTCCCCACCAAAAGGTCAAGGCTATTTTTTTAAACTTATTTTTTATTGAAGTATAGTTGAATTACAACGTTGTGTTAATTACTGCTGTACAGCAAAGTGACTCAGTTATACATATACATATATTCTTTTTCATATTCTTTTCCATTATGGTTTATCACAAGATATTGAATATAGTTCCCTGTTCTATACAGCAGGACCTTGTTGTTTATTGAGGTCAACTCTATATTGACATCTCCTTGAATACGGACTGGCCTCAGGACTTTTTTTGACCAATAGAATATGGCAGAAATAATGTTGTGCAAATTCTGGAGCTTAGGCCTAAAGGGGTCTTCCAGTTTCTACTACCGCCTTCTCATAACCTTGGGACCACCATAACTTGATGAAGTTCAGTCAGTCTAATGGAGGATGAGAGGCCGCTTGGAGGACTGACAACCAGAATCAATTGCCAGACAGGAGAATAAGGCCATGTTGAACCCTCCAGCCCAAATCAGATGACTGAAGCCACATGAATTATCACAGATGAGACTAACAGAACAGCCCAAGTAGACAACCCACAGCATGTGAGATACCATAAACCATTGTTTTAAGCCACCAAGTTTTGCTGTGGTTTGTTACAGAGCAATAAGCAATAGCTAACTGAAACAACCTCAAAATCTAGAGAATGAGGAGGGCCTGGGAAGCTGGCTGCCTCTGCCTGTTGTAGACACATCCCCACTAGAGTTGAAAAGGGGTCAGGATTTATTTAAGGCATCATTCCTCTCAGGGCTCATCCATCTTCAAAGGAATAAAGTTCTAACTGTGAAATTGTAGGACCTTATCAAGGACATATTTATGGCCAGGCACCCTCCTGCCTGCCCTTCTTTTTTTTTTTTTAATTGAAGTATAGTTGATTTACAATGTTGTGTTAATTTCTGCTGTACAGCAAAGTGATTTAGTTATACATATATATATATTTTTCCATATTCTTTTCCATTATGGTTTATCACAGGATATCGAATATGGTTACCCGGACTATACAATAGGACCTTGTTGTTTATCCATTCTATATATAATAGTTTGCATCTGCTAATCCCAAACTCCCAATCCATCCCTCCCCCACCCCCACTCCCCTTGTTCTGTCTGCTCTTCAGAAGCCACATCTTGGCTGCTTCCTTCAGCAGCTTTCAGCTCACCTGTTAAAGGCCTGCCTTTCCCAGGTGAGGAGGGGATGCGGCACACCTAACTCAGAGGAGACAGAGCTGGTCAATGATGCAGAGGAAATTTTGAGGAGACACTAAAGAACATCTAACCTTTGTAGCCAAACAAAGCAAAATGATCCTGGGCTTCCCTGGTGGCGCAGTGGTTGAGAGTCTGCCTGCCAATGCAGGGGACACAGGTTTGAGCCCTGGTCTGGGAAGATCCCACATGCCGCAGAGCAACTGGGCCCGTGAGCCACAGCTACTGAGCCTGCGTGTCTGGAGCCTGTGCCCCGCAACAAGAGAGGCCGCGACAGTGAGAGGCCCGCGCACTGCGATGAAGAGTGGCCCCTGCTCGCCGCAACTAGAGAAAGCCCTCGCGCAGAAACGAAGACCTAACACAGCCAAAAATAAATAAATTAATTAATTAATAAAAAATATATAAGTAAAAATGATCCCAAACCCCAAAAGAGTCCTGGAGGGAAAAAAAAAAAGGATTGCAAAGATGATAAAATGTTGGGTCATGCCTTTAGGTCATGAATTATATATGGCAGTTACATAAAGAAAGTAAAAAGTCAGGTGGAGTCCATAGAGTTTGACCTCTTCTGAGGTCTTTACATTGTTCTGAAAGTTTCTGTTTGTATCCATTTCCCTCACTAGACTGGAAGCCTACAGAGAGCAAGGATCATGAATTATTCACCCTCATGACTGAGAGCCTAGCACAGGGCTTTGCACAGAGCAGGCATTCAATGAATGCTGTTGAACTGAAGTACAAATTCAAGGCCAAAGGGCAGAGTGGGGAACGTTGAAGCCAATAGGTCCCATGGTTTTAACATTTTGAAGGGTTTGAAATGTCTGCAGAAGTACCAGGAGAGCAGGGGTCTGAACCCTTGGAAATGGCTGCAGGCCTGGCCCTCTGAGCACTTGTCTCCCCAAACCCACCTCAGGCTCATGCCCTCACCTGGGACACTGGTAACTTCAAGGTGAGGCTGCAAATCCTCAGACCGTGGTAGCACCTTGAGCTCACTTATTCACCAACCTTATTCAGAGAGGCGCACGGTGGAAATTGTTTGTGCCCCAGAGCCCGAGCCCTGGAGTTGTGGCCTTCAACCCCTCAGCTGCCTTGTGGCAAAGCCTACAATGCAGGAGAAACACTGGAAGGTGGCACACCCTCAGGGACCCTCCCCAGACACTTGTCAGCGGCCTCATCAATTTGTCATTCTCACTGATGGACACCTGCCCTCTCAACTCCTCCCTCTAGACTCCACTCTTGGGGCTCAGGATCCTGGCTCCCAGGCACCTCTCTGTGTGAATGTGGTTGCCCTGGGGAGTGACTTTCCCTCTTTCTACTACGCTAGCTCTGCTTTATACATCTGGGGAACAGGGCCACGAAAAGGGGTCCCTTGAGCCAAATTGCCTGACAACACCTTGTCACTTTATTTCCATCCAAAAACTTACTGTCTGGTACTTGGAGGTTCCCTGTCTCCAGAAAGAAGAAGAGCAGGGAAGGAGGGATGGAGAAAAGAAGGGAGTAGGGGAAACATTCCCTAACAACCTTCCCAGTTTCCCCCATTACCTGCAGAATAAAGGTCAAGTCCTTTTTTTGGTATGCAGAGCCCTTCCCAGGCTGAGCTCACCCGCAATTGCAGCCTTATCTCTGCCTCTCCCCTCTCTGACTTGACAACCACAGTGGAGTCTACATCAGGCTTCTGCAGCTTCTAAATCTGGAATGTCCTTTTCCCTTACCTGTCCGTGAAGTGATACCCACCCTTCAAGGCCTCCTTCTTCTCTGTGATGCCTTCCCCACCTCCCAAGCAAAGACAGTCTCGCCATGCCCCAACAGCCCCACAATCTGTTTGGTAAGGCAGCAGGATCACTCATTCATTTACTCATTGACTCATTCATTCATTCACTCAAGTGCTCATTGAGCACCTGGATGAGTCAGGCTTTGTGCTCGTTTCTAGGGATACCACAGGGAACAAAATAGACATGGTTCCTACCCTTATGGACCTTACAGACAGTTGAGTAAATAACTACACGGGAGTTATGGAGGTAAAGCGGAGGACTTTGCTCTAATAGTGAGGGTTGGGACAGCTTCTCCTGAAGAAGAGAAATAACAGCTGGAAGCTAAGTAGAGGTTAATGAGGTCTGGGGGAGAGGTGGGGAAGGGGGTTGGTGAGAGGCTCCAGGCAGAATGAGTAGTACTGAGCAAAGTGAGAGGGAACCTGGCATATATGAGGAAGTAAAAGAGGGTGGAGGAAGGTCGTGCAAGCTCTGGGCTGTGGCTGGACAGGCAGGCCAGGTCCTCCAAGGGTCTTGTAGACCTCAGTGAGAGTTTTGGTCTCACTGAAGAGAAACGGGAAACACTGCTGGGTTTACCCTGCTGCGGGTAAGAGACAGGAGCATGTCCTCTTTGCTTTTTGTAAAGATCTCTCACCTGCGCAGTGGAGAATGGTTAACAATGGGGGCAGGAGGGAAGGCAGGAGGGCCAGCAGGAAGCTGGTGAAGTGGTTCAGCGAAGGGGTGCTGAGTGGCCTGGAGAGCGGTAGATGGACAAGATTGGCTCAGTGGCAGGTTGGAAATAGGGACGAGGTGAGCAAAAGGGGTGGCCAAGATGGCGCCCCAGTTTCTGGCTTGGGAAGTATCCGTAGCTCCCACTAGCCTGGGGCTTGCTCAGTCTTATGGCCCTTGCACCCAGCATGGCATCGTACAGAAAACTTGTGGAAGGGAAATCTAGACGCTGGGAACAAAAAGGCAAACTCTCTTTTAGGGAGTATGTTAAATTTTAGCCAGACCATTTACAAGATTCTTGTAACAAATAGATATTTAAAAATGCACAAAATCAGATCTCTTCCAAAGCGATAAATTAATGCTTTTGCAGTGTAGGCAGATAGATGAGGCATGAACATTCTGTTCTCATTTTTACTAGCTAAGAGTTTGAACTGAAGGAAGCTTCTAGAAACAAACACTATATAAACGAAGAAGTAAACCCCAAATGTAAAGATAATTTAAGACTATAAATAATATATAATATATAATAAATATTAAAATATATTTAATATTTGAACTGCAAAAGTAACTGCTCACTGTGAAAAATTCAAGCAATATATGAAGAATGGAATCAAAGTGAAGTGCCCCTTCACCCAACTCCAAAGCCACCACTCACCAAATGTAACCACTTGTTCCTCTTCACCAGAACATGTTTTCCACTTTTAATAAGGATGAGATTATTCAGTATTTTTCTGATGCTTGCTTATATTCCCAGCCATAGTCATATGGAAGCATGATTTAGGGTCATGGTCAAGCCACAGGCTCTGGAGCCAGACCACGAGGGTGCAAATCCCAGCTCTGCCACTTACCAGCTGTTTGATCTTAGATGGATGACTTATCCCACTATACCTCAGCTCCCTCATCTGTGAACCAGCACAAATTATAGTATCTTCCTCAGAGGATTTCTGTGAGGATTAAATGGATGTAAAGCACAGAGAACAATACCTGGTACATATTATCTTCTGCCATCCATATGGCTTCATCTCATCAACAGCTTCAAAGATTTATCAACATTATTCAACAATCCTTTATTGATGGACATTTAAGCTACTTCCATTTTCCTTGCAATTCTAAACGGTAAGTGTCTTTACAAGTAAGTATCTTTAAAGATATATCTTTCTGTACAGTTGTGGGCATTTTTGTTCTCATTACAAAATGGCATCAATTTTCACCCTCACCCTCATACTTAACCAATTTGAATTCCTGTTAAGAGTGCCCTTTCCCCCACTCGTTGGTCAACAATTAGCAATTTTTAGTAAGTTCTGTCAAACCAGTGGACAAGATAAAATATCTCATTGTTTCATTTTTGTTTTCCATATTATTAGTGAGAGTGAATGTCATTTTATGCGTTTATTAATAAGCTGTATTTTTTTCCTTCAGTGAATGGTTCCATTTTACTGTGGTCAATTTCCATTGGGTTTATATATCTTTCCGTTGTTGATTTGTAGAAGTTCTTTATATATTATGAATATTAATCTTTTGTTCTTTGCTTAAGGTGCAAATAATTTTTCTCAGCTGGCCACTTGTCTTTTGATATTGTTTATCAAAATTAGTTATACCAGGGACTTCCCTGGTGCTCCAGTGGCTAAGACTCCATGCTCCCAATGCAGGGAGCCCAGGTTCAATCCCTGGTCAGGGAACGAGATCCCACATGCTGCAACTAAGAATTAGCATGCCATAACTAAAGATCCCATATGCCTCAACTAAGACCCAATGCAGCCAAATAAATAAATAAATTTTTAAAAATTATTTTAAAAAACTATCTTTAAAAAAATTAGTTACACCAAAGATTTAAATGCTTATCTGTTAATCTTTTTGTTAAGAGATAAATCTGTTTATCTGTAGTCTATCTGTTAATCTTTTCTTTATGGCTTTAGGATTTGCGCCTTCCTTAGAAAGGAAGATTTTTTTAAAAGTTTGTATGTTTATTTCTTATTGACTTTTAAGCTTTAAAAATGTTTTAATCTTTAAACTACCTGGTATTTTTGTGTATGATGTGTTATAACTTCTTCCCCCTAAAATTGATAGCCAGTTGTCCCAACACCATTTTTCCCCACAAATTATAATTGCCATCATTGTTATAAACTAAGCTCCTATTTAGATAGGATATACTTCAGGACTCTGTTTTGTTTCCTCATCCATTTGGTTATTCCTACGTCAATACCACCGTTTTTATTATTAGATCTTTGATATCTTTGTTGAATGTCTTGATATATAACAGGAGGTGCTCCTCTCATTTCAAACACTTCTATTTCAAAGTGCTCTTGGCGATTCTTATATATTTCTTTTCCAGATGAATGTTGGAATCCATAAAATAAAATATCCATAAAATAAAAAGTCCTGGGCTTCCCTGGTGGCGCGGTGGTTGAGGATCTGCCTGCCAATGCAGGGGACACGGGTTCGAGCCCTGGTCTGAGAAGATCCCACATGCCGCGGAGAGACTGGGCCCGTGAGCCACAACTACTGAGCCTGCGCGTCTGGAGCCTGTGCTCTGCAACGAGAGAGGCCGCGGTGGTGAGAGGCCCGCGCACCGCGATGAAGAGTGGCCCCCACTTGCCGCAACTAGAGAAAGCCCTCGCACAGAAATGAAGACCCAACATAACAATCAATCAATCAATCAATCAATAAATCTTTAAAAAAAAAAAAAAAAAAGTCCTGCTGGAATGTCAATAGGGATTAATTTGAAGAAGAATTAATATCTTTTAAATACTGAATCTTTTCATTCAGGAATATAAACTGTTTCTCCATACTCAATATTTGTATGTCCTTCAATAAAGTTTCATAGTTTTATTCAATGTTTTATTCAGTATAGGTATATTATGCAGTTTTATTCAATGTTTTATTCAGTATAGGTATATTATTTGATCATTTGTTCCTAAGTGCCTTATAGTTTTTTTATTAATGTAAATTATATCCTTTTCCTATTATATTTCCTAATTTATTATTGCTGTTGTATAGGAAAGCTATTGATTTTTTTCATATGTTTATTTTCTAATTTACCACATTGTTAAACTCTTTCATAAGCCACAATCATTTTTTAAGGTGTTGGCCTTAGAAGTTCTGGATAAGTAATCATATCACTGGTAAATAATGGCGTTTTGTCCCTTCACATGTTGATGTATACCTCTTATTTCCTTTTCTTTCTTATTACAACAACTAGGTACTCCAGGCTTGTTTAATAATAACAATGGTATCAGCTAGGTTTATCTCAATCCTGACTTTAAAGAAAATGCTTTTAATACTTCACCATTAAGTAATACTACTGTAGGTTTCTGAAGACTTTATCAAGTTAAGGATGTTTCCTTCTCTCTTTATTTTTTAAAAAATTTTTTGGCCACGCTGAGCAGCATGTGGGCTCTTAGTTCCCCGACCAGGTGTCTAACCTGTGTCCCCTGCTTTGGGAGTGCAGAGTCTTAACCACTGGACCGCCAGGGAAATCCAGGATGTTTCCTTCTCTACTTCACTTAAAAGAAGTTGTTGTTGTTTTTTCCAATCATAAAAAGGTATTGGAGGGGCTTCCCTGGTGGCGCAGTGGTTAAGAATCTGCCTGCCAATGCAGGGGACACGGGTTCAAGCCCTGGTTTGGGAAGATCCCACATGCCGCGGAGCAACTAGGCCCATGAGCAACAATTACTGAGCCTGCGCGCCTGGAGCCTGTGCTCCACAACAAGAGAGCCCGCGATAGTGAGAGGCCCGCGCACCGCGATGAAGAGTGGCCCCCACTTGCCACAACTAGAGAAAGCCCTCGCACAGACACGAAGACCCAACACAGCCATAAATAAATAAATAAAATGCAGTAATTAAAAAAAAAAAAAAGGTATTGGATTTTATCAAAGGCTTTTTTTTTTTGGTATCCACTGAAATGATCATTTCCCCCCTCTTTGGTGTATCAGTGTAGTGAATTGCATTAACAAATATCCTAATGTTGAATCATCCTTGCATTACTTTTAATACGCTGATTCAATTTGCTAATATTTAATTTAGAATTTAAAAAATTTATGTTTATAAGCAAATTTAGCCTTTGGTTTTCTTTTTTTGTTGTTATTGTCCTATGCTTGCTTACTATAGTATCAGCATTATGCCAGCTTCATGGAATGAGTTTGTTAGATCTTACCATAAGACCACCCTGGCCTCTTTTTTTGTGGGTAGATCTTAAACTATTTTTTTTTTTCCAACTTTTTTCCATGGTTGGTGGTCTATTTAGGTTTGATACTATCTTTAAGTCAATTGAGATAATTTATATTTTCCCTGAGAAATCTAAATTTAATACAGATTTAATCCAGTTGTACATAATATTCTCTTAATTCTTTAATAACCTCTGTTTCTGTAATCATGTTTTCTTCTTATTTCTAATATTGTCAGTTTGAGTCCTTTTCCCTTGAACAGACTTGTAAAATTTTAATCTATTTTATTGGTCAATCATCAGCTTTTGATCTTGGACATCTTGATGTTTGTTTTTTATTTTATCAATTTCTGTTGTATCTATAAAGAATGAATAACAGTTCTTACATTTTACTCAGGTTTATTTTGCTTCTCTTTTTCTAGCATCCTGAGTTGAATGCTCCAATAACTTCATTTCAGTTTTTCTTGTTTTCTAATAAATGTGTTTAGGTTAATAAATTTTCCTCCAGTTATCACTTTTTCTGCATCTATCACTTTTTATAGCATTTGGTATATAGCATCCACATTGTCATTACTTTAAAATAATCTGGGACTTCCCTTGTGGTGCAGTGGTTAAGAATCCGCCTGACAGTGCAGAGGACACGGGTTCAAGCCCTGGTCCGGGAAGATCCCACATGCCGCAGAGCAACTAAGCCCATGCACCACAACTACTGAGCCTGCACTCTAGAGCCCGAAAGTCACAACTACTGAGCCCGCGATCCACAACTACTGAAGCCCGCGCACTGCAACTATTGAAGCCCACGAGCTCCAGGGTCTGCGTGCTGCAACTACTGAAGCCTGCGTGGCTAGAGCCCGTGCTCTGCAACAAGAGAAGCCACCACAATGAGAAGCCTGTGCACCACCATGAAGAGTAGCCCCCCCAGCCGCAACTAGAGAAAGCTCGTGCACAGCAACGAAGACCCAATGCAGCCAAAAAATAAATAAAATTTTTAAAAATAAAAGATAAAATAAAATAATCTGTTGTTTCAGTTTTACTTTCCTATTTAACTACAAATTACATGAAATTTCCGTTTTGATTTCCTCTTTAACTTAAAAGCTATTTCAAAAAGTGTCTTTAAATTGCTTTTAAAGTGAATAGATTTTTTTGCTATATTTGTTGTTAATTTCTAGTGTTAATGTTCTGCAGACAGTTTAGGTCATAAGATTTCTAGTCTGAGGAGTTTATGGAAATTTCCTTTGCGATATATTACACAGGAAATTTTAAATTATTTCATGGACATTTGAAAATAATGTCTATCCTTGGAAAGTCCTACAAGAACACAGGTATCTATTAATCAAGCTTATTATCCAAATCTTTATTTTTCATCTAATTAATATATCAATTTTTCTATAATTTAATTATTCCCTTTTGGTTGTTCTCTCCATTTGTAACTTCTGGAATTCCTACTTGGGTCAGTGTCAAAACTCCTAGAGCTATTCTACTTGTCATTTAATATTTTTTCGTATTAACCATATTGAGAATAGAAGAACAATGATTTAACTTTAGAATCCAAATGCCACTGAGCATGTGAAATCATCTGGTGATTCATTGCATAAGTACTGGCCAAATGATAAAATTTAATAGGTTAAAAGAACTGCATATATTGCGATGCAAATGACCAAATAGCAGAACACTGAATTTTATGAAACTTAAAAAGTCAGCTCAGCCAAATATTTATTAAGCATCCTGTGAATGGCACAGGCACAAGGTAGTAGAAGCTACTTCCCTGCACTCACACAGATCTCTTGTAGAGACAGAACACACACCAATGCAAGACAGTTAAGTAACAAAAAAGGCAGCACACACTTCCATGCCAAAATGAATGGCCCAGACAGTGAGTGCTACTGCAGTTCAGTGAGTGGGGAGATGGGGGTTGTGGACACAAGATTGCTTATGTAGAAACCTAACCCCCTTTGTTTTTGGCCAAAAAGGAACTTATTGTTAGTTCATGAGTATATGATACCTCTTAGGCACAACCTCATGTTCTCTTGGCCTCACCTTCTCTCCTTCCAGCTGTCACTGCTGTGACCAGATCTCCACAGGCTCTGACTAACATCACACAGGCACAGTCTGACAGCTCCTTACCTCACGCTGTGCCTCTTGCCTCCTGCCTAGGGACCTCCCAGTTGACACCAAAGTGCAAGACCCTTAGTTGGCTTCCAATGTCCAAGACCCAGAAATATGGGAGAATTAACGTGCCATGATATGAATCTTGATCAGTGGGAAACAGCAACCAGTGTATAAATTCTTCACCCTTCTTTTCCTCAAATGGACTTTCCTCAGATGCAATTTATGTGGCTTCTTGGAGGACTGGCCCTTGTGATCAAACAATTGTTCTTCACAGCAGCTGGCTCAGGAATGCAAAATTTGATTTGTTCTCCCTCCTCCCCTGTCTATTCCCCTTGTCCCGCACTCCTGCTCCCTGGTCTTTCACTCCCAATTAAAGTGGTAGCACAAAGCTTTTTGGCTCTGCTCTTTGGGGGATCCATGCTTTGACATCCTGAAGCCGAAAGTCCAAGTAGAGGTGATACAGGGTCTCAAAGTCTGTTTCCAGGATTTGGCTTTTCTCCATGTTTTGCCTGTTAGTTGCATTCTCTGACAGCTCTCTACTGATGGCACTGAGATGGCCCCAGGAGCCTCAGATGTGAGCCTTCTAGGCTCATATTTCATGGGAAAGAGTCCTTATCCCTGATACCTCAGATAGAAGTCCCAGAACTGAGAGTTATTGGCTTCAATTGGCCTAATAGATCAGTGGCCATCCCTGAACCCATCACAGTGGCCAGGAGAATGTCATGTTCTACTTGTCTTCAGACTATATGGTGGGTCCCAAAGGAAGTACATGGATAGAGAGTGGGAGAGGGATGGATGCTCAAACAAAAATCAGAACTGTTGCTGGAGGAATGGGAGTGGATGTTGTTTAAAGTAACACCAAATATCCAGCACAGACAGGAAAGGTAGAGGCGGAAGAAACCAGACTTTCTGGAGCCCCAATAGAATTCTCCTCAAAGAGTTTTTAGGTTTTTCAGAAACCAAAAGATTTTGGCTTATACTGTGCCAAAGAATTCTTTTGTTCCAAGGTGGATAGAAATACTGGTCTATAGGCAGGGTCTATTTCCTTCTTAAAAGACAAAGTATTTCATCTTCAGAATACCAAACAATTGAAGAACACTCCATTGAGTGATAAAAGCAATTGCACACACACTGACAGGGCAATTCCTGTGTGCAAAGCACTATACTAGGCTCTGGGGTTCAGCGCTAAATAAGATAGGTTCCAAACAGAATTCCAATAATGTCATTTTCCAACTGAAAAAGCACTCAATATCTTCCCATCCATTAAAGGGAAAATCTCAATTTCCTAACCCAAGGCCCTTGGTAATCTGTCTTCTGCCTACCCAGCCTCCTCTCTAGAATCTCACCTTCTGAACACTAGCCACTCTGATCCACTTACCCTTTCTCAAATATTCTGTGTTCTTTCTTTGGATTAGGCAACTGCAGAGCAAAGCCATCAATCAGTCTATGTTGATTGACTATAAGGCACTATAGAGCTCATGTGCAGAGGTACAAAAAAGTGTAAGGCATGGTACCTGCCCTAAAAAACCTTGGAATCAATCCAACATAGGAGACAGGACATAAACCATGCAAGGTTAGATAACCTAAGAATTAAATAACACCAAGGCATGAGATTCTGAGAGACATTTTGAAGGAGGGAATGGCAAGTTGGGAAGACTGTATCTGAGAGAAGAGTGTGTTAATAATATTTGTTTATAGTTTACTCAGCCATAAAAAGAAACGAAATTGAGTTATTTGTAGTGAGGTGGATGGACATAGAGACTGTCATACAGAGTGAAGTAAGTCAGAAAGAGAAAAACAAATACCGTATGCTAACAAACACATATATATGGAATCTAAAAAAAAATAAAAAATTTAAAAACGGTTCTGAAGAACCTAGGGGCAGGACAGGAATAAAGACAAAGACATAGAGAATAGACTTGAGGACACGGGGAGGGGGAAGGGTAAGCTGGGACGAAGTGAGAGAGTGGCATGGACATATATACACTACCAAATGTAAAACAGATAGCTAGTGGGAAGCAGCCATATAGCACAGGGAGATCAGCTCGGTGCTTTATGTCCACCTAGAGGGGTGGGATAGGGAGGATGGGAGGGAGACGCAAGAGGGAGGAGATATGGGGATGTATGTATATGTATAACTGATTCACTTTGTTATACAGCAGAAACTAACACAACATTGTAAAGCAATTATACTCCAATAAAGATGTTAAAGAAATAATAATATTTGTTTATAGTTTAAAAGTAATTTCACATATTTTCTTACTTGAGCTGAATCAAATTTTCATCAGCTATAAGAAGCAAAGGAAGAGGAGGAGGAGGGGAAGTGAGAGGTCAGGAGAGGAGGGGAAAGGAGAGAGGAAGGGAGGAAGGAAGCAAGACAATGTGAACATCTATGTAGGGTTTTACCATTCACAAAGAATTTTCACCACCATGATGAGGCATCATCTCATTTGATTCTCACACAGATCAGAGGGTAAATATTGCATCTATTTACTATATGAAGGCTAAGACCCAGCACAGCCATACTCAACTAATATCTGGCAGAGCAGGACTCAAATACAAATCCTCTGGTTTCAAGCTCCTAATTTTTCTACTACACTCAACTACAGCTGAGATAGGAAATGGGAGCCACATTGAGTACATTCTATGTCAATGCAAGGACGTGCAAAGTCAAAAGGGAATATTTCAAGTAGTTACCAGTAAACAGTGTGGAAAGTGGCAAAAAGATCAAGGAGAAAGAGCACTGAGGAAAGATGATTAGAATTGTTTTGTTTTGCCTTTTTTTTTTTAAGCATTCATTGGTAACCTTTGAGTCAGACCGAATGTTAAAAAATGAAGCAATAGATTGGAAATCAAGGTTGTAGGCATCAATATAAATCACATGTTTAAAACATCTGGGCAAATTCTAGAGTGAAACTTAAGATCAGAGTCATGATCAGTGAAGTATTTGGCACACAATATGCAGGATGCTCACACAAATTGAAGAGGAAAACACAAAGACATCTAATGGAAACACAGAGAAAAGGCGTGGATAGAAAATTCATTGAAAGAGTAATACAGGTGCTGATAAACATGTGAAAATATGTTCATCTTACATCTATTCAAAGAAATCCAAATTAAAACAACAAAGAGAGGCCATTTTACTTATCAAATTATCCAAGAATAGAAAAATGTAGTGAAACAGACATGATTATACACTGGGAGTATTAAGTAACACAATCTTTCAGGAAAGTGGAGCATTATGTATTAGGAGCCTTAAAAAAATTATCTCTTCTCTCTGACACAGTAAATTCACGTGTAGAACTATCCCAAGGAAATAATCAAGGATGTAGTTAAAGACATATATTAAAATGTTTGATTAAATATGATTGTTTTTAATACAGAAAAATTCTCAACATCCTATGTGCTGAGCAATGATTAAATAAATTATTCTAAATCATAGAACGTAGTCATTAACAATGATGATTATGACAATACTTAGTGTAAGGGAAAATAGAAACAATGTAATGCTAAATGAACTGCAGATACAAAACTGCATATGCAGTAGAAACTCATTCAGAAAGAAATGGAGCAGAATACTTACAATGGTTATCACTGTGTGGTGAGATTAAAGATGATTACTATTTTCTTCTTTATTTCTATTTTCCAAATTTTCTACAATGAGCATTTCCAGGTTTTATAATGAGAGAGAAGCCCTGATATTTTAGACTTGAAAACATTTGTTTTTTAAGAAACAAGTTCAGGTTTCCTTAAAAGATGTTAAATTGGTATTTTTGTTGAGAATATGTTCAGCTGTAAGTCATGAATCATTTAACGTGGATTAAAAAGTAGACCTAACCCAGGCAGTTACTAGGTTTGGTCAGAGCCCTTATCTCTATGACTATCTTGCATTCTCTTCATGCTTATAAGAAGGCTGCTTCAACTCCTGCCATTAGACGCATGTTAAGGCAGGGAAAAGGTGAAAGTGTCGCAGTGATGATTTTAAAAAAGATCCCAAATTATTTGACATTCCTCCCTTGAGAGGTAAGGATCTATGTGCTTTCTTCTTGAATCTAGGCAGGCTTATGATTACCTCAACCAATAGACTATAGCAATAGTGGTGCTTTATAACTTCTGAGGCTGGTTCATAAAAGGTCATGCAGCTTCCACGTGGCTCTCTTGGAATGTTCGCTCTCCAGAAACTCTCTCCTGGGATGCTTCCTTTCAGAACCAGCTGCCAGGCTATGAGAAGCCCAAGCCACAGAGAGAGTTCAGAGGCCATGTGTAGATGCTCCAATCAACAGTGCCAACTGAGCCTAGCCTTTGGGTCATCCCAGCCCAAATGCTACTCATGTAAGTAAAGAGGACTTCCCTGGTGGCGTGGTGGTTAAGAATCGCCTGCCAATGCAGGGGACACGGGTTCGAGTCCTGTTCTGGGAAGATCCCACATGCCACGGAGCAACTAAGCCCGTGAGCCACAACTACTGAGCTGGTGCTCTAGAGCCCGCGAGCCACAACTACTGAGCCCATGTGCTACAACTACTGAAGACCATGCGCCTAGAGCCCGTGCTCCACAACAAGAGAAGCCACCGCAGAGAGAAGCCCGCGCACCGCAACAAAGAGTAGCCCCCGCTTGCCGCAACTAGAGAAAGCCCGCGCGCAGCAACGAAGACACAATGGAGCCAAAAATACATAAATAAATAAATTTAAAAAAAAAAAAAAAAAGGCCTCCAGATCCCTGCTGTCCAATTCAGGAGCCACTGGCCACATGTGGTTATTTAAATTTACATTTAATTTAAACTAAATAAAATAAAAGCTTCAGTTCCTCAGTCACACTGGCCACTTTTCAAGTGCTCAATAGCTACATGTGAATTGGGGCTACCATACTGCACAGCACAGATATAGCATCTTTCCATCACTGGAGAAATTTCTATTAGATGAATCTGCTCCCGGAAAGGCCTGATTGTTTTCCCAGCTGATGCCTGTTTATGTCTCATTGGCAAAACAGTGTCACGATGCCACTCCTACTGCAATGAAGGCTGGGAAGGTACGTATTTAGCTCTTATAGCCTCTTTAGTCAGGCAGACAAGAGGAAGGGGAGAGGGCATGGGAAATGGGTGAGCTAGCAACAGTGTCTGCTACAGTTGTGTGTGTGTGTGTGTGTGTGTGTGTGTGTGTATATTTCTCTCTCTCTCTCTCGCTCTCTCTCCCTATATATATATATATATATATATATATATCCAGAATTGCAGGACCATAATATCTATTTTATAAAATAGAATTATGTATATATTTCTATTTTAAGCAGAGCTGCATAATAACAGATGCAATCTATGCTTTAAATTTATGTATCATTACAATAGAGCATTTTCAATTTTCCTTAACATAGTGTGCAATGGATGAAATCCAGAATTCATATATTTAAAGTGATAACATTGGCTCACGGAGACTTTAAATAAATGTTCTTTGTACTTAAAATGTTGTGAACACTGTATCACTCCTAGGATTTGCAACTATAATCTCTGGGTGAGATCAAAATCCTCATTCTTGGCTAATGGAAAGAAATTTCAAAATTTTGTTTGCATTTTTGTTCATCAAGATAATAGGGAGAGAGCAAGTTATAAGAAGACATTCTCCTATCAGACCAAGTTGCTTCAGTGAAATTGCCTGTTCCAAAGATAAATGGGTTTGTTCAATGTTATCTAGTTATCTTGTAATTACAAATGTGTGTGTTCCCATCTCTCAGAGGATGTATGGCCTTCCTCTACTAATCCATATGAGAAACCACACTGAGGTTCCCTAAGTCATAAGTGCGTGCTTTCCTTTGAGAAATGTTTCGTAAAGAATTGGTAGACTTGGCTTTTAATAACTAATGATTAGTTTTTAATTGTTCCTTATTCATAATTTTTTAAAGGTGCATGCTATGGTTTATGTTGCATGACTATCTAAAAGAAATGAATAACCATAATGATAAGAACAACATTACATTTGTATGTTGCCTAATTTTCAAAAAAAGTTGGTTCCCTAGAAGTGAAATGAGCCTTAGTAAATACAGATCATGTGATGGTGATTCTTCCATAATCTTGTCTCAGTTTACAAGGAAACAGAATGAGAATTAGAAAGTTTAGGACACATCTCTCTCAGAAATCAAGGTGAGCTGTGTGTGTGTGTTTATATGTGTGAATGAGGTAATAATTCAGGACACTTTCAAGAACTGTTGGAACTTCTCTCTCTCTCTCTCTCTCTCTTTTTTTCTTTTTCCTGCACCACGGGCTGCGGGATCCTAGTTCCCCCACCAGGGACTGAACCCGGGCCCCAGCAGTGAAAGCACCGAGTCCTAACCACTGGACTACCAGGGAATTCCATGGAATTTATTCATTTACCAAACAACCATTACCTTTATTGTAAAGCACCACTCCAGAAATTGGAATGCAATGATGTGAAAGGGAAGGGCTGTGATTTTCAGTGACTATCACTTGGCCAGAGAGAGGAATACCTGTTGGTTGTGATACCACCTGGAGCTTAATATCAAATTCTTTTTTTCCTCCATAAATTTAAATATCCATTTATCAGTCTACTCCCCTGCACAATTCTAAAGTAAATGTTAAATAGCAATAGGTCATATAAAGGGTCCTTTAAAGGGCAAAACTTGAATAAAGGGAATTTTATACCTTGTGACTAGCAAGGATGGAAGGATATGAATCTGGTTTTCTGTTTATTTGCAATCTATATTTGAAAAAGAACTACACTGTTTATTTTAGGGGCATTGAGTTTTAAATATGGAATTTTTTAATTGAAAGAGTTAAGAGATTAATCCAATAAATATTTATAGATGAGAGAACTAAAAGCTGAGAAATGGGTGAAATTCAGATTTCCCAATATCTGCTCTTCAGTACTTTTTCCTGTGTGCCACAGGGCCTCACTGTGTGTGTGTGTTGTATTTATATTTGGTTTGAAACCCTCTCATACCCTTGAGCTGAGCAGCTCATAAATGTTTTATATCTAAATTTCTGATTTAAAAATTCTATTTACCACTACTAATATTTAATCAATACCTATTTAATCAATATTTGACTGCTCTCAAATTTTAAACCTGGGATTATAGATTGGGGGCATTCAGAAAAGAGAATCTCTGTCTTCCCTTTAGAGAATTCTTGAAAAGTATAGATAAACTTTACAAAATTACAATTCATCTGTCTTTAGTTAGACATATTCATCTCAGACAAGCATAATATGCTCCTCTAATTATAGTGATATATTTTCCAAATTACAAATCAAGACACATGGCCGATTCTTGGTCCTGCAATTCTGGATGTTTGGTACAGTAATATTACTTGCCTAATGGTAAGAGAAATTATGCTCTGGAGCACACGAAAAATCAAGTGTTCTTCTGGGTAAACCATTCCCCAAATATCCTATATTCTTGCAATTTCTGCGCTCAACTAAATATAAAATTTTAAAAATAACTCATTTTTAAAAAACAAATGGAATTAATATTCATTATAGAAAACAAAAAAAATACAAATGAGCAAAAAGAAGACAATACTGAACGAATAATATAAATTTTTTTGATGCAGAGGAAGGCGCGTTTTAATTTAAAATGCTTCCGTAGTTTCACAACCAAATCTCACTCTTCCTCGTTTACAACTGAAAAACCCAAACACTAGGAAAGCAGAACTTGAGTAAAACTCTATGTTCTTTAAAAACGCTGCCTTCGTTTTAGGAATCTAAACTAGTACAATAAACAAGAAATCGGTCTCCTGACCACTCCCACCTTCAGCCTATTTCCCAAACCCATCTTCCCTCCTCCTCTCACACACTTTGGGACTTTAGAAATAAATATCCTTTTTTCAGTTCGGTTTCTTCTAAAAGGGGAGGAGAGGGGGACAAGAGAGTCAGTTTGGGGAAAAAAAGCTACGACGAGATTTCGCGTCCATAAAGCGAGTTTGTGCCCGAGGAGCACAACTGGTCTACACAGCTGGCTTCGCGAACACCCCACTCCTTGGTGAATTGAGGTTTAACTTCCCTATAGCAGGTTGAGAGTGCCAGCCCCTCCGTTTTGAGGGGAAGGCAGCGCCCCAACTGGTGTTTTTTCCAGGAAGCACTCCTTGAGTGCAGAGGAAAGGGGAGAGGGGAAGGCCAGGCGACGGGCGTTTCATTCATTGCTCCTCTTTCTCCCCCTCCTACCCTTCCCTCCCCCTAGACTTTCTCTCCCTTTTCCCCGAGAGAGTTTGACGTCGGTCTCCTGGATACCAGACAGCCAATCGCCTGGTTGCTAAGGGAGAAGCGTGGCCAATCAGGCGTCGTTGCTACCTGTGAGTAATATTTTTAGCCGCGAGGGAAGGTTGGTTCCGCTCCCAGTGTAACTTCGTGTATTTCTCTGCTGCAGGTTGTGGAAAAGAGCGCTTGCCCTCCCCCTTTGAGTCCCTCTCTTTCCCCGATCCCTATTTACTCGCCCATATTTCAACTGAAAATTATCTTAAATGTACAATACAGGAAGGCACCGTGTTTATTATGTGTATTTATGTTAAAGTAGGCTCTTGAAATACACGCATGCTTACATATATATACTTCGATACGTACGCAATTTGGCATGGAGGCCTGGATTGGGACATTCGGAATAAAATGTGATTCTTCTTAGTCTCAAGCCACCCCCACGTCCGAGTTGCTGCCGGGTCGCACGGGGAAGTCTGATGTGGGAAGCGGAGGCAGTTAAACTGTCACCTGGGTGGGAGGTGTGACCAGGTGGTCTCTTCCCCAACCCCAGCCTGGCACGGCAGCTTTGGGTTCTGCGGTTGCCCCCCCCCCCGATGGCAGTTGGCCTAGGCCCTTGAGGTGATTAATATTCAATTAATCGGGTACACGAGTCCCCGTCACAGTTCGCCCTTTTTCTAGGCTCTCCTGGGTGCACTGGAGGCCGATTTGGTAACTCGTCCACGAGTGGGATTTTCCTCGGCCACAGTCCCACTCGGGTGGGATATTCTTTGTAAATTCTCCCCTCCCTCTCGGGGTCTTGGGCTCTCCTCCCCGTTTTCCCCAGCCGCTTCGCCCCCAGCTTCACTCCCCTCCCCCCTTCTCCCCGGCGCTCTCTGCCTAGACTGAGTCAGCCATCCCAACCCACTTCTGTTGCCCTCACTGGCACGTCTCTCCCCCAATCCCTTTCCAAACCTTCTCTTAATCCCGCCCACAGTGACTACAGATCATCAGCTCATTGGCCACCCTGCAGCCCGAGAGGTGTGGCCTTGTCCACCCGGCCCTCCGCCGCCCGTCAGGACATGGGCCGGCGGGACCTGGCCAATGGCGTCCGGGGGCAGGGCAGGGGCGGAGCCAGCCGGCCAGGGTCTCCTTTGCAGGGCGGGAGGGCGGGGAATGGTGACACCGCCTGGAGCTGTGTGACGCGGAGCGGGCGCGCGCATCCCTACGGGAGGGGATGGGGGCGGGGAGGAGAATATAAAACGAGAGGCGGGGCGCGCGCCGCGGCAGAAGGAGCGAAGCTCTGGCCCGGCGCGGAGTGAGCGCTCTACGGGGACGCTGGGCCGGGCACCGGGCTGTGTGGAGAAGTGAGCGCGCTTGCCTAACCCCGTCCTCGCCACTCCGAGCCAGAAGGGGCGAGCTCCTGAGGCCCTCGTCCTCCGCAACCTCCGCCCGGCGGCGTCGGCGTGCCCTCGGCCCGGCCAGCTCGCAGCCGCCTACCCTCCCGTGCCCCCGCCCTGCCGCCCCTTGTCCGCCCAGCGGCCGGGTCTGTGGTGTTAGCAGCCCGTAAGTATCGAGGGGCGGCGGGCGGGGTCAGGAGGAGGAGGGGCTGCAGCGGCGTAGAGCCCCGGGCCTTCGGGGCTCGGGACGGAGGCGTCGAGGCCCGCGCGCGGAGGGGAGCCGCTCCCGACACCCGGCCTGAGGCGGCTCCAAGGGGCCCCGGCGCGTCCGGGGGCCGGAGGTGGGGCCGGCCGGCGCGTCGGGCTCAGCCGGGCCGGGTGACCGGGGAAGGGCGGCCGGGGGCGAGCTGACGGGAATCGGGGATTGGGGCGCCCGGGAGCAGCGGCTAGCTCGAGGGGAACGCTGGGGTCCGCGGGGCCGGTGGCCGCCGGGCCCGAAAATGGTGCCGGGGATCCGGTGCTCCCCGGGCTCTGGCTGGGTCCCAGGAGCCTCGGGGCGCGGGGGGTGCAGGGAGCGGCAGGTCGGGTTACGGCGGGGGGAGGGGAGCGGCTGACCCGGTGCGGCCGGCGCCGCGACCCGCCCGGTGTCCGGCCCCCGGGCCCCGAGTGGTTGCTTTTCCATTTCTCGTGGCCTTCCTCCTCCTCCTCCTTGGGGGAGGAGACTTGCTTAGGCTCCGAGGGCTGTGAGCAGAAATCTAATGAGACCCAACTGGCTGTTTATGTAATTCTTCACGCTCCTGTCTTTAAGGCGTTGCTTTGAAACTACCTTCCGCCGAATCTGAATTTCGCTCGACTGCACCTTCAAGCATTTTGGCTTAATCAGCTGCCTTTGCCAGCACTCGGGCTTTCGGCTTGGAAAGTGTAGTTTGGGGGAAGCCGGGGATTCTTTTCCCTTTGTCACCACGAATATGGAAAATGAGACATGGATTAATACCAACTAGATTTTTTTTAATGTCCTTTAAAATCAACCTCAGTGTACAGATAGATCTGCAAATATCTTGTTTGCCCTTGGTCTTTTCTTATCCCCACCCAGTGCTGATCCAGCAAACGTTTAAAGGTCGACCTTATCGTAATGCCTCTCTGGCTGTTCTCTTACCATGAGGGAGGGAGGTGGCTTTGAAAATCAGAATAAAACTCAGAAACCCTGCCCTTTAAACAGAATAATCAGTAAAGTTTGAAATTAATTGTTTCTTTTGTTATACTTGATACCCAAGACGTATTTTCAGATTTAGAAAAATACACATTAAAAAGAAAAGCATAGAGAAGCTTGAGTATTACATTATGTGCCCTTAGTATATTTAAAACGGCAACTGTGTAGGATAATTTGGTTCATAATTGTTGTTCACTAGGATGGCAATTCATTTTGTATTTAGTTCCTTTAACTTTACTATCATGTACTTTGGAAATTAAAATAATTTTCCTAACTTCTCAAATTTTGAAATGTTTAATGATGAAGCAGATTTAAGCAGTATATATCCAAAATGAACTGAAATACAGAATTCACTTCTAAGTTGATGAATAAGAGTATGAGCAACTTCTAAAACTAGCATGTATATATACATATATATGTGTATGTATATAGAGAGGTATGCTGAGTTTAGTTTCCAATAAATATTTTGAGAACTGCAGGAAGAAAAAGAAGAAATATGCTGTATATTCTGGGAATATTTTTCCTCTTAGAACTCTATTCAGAAACAGAAAGTAAATAATAGGGTTTTTTTTTTTAATGTTGTTTTAACTGAAAATCCTGTTTTCCCTTGAGATTTGGATCTTCAATAAATAATTTTCAATTGTAAGTTCCTATATTTTGTGCTGATTATATTTTTCAGACTTTCTAGCCTATTAGACTTTTTCAAAAGTGAAATTACTCTGGGGGTAAAAAAAGGCTGTGGGACTTAACATTTATCTTATGTGGACATGTCTCCTTTTGTTTTGTTTTAAGGAACAAGACCACTCAAGGTGAAGGATATCTACTAATACCAGCACTTTGAATGAAAATTTGTTTCTCTGCCACAAACTGAACACTTTTTTGTGTGTCTTGGGGAGGGAGTTGAAACACAAACCTAATTTTGTGGCATAGCAGCTATGCAGCTTGAAATCCAAGTAGCACTAAATTTTATTATTTCATATCTGTACAATAAGCTTCCCAGGAGACGTGTCAACATTTTTGGTGAAGAGCTTGAAAGACTTCTTAAGAAGAAATATGAAGGGCACTGGTATCCTGAAAAGCCATACAAAGGATCAGGGTTTAGATGTATACACGTAGGGGAGAAAGTGGACCCAGTGATTGAACAAGCCTCCAAAGAGAGTGGTTTGGACATTGATGATGTTCGTGGCAATCTGCCGCAGGATCTTAGTGTTTGGATCGACCCATTTGAGGTTTCCTACCAAATTGGTGAAAAGGGACCAGTGAAGGTGCTTTATGTGGATGATAATAATGAAAATGGATGTGAGTTGGATAAGGAGATCAAAAACAGCTTTAACCCAGAGGCCCAGGTTTTTATGCCCATAAGTGACCCAGCCTCATCAGTGTCCAGCTCTCCATCTCCTCCCTTTGGTCACTCTGCTGCCGTAAGCCCTACCTTCATGCCCCGGTCCACTCAGCCTTTAACCTTTACCACTGCCACTTTTGCTGCCACCAAGTTCGGCTCTACCAAAATGAAGAATAGTGGCCGAAGCAGCAAGGTTGCACGTACTTCTCCTATCAACCTCGGCTTGAATGTGAATGACCTCTTGAAGCAGAAAGCCATCTCTTGCTCAGTGCACTCTCTGTATGGGCTTGGCCTGGGTAGCCAGCAGAAGCCACGGCAACAGCAGCAGCCATCCCAGCCACCGCCGTCACCACCACCGCAGCAGCAGCAACAGCAGAAAACCTCTGCTCTTTCTCCTAACGCCAAGGAATTTGTTTTTCCTAATATGCAGGGTCAAGGTAGTAGTACCAATGGAATGTTCCCAGGTGACAGCCCCCTTAACCTCAGTCCTCTCCAGTACAGTAATGCCTTTGATGTGTTTGCGGCCTATGGAGGCCTCAACGAGAAGTCTTTTGTAGATGGCTTGAATTTTAGCTTGAATAACATGCAGTATTCTAACCAGCAATTCCAGCCTGTTATGGCTAACTAAAAAAAGAAAAGATGTATGTACAAGTTAAAATGCTCGAACCCAAGGGGGATTTTTTTTTTTATAACCTCCTTGAGGATTTTTTTTTTTTTTTATAACCTCCTTGAGATTTTTTTTTTTTTAAGCTTATAGTAAGGATACATTCAAGCTTGGTTACAAAAATAAAACATGCATCATTTTTCATTGCCAACCAAGCACAAAGTTATTTTATACTGACTGTATATTTTAAAGTATACTCTCAGATATGGCCTCTTACAGTATTTAAGATATAGCAAGGACATGGCTGATTTTTTTTTTTATAAAAAATTGGCACTAATAAGTGGGTTTATTGGTCTTTTCTAATTGTATAATTTAATTTAGTACAAAGTTTGTAAAATATCAGAGGATATATATATTGTTTCTACGACATGGTATTGCATTTATATCTTTTTACTACAGTGATCTGTGACAGCAGCAGCTTCATGTTGTATTTTTTTTACTGAAATTGTAAAATATCCATCTTAAAGACATCAACTATTCTAAATTGTGTACAGGATATTCCTTTAGTGGTGGAATTAAAATGTACGAATATTTGCTTTTTCAAAAAAATGTATTTTCTGTTAAAGGTTTAAAGATTTTTGCTATATATTATGGAAGAAAATGTAATCGTAAATATTAATTTTGTACCTATATTGTGCAATACTTGAAAAAAACGGTATAAAAGTATTTTGAGTCAGTGTCTTACATGTTAAGAGGGACTGAAATAGTTTATATTAAGTTTGTATTAAAATTCTTTAAAATTAAGAATGTTTATCGTGGTCTTTGTTTTTAAGCCTTTGCCAAAGATATAATTCTGGAATTATGATGTTGTAAATGCTGATAAGGCAGAAAGATCTGACTCATTGAATCACAAAGGAATAATGGAAAGCTGTTGCTCCACTAGTGCACAGATAATAGTTTGCCCCGTAAAAAGTTGTCCTAAAGCCTGCTTGGGACGGCTTTATTGTGTTTAGCAACTAACTCTGTTCATCCACATCTTGTCTCCCCACTGTGGGGATGGTATGCTAAGGCGAGTCAACCCTATTAAAATGTGTCATGCTGACATCTAAGACAGAGTCAGGTGATAAAATGAAATTCACTCATGTAAACTGAGAGGATTTATTTGAAATGTATATGGAGAAAGAAACCATTGGATCAGTTTTCTATTTCTGCATGGGAGATGAATAGCTCAGAAAACTTGCTTGACGAAGCAGCTGACCTAACTATTTAAAAAGAAGATTTAGGTCTGTTTTTACTAATCCTTACACTGAGTTTAGTCATTGTAGGTGGCTGGAGAATTGATGATTAAAATCTATTCAAGATTGGACAGGTATTTATATTAGTATTTGTGTGCATTTTCCTAGCAAAAAAGTTGACACACAGTTTTTGGGTTGGTTTTGTTTTTACAAGCAGATAGCCAACCTGCTGGTTTGGGATGTCAAAGATTAGTCATAATCTGTCAAATTGTGGTAGCTCGTTAAGGATGGAGGTTTTTTGTGTAACTGATGAGTTGGAAGGGTGAGACTATTTTTAAACTAAAATAATGAGTCATTTCACTGTTTAGATGTCCATTGATAACAGTGTTGACATCGTATTGGGGAGAAAATTGTCTTGAATTGGAAGAATAACTTTCTCTGCTTTTTAAGTAAGAAACCAGCACTGTCTGGGTTACTTGTGAAATAAATTTGGTCTCAAATGAGTTTTTTGGACGCCAGTCTACAAAAGCCTTTTGTCTGTTACCCTCTCGGTTTAGAGCAATAAAAAGTTTTAAGGAAACAAGCACTGGAAATAACAGAGCTAAGCTGTTCTGTCAGCTCCATGGTGAGGCCTTTGTCCTTTAGTGGACAGAATGAGGTTATGAAGAAGTATTGGGATAGCGACTGGAACCGGCAGAGATTGGTCTGCCTATGCTATCAATTATGTGCTTTTGTGATCACGAAGTTTGAATAGCTGTAAGAACAGAGTAATGGTTTTAAGCACTAGTTTCTCCTAGAAACTTCTGGGTGAAGTTATCATAGGCTTAACTGGAAGAAAACTGCCTTTTTATAAATGAAGAAAGGCTCAAGTTAACTTTTTCTAAAACTCAAAAGGCAACTGGCCAATAGATACACAATAGAATTTGTAACAATCTGGAACACATACATATATTCAGATTTTAAACAATTGAGCTTAATGTAAGTATGAATATCAGATCTTGCGGATGTGTGTACTGGCAAAAAAAATCTTAGGGAAATTAAATGTTGGTACATATGTTGGTTTGGTGCTGAAAAAGTTAACTCAGTTTTATCTTGATTGGTTTCCTAGCACCCCTTAGAAAACCTTAGAAAAGTTTACATCTTAGTCCCAGGTCTTTTTTCCCCCACTGCCATCACACTTTTGACCCTCTGTGTGGAGACTTTTAGTTTACAATTTTGATGACTTAGTTATCTTAAAGGTTCTTTTCCATTTTTTTGTCTTCTATACCTATAGATACTGTGGCAGCTTCTGAATGGCCCTATCCTGGTGTCCCTTTGTTTCCCATCTTCTAAAATCAGGTGTATTGTTAAATCTCCTTTGAATAACTTTAACCTATATTAGATGGCAAATGTAGACCTTCAGTCAAAATGCCTACTTAAAGATAACACTATTTACTGTGATTAACTTCTTAGTTTTTGAAGGTGAAACTAAAGTTGCCCTGAATTTAAAGTGTTTTTCTAATGTGTATTGGTGTTAATATCATTCTCGTATGTACCCACATTTTAACTGAGAGATTTAATCTAATGAATCTTCAGGACTTAAGTTATTTTAAAATGAGTCAGTGTAACATACAGAGAAAAAGTACAGTTGAGCCTTGAACAGCACGGGGGTTAGGAGGGGCACCCACCGTCCACCCAGCCGAAAATCCATGTGTAACTTATAGTCAGCCCTCCATACCTGCGGTTCTGCACTGAGGATTCAACCAACCACAGATCATGTAGCATTATAGTATTTGCTACTGAAAAAAATCCACATATAAGTGGACCCACACAGTTCAAGCCCATATTGTTCAAGGGTCAACTGTACCTCTTTTTGCACATAACTTAAACTAATGAAGTAAAATGCTGGTTGGAGACCTTCCTACACAAACAGAAAATAGCATAGGTGTGGCACATCAAATATATTTCCTTGCTTGCCTAGAATACATGCATTTGTCAGAGGCAGGATAACAGTACTCTAGTACAAGATCAGATAAGAGGGGAAAAACCTTATTAGAAGACAAGGATGTAAAATTGCCATTGCTTAATAAAACCCATTATAGTGTGTCAATCAGCTGATGCTTAATCAATTTGGCCCAGGAGGTCACTTTAGATCAGAGTTTTTTAGTTCTTTTGTTATATTAGGAAGACATCATTGGGTTTTTTTCTTAACTATGTTTTTTTTTTTATTATATATTTTTTTGACTGTTCCACATGGCTTGTGGGATCTCAGTTCCCCGACCAGGGACTGAACCTGGGCCACTGCTTCCAAATCCTAACCACTAGACCACCAGGGAACTCCCACAGGAATATATCTTCATGTTTAAAGGACCTAGGACCGGGAATTCCCTGGCGGACCTACGGAATAAAGGACCTGGGACCAATATCTGTGTGCATACAATTGGAAAATAAGTACAACACTTGTACTTTTTTAATGTTTTAAATCATTCAGTTAAATACTTAAATATCATTTACTATCTGCCGTGCACAGTTCTAACCCAGTTTACAGAAGAAGGGCTGAGACACGGCTTAATATTTCATGGCCAGTAAGTGGTAGACTTGGGATTCAAACTCAGAGAGTCCGGTTCCAGCGTTCTTGGTCTTAAGCTCTATGCTTTGTTCCCTCCATGGTTGCTCCTCTAATTTGAAGTCAGGGGAATGAGACCATTTTTGATGTATTAGCCACATGACTTGTAGAATCTCTGTACAAGAGTGTTAATGAGAAGGGTCTAGTGGAAGGCTCTTAGCCATTCTCCAGTCATGATGTTTTAAGAGAGATGCTTTGTCTTTCCAGTGGCCATAAACTATAATCACAGGCTATCTGGAAATGTTTTTAGAAATCATTAAGTTATATCAATGCTCTAATTTTGTTGATTTTCTTAATTCAGTTGTGTTGATTACGTCTCTTATTTTGGAACCACTGGATGATTCCTTCAGATTGAGTAAGAGCTGTAGATTCAGTGGCCCTATTACTTCTAAGTAAAATTGTAAACATTGACCTCCTGGAGCTATTTTCACACACATTCCTTACCTGTGCTGTTGATAAACGATATAAGGAAAGGCCAAGTAAACTATCAAAACAGTGTTCAACAATGTGTTTCCAGTACCTATGAGTTAAGTTACTTTGAAAAACTATCTTAAGGCACACCTTTGTAATTCATGATTGCTATATGTATAGATGTTGTGATAACTAGTCTTTTTGCTTTTATTTTTAAACCTTAAGGAAACCAAATGACCTCATTTCAAACTGATTCTGAAAGACTTTCTTAAAAAAGATCAATGTATTTTGGTTTAAAATAAGAAGTGGTCACATTTTAGAAGCATATGCTATTATGAATGAACTTATATTCCCTTTATTGTTGCTATTAGTTTTGAACATGTTTAAACTGCACAATAAACAAAACTCAGTTTAAAAATAACTCAGAAGGGACTTCCCTGGTGGCGCAGTGGTTAAGGATCCGCCTGCCAGTGCCGGGGGACACGGGTTCGATCCCTGGTCCGGAAAGATCCCACATGCCGCCGAGCAACTAAGCCCGTAAGCCACAACTACTGAGCCTGCGCTCTAGAGCCCACAAGCCACAACTACCGAAGCCTGCGCGCCTAGAGCCCGTGCTCTGCAACAAGAGAAGCCACCGCAATGCGAAGCCCGCGCACCTCACCGAAGAGTAGCCCCCGCTCACCGCAACTAGAGGAAGCCCACACAGCAACGAAGACCCAACACAGCCAAAAATAAAATAAATTAAAAATTAATCAATTAATTTTAAAAAATAGCTCAGAAGAATTTCTGTAGTTTCTATATGGATTAAATCTTATACTAAGTGCCTACTATTTTGATTTTGGGTTAGTTAGAATTTGATTGGACCAAATATTGCTGAACCATTAGATGGGCTTTTGGAGGTTTAGATTAGGCTAAAAGTCTTGTCAGTAATGGTATTTGACTTGTGAATAGTAAACCTCTACTAACCATTCCTCAATATTTGAGTTTTAAGATTTCTATTTTAGAAGACATGCTTTATACATATAGTCTGTAAGTGGAGCTTTGAGATCATCTTACAATTAGGCAAACCTTAGAAAAAACATTGGGAAGCAGCTCGTATCTGGAGGCTATTGGAAATTATGGGTCTAATTCCTTCCTTAAGCGTATTAAGTAATTTGACTCAGATGGCTCAGTTTCTTCATCTGCAAAGTAAGTACAGTGATATCAGTACAATTCCTCACAGAGTTTTGAGGAAGCAGTCACCTTGCTATGAAGAATTGTAATGTGTTCTTAGGGGCTTACAGTATCTAGAAGCCACGAGGTCCAGAATTTTACCCATATTTGTTGTGTTGCCCTTTGAAATCAAAAAAGTAAATGAAGACCATAACTGTCTTTATTAGAGTCAACATTTCGTTGTCCGGTCTATTATTTGCATCAACAGAGAATTAAATAAAAATTTTACAGTGATATCCTAAATGCTATTCTATTCATGTTTCAGTAGTATATACCACTGAGTTTGTTTTCTAGTTTTGAGTCGCTGATAGGGAAACGAGTGTTTCAGCATTCTTTTTTATACAATCAGCAAGTTGATTTAAACCCAGTATACAAGTTGGCGTTCCTTTTGGGAGCAGCCAAAAATGTTTGCTAAAGTGTCCACACTGCTGTGAAAAGTATTGAAATGGTTGTTCCTAAACAGTACTGCTCAGGAATAGGAGTTGAAATGTAGCTCTGGTGGTAGATGTGTCATGCGGATAATGGTGCTAGCTTTATTTTAGTGCAGGTAGAAAAGGAGGTTTGCTTTACAGGAGGGAAAAACATTGAGGACTTGGAAGGAAAAACACATTCCTCATCTGGCATTATGAACACTTTACTTCACTGATAAAATATGACCAGCGTGCAGAACAGAGAACAGGTGTAAAATATTTTTAGACAAACCTTGGCATATACTGTGGGTCGCATCCCTTCTGTCTATACACTCAAGTGTTTCAAAAATAATTGTGGAAAAACCACATTTACAAAATAAGCTAGACATTGCTTTTATGTTTTTTTTGTACTAAATGTGAAAGTCAAACATAAACTTCTTTCCCAACCATCAGGTTGCAGCTATTTTTAAAAACTGGTTCTCCTCATGCCCTTTGACAGCCCTTGAGTCTCCTTTTCTCTTCCTTCCTTAGTGTTGTTGAGAGAGCTGGGAGAATATGGCAGCATAGCCTCTTTTGGAGCGTGAAAGCTAGGTTGTGATATTTCCCCAAACTAGATTCTAATTCAAAACAATTTTGTACTTCCTTTAGGCTAGAAAGAAATAGGACAAGCATGGACATGGTATCCACCTAGCTTGGTTTCAAGCAGATGGGTATAAACTGATGACTTCTGGATGCTGATAGACGTGAACACTGGATACTCCTTCTATCCGTGTGGTTTAAGAAGTGGAATCATAGGACCCTACAATTGTCTCTTTGAATTCAGAGTCCAGATGCCCTGTGACATGGATTCAGTAGTTCTAGGCACAGTTCCTTTTTCTGTTTTGAACTAAATGCAGGTACTCCTTTCAGATGGCTTTTCCTGGCCATCCTTCCACCATCCATGGATTCATTTCTAGTAAGGATGAAGGTTGGATTTTGATTTGTTTTGTAATGATCATATCTGTTCACTGATAATCCAGATCTGCCTACTGACCTCAGAACTCTTTTTTTAAAAAAGAACACTCCTTGTTTTGTAAACTACCTGCCATTCATTCTTTTTTTTTTTTTTTGGCCACACCGCTGAACCAGGGATCGATCCCGCACCCCCTGCAGCGGAAGCGTGGAGTCTTAACCACAGGACTGCCAGGGAAGTCCCAATTCATTTTAAAGCTCTATAGAGTCTTTGTGACTTACTTTCTGCTAACTCCTTTCTATTTTCAGGAAACATGATGGGGATCCTAAACCATTTCAATCCAATGCTTAAGATAGTTGCAATCCCTGGGCAGCCTTTCTAGAAACTAAGGTGTCACCAGAGGCCCTTTAACTAGAGACTTTGAGAACAACCCGGTTTTCACAAGGCTATAAAGAGTTTTGCCTGGAGAAATTTCACCTTTTTGAATCTTACAATAGGTTGGAAAATAGATCGGAAGAAAGGCAGGAATTTTTTTTTTTTTTTTTGTAATTTAGAAAGAAATATTTTTTGGAAGGAGACTCTTGTTTATTATCTGAGCCACAAAAGTTCAAAGAACTTTGCGGGTTCTGTATAAAAGGAATAGAGAGACAAAGGTAAGACCTTATGTCCCCAAGAGCCTCTACCAAAGGAGAAGAGTCTGGTAGCAGGTAGAAAGGAAATTAGGGTATGTCTCCTCTATCTGCCCTTCCTTCACGTGTAGGAAAGGTGAAAGAAGGGTAAAGGAGGGAGCCTGTGTGTGTGAGCTGTGGGACTCATCCTGGAGATCGTTTCCCCTGACGGACGCTTTGCAGAAGTTTGGAGACCCAGGACAAGTTTCCTAGTCCAGGCACACCACACTTTCCTGACGATTACGAGTTTTCTTCCAGACTTTGATAGTGGGTAGGTAGCTGCACCAGTACCTTACATGCAATCTATCTGAATGATGATGATTTTAATATTATCAAAAGTCTTGTGGAGTCCAGAGGCAATAACCAACCTCGGAAGCTCAATAATAATCGTCAACATTTCATAGTATGTACTGTGTGCAAAATACTGTTCTAAGCATTTGTACACTTTAGCTCACTTAAATTTCATAAGAAGTCTCTGAAGGTTATGCTATTTCCTTCATTTACAGAGGGAAGCAGAGTTTGTGACATAGTTACCCCCAGTAGAGTCAGGATTTGAACTGTGGGATTCTGTTTCCAAAGTCCATGATCCTCAACCATTACACTGCTCCTTTGACCTCCATAGGAAGGCTTTATGAAAGAACCACACTTGATTACATAGGAGACAGTATCTATAAACTGCACTTTGTGCCATTTCCCTCCCCACACACTTAGCCTGGTCCTGTAAGTGGTCGTTTGCTCAGCAACCCCAAAATTGTGTTAATATCAGCCTTTGCCAGGCACAGTTAGGAAAGGGAAATATGCTGCAGAAACACAACAGGGAGTGGGTTATAAGAGTTTGCAGGTCATGGGCTAGTTTTATGTACCCACATCCTACTGCTGTCTGGGTGATCAGATTCTCTGAGAAGTAACTCAAGACACTTCACGCACCTGAAGTCTTTGGTCCTGGGCTTTACTAGTCCTTATGATAGATAGCAAAAGGGTCAGGTTGACTCGAGGGTCAGATTCCATTCAAGTCTCTAAATTGTATCAAACAAAGTAAGGTAGCATTTAAAACAGCCCCTGTGTTCACCCCCTTAACACATTTATTGACCATCTACTAGGTTAGGAGCTGGTGATGACATATATAAACCTTTAGGACCTTTCCAATGGCTTACACTCTAGCAAACGATAACACACACAGAAATAATCATACACAGGAGAATATGGAGGTATGAACGAAGAAAGGGAGAAATCATGTCCATCTGAGGGGTTCTAGATTGGGGAGGAGTAATCAAGTTATGAAGAATGGGTCACCTGGGGAAGCACGGGCTCTCTCAGATTCCCAGCTGCAGTGGAGGAAAAACTTGGTCCTGGTTCTTTTTCTTCATCTGACGTGTCCACAGTGGGAGACTTTGTGCTCTTAGGAAAAAAAAACAGCAGAGGAAATCTGGCCCTGCTGCCAGCCCATCATTCCCAGGAAAAGCTGCCTTTGACTTTGGACATTGTAATATTTTTTCATTGTTCCAAGCTTTGAACAGAAATATTGTGAAAGAGAGGTGGTTAAGAATTTCTTTATTCGGGAGACTCAGGGGTGGGATGGGGAGGTCAGGGAAGAAGTCCAGGGAAGAAGTAGTGGTAGTGAGGGAGGGGAAGTACAGGAGGGGCAGCTCCAGTTCCTATCCTAGTTTCAGTTTAAATGCTTATCTTAAAAACCTCCTCAGGCTAGAAGCTCCCTCTAGGGGTCATCTCATTTGTTTTCCTACCTTTAGAGACAAAACCTCTTTTTGTTTTTGCAATTATCAGGGTTCACAGCAGATAGTGCCCTTCCAGAAGTTGGTGTCGGTGGAATCTGTGTGTTCACTGCACAAATTCAGACACCCCCAGCTCACTCCCACTTGTTGTACCCATCACCATATTCCACTCCTGGCCAAGGTTACCATCTTTTCAGAGCTCAGCTGTTCGGCTTTCAAGTTTGGCTTTTTCGATGCTTATAATATCTTCCAGTCTGAGCATAAATCAAAGAAAGGACTTTGGCAGGGAAGCTTTGTAATATCTAAGCAAGAAATTGACAGCCACAAATAACTTTTCCCCTGGGTCACTTTCCCTGAGCAATGCTTTTCTAGAGTCTCCCCTAAGTTTCCCTTGCGGCCGAGCACTCTGTCATCTACTGAAAATACTGCCACATGCTGGCCAAGCCCCTTCACGTGACCTGGGGCTGTTCAGAGAGCATCACTGTTCTTTATGAAGCATGGGTCTTGCACTGGAACAGAAAACATCAGTGTCTGACCCCTGTCTCACCACAGCTTCACCAGTAGGGATAGAGGTCTAGGCACCACAAGTTTGGCTCCAGACTCCTTGGTAACTGCTAAGAACTAAGCAAGAATGTTCTATAGGAGTGTAGGGGTTTCATTAAGCCTCCAAATAAAATTACTCCTGGTAACTCTGTACAGGAAAAGAGTATGGGCCTTGGGGTCAGACTTCGAATTGAATCCCAAACTCACCCTCGTATAGTTGTGCCCGGTTAAACTTATTCAGCCTCAGATTTCTTATCTGAGAAAGCCTACTTGTTACATTTAGTGTGAGGACCGTGTAAGGGATATGAAGTATTGAGCGTAATCCTCTTCCCCACAGGGAATAACCTGAACTCTCTCTACTCTTCTGTGAGAGGGGCTTGCATCCCCATCTCTTTCTGTCTCTCGGCCTGTGGCTTAGCCTTAAGGGCATGTGATCAGCATATTTAGGGGAGGTCAGCTGGCCTTAAACATGCCTTTTCATAAGAATCCTACGCAGTGAAACTTCCTGGTGGATTAGCAGGGAGAAAGGAGGAAGCAAAAGAGAGAAAACTGTACTTCACTATTCTTGAATCTGTGGTGGAATATCTTTTTTTTTTTTTTCTTTTTTTTTAAATTAAGAAATATTAAGAGTAGGTATTCGTTATTTCATTTTTTTTTTTAAAGCTTGATGGTATTCACATTGCTTAATTTGTGTCATGCTTTATTTATTTATTTATTTATTTTATTTCTTTATTTATGGCTGTGTTGGGTCTTCGTTTCTGTGCGAGGGCTTTCTCTAGTTGTGGCAAGTGGGGGCCACTCCTCATCGCGGTGCGCGGGCCTCTCACTATCGCGGCCTCTCTTGTTGCGGAGCACAGGCTCCAGACGCGCAGGCTCAGTAATTGTGGCTCATGGGCCCAGCTGCTCTGCGGCATGTGGGATCTTCCCAGACCAGGGCTCGAACCCGTGTCCCCTGCATTGGCAGGCAGATTCTCAACCACTGCGCCACCAGGAAAGCCCCCTGTGGTGGAATATCTTATACATGTGGTTAAATACATGGGCTTTGGAGTCACATAGACCAACCTAAGCTTGGATTCCTGCTTGGCCAGGGGCCTTGGGCAAATTATTCAATCTCTCTCAGCCTCAGTTTCATCATCTCTGAAATGGAGAAAATATTAAATGGAGGTGAATGATATACACACCACAGGTGTGTAAGTATTAATGAGATAGTGTATGTTGAGCGCATATTAGGTGTTGCAGGCTATTAGCAATGGAAATTATTAACCCTGCCATCAGGGCATCCAGGTGGTAAAGAGTGGGTATCTTCCATGAGGCCTGAGATGGGGATGGGTTGCCAACTGTGTAAGTCTCACTGAAGCTGCATTCCGCTCATCCATGAACACCAGCTTTTCCTCTTATTAGGGTCACAGGGTGAAATTGTTGGTTGTGATGACTGAGAGGATTACTCTGAGTCTGAGTTACTGGTCACACCAAAACTCTGAGGCTGTTTCCCCTTTTATTCTGTTGCCCTTTTTGGTGCATTGAGATGCGGAGTGGTGCTTGAAATAAAGGGTAAGAACTCAGCTCCAGGGGCTTCCCTGGTGGCTCAGTGGTTAAGAATCCGCCTGCCAACACAGGGGATACGGGTTCGAGCCCTGGTCTGGGAAGATCCCACATGCCACGGAGCAACTAAGCCCGTGCGCCACAACTACTGAGCCTGCGCTCTAGAGCCCACGAGCCACAACTACTGAGCCCTCGTGCCACAACTACTTACTGAGCCCATGTGCCACAACTACTGAAGCCTGCACACCTAGAGCCCGTGCTCCGCAACAAGAGAAGCCACCGCAATGAGAAGCCCGCGCACCGCAACAAAGAGCAGTGCCCGCTCGCCGCAACTAGAGAAAGCCCGCGTGCAGCAACGAAGACCCAACGCAGCCAAAAATAAAAATATAATAAAATAAAATTAAAAAGAAAAGAACTCAGCTCTACACTTGGAGGTATTAGAGCCGGGAATGGTGGGGAAATGCTCTTAGGGCCTCCGTGGAGGTCTCAGAGGTTCCCCATCTCTACCTCATTATTACACTTGTCTCTGCTTGCTCCCAACCACCCAACCCAGAGTGTGTGTCTCTCTTTCCCTTCCTCTTGCTTCTCTGCTCTCTGGCTACCCTTATCCTGGACTCTTCCTTTGTCAGCAAAGGAGACTGCATCTGATCTTACTTTGCTGTCCAAGAGCAGCTTTGGGGAGAGGGGCCTGTTCTCATCTCCTGGTTCTTTCCAGCCACAGGCAGGAACATGCAACAGCTATTATTCCCAACCAGCTGGAGCAACCAGGCCCAGGGCTGACTACTACTGGAGAGGCACTATGGAAACCATTATTATTCCATTTTATAGGTGAAGATACTGAGGCACGAGAGGTTAACTTACCCAAAGTCACAGAGCCAGTATTTGAGCCCAGGTAGTTTGACTCAAGAGCCCATGCTCTGCCATGACTCTGGCCTTTCCTCACGGCCACTCACCCTGTATACCAGGGAAATCTGGGGGCCTTAAGACCTAAAATATCTGGTGCCTCTTTTTAAAGTCTTACGCAATTCAATTCTAACAGCAATGACCATAACAAACAAATGAATTCTTAGCCCTTGATTCAACACGTCCACAGACGTCTCTGAAGAGCTGTGGCGCACCTGGCCCGCTAGTGGGAGCACTTTCACGATTGTCGTGGGCCCTGTGCCATGCCATGAGAGGATTTGGCCTGTAGTCCCTACCGTCTCCCTCCCATCAGCAGCCCCTCTCTGTCATATTTAGCTAAAAGTTTGGTAAACTCATCTTCCCCTGAGTGCCACAACTGTTGGGTCGTGGTGTGTATGTACTCATTTGTGTACCTCTTTAGGAAATCTGGGATATTGAGAAAGGCCATCAAGAACTTTATTTGCAAGAAGGCTTAACAGAAGCCTTCTGGGAGAAAAGATGAGGGGATTTTCTGAGGCTGAGATTAGAGTCTAGAGACAGTAGGGCAATTCCAAAAGCCCTTGTGGCAGTAGGATCCATGAGACCAAAACCAGGAACAGGAATCCCTGGAGTCCTTGGCAGGGCAGGAGCATAGGGTCAGGGCCCGCACCCCTACACAAGATCTCTGCCGGAGAAAACAAGAATTAACGGTTTAATCCTCTGTAACAGGGCTATCCAACAGAATTTTCTGTGATGATGGAAATATTCTATGTCTGTGTTGTTCAATATGGTAGCCACTAAGCACATGAAATGTGACACTTGGACTAAAGCTAGGGGGGTTGAGGAACTGAATTTAAAAATTTTGTTTCCTATGAACTTACTTACATGAATTCAATTCTAACTATTGGAGGGTGAAGCTTTGTGACTTTCTGTACCGCCTTGGCACTCCTGGAGGTCAGGGACCAGTTAGAAAAGGTGGTTACGGATGTTCAGGAGGGGAATGGCCATTTGGGGCCCTCAGCCTTTAGCTGAAATGGTTAAAATATATATGTTACCCTGGAAAGAATATGGGCACTAAAGTCAGACAGACCTAGGTTTGAATCCTGGCTCTTCCATTTATTAACCTTATGACCTTGGGCAAGTTTCCTTTAAACATTTAGATTCAGATTCAGCATCTGTAAAACAGGGACAATAATACCTATGAGGTCATCTCTTCCTCCATAAGGTCTGTAGGGCTTGCTTCATTCAGTCATTCATTCATTCCACAAATATCTGTTGTAACCCTCTATGGTCATGCCTTGTGCTGTGAACAAGGCCCTCCTGAACGTTGTTGCCTAGGGTGGGGTCTATCAAACGGTGAAATAGTAAAAGATGTAGCTGAGAGAAGGTTGTGAGGATTAAACTGGACAACAATTGTAAAGTTGTTCAGACTTTACAATTGTTAAAGATCAACTCTGTTGATCAGAGTTGTTCACACTCGGGAATTCCATGGCAGTGAATTAGGACTCAGCGCTTTCACTGCCAGGAGCCCGGGTTTGATCCCTGGTCAGGGAACTGAGATCCCACAAGCCCCACGGTGCGGCCGAAAGAAATGTGGTCCCAGAAGAGCAGCATTAGCAGAACCTGGAAACTTAAAAAAAAAAAAGAGTTGTTCACCCTCAAATGCCCATCCGTTCTCTTCTGGCACTGTGCTCCTCCCCTGCTGGGATTCCTCACCGCTGCCCCAGGCCCTGTCTCTACTTCCTGGCTGTTCACACCGAAAGGAGACAAAACCGTCACCGTCCTCTGCCAGAACTGGGTGTGTCCCTCACACCAAGCCAGAAAACAAATGATCAGGATGGGTATATCTTCATCCTGCCAGGTCTCTAGCCGTATCCTGAAGACTTGAAAAGGACAAGAAACACACCCAAGTACCTCACCTCACCCCAACAGACATGCTGGGAAGAGGCCCTATCTCTGGGAGGGTCCAGTCCAGGAAGCATTGGAGATGCAGCCTATTCTCCCCTTGTCTGGGTGTCCAGGGTGTTGCTGGAGATCTGGATGCCAGAGCTTCACGTCCTGGGGTAAGTTGGGGTGGGACACAGAGACTCCAACCCAACCCCGAAATAGGAGCCAGAGAGGCGGGAAGGAGAGGGTGGTGGACTGCCCACCTGCCTGCCCTACCCGCTCCCTCAGGGCAGTGCTAGCTAGAGGGTTAGGCTTCCTTCCTCCTGACAGCTTGAGCGTCACTTTGACCTCAGGGCGCATTCCAGAATGAGGCCACAGCCAAGAATAGGACCCAGGAACCCTGCCTATATTAATCACACACTTCCAGAGAAGGAGGGAGACTTCAGACTCCTTGGGGAGGTAGGAGGAGGAGGAGGAGACAGTATCAGGAAGTGGAGCTGGGCAAAAGGAAGGAAGACCCCAAAGGAGCCCCTTCACAGCCTTGTGGTCTCCAGTGCACCGCGTGACCCTTGGTCCCAGGACCATTTGTTCATCCGGCGAATCCCTCTGGAGCTCTGCGACCTGGGCCCACAGGCCTCCCAGAGCCCAAAGCAGTGACTCTGGCCGGGGATCAGTGCGAGTGCAGAGGGAGATGGAGGCTTGGAGAAGAGTGTGCAGCCTGGGCACAGCAGAGGCTCCCCAAGGAGCTGAGTCTTGAAGGATGAGCAGGTTCAGGAATCTAGGCCGTGACTGCTCACGCGTGTGACAGAAATACCGTGTGACACGTAACCTCACACGCATGGGGTGGTGTGTATGTGGCTGACGGAAGACAGGCTCTTTGGAGACATTTGGGGTCCTGATGGGATTCCACACTGCCCAGCCCAGAGCCGTGTGTGTGTGTGTGTGTGTGTGTGTGTGCATGCGTGTGTGTGACATGCTGGGAGAAATAGCATAGCACGAGCATTAAGAGCCTGGAAGTCAGACTGCTTAGGTTCAAATCCTGGCTCTGCCACTTAGCGGCTGGGTGATCTTGGGCAAAGCTTCTTGTCTCCTCTGGCCTCAGTTTTCCCACCTACAAAATAGCATTCTGTCTCCCACAGGCGTGACGGAGCTGACAAGAGATGACATCCAGTACCTGCCCTGCAGTAAGCGCCCACTCAATGTTGGTGTTATAGCAGGATGGTGGGGCACAGGGCGCTGTCCTCAGTCTGAGGAAATGGACATGTAGCTGTATTTATTCGCCCCCTTCACTCCTCAGGTTCCGACCCCGGTCCCTGCTCTCTGGCCCCACTGTCCAGGGGTGACATCAGACTACGGAGCAGCGCGTCCTAGGAGGCTGGAGGGGCTGGGGGACGCGGAGGGTGGAAAAAGCCAAGCTGTCCTGCCCCTGTCTTGTCCTCCTCCAAGCGGAGGCCTCAGGGCTCGTCTGGAGACAGCCGGCACCAGAACAAGCCTTGAAGGCAAACAGAGAGATGGGCTAGAGGCGGAGGAGGGTGGGGAGAGGGAGCCAACAGATGCAAGCAGGGGAGGAGTGAGCATCCAGCGACAGGAAAGCAGGTGAGTCTGACCTCGACCTGAAGGAGGGCTCAATCCCCCTATATCCGGGGGCCAATTCTCCCAGACTGGGTAGGCTGGCCTCCCTAGGTCACCTGGCAACCAGGCCCTGGGAATTCAGTTCAGCCTGCACTCAGCACCTCCCAGAAGTCAGTTACTATGTAAGGCCTGGGTGACAGAGGGAGACACAGACTTGGTTTCAAGGACAGAAAATAAATGCCATGTGGCAGGTCCACAACGATCATTGATACTACATCACCCTTTCCCCAAGTACCCATATTTTCCAAATCCCAAATCCACCTATGCGGGGTGGTCAGTTTGGGATGGGCTCTGAGCAGCGGAATACAATACTTGAAGCTGCGTGGTCACTGAGCCTGTGAAACCTGAGGTCTGGATGGAAGGGCGAGGGGAGGAGAGCAGGGAGGAGCGAGGGGAGGAGAGCAGTCCTGGGGGAGTGCCCTCAGCCAGGGAGCTGCTGAGGGCGCAGAGGGCGCCCAGGGGCAGCCATCTGTGCCAGGTTCGGTGTCCTAGGCTTTTCAGCTTGACGCAGTTAATAGGGCCGAGCACCCCAAGTCTCCATGACGTGCTCTGTCTTACAGATGAGGAAACTGAGGCTCAGAGAGATGGCCGATACGTGTCAGAGCCCAAATTCAGCCCTAGGTGGGTCTGACTCCCCAGGCTGGGCCTTCCCACCCTGCCAAGCTGGGGATGGAGTGTGACAGGGGCCCCAAGTCTGCAGCTGTGTGTGGGCAGGGCCTGAGATCAGATCCCCTGAACCTGACACCTCCACCAGGTCGTCACAGGGCTCAGCCCCACATCTATGCAAGTGGAGGGAAGAGGGGAGGTGACAGGTGCTGGCATGTGGACACTTGCCCCCTCGGGCTCTAAGGTGATGTGCTATTTATTGGGGCACCTCAGCCTAGAAGCCGGTGCAACAGTGTGTCCCCACTCTGAGGGAAGGTAAGGACTCACTCCCTGGTTCCTGGACCTGAAAGGGGCAGGGCCTGCGGCTGGTGCTCGCACCTTCTTGTTTAAGTTCTGTGCTCAGCATTTTCCCAGTGGTGACTTGAGAAGCTCCCACTCCTCTGGCCTCTCTTATCTCTCAGGGAGGAGCTTGTGTTCTCCATCCTGGCCCCTCCTTATTGCAGGGAATTATCTCTAAGGAGAGATTGACCCGGGCTGGGCTGGGCTGGGCCTGGATTCCTCCTTGGAGCTATGGCCCGGGAAGACCAGGGAAGTGAACAGGGGTCAGGTGTCCCTCGTGCTTAGCTGGCTCCCAGCCTAGGGGACAGACAAGCTGGGAGCACGCCCTGGCTGAAAGCTCCTGAACCCATCTCTGGGGAGGGGAGCAGCCAGGAACCCCTGGCACCAAAGGTGCTGCTGCCTCAGCCTGGGAACCCAGCCACGTACGTGCTCTGAGCACCCAGGGCTTTGGGACCAAGCCTCACGCAGAGGCCCCCTAGGGAGTAACAGCCGGACAGCATGGCCCCCTGCCCACTCCTGTCTCTTCCACCTTCGTGCCCCTGAACTGATCATCAGCGTTGGGGTCTGGAGTCTGCCCTGGCCCACCGTGCTGTTGTGATGGGGCAGGGGACCGAGATATGAGGCAGAACACCTGGGCCTACACCCTGTGCCTTCCTGCCCGTGTTCCTGGGTGAGTTACCTGGCCTCTCTGGCCTCAGCTCTCCTGTGCCTAATGTACAGAGCTGGGGTGGGCGCCGCAGTAAGGAGTCGTAGAGCTGCAAAGTGCACCAAATGTTAGCAGTGTCCCTTTATCACCTAAACAGGATCCAGATGGCCAGACTAACCACCCCACCCCCCAACTCCCCCCCAACCACCAGGTCGCCAAAGAAATGACACTACCCACCCCCACCGTCCCGCCCACACATTAGCCCAAACAAATCACACAAGAAGGGCTGTTGATACTACGAGATTTTAATTGGTATCTTTCCCCCTACATTTGAGGAAGAAACGAAAATGCCCCACAAATACCTTCTTCAGCTATGGAGGGGCATGGACAGAATGAAGGGCTGAGGAGGGAATGGGGGTAGAGGAAGAGCTGACGGTGGGTTTCCCCAAAGCTTTATCTAGTGGTGTGGTGGCAGACCTGCACAGGAAGTCCAGAAACAGAAGTCACCAACAAGCTGCCGCATACCCAAACCAGCCCTCCCAGGCCACACCTAGAGCCTCTCTCCAGGTCCCTGCAGCTCCCAAGGCCACCACCAGATGGGAGCATCGAGCAACATTCTTTTTCCTTCCCAGGCCTGCCTCCCCTCTTCCCTCCTTTCTTATTCCTTCACCAACCCCCTTCCTTACCTGTTTTTCCTCTTTATTTCTCTTCCCACCAAAACAGATCCTGGGGCTTCTATCTGCTTTATGTCCAAGGAAGCCAGTGGCAGCTGAAAGCACGCTGTCTGTTAAAAATGGGATTTTTGACAGCAGGGAGAGCCAGCCATTGGTCTGCTTCTGGGGGAGCCCTGGGATCTGGACATTTGTGTTCAGTCACTATGAGCTGGGCAGTGACTAACATCTCTCTGTGGTCCTAGCATCTGGCACCCAGTAAATGTTCAGAAAATGTCCACTGAGTTGGATTGAACAGAACTGAATCAATAAATCAACAATCAATAAACCAATCAATAAAGCCCAGGGAGAAGAAACATGAGAAACATGTATTCTTCACCACATGTGCTGTGGTGGCCTCAGAGACTGCCAGGCCAACTTGACCGAAGCACAGGCTGACCACCACCCAAAGGCACCTGCCCGGCAGCCTCCACTCAGGGCAAACCTCCTGCTTCTCACTTCCCGCAATCCCCACCATGAAGTGGTTTCTGCTCATAGAGCTCTGGGAGGCTGTGGGAAATTTGTCCAATCAGTTCCTGGGCCCTCCTTTCTATCCCCACCTACTTCTTTTGCAAACCACTTCATTCAACTATTCCTGTGACCATCATGCAGCCTCCATCTCTAGAATCCTGGCTGGGAGGCTGGCTAGGGGCAGGGAGGCTGGGAGAGCCAGGGGAGGGAGTGGCCAGCCAAGAGAAGATAAGAAGGCCAGAGCAGACTGGTCATCAGGAATAAGCTGCAGGTGTCTGTTGACTTCTCCTTTGGTCCCCCACAGCTAAAAAAGACATGGACCCCTCTTTATTGAACTCAAAGAATAGAAGTTGATCTAAGACCCTCGGGTGGCTTTTTTCTTTTCTTTTCTTTTTTTTAACATCTTTATTGGAGTATAATTGCTTTACAATGGTGCATTGGTTTCTGCTGTATGACAAAGTGAATCAGCTATACATAAACATATATCCCCATATCTCCTCCCTCTTGTGTCTCCCTCCCACCCTCCCCATCCCACTAGGTGGTCACAAAGCACTGAGCTGATCTCCCTGTGCTATGCGGCTGCTTCCCACTAGCTAGCTATTTTACATTTGGTAGTGTATATATTTCCATGCGGTGGCTTTTTTCTGATGCGTTGATTGATATTCCCCTGCTGGCCTAAGACCATCTAATCTGACCTTGCCCAGTTTGCCGACTGAGGGGTGCTGGGGATGGGTCAATGGAAGAGGGTCAGGGACAGGACTGGGGAGGGGCGGAGGGCCTCACTGCAAGCCTGGGAACTCCTTGAGGACGTCACAGGTTTTCTTGTGCATGACCTCGCGCAGCTTCCGAACCCGCCGGGTGCTCGAGGCTCCCACGAAGCTGTCAGGCCGCAGCATGGCCATGCCGCCGTCCACCTCACCCATGATGATGAGTGGCGTCTCGCCCACCGTCACATTGGGGCAGGGGCAGGTCCAGTCCACGTGGAGCAGAGTGACCTCCAGCGGCTCCCGGCCCAGGAACTTGAGGCCCATCTTCTCGTCCTTTAGGACCTCGTCCACAGTCACCAGGGCGCGACCTGAGTCGGGCTCCTCTGTCAGCTCAGAGATTCGGCCCAAGATGACAAAGTCGCTCCGACAGAAGCTGGTGACGAGCTTCTGCCTTGGCTTGCAGGCCCCGCAGCGCTGGTTCCCCCGAGGGAAGGGGCAGGACTCCTCGCAGGCCTCGCGGCTCTCAAAGTTGTTGCCGTTGCCCTCGCAGCCGCCGTAGACGAAGGACTGGCACTGGCCCGTCTGGCTGTTGTAGGCCCAGCGGGGCTCGTAGGCCTTGCAGGGCCCCTGCAGGGCGGGCAGGCTGCACACGGCCAGCGGCCCGCTCACGCAGGCCAGCATGCAGGCCTCGTAGGTCTCAAAGTGGTTGCGGTTGCGGTGGCAGTGGCCGAAGGTGAAGGTCAGGCAGTTGTTGGCCTGGGCATCGAAGTGCCAGCGGGTCTGCTCCTCGCCGCAGTCCTCGCTGTCAGGCGGCTTCAGGCACTCGGCTGCGGGGAAGGCTGTACCGTTCGGGCTGCTCTCCTCGGTGGCCGAAGGCCGACCCCCCCGGACCACCGACAGCGGGAAGTCAGCACGCAGGACGCCGGCGGCGTTGCGGGCCGTGCAGGTGTAGATGCCGGCGTCCTGGGGCTGGGCGCTGTAGATGACCAGCTGGGCGATGTTGGTGACCGCCACGTTGCCGCGCACGTGGTTGGGCCTCATGACCACGTTCTCCCGATCCTCCAGCTGCTTCTCCCAGGTGATCTCGGGCCGGGGCCGGCCCACCACGTCACAAAGAAAGCTCACTGTCTCACCCACAGTGACCGACTGGTGCGCGGGGTGGTTGAGCAGAGCTGGGGCCGCTGTGTCCAGCCCAGGGGTCTCTGGGGAGGCCGTGGTGGGGTGCACGGTGGTCTCGGGTGGCGGGGGGCTGGTGTTGGGCCAGGTGAAGTGATAGCGGCAGGTGACGACAGCCAGTGTGATGCCCTTGGAGCAGGCCTCGGCGTCCATGTAGCAGCGGTTATAGTAGGTGAGGCCGTCGGAGGCACAGGTGAAACTGGGCTCCTTCTCACAGCGGTCTCTGCACTTGCACACGGGCTGGCCGTCCCAGATGTCACATTCGGAGCCCTGCTGCAGACACATGAAATGGTCGCACGTGGCCTCCTTGGGCATGCCCACGGGGCCCTTCTTCCCCTTCACGTCCATGTAGCGGGCCGCCACACAGCTCTTGGTCCCACACACATTGGGGCAGCACTTCTCATAGGTCTCACACTCCTGGGGAGAGCCAGATGGAGAGGTCTGAGCAAGGAGGAGAAGGAAGAGAACACAGGCTTCCCCCCACCCTCCCCCATGGTCTCCAGGGAAGGGAACAAATACGTGCTCACCTACCGTGAGAAAACCATTTCGATAATAATAATAGCTAATGTACTCATAGCACCCACTATTTGCCCAGCCTTCTTCTAAGAACATTTACATCTGTCACCTTATCTAATGCTCATCACAATGGGTACAACCATCATTCTCACTTCACAGGTAATGATAACTGAGGCACAGAGAGACTAGGTAACTTGCCCAAGGTCACACAGCTAGCAGTGTGGGAAGAGGAAGGTCACATACTGTAAGAGGGAAAGTCTTCCTACTAACATGAGATGAGATGAGGATGCAGAAACTAAGGGAGGTGACGCTCAAGTCCACAGAGCTGGGAAGTGGTGGGAAAGGGCTTCAAGCTCCAGGTGGATGGGACTCTGATGAGGTATTTTTCTTCTACATCATATCGTTACCACGATGAGGTGTCGACTGGAACAAACGAGCCTGCCGTTTTGTCTCTTCCAATAGGGATGCCCTGGCCAAATGCTAAGAAGGAAAAGTCGGACACCACTGGGACAGCTGTTCAAGGCTGTCCACATACACATTAGGAACGGCAGCTCTGATGCTGGCCAATGTTCATCCAAAGCCTAGAAGAAGGGCAGGCAGGACAGGCCCAGGACACCAGGTCTGGCCACTGTGGGCTGTGCCAGTTCCAACCTGTGGGACATTGCACGGGGAAATCAACAGGGAAAAAAGTCCCTTTGTGTGGCAAAGGTCAGCAAGGCCTTCAGCGAGGACTTGCCAGGCTGTAATTCCCTCTGATTCTCTGTGGAGCCACATACCGCATTAGTTTAATTCCTCGAAATTAGCAACATGCTCTGGGGCTGACACAAACAAGGATTTCACGTGGTGTTTTCGCTGGGATGTGGGCAATGCCCCTAATCCTGAGCCCTGGTCGTGGCTCTGTGAGCTGCTCCCCGCCAGGGCTGGCCTCATGCGGCTCCAACTTTCCCTTCAGCCCCTCCGACATTCCACATCAACTAAGGGCTACGTGGAGGCTGCCTGCTCGACTTGTTTACTGTTTTCCCCTCTTGGCTCAGAATGGGGACTTTGTTTTGCAGCCCTTGCTTGGCATAGGCTTCTAGGCCACACCAGGGAGGCTCTGGGACAGGGATGGACAGATCTCAGAGCTGGGGTCTGAAGGAGAGGGACCCAGTGAGAGGGTGAGGGCGGAGGGGGCTGAGCAGCAGAGAACCTGCTCCTTGCCGGAGGGTCCTTCAATTCCTTAAAGACTCTGGCCCCGGAAGCTCCTGCAGGACTCAGAGGTCCAAGAAAGGCTGGGTCCTTGGGGACCAGGGGAAGGTATTTCTGGGCACAGAAAACCTGGAGGGAATTTTTAGAACAGTTTCTGCTTAAGGGCTCAGAACATACCCATAGGCTGTCTATATCCCCAGCCCCATGGAGGTGCCTTCTCCCCAAGACACACAAAATCAGCAAGAGTCTCACTGTCTCCAAGCTCCACCTGATTTATCAGGCCAGCCTGTGCCAGTGAAACAGCCTTGCCTGCAAATGCAGCCAACTAACAGCATGACCTCAGCCGGAGGGGGACGCTCTGCCACCCCTCCCTAGTCCTTACCTTCCTCTCCCTCGGCTCCCCCACTGCTCCCTGCCAGTGAGAGGCCTGGATTGTCCCGTGGGCACTGTGAGGGGCAGGCCGCTCTCCCCAGGGCCAGCCTATGCTCTCGTAGGTTACATGCATTCGGCAGAGGGAGCAAGCATCATGGTCTCCCGTGGTCCCTGGTGATGACCAACCCAGCCCGAGCCCCAGGAGCTGCCAGACTGGCAGGACGTATCTCTGCCCAGGCAGGTGCCAGGTACTAGCAGGCTCTTCACCCCGGGGGAAGTGACAGGAACAGCCCTTGGACTCAGGAGCTGGGAGGGCATTGCCCTAGAACCAGGCCTGCCCTGAGTGCTGGGAGGCTCAAGGGATTTGGCAGGTTGAAAACTAGTCTACGTGCCCCCTACGGACACCCAGAGAGTCTCTTCAGATCCACTCCTGCCCACCCTCCCCATCAGCCTGCTCTGATCTCAGGGTCAGGGTCCAAACCCCCGGGGAAGTGGCCCAGAGGCCGGATGAAGCCTCAGCTTTGTGGTCAGATGGTTGCGGGGTCCAGGCCCAGCCTCCCCTCCCTGGCCGTGGAGCCTTGTGCTGCTCACTGCAGGGTCCTGAGTTCCACTCTCACCTGTCGACAGGCTGCGGGTGGGTCATGCCAATCTCTCTGATGTGCCTGGCATAGTGCTGGCTCAGAGCAGCCCTCAGCAGACATGAGACCAGGAATCCGACGATTCCCAGTCCCTGAGAAACTCTGACCTCACGCCCACCTCTTCTTCCAGGCCTCGAAGTTAGACAGACATCACACCCTGTTTATCTCCATGTGGCCCGGGGCTGGGCTCCTCCACGTTGCAAGTCGTTCCCACCACCCAGCTCCCCCTCTCGCTCACTAGCAAGACCGCGTGGCCCATCTCAGGCTTCCGGATTCACACTCACCTGGTCCGTCTCACACTCCCGCTTGCAGGTGCTCTGGGCATCCACCCAGAGGTTGGGGTTCATGTCGTTGGGGCAGATGCCAGCGTGAGAGTATCGGGCGGGCGGCAGGGCCAGGCCTCGCGGGGGCACCCCGAGCAGCAGCAGGAGCAGCGCTGCCATCTGCCCCCAGCGGGACCGGGAACAGCAGCACCCCGGGGCCCGCATGGCGAGGTCCGCGGCGCCCAGAGACCTCCCCTGAGGTGGCGCCAGGGCTGGGGCCCCCAGGGCCTCCTGCTCCTCGGGGGCTGCGGACACCTGCCCTGCCCACCCCAGCGGGCCTCCTCGCCGCTGCTAGGGCTGCAGCTGCCGAGGCTGCCTCCACCAAGTCCGTGGAGCCCGCCGGGCTGTGCGGCCTCAGATGAAGGGGGTTCCCTCTCCGGAGTGTGCGGGGAGAGAAGCTGCACAGGGGCCAGAGCCTGGATTTATGTCCTGGGCGCGCCACCCGACTGGGAGCAAGCTAACCTGACGCCTGTCACAGGCAGGCTGCCGGCTCCTCTGTCCTGTGGCTGATCACAGACTTGTTGCAGAAGAGGAAAAAAAAGCTGGAAGCAGTTTAGGCGGCGTATCTGGCACGGTGGGACACCTGCTTGTTTTTGACTCCAGGAGGCCTTTAACCCCTTCAGGGGCCAGAAATGGCATGTGCTTTGGGGGAGCTGGCTCCGGGACACGCAAGCTCACTGTACTCCACGAAGAGGCTTGCTTCCCTTCCCCCCACCTCTCGGCCGGGCCCCCTCCTCCCCTTGGCCACCTCCGAAGAACACACGCTCGCTTGTTACGAGGAGGGACCTGCAGCCGCAGGCTTAGCATCGCCGGCCCGATAGTGCATCTGAGAGCAAATGACGTGGAAAAACAACAAGTTCACGGCCATTCCAGGGCGGGCCTGAGCAGCCTGTGCTGTGTAAGCTGACTCCCACCCCAGCACCAGGTCCCAGGGTGGGGGGCATGCGGACAGCTCCCTATCTCTCTGTCCCGGCAGTTTGCCTCTCAAGTTCCAACTTCGGGGAATTTTCCCCAAATCATTCCAGAGACACATACCAGATATGCTCCGGCTCCCCCCGCCTCCGGGACGTATCACATTCCTGCTCCTCGACTGACACACTCCCGGCTCCAAGAGAACCTATGTGGTCACAGTGTCTTGGGACGGTGCTGGGCAGCCGAGCCGCCTCGCTAACGACCATGAAGGCTGCACTCAGGGAGTGTCAGTCAGCTCTCGTTCCCCCCGATTTACGAAGGAGAAGGTCACCCCCAGTGAGCAGCGGTAGGAAGACTAATTGCTGATATTTACTGGGGCTTTAATGTGTGCCAGGCTGTGTGTATTGTCTCATTTAATCCTCACAACAAACTGTACCTTCATTTTAGATTTGAGGAAAAGAAACACAGAGAGGGCAAGCAACTTGCCCCGTGTCACACAGCTACGTGACCCCACCATTAATGAGGGACACCAGCTTGTGGGGCCTTTGGAGAGCACCCCTCCCCCCCCAGGTGTCAAAACTGCTGTCAATGTGCAGCCCCAACTCTGGTCTTTACAGGCTGGACAAGCAGTTTGTGAAACATCAAGGGCTATATCTGTGGAGGGGACCGGAAAAGAGCCAGAACCTGCCATGGAATGGGGAAGAGAGAGATACCTTTTCAAGACCAACTGCAAAGGATTTGGGGAGCAGGAACCAAGCTGCTATGTCCTAGGGGCAGTCGATGGGGCGGGGCCCCAGTTATTTCACAGATGGGGAAACTGAGTGCCGAGCCCTGACCCGCTCTCCCCCTCCGGCTAGACCTCACCCTCCAGTTGGCCTGTGAAAGGGCAGCGACCCTCTTTCCACCCTGCAGACTTTGCTTCTTCCTCGTGGGCGGCGTGTTGCCTCCTCCCTGCCTGAGCCAATTCCTTCCCGTCGTGTGGGTCATTCTGCAAGATCTGTCTTTTCTGCTTATGTCAAAGAGTTAATGAAGGGTGTCAGATCCTAATCCCCTAAATTATTGGAATAAACTTCCCTCCGAGGCCGGTCCCAGTAATGAAGCCAGACAGCGGGCGGCGCCGGCTGCTTTGAATTCCCTGTAATTTCATAAACCCGTGTTCCAGCTGCTCAGAGCCGGGCCTCTGCATGGCACTCGATGAGCGTGGTTTGTGCAGTCTCCTTTGATATCACAAAGGGAAATGAACAGTGACGCATTTCTGAGCAGGACTTAGAAAAACTGTCACAGCCCCATTACGTGAGACAGGTATCCGGGGAGAGGAGGCTGATTTCTGGGGAGTCACTTGAGACCATTAGGAAGGGGGGGGGGAGCAGGGAGGGGTACAGACCAGAGGTGAGGGGGGGAGTCGGAAAAGCAGGGAACCTGGTCCATCCTACCCGATCCTCCGCGCAGTTTGGTCCTGTCGAGAGCCATGGGTCTCTCCCTGCCCGGGCCCCACGCCTGGCCATTCTGCTCTGAGAACTCTCAAAACAGCACTGGGGAAGAAGGGGCCCTAGAACACTCAGCTCTCCCGCTCAGCCCTTCCAAGTCTCCCACCAAAACACAGCTCAGAATAATAAATAACATCTGATCAGGGCTTGGCGCCTACACAGCACTTTCACCTACATCGTCACGCTGACCCTCACGCCAGCCCCGGAGGGAGAGAGAGGAAACCGAGTCACAGAGAGGTTAGGTGGGGCTGCCTGGGGCCCCCGAGGCTCACGCCTCCCCTCTCTGACCCCTGTCCTGTGCTCTTCACACAACCCCGTGCAAGCTTCCGGCCCCTCCAGAAAGGCCCCCGCCGGCTGCCCCACCAGCCCAGCTTGTTTATAAGCTGTTCTGGGAGTGCTTTGAAGTCTCCTCCTCCTGGGCCCTCCCTCCCACGGTCCCTGGATCTGGCTCCCTCTGACTCTGTCTCCCTCACACTCTTCTCTGGATGGTGGCATGGAACCCACACTCACCAACTCCCCGGGACCAAAGGAGTGCTCAGCTGTCCGTTCCCACCTACGCAGGCCTCTGGGGAATGGAGATGGGCTGGGTCAGCCTGAGCAGGGGCCTGAACTTGGGGGTCTCCCCTGCTTTTCACCCTCCTCAAGGACATCAGGCACAGCTCCGTCAGGGAGAGGGCTGGGCCCTGACCTCGTCTCAGAAGAGCCCCACCACTGTGGGAGGGCAGAGGGCCCATGGACCCTTCACACCCTCCAGGATGGGTTCAAGGCCTACTCTAGGTGCAGCCAGTAGGAAGTCACCCAGGACAGTGAACTCTGGGTGACCCTTGACCCCAGGTTCACCATTAGCCAAACAACTCCGGAACCACTAGAGTATTGCCAGCACACTGACACTGCTTCCTAAATGGGCCAGGTCTCTCCCCTCCAGACACTTCAGCCATAAACGTGGTGGAGACCCCTGGAGATCCACAGGGACAGCGTCTCAGATGCCACGTCCCTCGTGCACAGACCAAACCTCTTACCTCTTGAAGCGTCTCCTCCCTCTCCCTTCTTGATGTTTTTTAAAGCACCTACTATGTGCTAAGTTGTGGGAACATAGGGATAGATGGCAGTCCTCATCCACAGAGAGGACACAGTCTTGGCCAGAAAACAAACACGCAAAAGCATAAGAGTAGTATTCGCTGTCTTAGGGGTCCTTACACGTGCCGGGGAGCAGAGAGGAGGGAGAGGCCTGGGGTGGCGGTTGTGCACATGTGACGCGGGCTGGGTCTTGAGGCCTGAGCAGGACCCTGTTTCCTACACTTCTCCAGGGACAGGCCTGGCCCACAGCACGCCTCCTCAGCCAAGGCCCTCCCTCCTGGAGTGCAGGCCTCCAGAAAACAGAGGTGAGAGGGAAGTACGTGGGTTTAGGAGACAGGGTGGGGGTGGGAGCTGCAGGTCTGGCTTCTGAGTGGAGTGGCCCTAGCGAAGTCAAAGACCAGCCCATTCTGGTCCATCCTGCTTGGGCCCCCACACCTGAGACAGCCACACTTTCACCCAGATGGATGGGGGAGGCCAACCCCCTGGGAACCTCCCTGCCCTGATCCTGGTTATTTAAACGTATCTGGGGAGGAGGAAAGATTTGAGCAGCAGGAACTGGGGTGTCAGGGAGAAGGAAGTCCTTAGCCATGGTGCTTAGATGGGTTCTTAGAAGGCCGGGCAGCCTTGGCTAAGGCGGTGATTAGTCAGAGCCAAGCCAGGGAGTTCAATAAAGCCGGCGGCTCATTACCCAGCTGGGGACCCCCTGCCCGAGCAGCCCAGGGCCTGGGTTACATTACAGGGCTGTGTGAACTCTCCCCTCGGAGTGAGACTGCACCGGCCTTGGAATAATTATGGGGCCTCAGCAGATGGTGGAGGCGGACGGGGGAGACCTTCAGCTGTGGGACACGTGACCTGTCAGCATCTGTGCAGAGCAGGACATGGGAGGGTCCACGCTGGGCCTCGGGGGAGGCAGCACTGAATCAAGGTCTGAGAATGACGGAGTTGGCCGTGGCAGGGCCTAGCCAGTGCTCTGGGCCAGCCAGGCCTCCTTTACAGCCCTGCCCAGGCCAGGGGGCCTGCTGGTGGGACCAAGTCCCTGGAAGCTTGAGTGCCAGCGTCTAAACGGATCCGTGTGTCATGCCGCAAGGGCAGGAGACACATCTTCTGGCACCTGTGAGTCTTTGTATGCCTTCCTGGAGCAGGTGGGCGTCAAGGAACTCGGGGATTTCAGCCACCTCACCAGGAGGCTCCATGGTGCCGAGGCTGAGCACCGTGCAAGGAGTCGGAGGACCCCCTCAGCACCCCACCTGAGGCCCCTTCCCACTCCCTCCTCTGTGATCCCACGTCCCGAGACTCCTCCAGCTCTGCCTTGACGGAACTGGCTTCAAATATCCTCCGGCAGCTCTCAGCCAAGACAAACACGGAGGGAAGAAGACGGAAGAGACGGAAGGCCGCGGGGCTCCACCTCTCCACGCTGCTGGGGAGAGCGAGGGCCTGGGGGTCCAGCGGGAAGACTAAAATGGGGCTTGGCCCCCCTCCCGCTCAGGCCTCCCCTACCATAGAATCTTCCTCTGGCTACTCAGCTCTCCTCACTCCCAAGCTCTCTGCCTCACTGTTTCCTCCTTTTGGATGAGAGAGGAGTGAGGAGGTCCCAGACTTGGGTCTCCCTGCTCACCCACACGCCCCTTGCGAGTACAGCCTGGCCCAATGGCCCTCCTGGGATTGCCTGTGATACACCCGGGCATAGTTTATGTGGTATTGAAATTACTTTCTCCTCATCTATTACCCAGACTGGCCTGTGAACTCCTGGCAAGCAGGGACTGTGTCTGGTCCATGGTTCCAGCAGAGAGCACACACTGAACCAGTGTACATTGGAGGAATGAATGGATGGTCCCATCAAGCAGACATTCTGCTTGCAGGGCAGGGATGAGCATTCCTGGTGTCTGTCACACCTGAGAGAGACTAGTTAGTCCCAGGACAGGAAACCGGGACTCCAGAGACCAGCTTTAGTCAGGCAAGGGAGGATACACCCATCCCTGGGCCCATCAGCCAACTCTGGGCAAAAAGGAGCCTGGAGTCTGCGAGGGGCAGGCCTGGACGGAGGGGTTGGAGAAAGCTTGGGCAACACGTGGACAGCCTTCAGGATAGAAGGAAGGTGCCCAGTGGGACCCACCACAGCTCTCACACTGCTTTTCACGTATGCATCCCTTGGCTTCTCCCCAGGCCTCCACGATGTTTATTTAACAGCTGAAGAGCCCCTATTCAACCATGTTTTCTTGCTTCCAGAATGATCTTTTCAAATTCCAAACTTGAAAATGTTGCTTCCCTGCTGTAGTGGGTTGAATGGTGTGCCCCCCAAAAGATAGGTCCCAGTCCTAATGCCTGGAACCTATGAATGTGATCTTATTTAGGAAAAAGGTCTTTGCAGGTAGGATTAAGTTAAGGACCTTGAAATGAGACCATCCTGGATTATCCAAGAGGGTCCTGAATCCAGTGACGGGTGTTCTTAGAAAGGCTGAGGAAGGCTGAGACACAGAAGAGGGGAAGGCCATTAAAGACGGAAGCAGAGATTGGAGCGATGCAGCCACGAGCCCAGGGATGCCTGAGCCATCAGAAGCTAGAATAGACAAGAAAGAGATTCTCCCCTGGAGCCTTTGGAGGGAATGCAGCTCCACTGACACCTTGATTTAGGGCTTCTGGCCTCCAGAACTGAGAGAATAAGTTTCTGTTGTTTTAAGCCACCAAGTTTGTGATAATTTGTTGTGGCAGCCCTAGGAAATTTATACACCTGCCTCAAACTCTTCCACGGCCCCTCCTGGTCAGGATTAAATGGCCTGGGGAGCCCTCAGAGATCTGCCCCTGCCAGCTCTCCAGCCTCATTGCTCACCCTGCATGTTCCAGCTGTACAGAATTACTGATGGTCTCCAAGCATCCCACCAGGGTGACCAGCCCTCCTGGTTTGCCTGGGACTGGCCTGGTTTTAGCACTGAAACTTCTGCATCCCAGGAAACTCCTTAGTCTTGGGCAAACTAGAATGGTTGTTCCTGTTTTTTCCATGCTGTCTGTATCTTAGTTGAGGCCGTTCCCTCTACTTAAATTGTTCAAGAAACTCTACTTCAGGACAAGACCAAAAAAACTGCCAACGGGGGCAGGCCAGAGGTGAGAGGTGGGCCATCTACGCCTCGGGGAGCCCAAACCTAGACCACACAGTGAACCATGAAGACAACATTTACCTTGCCAGGGACCCAGAGTCAGCTGGCGACAGAGCCTCAGGCGCCCAGGAGGGGTTGGCAGCCCTGGTGTGGCTCTAGCCCCATGGGAAGCGTCACAGTTGGCATGGGTGCGGGTGAGCTGAGGCAACGGTCCAGAGGAGCTGGCTGTGAAGGGAGTCACTGCATGGATGCTGGGTAAGTGGGGGCACGGGCAAGGCTTTTTGGCAGGAGGAGTCCAGTTGTCCTGAGGGTTAGAGACAAGCAGTCAAAGTAACTGTCAACTAGGAGTGCTTTTGGCAGCATTTAACAAACCCTGAGCAGCTGTGGCTTAAACTATTAGGAGTTTAATTTTCTCACAGAACAAGAAGTTCAAGGCAGCTTGGCTGATTCCTCAAGGTCCTGGTTCTTATCATTTCTGTCACCTTCAGCACGTAACTTTTGGCCTTAGTATCCGATGATGGCTGCTGCCCTAGATACTTCCTCATTCTGGACCCCGATTAGGGGGAAGGGCCAAAACCCTTGGAACTGCGTCTGTTTATGCAGGGAGGGAAGACTTCCTAGGAGCCTCAGGCCACAGCACTTTGGCCAGGACGGTGTCACATGACTCTAGCTAGGAGGGAGTCTGGAAAGGTGATGGTTCTAGCTTTGCAACAAGGGAGAAAGGAGTTGTGATTGGCTTCTGGGGGCGGCAATCCACAACATCTGCCACAGGGACCATTCCTAGGACCCAATGGCTGGTTAAGTGTCTCATCTTTTTTTTTTTTTTTTTTTTTTGGCTGTGTTGGGTCTCTGTTGTGGTGTGCAGGCTTCTCATTGCAGTGGCTTCTCTTGTTGCAGAGCTCGGGCTCTAGGTGTGCGGGCTTCAATAGCTGTGGCTCGTGGGCTCAGTAGTTGTGGCTCGCAGGCTTAGTTGCTCCGCAGCATGTGGGTTCTTCCTGGACCAAGGCTCGAACCCGTGTGCCCTGCATTGGCAGGCAGATTCTTAACCACTGCGCCACCAGGGAAGTCCCGAGGTGTCTCATTTTTGCAGCTCTTGGTCCTGTCTGTACTGTATAGTAGTTCGTGCTTCTAGAATTGGAGTCCATTGACATGCAGGACAATGTGATGTTAGGTAAAGATGGATGAGGATTGTGAGACCCCTGCAGCTCTGTGGATATCAGTGAGCGGTGATACAGCTGGACAGCCCCACAAGCCCCTAGAAGCTGGCAGGGTGCTCTGCACAGTGGTGAGTGTGACCAGTTTTGTCGTGCAGGGCTTGCCGATGACTGCAATCCCCAGGGAGAAGCTGGGCAAAGGGGTGACCTGGGGAAGGGACATTTAACTCACCTACCTTGACAGTGAACATCTCACAAACTGAGCCCTGCCCTAAGGAAGGAAGGGAGGCTGGTGTCAGGTGATGCCAGAACTTTGAAGATGAGTTCAAGTCTACTGCCCCAAGTCTGGACCAAGACCGAACCCAGACGCTGAGGCAAGTGATGGGAAGGTGGTTTAGGTGGGAGGGTGAATTGTTGTACAATTCATAACATACCAAATATTGAGATGATTTTGGGGGGTGCTGGGCCAGTCCCAGGGAAAGGGAGTTGTCATTCAATAATCATTCCTCAGTAAAAATTGATTTTATGCCTGCTGTGTGCCAGGCATTGTATGAGGCAGTGGAGATACAAACCAGGAATAGTCTTTGACCTCAGGAGGCACAGTCTAGGTAGAGAGAAAGGTGTGGAACAGCTCACTATATAGTCAGAATCCAATTACAGCTGATGCCTGCTAGGAAGGAGTCCAGGAGGCCAGGGGGCATCCAAGGAGGGGAGGAGTGGGTCAGTCAGAAGAAACAGGGTCTAACTGAAGTGAGGAGAGCCTTAGGCAGATCAGTGGCAATTCTGGTGTGGCTGGAGCCCAGAAAGAGAGAGAAGTAGCTGGTGGCCCAGGCTGCAAAGGAAGGCAGGGGTTAGACCCTAACGGGCTTATAAACTGTGGTGAGGGGTTTGGACTTAATTTTAAGGCTGGACTATGCCACTGGGACTCTGAAAGGTGGCGAGTATCAGATGTGGAAAAGAGGCGATGGGCAGGAGGGTGAGAAGCCCATACTTCTCATGTGGGCCCTGGGTTACTGTCACACAGGACAGAGGAAGGCAGACTCTGCTCGCGGGCCAAGGCTGGAGAGGGTAATGAAGAACTGAGGACACGCAGGCTGTGCCTGGTTCCTGGAAGTAACCGCTGGCTGGCAGAGAAACGGCTCCGTGGAAGCTTTGACTGACAGGCCAAGGGCTGCCCTCTGCCTTCTTTCAGTTACTGGAAGTTATGTAGGAAGGAGCAGAGGGGGAAGGGAGACAGGGAGGAGGAATAGGTGCTGCCCCAGAAAGTGAAAAAGAGAGATTTTCCACGTAGGAAACTTGCCAAGGAGAATATAAGCAACTGTTGAGTTTCATCACAGCTTCCTTCAGTCAGCTGAGGCTGGTAACGGGCCACGGGTTTTGAGTGACTCAGATGCCAGACACCTACCGGACCTCACTGAAGACTTTCGTGCCCAGTGAACAATGGGATTTGTTTTAGTCAACTCTGTACAAACCTGTGAACTCATTCTACCAGATCCAGAAGGCCAGAGGTCAATGCCTCATTAGCACAGCTGCCACGACCTGGCCCTTTTAGTTCCTCCTAAACTGCTCTGTTAGTTGCTTCCCTGGAGTCTGCTCTCTTTGTTGTTTTACTCTTTTACAGAAACTGATGGTCAAGATGGTCTCAAAGTAAAGACACCCAACAGGCTTTGGGCGGCTAGAGCAATTGAGAACTGAACCCAATAGCAGAAGCCTTGCTCTACTCCATAGGGCAAGAGGGCTAGTGGCATTGAACAACAGGAGGCAGGTGCTGCAGAAGGGGCTGAGCTGAACCAAGCCCAATTTTATTTTATTTTTTTAAGTTTTATTTTTATTTATTTATTTATTTATTTTATTTGTTTATTATTTTTGACTGTATTGGGTCTTCGTTGCTGCATGCGGGCTTTCTCTAGTTGCGGCGAGTGGGGGCTACTCTTCACCGCGGTGTGCGGGCTTCTCATTGAGGTGGCTTCTCTTGTTGCGGAGCACGGGCTCTAGGTGCACAGGCTTCGGTAGTTGCAGCACGTGAGCTCAGTAGTTGTGGCTCGCAGGCTCAGTAGTTGTGGCTCATGGGCTTAGTTGCTCTGAGGCATGTGGGATCTTCCTGGACCAGGGCTCGAACCCGTGTCCCCTGCATTGGCAGGCAGCTTCTTAACCACTGCGCCACCAGGGAAGCCCCCAAGCCCAACTTTAATCTGTGACCCTTGGGAAGGAAAACTCCTCTTCCATAGGGGCTTTGACTGCAACATATAGTAAGAAATAGTAAGAAATATATTCTTCTTTTGTGCTGCAGAACACACATTCGTATGCATAATTGAAACAAATGTTTTACAAAATAATAGTTACTCCTTCTACATGTGATGCACTCTTCTATGTTCCAAAAGTTGAAGATCACTTGGGAAGGTTGGGAAGAACAAAAGGCCAGGAATTTGAGGATTTCTGTTGTCTCTATCAGAAGGCTCAAGGCTGCAGGATACAAAGTTTATACACACAAGTCAACTGTTTGCCTTTATCCCATCAATGACCATTTGGAATTTGAAATTAAACAGACACTAACCACTTGGAGAGAAACACGTGAATACCTGGAGAAGCATCATGGTACCAGACTTGTGAATGCCTTTTCTTGGACCTTCCAGCCCAGCCCAGCCACCAGCTGAATGCAGTTGAGTGAATATCCCAGACAACGCCACACAGAGCAGAACAGCCCCGCTGAGCCCTGCCCAAAGTCCTGAGCCACAGAACCATGAGCAAATAAAATGCCTAGTTAGTTAAAGACACTAACTTTGGGGATAGTTTTTACAACAATTTATAAATGGAATAGGCATGCCGGGATAGCGTGGAGGCCAGTTTTAGGTGCTCAGCTCATGACAAATCAGGAGTCAGAAACAAGGACGCTACCAGAGTTCCCTGTAGAGTCTGAGATGGAACACTTGGGTCTGTCCCTGAAGCGATGTCGTTAGAGGGGCCTGGAGTGTGGGCTTAGAGGAGAGCGCCATCAACAGACCCTAGGCCAACACACGCAAAGCAAAGGGTGATTGATTATTTGCAGTTTACTCAGCAAACATTTTTTTTTATTGATTTTTTTTAACATCTTTATTGAAGTATAATTGCTTTACAATGGTGTGTTAGTTTCTGCTTTAAAACAAAGTGAATCAGTTATACATATACATATGTTCCCATATCTCTTCCCTCTTGCATCTCCCTCCCTCCCACCCTCCCTATCCCACCCCTCTAGGTGGTCACAAAGCACCGAGCTGATCTCCCTGTTCAGCAAACATTTTTAAGGAGCTGTTGTGTGTCCTGTGCTATACTTTGAACCGGGGAGATGGTGGAAAATAAGACAGTTGTGGCCTCCATTTTCAAGAATTTTAAATTTTGGTGTAGGTTACAGAAACTAGACAACTACACAAATGAATGTCAGTGACAGATGATGGAGGGTGCTTACAGGAAATATGCAGGTGTCTGACAGTGGGCGACAGGGCCCGGCCGCTCTCCCTCACTGGTCCATGGACTCCACCTGTGAAGGGTGAGAAGTCAGCTGGAGGAGGCTCTGAACACCTGGCAGGGCAGATTCCAGGGGAGAAAAGTAGGGGCAGGAGCCCATTTCCAACGTAGGCAGGGGTCAGGGAAGGACTTCCAGAGGAAGTGATGCTGATCCTGAGCCCTGAAGGATGAATCTCACGTTGCCGGGAAGGAGGGACCGGCAAATGCAAAGGCTATTCAGAACATTCGAGAAGCTGGAAGACAGCCAGGGTGGCCGGAGAGGAGCAAGGCGACACAAGTCCAAGGGGGACTTGACTCAGAGGAGAGAATCTCTGGCCCATGCCAATACCACCACCAGGAAGGAGGCCCTGATTTTACCTTCCATTTAAAACATGTTTCCTTTGCACTTTGGATTCTGTTTTGGGCAGGTGTTGGGTGGGGAATTTGAGAAGACAAACATACGAAACAAATCCAGTCTGCGCTAAGGGAAGAGTAGACCGCAGGAGAGCCGTTGGCAAGGCACTGCTTGCAGCAGATGGGAAACATACTGCGTATTTGGAAATCTCCTAGGAGCATGAAAGAGGTAAGTGGGGGAAAGCTACTACCCACTTCATGGCAGAATGGTTGGGGACACAGCTGGACACAGAGCAGGGGCAGAAAATGGGCCAGGCCCATTTGTCAGGAACTACTAGAAGGACTTCCTGCCAGTGAGGGGTCCAGGGGCAGGTGCCTCTCTAATGTTGAGCCCGGCTGCCAAGCATCATGGCTGAGGGCAGAAGGGTGCTGTTTCCAACTCCAGGGCAGCACAGGGAAGTGGGAGTGAGCAGGAAGATGGAGAGGGGGCAGGAGACACCTATTCAAGGGGGCCAGCCCTCCATACCTTCAGGTTTCAACCCACAGGCAGTGACCTTAAGCCTGCCTGCTGCCCAGTGGAGCCTCCGATAGCAAAGATCAGGAGAGACAAAGACCCCGCCACTGAGGGCAGAGAGCGTTAGTCTGTTGGGATGAGGGTTCGATGCCTGAACCCTGTGACTAATCCACTGCCCTGAAGGTTTCCCAAAGAGGGAGTGGGCACACACAAAAGACAAGTGCCAACGGGACCAGCACATTCATCAACCTTAGTCTTAAGGGCTTAGTGTCTGAGCCACTGCAGAGACTCTCCAGTAAGTCAGGCCCTGACTGAGAAGGGGGTTCGGGTCAAGGGCCTTGGGGCTTCACCTCCCAGCTTCCCTCCCCAGGGTTCAGGCTTTGGGGTCAAAGCTGGCTGACTGACCAAACACCCAGTCACACGTGGAGAAGGTGCACCAGGAAGAGAGGACAGCCGGGGCTCTACCAGCTCACCCATCACTGGGACAGCGGCTCCAGGTCTGGCTGCCATGAGGAGAAGAGAGAAGAAAGGGAAAGAAGCAGACTGCTTTCATGGGAGAGATGGCGTGGACAGAGGGTGCATGTCAAGGCCTTTGAAAGTAGCCCCATCCATGAGTAAACTACTGGTGAATACATGTTCTTGGAAGCCCCCAGTGAGATGAGCCCCCTCCTCTCACCCCCATCCTCTCTGTCTTCCATCCTATTACAGCCACACCGGTGTGTCGGGTCCCCCCCCTTCTCTCCCCTTCCACCTTCTCAGGAACTTCCTACCATCAATTATGCCTTCTCTCTTTCAAACGTCCACCACCTCCTCTTAACTGGGTCATTTCTATTAGCATCTGGACACACTCAAGTCTCTCCCATCCTCAACAAATAACGAAATCATTCCCTCCACCCCCACATGTTAGGGAACCATTGACCAGAACTGCCCGCCTTGGCCAGCACCATGATAACCACTTGCCTGAGTTGTTTTGCAACAGGAGGTCCCAATAAAGAATGTGGTGCTGCTAACCAGGAGAATTCAGGAGGGGCCAAAAGGAGGAGGGAGGAGATGATATGTCCTGCCAACCTCCCAGAAAGCCTCACGCCGGAATCCATCTTGGCTGAGAGATGCACGCGCCACCAGGGAGGACCCTGAATCGGACCAGGTATGGGCCAAGCAAGATGATTGGCCAGAGACAACCTGGAAACTAACCTCATCACCATAAAACCTGAGGCTGTGAGCCACGTGGCAGAGCCTCTCCTGGGTTCCCCTACCCTGCTGCTCTCTGCCCGGGCACCTCTTCCCAATAAAGTCTTTTGCTTTGTCAGCACCTGTGTCTCCTCAGACAATTCACTTCTGAGTATTAGACAAGAGCCCACTCTCAGGCCCCGGAAGGGATCCCCCTTCCTGCAACACGCATACCCCCTCCATAGACAATACTCATCCCAAAGTCAGTCTACATTCTCTGTGCCCATTTTCTCACCTTCTGAGTCCTGACTCACTTCTCACTCTTCGGCACACTCTGATCCAGCTTCCCACTCATCACTCTGCCAACAAACCTGCAGCTAAAGCCACCAGTGGCGGGCACAGCCCTAAATGGCACACGCAGACCTGCTTCTTTCTATCTCTGCAGCATGTGGCCTGTTGACCACTGCTCCTATGCTAGGACCCCTCCTGCTTTCCACCCACTTCCCTGGTAGCTCCTCCCCAGACTTTGTTCAGCGGGATGTGTCCAGGCTGCCTCCTTGGCCCCTCCCCCCATAGCCAGGGGTTTCCAGCACTGGTTGCACATTAGAGTCACCTGGGGAGCTTTTAAAAACTACCAGCACCTGAGTGCCCCTAATTAAAGCAGAGTCACTAGAGCGGGGCCAGATGTGGTAGCTTTAAAAGCTCCCAAGTGATTCTGAAAGTGCAGCCAGGGTTTCAAGTCATTGCCCTGGGCGTGAAAGAGGTCGCTGCGTCCATCTGGGTACCAGTAGCCTTCAAAGCCCTATCTGCAGGCTCTGAGACATCCAGAAATACCTTTGCTTCCCCAAAGGCAATTAGCCAGACATCATCGCATAGCGGAAATTGATTCCTCTCAGCTTCTGTAGAAGCCATTCCAGAGTCTAACACGCTTATCGTAATGCTAAAGTCATACGGTTCTTCCTTTTATCTATATATAATCTGCATTCACATTTCCATAATGAACTAATTAGGGAAGACATTTTCCTTCTGGCCTACGGAAGACCTTAGTAGCACATCCAGAAGCAGGTTTATTATTTTTATCTCTTGAATCATGAATGAAAAAACTCTAGAATGCTAAAATGCCTGTGACTGAATCATGATGCTTTGGTTCGATTCTCTGCTTCTCTCTCTCTCACAAGGAAAAAAAAAAGTCACTGCTTTCTGCTTCCTGATGCCCTGGGAAGCAGTCCTGCCCCTCCTGCCACTCTCACTCATCACACTGGAATGTGATTAGATGTCTCTCCAACCAGACTCCAAGGCCTTTGAGGGGAGGGACCATGAGTTAGTCACCACTGCATCGTCCATGCCTACCATGGCGCCTAGCATAGGGTAAAATTTTGTTGAATGAATGGATAAAATTTTACGGAATAAGCCACCACTCTGGTTGGTTCTCCTGAACAGATTCATAAGGAGGAGACACGAGCTCTCAGCTTAGAAGCTATATCTGGAAGGCAGACTTGTACTGTCTGCAGGTAGTATAGGCTCCTCCTCTGGGCATGAACTTGAAGGAGGGTCTTGTAGAGAATCCCAAGCCTGGCACACATGGGAGTCACTTGGAGGGCTGGTGAAACCTGTCCTGATCTCACTACGATAAGGAACCTGTCTTTTCACACACTTCCACTGGCTGCAGACCAGAACTGGGGGACAGTCTGGCACTCCCCAAAGGCAAAGTTTCCTTCACTCAAATATTTGGAAAGAAAACTGAGGGAAAAAAACACCGAAGCAAGGAGATTCACAAGTAATCCAGGTAGGAGACAACCTTCTGGAGCAAGACTTGTCCCAGCGCCCTTTGCTGGGGTGGGGAAGCCCCATGTGGGCACAGAAGCGATGTTGCAGATGGTGCTCACCAATCTGGCAGCCTCCCTTGCAAGACAAGGAGACGCCCCTGTCTCCCCTGGGGGAGGGTGAGTGATCTGGGTGATTTGAGTGATGGCGTATGTGGGGCTCAAAGGCATGGGAGTTGAGCCCAGGGAGCGATCTGGTTCTCCAAACCAGATCAGCCACCAGAGCCCTCAGAAGCAAGAAGCACCACTGTGTCTCCCAGTCACCCTTGACTGTGATCTGTTTCTACCCACAGAACACTTCCGACTCAAAGGTGAGTCCCGCCTCACCCAACCCCAACCAATTTTCCAACACCAGCTGAGTGTCTTACAACTTAATTCAGTTCTGACGCTAAGTACCTGGAGTTAGCACCACACATTAAGGCTCGATCCCACAAGATTGCCCCCACTTCAGACGCCAGTCACAAGTCTCGGACCACCAGGACTTTTGACCAACCAGCTACAAACTTAAGGGGTTCCCACAACCCCCTCCTCAGGTTCGATAATTTGCTAGAATAGCTCACAGAACACAGGAAAACAGTTTACTTACTATTGCCAGTTTATTATAAAGGATACAACTCAGGAACAAACAGAAAAGATGCATAGAGCAAGGTGTGAGGGGCTTGCATATCCCTCCCAGCACTTTGATGAGCTGGAGGCTCTCAGACACCCCACCCCCCGCCATAGTTTTTATGGAGATTTCTTTATGCAGGCGTGATTGTTCAGATCACTTCCTCTCCCCTCCTAGGAGGTTGGGTTGGGGCTGAAAGCCCCACCTTCTAGTCACGCCTTGGTCTTCCTGGTCCCCAGCCCCTATCCTGAAGCAAGCTGGAAGTCATCCCTCCCCTGATGCTATCCTGAAGCTATTCCCACTCCCCCAACCCCCCACCCCCACCCTGACCCCTCCATCCCATCATCTCCTTAGCCAACAAAAGATGCTCATCACTGGAGAGTCCAAGGAACTGGGGACTAAGACCAAATGTTATAACAAAATATGCTTCTATCAGTCAGGAAATTACAATGGTTTCAGGAGCTCTATGTCAGGAATGGGAGACAAAGTCTTAGAGAAAGAAAAGTGGTGGGTGCACCTTTGGAAGGAGTAGAGACACCCCAAAGTGTCTCTACGCCCCCAGTCTCTGCTTCCTCACCTCTCCCGCTCAAGGCTCTTCACAGGCCACCAAGGGCCTCCCTGTCACTTACATCATGGGTCTCATTTGACCATTCCACAGGTGTCTATGAAGCACCTGCTGGGTGCCAGATGCTGTGCTAAGTGCCCTGTGGCACTTGCGGAGCAGTGAGGCTGGACCCAGTGGGGAGGAGAGGGCAGAGGAAGTACAGGGTGGGGAGGGAGCCAGAACTGGGCAGCCCACAGACCGCAGAGGGAGCAGGCTGAGAGGTGGGTCGATGGGTGAGGAAAGAGTGTTCCAGGCAGAGGGCCTGACAGGCTGAGGGTAGAGGGCAGAGAAGCCTCTGAGAAACCAGAAGATTAACACAACTGACTGGATTTTAGAGACCAAGGAGGTTGAAGGGGAAAGATGTTTCCAGGGAGATGGGCAGGAGCCATGGCAGACAGAGCTGTGTGGTCCATGGTGAGGAGGAAAATCTGAGTCCTCTCTTCTTCATCCTCTCTGTCCAAGTGACCACCTAGTTACCTCTAAGATAGCCGTTGCCTATTCAGTTCTCTGTGTCCTCCTTGTTCCGAAGCTGGCTTATGAGACCATCCACCTAATCCCTGGAACCTGCGAATAGTACCTTATATGGCAAAAGTGATTAAGTTAAGGACCTTGAGAGGAGGAGCTTCTCTTGGATTTTCTGGGTGGGCCGTCATGCAGTCATGTGTATCCTTATAAGAGAGACACAGATGAGAAGACAGAGAGAATGGAGAACGCAGACATTGGGATGATGCAGCCATAAATCAAAGAAAGTCAACAGCCACCAGAAGCTGGAAACAGCAGGGAACAGATTCTCCCCTTGAGCCTCCAGAGAGGGGGCTTGACTTCAGACTTCTGGCCTCCAGAACTGTAAAAGAATAAATTTCTCTTGTTGTAAGCTACCAGGTTTGAGGTGATTTGTTACAGCAGCCACAGGAAACTAATGCAGTGAGAACCTGCTCCTTTCCTTCCAGGGCCTAGAGGCTGCCTGCATTCCTTAGCTCACGTCCCCCTCCTCTATCCTCAAAGCCAGCAGCGCAGCATCTTCTCTCCTGTCTCACCTCTGCCTCCCTCTAATAAGGATGCCTGTGGTTACATGGGGCCCACCTGATAATCCAGGACACTGTCCCCATCTCAAGATCCTTAACTTGATCTCATCTGCAAAGTCCTCTTTTCCGTATCAAGTTACATAGTCACAGGATCCAGGAATCAGGACACGAGCATCTCAGGGGGTGAGTAGGGAGGAGGGGGTGTTATTCTGTGAACCACACTCAGGTACCCAGCTGCAAGGTGCTTTCTGAGCATTTGTCTCCAGGGGTCTCTAGAACTGTGCTTAAGTTCTTCTCTTCTCACCGGGAGACTCGGTCCTCTCCCTCCAGCTCCTGCTCTGGAGGCACCTGGGGCTCCTTTGAGGTGGGTGGCAGAGATGCTCATGGGTCTTCAAACTTTCCAGGTGCTCCGCCAATCCCTGGAACCCACAGCCCTGAGAGGCACCCCTCCCCTTGGCTGCCTCCCTTCCACCCTCCCTCGGCATCCTCACTGCCACACTCTAATTTACCCCAAACTCCAACCACCTCAGGGTCCACAACACACCTTGGCCTCCTGTCTTACAAAGGTCATGGCCGTGCTTCCACAAAGCTCACTCATAACCATGTCCAGAGGCAGCACTTAGTGAGGGCATAAGTTGTCCACTGTCAGTAGAATCACCCAGGACAGGACTGTCAACATGGCCCTGTCACATTAGCCCACAGTCAGCTGGTGTGGGGTCAAAGCAATGCTGAGTGAATGAGGGATTCTGCCTCAATTTCAAGCATCACCCTTCTTTGGAGATGCTATGTTGTTCCTAAACACCCGGGCCTCTTTTTTCTCTCTATGGCAGATGTTGTTGCCTGACCAGCGCCTCCACATCCCACGTCTTCCTGCTGGCTGAACCCCAGTTTGGTTCACCCTGCTCTTCAAGGAAGCAGCCATGATCTTCAGGAAGACTGGGCCTGTCAAGCCCCAGGGGTATGAATTTTAATTGCTCCAAAATAATCCTGGTGGCTCGGGTCTCTTGCCAAGAGACTGGTTAGGCACGCTGGGCAGACGAAGCAATTCCAGCCAGTGAAACATGGCAAGTTGGCTTGAGGGGGGATTTCATTTTTAAAAGGAAGGAAAAATAAAGAAGTTGCATCACTCTGCCTCTGAGTCTGGTGGTCTGATGCCTGGACCTACAGAGTCTGTCCTGGGAGTCCAGGAGAGCCAGGCAAAGGGGTGGACAGAGGAGACAAGACACAAACCTGTGTCCCTGGGGTGGGCGTCCAGCGAACTTACCAGTCCCGGACCTGCCCTCCCGCCAGGCTCCCCTCTCTGCATACCCTCCCGCGCAAGGCCCTCCCTGACCCAAGTGCTGTTGGTGGTTTCTGCTCCTTTTTGCTCGACGCTCCCCACCCGTGGCCTCTTGGCATCCTTGCAGCAGCCACTGGTTTAAAGGCGCCCACCCCACGCTGGTTTCTGGCATCACAGTCTCCCCTCTGTCCTTCGACTCCAAGGTGGGGCGCGGGGGGAGCCACAGTGAAGCTCCGCACGACGGTCGCCAGGTGTATACACGGGCGTGAAACGGTTAAGCTCGGCTGCTGCTGTGGGGGTGGGAAGGGGATTAGCTTGGAGTTGACGGCTACCTGCACACTGGGGAGGCCTTTTTAATCCTCACTCAACTGGAAAGTTGTTCCCCTCCTGCCGAAAGCCAGGGTGGTCCACACAGCCCTCCTGTGGCTGGAAGCGGTGCAGAGAGACTCCCCGCCCCCAGGTCACTGGAAGCCACACACAGCAGGGCCTGGAGGCTGAGCCCACCCTGCTGGGTTAGGAGGAGCGACCACAGAGCATCAGAAGTGCAGCGGTGGGGCGCCACAGACGTGGAATCGGGATTGTAAGAAATCGATGCCGGGAGGCTGAGAGTCTGCTCTGCGCCTAGTGTGACCAGCCGGGGATAGAGGGGAGGGTCTGTGAGTAACCCAGGACCACGACAGCCAAGGACAGAGAGGGGCCCAAAGGCCAGGACTGGATGGGGCACTGCGCTCGCACTCCTTTGCTGGGCCGCCACGGTCCCTTCTTTGGAAGCGTTTGGGGGCAAGCCCCAGACTGCCCTCCTGGTCACTTGGAGTTGTGTGACCACCTCAGTGTGCTGGTCTACTTAGCTGTGCGGCATCACGTGGGTGCGCGTCAGTCACTCTCCTAGAATCACCGGCACTGAGTCCCCAGGAGAAAATCGTCAGCTATCCCTGACCACACTCTCCCTCCCTCCACCTTCCAGCCAGTCACCAGCTCCCTGCGAGTCCGCCTAGGAAAACACACACACACCACACACACACACTTAAGCACAAACACATGTACATATGTGTGCTTACATACCCAATACCCCTGTACATACATACATGCACGTATACAAAAATATACACTCACAGCTCATGTACACAAGAGCCAGCTGAGGTGCTCCTCAGAAATGCGGCGTCCTCCATCCCACCCACCACGCCTGGGGAGCTGGGAAGCCTCACAGCAAACACGGCTTATAGACAGGGCTCTGGAGAGCCTGGCGTTTTCATTTTCCATTCCCAACCACCAGCCTTGACTCACATTTCAGGTTCCTAAATTCCCACTAGAAACTGACCCTCGGCCTTGTTTCACTGGAAGCTCTGATCCTCCCTCTTCCCTCACATTTCAGGCTGTAGCTGTGGCTCCGGGTGCCTCTGGCTACTGGAGAGGCACGAGCCCAGGAGCGTGCCACTCCGGCCATGCTTGCCTCACCCTCACATGCAGATTTTTGACCCCTCTTGGAAACTACCAAGGTCACTTGGCTGAGGAAGGGGGAGACAGCAGTGGGTGCCCCCAGCCAGGAATGACCTCTTCTGGCCGTTCCACAGGCTGTCGTACCCCTGGACAGCCTCTCTGGGTGTGAGAATCCGCTGGAGGCCACAGAGTTTAGGCATCTCTAACACCCAAGGCAGAGGTTCTCACTCTTGAGTGTGTAAGAGTTTCCCCCGCACCTTTCTAGGTCCCCAGCCCCATCCAGGGGGCTGACAGAGCCGGAGCTAGACAGGCAGGCGTGTGGTAGGCGAGGGTGTGTGGTGGGTGAGAGTGTGTGGTAGGCGAGGGTATGTGGTGGGCCAGGGGAGCGAGAGAGAGAGGGGACAAGAGTGTGGGTGACTTCTGTGGTTGGAAAGAGCCTGGGGATGGTCCTCACTAGGCAGGTGGTGTAGACGTGGCAGGAGGAGCCCGGCCAGGCCCTATGGGGCACAGGACACCAGTGTCAAATGGATGGGAGAGGGGCCAAGACCATGTCCCTTCTCTGAGGCTCCCAGTATGTTTTATTTTTTTTTTAACTCAGGAAATACCAAAATAATGTGTATAACTGAGTCACTTAACTGTACAGCAGAGATTGGCCCAACATTGTAAATCAGCTATACTTCAATTTTTTAAAAATTAAAACGAAAGAAATACCAAAATAGGGTTTCTAAGACTGTGTCATATTTTAAATGTTGTATTCATTAAATTAGTGCTTTTGATGCACACACACACAAGCAATGAAATATTTTATTTCTCTGCCCCCAAAAGTAAACAGATTGATGTAGTTTTGAGTGATATAAAATATCAGAACCTTTGCAGTAAAATCACATTAATTTTGCATTTTGAGTAAGACAGAATATTCTACTGATTGCGGTTTAATGATAACCCTGTGTCGCTGTGTGTTGGTTTCCTGCGGCTGCTGTAACAAATTACCACAAGCTTGGTGGCTTAAAACAACAGAAATTTATTCTTTCACACACTCTGGAGGCCAGAGGTCTGAAATCAGTTTTTACTGGGAGAATCCATCCCTCGCCTCTTCCAGCTTCTCTTGGCTTCTACCTCCCTGGCGGCATCACTCTGATCTCTTTTCTTCTTCTGTGGGAACATCTCCTGAAGTTTCCCTCTTATAGAAATACCTGTGGTGGCATTTAGGGCCCACCCAGATAATCCAGGATAATCTCCTCACTTCCAAATCCTTAGCTTAATCACATTTTGTGCCATTTAAGGTGATATTTACAGATTCCAGGGATTAGGACCTGATTTCTTTGGGAACCATTATTCAGCCCACCAAACACTGATAACATGTAGACTTAACTCTTTTAAAAATATCCTACACTAGACGGATATTCACTCAGCATTTCTGTATGTTTGAAAATTATTATAATAATATATTGAGGGGGAAAAAAGAAAAAAATATCCTACACTAAAAAGTGCTATGCACAGATAATTATAGGACTTGTAAACACAATTAACTCACACAAGTACTGTGGTCCAGGGACATGGCATCAATTTAAGGCTGTGTGAGAACATTCCAGTCTTGCACGTGCCTCTTTGCTTCTGCACAGACAACCTTGCCTAGAGGGAACATCCAAGCTCTCCATGTGAGGTCTTCTGGAGACACAAGGGCCAAGCCAAACGGCACTCCAGCAACCCCACCCCATGCTCACCTGAGACAGGTCCCAGCGCTGGTGTATTGTGGACCTCGGCCTCCCCAGGCAGGGAATCATTTTGGAGTCCTATTCACATCCTCACCTGAGACTTGATGCTTCAGGGGTTTGTCTGAAGGAGGCCTATCTATTCTTACTATTCTTACTGTACTGAATTACACATAACATAAAACTTACCATTTTAGCCATTTAAAAATGTACAGGGCTTCCCTGGTGGCACAGTGGTTGAGAATCCGCCTGCCAATACAGGGGACACGGGTTCGAGCCCTGGTCTAGGAAGATCCCACATGCCGCGGAGCAACTAAGCCCGTGCGCCACAACTACTGAGCCTGTGCTCTAGAGCCCACGAGCCACAACTACTGAAGCCCGCGCACCTAGAGCCCGTGCTCCACAACAAGAGAAGCCACTGCAATGAGAAGCCCACGCACTGCAATGAAGAGTAGCCCCCGCTGGCTGCAACTAGAGAGGGCCCTGTGCAGCAACAAAGACCCAATGCAGCCAAAAAATAAATAATAAATAAATAAATTTATTTTAAAAAAATAAAATAGGGCTTCCCTGGTGGTGCAGTGGTTGGGAGTCCGCCTGCCAGTGCAGGGGACACGGGTTCCAGCCCTGGTCTGGGAGGATCCCACGTGCCGGGGAGCAACTGGGCCCGTGAGCCACAACTACTGAGCCTGCGCGTCTGGAACCTGTGCTCCGCAACAAGAGAGGCCGCAATGGTGAGAGGCCCGTGCACCGCGATGAAGAGTGGCCCCCGCTTGCCACAACTGGAGAAAGCCCTCACACAGAAACGAAGACCCAACACAGCCAAAAATAAAAACTAATTAATTAATTTTAAAAATAAATAAATAAATTAAATAAAATAAAATAAAAAGTAAAAATGTATAAATCAGTGGCATCAAGTACATTCACAATGTTGTGCAGCCATCATCATTATCTAGTTCCAGTCACTCCCTGTTCCTCCCTCCCCCAGTGCCTGGCAACCACTGATCTGCTTTCTGTCTCAATGGATTTGTCTATTCTGGGTACTTCCTATAGAAGGAATCATACAATGTTGGCCTTTTGTGTCTGGTTTTGTTCACTTACCATAATGTTTTCGAGATTCATCCATGTCGTAGCATGTATCGGTACTCATCCCTTTTTATGGCTGGACAATATTCTATTGTTTGTGTGTACTACATTTTGTTTATCCATTCTTCAGCCGATGGACATCCGGGTTGTTTTCTACTCTGGGCTATTCCTGGCTGGAGCCCCAGAGCCCCTCCAGACCCTGCATCCCTCAGCCCTGATTGGGGCAGTAGTGCTGACTGTAGATCCATGAGCTTCGGTGCCAAAACAAGCAGGGCCTTAATCCAGCAAGGGAGAGAGTGTGGCCCTGGTAAACCAGGGTCCTTAGTTGGTGCACGTCCACTGCTGGTTGCCTTATCTCAGGACTGCTGCTCCCCTTCTTCCAGCCCGATGGCCCCAGTGCTGCTGCCACGGCATCCTAGGGTCCTACCTGATACAGGCTCCACAGCTCCTGGCATTTTCCACGAGCAGAGGAACCGGCTCTGCAGCGGGGAGAGAGGGAACAACGTGGGGAGAAAGCGGCAGAGCTGAGAGAGGGGAGGCCCGGCGTCGCTGTGCTGGACAGAAGGTCTTTCCTGCAGTTTGTGGGTTGATTCCTGTAAATTCCTCCTTCTGCCTAAGTTACTTCATATTGGATTTCTGTTGCTTTCAACGCAAAGAATCCGACTGTGGCATCATCAGCCCTCTGCCACCACAAGGCCTAGTGCTCTCTGACGTGGAGAAAACGGGGAGCTCCACTTCGCCCAGACTACCACCACCTCAGGGTAGTGACTCCGTGGGGTCCTAGGTGTGTCAGTGAACTTGGAACTTCTGGGACGAGCTGCATGGAACTCAGATCTTCATAAAATGGGACATCAGGCGCATGCACAGCCTTGTCAAGAATGCAAGGTTTTCCAGTTACTCCTTGGATGGCTTGGCACCTGGTAATTGACCCTTAGCTGTGAGATGCCCCTGCCACTCCCCATGTCATTTAATGGGTAGCAAATGGGATCCAGCAAGGGACCTCCATCCACCTGGAGAACATTCTTGGGTGCTGCCCAGTGGGGTCTCAAAGGAGTCACTGGCCCAGGCAACATCACCTCTGAGGCAGCCCATCCTCAAGCCCGTGTTTCCCCAATGCAGGCCTCCGGGGCTCTGCTGTGTTTGGCTGGGGTTTCTCCTGCGTTCAACTGGGTATTGAAACTCCCAAGCTGGATTCCCTGCCAGGTGCATTTGTCTTTGTCTGATCAGCAACCCTCCTCACCTCCTCCTCATAACAAATTTTGAAATCAGAAAGTGTTAAGCCTGCCCTTTGGAGATGAGACGTGCAGAATGATGATTATAGAAATCTCTTTTGTTTGGTCTTCTTTAAAAGGGAACAACGGACCAAGCTATTTTCTTGCCCCCAAAGGAAGTACTGTTGATTATTAAAATAGTGTGCTTACTTTGTGCTAATGGGAAAAGCTGAAGAATATTAATGAACTCATGCACTCCACAGAGCCCTGATTATCTGCCTCATCAGGCAAAGGTCCCAAGTACAATTAAAGTAGACTCTTCTCTGGCCTCTATCAGAAGAGATTTTCTCTGAGGATGGTCTGACCACTGCATATAAAAAGATGAGCAGTTCTCGTCATTTTTTTCTACACAGTCTGTCTTTTCCATATAAACTACAACCCTTAATATCTCTGTTCCTCAGTTTCCTCATCTGTAAAATGGGATAATAATACTTTCTCCATAGGCATATTTCGAGTATTTAAAAACTGAAAATCAGACTTCCCTGGTGGCTCAGTGGTTAAGAATCCGCCTGCCAATGCAGGGGACACGGGTTCGAGCCCTGGTCTAGGAAGATCCCACATGCCGCGGAGCAACTAAGCCCGTGCGCCACAACTACTGAGCCCGCATGCCACAGCTACTGAAGTCCATGTACCTAGAGCCTGAGCTCCTCAAGAGAAGCCACCGCAAGGAAAAGCCTGTGCACCACAACGAAGAGTAGCCCCTGCTCGCCACAACTAGAGAAAGCCTGTGCACAGCAACGAAGACCCAATGCACCTAAAAATAAATAAATAAATTAGTTAATTAAAAAAAAAAACAACACTACAAATCACTTAAGAATTGTGCCTGGGGGACTTCCCTGGTGGCACAATGGTTAAGAATCCACCTGCCAATGCAGGAGACTTGGGTTTGATCCCTGGTCCAGGAAGATCCCACATGCCACGGAGCAGCTAAGCCCGTGTGCCACAACTACTGAGCCTGCACTGTAGAGCCCTCGAGCCACAGCTATTGAGCCCGCGTGCCACAACTACTGAAGCCGGTGCGCCTAGAGCCCATGCTCTGCAACAAGAGAAGCCAGCGCAATGAGAAGCCCGTGCACTGCGACGAAGAGTAGCCCCCGCTCGCCATAACTAGAGAAAGCCCGTGCACAGCAATGAAGACCCAAATCAGCCAAAAATAAATAAATAAATAAGAAATGGTAATTTAAAAAATAAAAATAAATTTAAAAAAATAAAAAGAATTGTGCCCGGAACTTAGCAGCAATAAAACATATTTGTCATTATCATCACCATCATCATTATAAATATCAAAGCTGTAAAGTCCATTTTAGATAATTGAGTGAAATCATAAAGCATAAATAGTACAGGATGCAATGCGGTTCATGAATTATGCCTATTGTTGATCACTTCAGACAGAAACAGTGAACTCACTAGATTCTTTTCCTACTATAGTTTTCTACTAGACTAGGTTCCTTTGTTTCACATACAGCTGACTCTTGAACAACACAGGTTTGAACTGTGCTGGTCCACTTATACTCTGATTTTTTTAATAGTAAATACTACAGTACTACATGATCTGCAGTTGGTTGAATCCACAGATGCTGAACTGTGGATATGAAGGGCCGACTAAAAGATTTTTAACTCCTCAGAGGTCTGGCGCCCCTACCCACCACCACCCCCATTGTTCAAGGGTCAACTAATACTAAGAAAGCTCAAGCAGGAAAGTAATTCAGTCTGCTATTCTTCTCTGCAGATACTGGTTTTAGAATAAAGGTGCCTCTGGCTGTTTCTGAATTTTAATGAAAGCTAACCTTTATTTCTTCCACCGAGATCCTGCCCCAAGCTGCAGTCAGCCACGACTCAGGCCAAACCCTATTCTCCTGGCTACATGCTTGCCAAGACAGACCCGTAAGAACACTTCCTGGGGCTTCTCTGCTGAGGCTTCCCCCTCTCATGTGATGGGGCTGGAAGATGTGGATGCAGCTGCTGGAGGATGGACACCCTGACTCAGCTTCTGAGGTCTCAGAGACACCCCGGTTGATGCCACTCTCTAGAGCTTTCCTCAGTGTCCTTCCAATAGAGGCTCCTTGTTTCGTTTTAACTAGTTTGAGTAGACTTTCTGTCAAAGATACCCAACATTCCTAAGGTTCACCAGAGACCAGAGAAACTCCATCACTGTTTTCTCACCACTATAGCCAGCCCCTCAACAAGGAGAAATGTCCAGCCTCAGGTGGCAGTCCCGGGCCTCCAGAAGCCGAGAAACCCATTCAATCTGCCTCCTCGGTCTTCTCTGAGCCAGCTTCACCTAGCGTGCTGCCTTCTGTGCATTGGTGGGGCCACAGGATTACCATAGGATCCAAACACAGGTGTACCGCCTCTTTGGTGAAATCTGGTCCTAGCTGAGGTCAACATCCCAGATAGAAGCAATTAAGACCACCTTCAAGGGTGGACAAACCACTTTACAGGAGCCTGGCTCCCCAAGGTGGTGCTTCAGACCACCAACAGCCCAATCATCCAAGGCAAGTGACTTGGCTTGTGACTAGTGAGATGGGCACTGTTCTCCAAGAAGTTCACGTTCCACATCTGATACAGGCTGGGAGCCCAGACTTCTGAACAGGTGCCAGAATAGCTGGAGATGGAAGCTAAGTGAGCCTGTGGCCTGAAAGTTTATGGTTATCTTATTATCAGGGTAAGTTAATGCTGCAGTAAACAAGCCCGGATGATAATGGCATAAACACAGTTGAGTTTATTTCTCACTCACATGAACAGTCCCAGACGGGTCCAGTTCTGGTGGCTGGGGATAGAGCTCTCCATGGGAAAATTCTTCAAATCCCTGGACTCTGTCAACTTCAACACCTGGCTTCCAAGGTCACCGTAACGAAAGGGGAGAGGTCATGAAGGCCCATGCAATGAGAACGTTTTTTATAGTTATGGCAGGCCTAGAAAAGTGATCACATTTCATGGGCTAGAACGCAGTCACAGGGCCTCATCTAACTGCAAGGGAAGCTGGGAATGTAGTCTGGCTCTGTGCCCAGACGAAGAGGACAGCCACTTAGAGAGCAGCTAGCGTCCTCGTGGTGGTCGTGGACGTGAGGCCGCCTGTGCGTGGTGTCTGTGCTCTGCAGTTCCAGAGCCACCTTGGCAGCCTCCGTGGGGGTGGCTCCCCAGTTCCACCAGCTGGGGAAGGCTGCCTCCGCAGTGCTCACTCATCAGGGGTGAGCACTAAATTACCCTCCCAGATTCTGTGCCCCACTCACGTAGGACCCAGTCTAGCACTTGGGACCCTCGATCCTGACCCAAGACTGAGAGCCCTCCGGCTACCATGGCAGAGAGTTGCAGGTGAGCCCCGACCTGCACTCGCTGCCTCATGGCTCTACTGCCGCTCTGAGAGCAGTGGACCCCTCCTGAGATGGCATCCTTCATTCTCTTCCTGGAACCTTGACCCTACCGACCCCAGCCACTGCCACTCTCTCCACAAATGACCCAGCCACCTAAAGTCGCAGTTCCTATCCCAGGTTGAACAAGCACTGTTGCCCGTCAACCACTCACCACCCAACAACCAGTGAGCAAAGAAAGCTTCTCACCCACGTCCTTCGGGAGTGCTGAAAATGTCCGATTCCCTACAGTGATTTTTGGAACCTGTGTCACATTCCTTCCCGTCCCCAGTCGTTCTTCTTGTGAGGCCAGGAGAAGCAAAGGCTGAGTGATGGATTTGCTGGGCTGAAGAGAGGCCAGCAGAGCCCAGGCCCCCGACCCCTCCTCACTCGGGGGGAGGAGAGAGCTGGCAGTGGGCACACCAGGTGCAGCATCTTCTCGCTCCTGGTCCTGCCACCCCCAGATGCCAGGGCTGGCTCCACTCCAGCCACCCACACCAGTGACCTGCTGTCTCCTCGGTGTCGCCCACCCCCCTCCATGTGGGCTTTGGATGAAGCCGGGCCTGAGCTCCAGCGTCTGTGCCCCTCCTGAGCAAGGCCTGGCCCGTTTGCAGGCCTCGGGTTTCTCTCCTGGGGTCGCTCCAGGCATCTTCTGCTGTGGCAATGCCTCCGGACAGCTGAAGAGGCCCTGGGTGTCATGCAGAGAGAACAGGAGGAGATCGGACCAGCCTGCCCTCAATTCAGGTGCCACTTCTTCCAGCTGTGTGCCTCTGAGCCAGTTCCACACAGCATCTCTGTTGCCTCCTTTCAAAGTATAGATCCCTGCAGGGCCATGGGAGGCAATTAATCGAGGTTGGCAGGGGTTCTTTCCCCAGGCTCCTGGGCCACCCCCGGAGGTCTAAGGAAGTGCTGAGGCTGGGGCCACATGGTATATGCCTGTTGCCCGTGTCGCTCTAGGAGAAGGGCCTTAGCTTTTGTCTGGTCCTCAGAGGGGCCCATGAGCCCAAGAAGTCCCTCACCCAGAGCCCCCCACTCTCCCCACTTTGGGCTGAGCATCTTTCCTGGGCTCCCACTGCCTTCCATCTCGCTCTGAGCTGCATTTACCGTGTGGCATTGTGGTGACCCATCTCCCATACCAGGACTCACTCACGCTGGGCCATGCTTGTACCCTGCCCCTGACCCTGGGGTTGTTTGCAAAACAGGGTCTTAACAGGTTCCTTCTCCACCTACCATAGTCTTTTTCATCCGGAAGCCCTACTACCCTCATCCTCTGCCCTTCGGGCAGCAAGCAGCGGTGTTCCCCAGAACACGCCCTCCTGCCACCCCTCCCCTTGCACTGGCTCCTCTGCCCCCACAGCTTCCACTAGGCATTAGTGAAGGTGACACCAGCCACTCTGACATGCATACCCAAGGTTTCAGTGGCTTAATGCAATAGAGAGGTGTTTCTGCATATAAAGTCCAGCTGGCACTGGGTTTCACAAAGTCACCAAGGGATCAGCCCCTGCCTTCTTTACCATGTGGCTTCCATGGTGGCCTTGGGCATCTACATCCAGCCAGGGGCCTAAGAGGACATGGAGAACAGTGTGGAAGGTTCCTTGGGTTTTTATTTTCTTGGGAAGTGACAGATGCAGATGTCACTTCCACCCACCTTCCGTTGGCCAAAACACCATCTGTCTTAGTCTACTCGGGCTTCTCACAGGTCTGGAGGCTGGGAAGTCCAAGATCAAGTCTCCGGCGGATTGGGCGTCTGGTGAGAGCCCACTTCCTGGTTCACAGCCAGCTCGTCCTGCTGTGTCCTCACATGGGGGAAGGGGCGGGAGAGCTCTGCGGCCTCTTTTATAAGGGTCCTAATTCTATCCATGAGGACTCTACTCTCATGACCCAACCACCTCCCAAAGACCCCGCCTCCTGAAACCATCACACTGGCGGTAGGATCTCCACATATGAATTTGGGGGGGACCCAAACATCCAGTCCATGCACCGCCCATGGCCACAGCTAACCGCGAAGAGGGAGGGAGATGTGGTCTAGGGGTGCACCTGGCAGCAGGGGGGTTAGGTGGGGCGAGCTACAAACTAGTCCCTGCCCAGGCTGCGCCTCTGGTCGCTGAAGCGCCGTTTCTCTCTTTCTGTCCCACGTAGAACACACTCTCACTCCTGTGCCCTCACTTCTTCCTGGGACCTTGGCCACACCCTGGGACCCCCCAGGAGATGCACAGTTCTCTCCCCAGGTCCAGTGTGGTTCCTTGTGACCTGGAAACCAACAAACTAAAAGAACAAGTTATCTGTGTCCTTCCCTCCCCCTGCCCCAACACACACACACACACACACACACACACACACACACACACACACACACACACACACACACACACAATGCAGTGGCAGGATATCCACAACACACACCCCAGTCAGGAGAAGAATGGAAGGTGAAGAGCAGGCTGTGATCACAGTAACTGTGAAATCCAGCCAGACAGGCGCTGGGAAAGAGGCTGCCAGGAGATTCTGCCCTGTCCAGTGTCCTCCGCAGTCCCCGTTCCCCCTCCAGGAGCTTTTCCTGCCGCTCTGCTCCAGCAGCCTGTTTGGAGTGGGTGTTAGGGAAGTGCCTTCCTTGGTCACTGCTTCTCTCCTTCAGCCTGCAGCGCCTACTGCTAAAAGTTCTGAGGCCTGAAGGTGGTTTTAAGGTCCAAAGGATCAGAGATTTTTTTTTTTTTTTAGTTCAGGCTTCTGGCTTATTTGACAGGACGGATCCCTCAAAACCTGAAAGTCTCCTCCTCTCCCTGCTTCAAATCAGTCTCAGGTGCCAGTGACCACATGCAAAATTCATTTTGAACACTGTTCTCCAGACTGGTTTTTGGCTTCCTGCCCTCAGGCCATCTCCCTGAATGTACTAAAGGACGCCGGAGGCTCTCAGGCCAGGAGGAAGGACCCCCTCCTTACTCTGACCTGGCTCAGGGCTAAGGCTTAATGGGCCTTCGCTGCTCAAAGGGCTGTTGAATATGACTTCCTTCTGTCTGCATCTAGAAGCAGTCAGCTTTCCCAACCAAGGCCCCAGATTTCTGGAATCTTTCTATTTCACTTTAGTTTTGCTTGCAAGTCAGCCAATGTTTGCCTGGGCTCATCTTATTCCTCTAATACCTTGCTGAATACTGTCTGTGACAGCCAAGGCTCTCTATGACAATCTGCTTTACAACCGCTTCCCCGAGAATGAGGACAGTGGCTTGCTTATCTCTAGCAACCGTCCTACCAAAGATTTTGCCGCCGCAAAGCACGGGTCTCCACCTTCCCAGACCCGCAGCGGTCTCCTCGCCACCTCCCCCACCGACACAAACCAGTGCCATACATTTCAGATTTTCACTACGGTAAAACCCCACTCCTAGGACCAATTTCTGTCCTAAAGTAACACATTCATATAAGAGATAACACCCCCCCCCAATTTCATTTGCTAAACACACTATGTTTATTTTTCACTCGTGTAAAAGGCAAGCTAGGGAGCAAATGACCAGGGACCTCTGTTCCTTGCAGTCATTCAGTGACATAGACAGATTAAAGGTGTGCCATTCTCAATACACGGCTTCTGAGGGAGACCCGGACACCAGAACCCAGGCAGCAAATTAGAAGAGAGCAGAGCAGAGGTTGGCCTGTTTCTGTAGACGCAGTTTTATTGGAACACAGTCAGAACCATCGTCTACATAGTGCCACGACTGTTTTCATGCTACAAGGACAGAGGAGGCCCTTCTGAACCATCGCAGAGGAGGCTGTGTGGCTCACAAGGCCTAAAATAGTTACTGTCTGGCCCTTTACAGAAAAAGGCTGCTGACCCCTATGGTAGGGGACTGGTGACCAGAACGGATGGGATGGGCCAGGCCTGCGAGTGGCATCGTCCTTCACTCCATTGGCCAGAACCCAGCCACATGGACATGGCCGCACAACTGTAAGGGAGGCTGAAAGTGTGTTCTCAGTGTGGCCCCAGAAAGCAAGGGAAAGAGACGGAGTTATCACCCAGCCTTCCTCTGCCACAAACACCCTCCAGGCCCTGGTAACCTCAGACTCAGCATTTCTACTTCTCAGTCCACCTTCTTTCCTAAACTTCAGATCCATATTTCTAGCAATGTGCCAGACTTCTCAAACAGAACTTGATCCTTTTTTTTCCCCCCAAATCTGTTTCTCCTTCTGTGGTTCATAATTCAGTAAATAGTTCATCATTCATTCAAGTGCTTAAACTAGAAACCTCAGGATAGGCCATGACCTTCCCAGTCCCTCAGCCCCATACCCACACTCTCCACGTGCATTTGAACTTATGTCTCCCAAATCGTACCCCCCTCTTCTCTGCACCCTGCCACGGCTCTTGTGTTCGCCTCCTAACTCGTTGCAAGGACCTCAACCACCCCTGAACCTTGTGTACAATTGTCTGCGTCCACTTCTTCAAAATCTAGTCGGCCTAAATTGCTCCCCTGTGTGAAATTCTTGCTGTCCCCAAAGGACACAGACAGGTCACCTGAGTTCCCCCGTCTCCGCAATGGCAGGGCTGAGAGGGGAACTGTGCTTTATGAGCCTTCAGAGACTCCATCCTCCACTCCCCATACTTTGCAGGATAAAGCTCCAGGAAGCACAAAGAAAATTCTTTGCATAGCAGAAACTCTCAAACCAGTACAGAGGGTGCAGCCCCCTTTCCAAACTCTCAGAGAAGAATCTTGCAGTGGGCTGAGCAGTTTTGCTCTGCAGGGACATAGTCATGCACCTCTCACGGGCTCTCTGTCCCTGTGCCTCTCCATTTCCACCTGTCTGTCCCTGTGCCTCTCCATTTCTACCTGTCTGTCCGTCAGAGCTTCCTAATACCCGGAGCTTGGGAATGAGAACATTTCCACAGGGCCTCATCCTCCAGGACAAAGCCCCTCCCAAAGACCCCCGAAGATCACTCCTCTTCTCTCCCCTCTCCATGACACGGCAGCCTCTTTGGGGGACAAAGAGAAGCAAGTGGGGCTGCGGTCCTCCTCAGGAGTGTGAGTTTGGTGCTGGGTTGCTGCCTGGGGGACCACCCTGCCCAGGCGTGACTGCCCCAGTCCCCCTCCACCACTGTGCTGTGTTTCCTTGTAACACGCATCCTTCTCTGAAACAATCTTATCTTTTACACGTGTTTGCTTATTCATGGCCTGTCTCCCCCACTAGAAAGCAAGGTACCAAATCAGAGTGATGACATTGTCTCTCTTCTCTGCTGTTTCCCCAGCATCCAGAAAAGTGCCTGGCTTATCCTTGGTGCTCAGTAAGTTTTTGCCGAATGAAAGAAGTGGCTAGTGACCCTCTAATGGCCTCTTGCTTCCCCCACACAGTAGAAGGTGGGGGACCCCTAGACCCCACACCTCCCTCGGTCGCTCTGTCCAAGTTCCAAAGACCGTCTCCTCCCAGAGGACATTTGACGTCTAAAGCTGAGTTCCCACCTGGAACTTCCCATCTGAGCAAACAGCAGCTCCATCTGCCACTTGCTCAGACCAAAGCATCGGCCTTCCTTGACTCCCGCCTCCTTTTCCTCCAGTGCATAGGCAGATCCTGTTGGGACCACCTTCAAGGCGTATCTGACCCTGACCCCTGCCATGGCCCCATCGCTATCACCAGCTCTCTCCTTGGTGACTGCTACAGCCTCCCCCACCCCACCCTCCCGGGGATCCCCACCTCCCTTGCAGGGCAGCCTTTTGGAAACGTAGTTCAGCCCTCTGCTTGTCACGCTCTTACAGCTCCCTTCACACCTGGAGCAGAATCCAGGTGCTCATCAGACCACAGGGCCCCATGGCACCCCGGTCATCGCCACAAGCTCAGCTCCTTCCTCCCGGTTCCAGGGTCCGGGGCCTCTCGCTGCTCTACAGGCTCACCCGGCACCTCCTGCCCCAGAGCCTCTGTGCCTGCAGCTGCCCTGCCCCGAACCTGTTTCCCCACACACCCCGTGGCTCGCTCTCTCCCCCATTAGGGCTCTGCTCAAACGTCTCATCGGCAAGCCATCCCCTGGCTGCTCCACCTCAGGCCGGGCCCCTGCCTCTTGTTTCCTCACCTCCCAGGCCTCACGGTGCACTTCATAGCGCTTGTGTCTATTGACGGTATGTCATCGCCTACATTGTAAGCTCCCAAAGGACAGGGACCTGTCACTTTACGTGCTGCTGTGCCCCCAGTGTCCAGAACAGGGCTTATCACATCTCAAATGCTCAAGAAATATTTGTTGAATGAAAACAGAATGGTGACTGAAGGAGGTGGGTCCCTGTGTGGGGGATGGGAGTGGGGATCCGGAGCTCAGGTCCCTGGTCTCGGTCAAGTGCACGAAGGCCCTAGTCCTCGGCCCTCCTGGCCTCCTCACATGTCCCGTCTGCGGTCCTAGCACCCCTCCCTCCGACTGTAGACTCAGTCCTGTGACTGGTCAGTAGGCTGTGAGCAGAAGAGACACAAGGGCAGAGCTGTGCATTTCTGCCTTTGCCCTCCAGTTCACCGTGAGAACACGCCGGGCCAGGCCTGCAGATGATGAGGGACCCACAGATATATGTGCGGAGAACATTCTGGGCTGGGCCGAAGGAACAGCCAGTGCAAAGGCCCGAAGGCAGCAGCTTGCCCAGTGTGCTCGAGAAACAGCAGGCTGGCGCTGCAGTCCAGGGAGGGAGGGACAGCATCAGGGAGGCCACAGGGGCCAGAGCACAGAGGACTTTGCAGACCCTTGTGAGACTTGGGCTTTTTCCTCTGTGAAATGAGAAGCTGAGGCAGGTGTGATGGTTTTAGTGCTGGTGAGAACAGATACAGGAATGTGGCAGAAGCACGGAGACAGGAGGCCAGAGGGTGTTGCAGTAATGAGCCCAGGCTGGCCACCGTGGAGGTGGGGAGAAGAGGTGGGATTCTGACCACTGGGAGGTTAGAACTGGAGCATTTGCATAAGGACTGCAGGTGGGGGTGAGCCCATGGGAGGAAGGGAGGAGTTCTGAGCTGAAGACAGCAGGGAGACCCTGCCGGAACGCCTTGGCATCCCTCCCAGAGGCCCCCTCTCCCCTTCCAGCTGTACTGGCCCTTTTTCCATTCCTCAAACACGTTCAATTCTCTCCTGCCTCAGGCCTTTGTCACTTGCTCTTGCCACTTTTCCCTTGCTTTGCCTGGCGAATCCTTGTCATTGGGTCACAGCTTAAAAGCACTCCACAGAGACCTTCCCAGGACCCCCACCTATCCCTATAGATGATCAGTTCTGTTATTTTTTCTCCTCCCATCCTGCTCTTTCCCTTTCCAGTGCTCATTGTAATCATGTACATAATCCTGTGTTTACTGGTTTAATGTCTGTCTCTGCTGGATTACAGAAAGTAGAGCCCCTTCCTAGCCAAGCTCCAGAGACAGGCTGCCTGCATTCAAGTTTTCGTTCCTCCCGTTTAAACCCATGTGAATGTGGGAAAGCTCCTAAACCATCCATCCTCAGTTTCCTCCTTGGAAGGATGGTGGTAACTAAGACCCAATGAGATCGTTGATGTAAAGCACTTAGCTCAGTGCCTGGGACATATTTCAATAAATGTTAGCCACTACACTAGCCATGGTAAGAAGACTGGTTTAAGAACTATCTAGAAGCACTTAGTCTGTTTACATGACTTAACCAGATTTGGCAAGCTCTCTGAGTGGTGTAAACAAGCAGCACTCCAGGTATCAGACTGCCTAGATGAGGCAGGTTTGAAACTGCCCCTTGGCAAACGCACAATTGGGGAAATAAAAGAGATGTATGGCGTTTGTTGTTTTTGGTTGCTTAGCATCCAAACCTGGGGTGGGTGGGCGGATCCCTAGACAGGCAGGAGGCAGGGTTCCCCTAAGGAAGCCCGGTGGAACCAAACTCCCTCTCCCAGATCCCTGCACAGAGAGCTTGGCCACTCAACCTGAGCACATCTTCCTGTCTAGGACCTGAACACCGATTGAGGGTCACAGAGAAGCTGGGACCATTGAGATGTTTCTCCTTTGATGTTGGGGGCCCAGCAGCCAGCACCAAGGGGTGACCGTGATGTCAGCAGGCCCATCCTCACTAGTTCTGCCTGTGGCTCTACCTCCCAGCCTTCTGGGTTCCTGCCCAATTGATATGCCTGGTTCTCCAGCCTATCTTGTGATTCTATGGGCCACCCATCATCCTTCCAGAAAATTCCTTTTAGGCTGTAGTTAACTAGAGTTGTTTTCTGTTGTTTGCAACCAGGAATTCTGGCTTGTCTGCCCTCCAAACGGGCTGAGTACCAACCCTCAGAAAACCCCGGTCAGCCCTCACCCTGGCTCCACCCTCCACATCACCAAGAGCACAAAACTTCCCTGGAGTGCTGCAGCCATGTGTCAGCCTGTACTCAGAGAACCCAGAAAAGAGGGTAAAGGTGTAGCTGGCTGCTATTTGGAAATATCAACCAGGCTTCTTTCCTAGTATGTCATACCACCTTGCCCCATCGCAGATGGCAGTGAGGGTGTCCCCAGGGCAAGGCTGTTCCAGAAGAAATGGAGAGAAGCAAAAGGAGCTAAGCCTTGAATACTGAGGTCCTTGCCTCAGTAAAAAAACTAACCATGAAGGAGCATTCTCTTCCCACCCAGAGAATGGGCTGGAATGGGGAAGCACAGAGCTCAGGGAGGAAGCAGCTTGCTTCCTGGGTAAGGGTGTGAGGACACCACCCTCTCAGAATACCCAACACATATGTACATGTAAAGAGATCTGGAGGTGGGGCTTCTCTAGGCAGAGAGGGCCGCAGATAGCCCCCGCTCCAGAGTTTCCCACAGAAGTGGATGAGAGAGGGTTCTGGGGCCAGAAGAGGCTGAGGGTCAGGATGATATGATGACAAAGGAGGTTGGATGAACCATGGGCCCGCTCAGTGAATGCTGGCAGTTGTGGGAAGCAGCAGGGATGGAGACCAGCAAATGATGGTCAGTGGGGCCAGAGCCCATCTTCACTGATGCCAGCAGAGGAAGTGAGAGTGACCAAGATCAGAAGCCCTCTCCCTGCTGACAGCACTAGCTGGAACCCCAGGGAGAAAGGAAGGCAGAAACAAAATTGACCTGAGGGAATCCTGAATTCTTTAAGAAAATGCTTCCACACCATGCAACGTGGAAAACTGAGATGGAAATTAAAGTCGGTTATGGAAAATAAAAATGTTCACACATCTGACTTTGCGGCCTGCGAAGTTTGTACCTACCGCAAAGGCATTCCACCCCAAGGAACCCCACCATGGCCATTGTCCAAGAGAGCAAAGGATGGCCAGCCTGGAGAGCTTTCAGGAGATCTGTGGAGAGAGACACTAGTAGGACTCTGAAGCCTTGGTAAAGTGACTTGTTTTTATTAGCGCCTGCTGTGCGTCAGGCTCCATGCTAAACACTATATGTATTACTTCTGAGAGAGGTGGGAAATTTTTCCCAGGTAAGGAGAGTTCAGCACAGAGGTATTGAAATGCATTGGGCTGATTTCCCACAAGACAGCTTAAATCACGGTGGCTGCAAAGATGGGCTCTTTGGGTAACTGGGAATGCTGCTCTGGGGCTTTAAACCCGAAGGTGGTGTTGGGAGAGATGGGAGGACTGGGAGAGACGAGGTTAATTAAAATGCCAAGTTCTTGGAGGGAACTCAGGCAGGAGTGGGGCGGCCCCTGGTGGACATGAGGGGAATGGCAGCTAGGTGGTTCCGACCTGCCCCGCCAATGGCCCTGGATGGGAGGAGGGGGAGGGGGAAAGGGAAAGGGCCCGCGAGGCTCCCAGGGGGTGCTGGGAAAGGACCACGTCTTCTGTGGGGTCTGGACTTAGGCCCTCAGCCTGGTGACTGCAGTGGCTACTCCAGGGAGGCGTGGTCTGGGGAGGGGCATTATGTGAGGACAGAGAGGAGGAAGGAAGTAACCTTGGCTGAGCGCTGACCATATGCTCAGAAGAGACATGCTGAAAACAATGGTATGCACTTTAGAAACAGGCAAAGATGCACAGGCACATGCAAATCAAAAGAAAACCAAGGTCATGACCTGAAGATCAAAGCTGAATTCAACTCAGAAAGAAATCTATAGGACAAAGCAGATCTCTTTATAATGCTGAAGGGGGTAAACTGTTCACCAAATAACATAACATAAAAACATAGGTACATCAAGAAAACGAAAAGACAACCCACAGAATAGGAGAAAATATTTGCAAATCATATATCTGATAAGAGACTTGTGTCCAGAATATGTAAAAAAACAAAAACAAAACAAAACAAAAAAACCCTCTTACAACTCAACAATAAAAAGACCCAATTTTAAAATGTGCAAAGGATATGAATGTACATTTTTCCAAAGAAGATGTACAAATGGCCAATAAGCACATGAAAACATGCTCAACATGATTAGTCATTAGAGAAATACAAAACCACAGGCGGGAACTCAGACAAGAGTTCCTCACACCCACTAGGATGGCTAAAATTAAAAGACAGATAATAATAAGTATGAACAAGAATATGGATAAGTTGGAACACTTTTACATTGTTAGTAGGACTGTAAAATGGTACAGCCACTTTGGAGAACAGTTTGACAGTTCTTCAAAATGTAAAATATATAGTTATCCTATAACCTGGCCATTCCACTCCTATATATGCTCAAGAGAAGTGAAAACATATGTCCACACAAACACTTGTACAAGAATGTTCATAGCAGCATAATTCACAACAGTTAGCCCAAAAGTGGAGACAACCCAAATGTCCAACTGATGAATGGATAAATACCCCCTCAATGGACTGTTATTCAGCAATAAAAGGGAATGAAGTGTGATACATGTTACCACATGGATGAACCTTGAAAACATGTCAGGTGAGAGAAGCCAGACACAAAAGGCCACATATTGCATGATTCCATTAAGAAACGTCCAGAATAGGCAAATCCATAGAGAGAGAAAACAGATTAGTGGTTGCCAGGAGTTAGGCAAGGGGAAATGAGGAATGACTGCTGGTGGGTACGAGATTTCTTTTCGTAGTGATGAAAGTGTTCTGAAATAAGATAGTGGTGATGGTTACACAACCTTGTGAGTATACTAAAAACCACTAAATTGTACACTTTAAAATGAATAAGTTTTATGGCATGTCAATTATAAATATTTTAACATTTATTTATTTATTTATCTATCTATCTTTGGCTGCGTTGGGTCTTCGTTGCTGTGCACGGACTTTCTCTAGTTGCGGCGAGCAGGGGCTACTCTTCCTTGCAGTGCGCGGACTTCTCAATGCGGTGGCTTCTCTCGTTGTGGAGCACGGGTTCTAGGTACGCGGGCTTCAGTAGTTGTGGCACGTGGGCTTAGCTGCTCCGCGGCATGTGGGATCTTCCCGGACCAGGGCTCGAACCCGTGTGCCCTGCATTGGCAGGCGGATTCTTAACCACTGCACCACCAGGGAAGTCCCTACATGACAATTATATTTTAATAAAGCTGTTATTTTTTTAAAAAATATATGTAAGGCAAAAACTTTAGAAAATGCATGGAAAAGTAGACAAGTGGAAACACATCTCAGCCCTTAACAGATCAGATACTTGAAAAACAAAGAAAATAATCATGTTTCTCAGAAGTTATATGTTGCAAGCAATAAGTACACCTTTCCAAGGGCCCCTCATCCACTCCTTTATTTAACAAATTTACACTGAGCACTGACCATGTGCCAGGTATTGTTCAAAGCTCTGAGGACACAGCTGGGGGAGTCTCTGCTCTGTTGTAGCTCTGGTGTAGTTCTAGTGGTAATGTAATGTTTATAAATGTTATGTAAAAATTGACTTGAGCTGCAAAGGAAATCTCAATAAATTCCAAAAGAAATAGTACATACAAGCCCTATTTTTTTGCTACAAATGAAAAAATTAGAAATAAACAATAAAAGTAGAAATGAAATCTTCCAACCACTTAGAAACTTTAACTCTCTCTCATAAGCAACCTTATGATCAAAAAGAACATTAAAACCTCAGTGCAGAGTATTTGGAAAATGAATTTATACCTATAATATGTACACATACATGTCTAAGGGATAACAGTTTTTCCAAGCACACTGCTAAAGTCAGAGCCAGGAAGGAGTTTCTTGTGATCACTACTGTTTTTAACATGTTCCTAGAAGAAATGGCCAATACAATTCCACAAGAGAACAAAATAAGAAGTGCCATTGCTTATAAACATCATCAGATTGGCAAAGATTGAAAATTTAATTCCCATTGCCATAAAGAATGGAGTGAAGCGGGACCCAGATTGGTACATGCATGCCCTTGCTTTGGTCTGGCAATCCCACTTCTAGGAAGTTTCCTGCAGAAGACTTTACACAAGTGCTCAGGTAGGCCCCTTACAAGGGTCTGGAAACAATGGTGCATTAATGAGGAATTAGCTAAAAAATTCCACAGTGACATTCTGGAATACTCTGAGGCACCCAAAAAAAGAGGTAGGTCTATATAAATCTGCTGTTCTTCAGCGGGGGCAGTTTTGAGAAACCTTGGTATACAGTAACATGGAAAAATACCCACAATTCAGTTAAGAAGGAAGTCCAGAACCACATTTATACCATGATCCCATTTTTTTTCCTAAATATATTTATGCTGGTGTACACATAGAAAAAATATTGGAAAATTCATACCGAACTGCTCATTCACTCATAATTCTTTTATTCATTCAACAAACATTGAGTACCCTGAGGTGCCAGGCACTGGTCTGTCCTATGTGCTGGGCCCCTGCCTTTGTGGGAACTTGGGGGAATTCCTGGGAGGTGCCCAGGAAAACTGAATTTTCTACTTTCCAGGCTTTTGAGGTTTTGACTTTTTTATTATTAACCAGAAGCATTATATTACTTTGTAAATAAAAAACAACAAATACCACAGAAACCAACCAGCACATAGAAACAGATTGGAAGAAACAAGTCAGGGCAGGGAGAATCCCACAATTCACAGCAGCAGGTAGGCTGGGCAGGTGATGGGACTCTCAGCTGCCCTTCTGCCTGAATCTCCTGAAGTGAGGAAGACACCCACAACCCGACAGAATCAAAAGCAGCAGCAACACACTAGGGAGAAGCCCCACAGACGGCAGAGAGGATTCTCAGCCGCTTGAACTTTGTGGTGTAGCGGCACCGTAAGAGACAATCCACCACCCCAACAAGTTATCCTAAATTCAAATCTCCAACCTTGTTCAGCCTCCCTGGGACTCTGCTTATCCACCCACCCTTGCAGTTCAAGCACCATAAGGTGGTTAATAGCCAGCATGTCTGTTTATATAAGTCAGCATCTTTCTCAAGGGAGCCTTCTTGCTGATTCAAAGACCAAAGAAAAAAATTACCTGGCTACAATAGTGTCCCCCCATCCCCAGGAAGCAAACAAAACCGCTGAGGGGAAGTGGGGCTAGCAGGTGAAGGGTCTTTGGTAAACAGAACTGTCCCTAAAGAAACGGAGGCCCCTGTCCTCTCCTGCCCCCTAGTGGTCACCCAAGGTTTTCATCTGAATTGGCTTCTCTATGGCCACCAGGATTCCATCAAGCAACGACAATAGTAACAACTGATACAGAGCTCTAATTCACAGAACATATTTTTTTATATTCTATCCTTGCAGAACAGATGGAATCATTATTATCACCCATTGTATAGGTGAAGAAACTGAGGCTCAGAGAGAGTTAAGCCAATCATCGATGGCCCTGCATGCACAAGTAACCCAGTAGTACTCTTCCTCCAATGCCACCCTCCCTTCCCAAAGCTGCCATCTTTTTTATAAAGCCAAATTGAATTTTTAGCTGGGTCTCCAATCCTAGAAGCCAGTCTGAGGGTCTGCTAAGGGCCAAGTACTATTTAGTGGGTTCACAGTCTTGTTTCCCAGGAGCAAGTATTTCCTGGAGCAACCAGCCAAGTTATTTTTGCCTGGTCCCTGTATTGTTAATCACAGAAACAGGAAAGTGTGTTGGTTTCAGTCTCACTCTTCATTGAAACCTCAGGTCTATTCAGGCTCAGTGGTGGCATTGGGCCTTCTGGGGGTACCAGGATCTCTCAGCTGTCTTCTCCATACCACACAGGTGTGTGTAGGAGGCTCGCAAGGCTGCCTTCTGGACCACTTGCCTCAATACTTTCCTCAGTCATTAAACATGTTTTTTCCTTCTTTCAAAGTAATATGTGCAAATAGATTTTTAAAAAATAATAAAAAACTTACAGAGGAGGATCCCTAAGTTTAGGAAACCAGAATCTTTTATATCGGGCAGTAGGCCTGCCTGACCTTTGTCCCAGAGGGAGACATTATCTTTAGTATACTGGACAGTAAAGAAACCTGCCCTTTGGGAATTCCCTGGCAGTACAGTGGTTAGGACTCAGTGCTTTCACTGCCAGGGCCTTGGTTCGATCCCTGGTCAGGGAACTAAGATCCCACAAGCCACATGGCATGGCAAAAAAAAAGAAAAAAGAAACCTGCTCTTTGCTCTGGAGAGAGACACTATCTCTAACTTTCAAGGTTGTTCACTATACAAATATTCTTGAACAAGTCCGGACAAAGACAGCCAATGCCTCTGCTCCACTAACTGCATGCAAGAGAGGCATATAGAATTAATCTTCCAACAATTAAAAACGCGTACTAACTGATAAAGCTAGAACAATGAAAGAATTCCACTCTGGCAGGATATAAAGCTCTCACACTGTGCCTGCCCCAGTCAACCCCCGGACCGGGTACCAGACAACTAGGGGCAGCCCTGATACCCCAGAGCCTAATGAAATGATACAAAGTAGCCAATCCTACACCTGCTTAGCCTGATTACCTACCTTTCATACTTCCCATGAAAGGCTCTTGTCTACATTTTCCCCTTATTCCTTCTGCCTCCTGGCCGACCCTGGTGCCTCTCTGTGTGGCCCTGTGTGGCATGCCATGTCCCCTTCCTCTTGGGAACTGTGAGTAACAAACCACCTTTTCAACATCAGTTGTCTCCTGATCTGCTGGCCTCACCATACCTCAATGATAATAAAACCTAGATTTTAACATTTCATCTCTTACTATCAGATTGGAAAAGTTACAAAACTTGACAACACTGCTGGTGAGGCTGTGGGGAAACAAGTGCTCCCATGTGTGGTTGGTGGGAGTGCAAAATGGTTAAACATTCATGGAGGGAAACTTACTAGTATCTCCAGATACACTGTTTAGTGGAAAAAAAAGCACAGTAGAATGTTTACACCACCTTTTCTGTAAGAAAGGAATAATAAGGAAATATACATGTATCTGTTTGATTTTTCAAAAAGAAATACAAGGATAAGTCAGAAACTGAGGAGATATTTTCCTGCAGGGGATAGAAGTCATGGAGATGTGGAGTGACTCATCTCTAAACATAAATTTTTGTATAGTTTTGACTCTTAGAATCATGCTAATGTTTTATATACTCAAAAAAATATCAGTAAGGATTGGGAAGAACCCTAAAATGCAAACACAAACAATCAACCCAACTGTATTTCAAGTAAGCAATTCTGGAACTACTTGGTCTCTGTAACAGTCAGACTGAGAGAATGAGTAAATATATTAAAGATGTTAGGAAAGCCAGATTTCCCACTCTTGGAGAAGAGAGCTACAAAATGGAACTGGAGAAAGCTAGGGAGAACCCTTTGGTTTTGAAATGGAATTGGAAGTATCATTATGAACTTGTGGTCTTAAATATATATACACAGAAATATGTACAGACAAATGTGTGTATGTATGTTCCTAGTTCTGTCCACAAAAAGGGTCTAGAAGCATTCTTCTTGGCATCCACATAGCAATGAGTACACCTATTCCCCACTGAAAGGAAATGTGGCTCCTTGGAGAAATGACAGAATCCAGGGCTGGGGCAGGGAAAGTACAAGCTGAGCACAGAACATCTTGATGTACCAGGAAGTAAGAAAGTGCTCATTAAATGATGGATATGTGAAAGGATTACAGGATATGGGAAACAGCTGTAAGCAGATACTGTACACAATTGGGATAATCTGAGCATCAAAATAAATAATGGTAATAATGGATTATAACTCATTGAATAAAACAAGAATCCATGAGCCCACACTGATAATAATGAATGAATGAGGGACTTCCCTGGTGGCGCAGTGGTTAAGAATCCACCTGCCAATGCAGGGGACACGGCTTCAATCCCTGGTCCGGGAAGATCCCACATGCTGCAGAGCAACTAAGCCCGTGTGCCACAACTACTGAGCCTGTGCTCTAGAGCCCGTGAGCCACAACAACTGAGCCCAAGTGCCGCAACTACTGAAGCCCACACGCCTAGAGCCCATGCTCCGCAATGAGAAGCCACTTCAATGAGAAGCCCGCGCACCACAACTAAGAGTAGCCCCCACTCGCCGCAACTAGAGAAAGCCCGCGCGCGGCAGCGAAGACCCAATACAGCCAAAAATAAATAAATAAAATAAATAAAATTTTTTTTAAAAAAGGATATCTGCACGTTTCACAATATCTCCCCATAAATTACATATTAATTGCAAAAGGAAAAGGACACACTTTACAATGGAAAAACCTGGCAGATACCTCCTTTCACAAGTAATTAAAGTCACCATTCCCTAAGATGGAACAAACCAAGATGTGCCTCCCATTATAATGCACTAGGAAAGACATAGCACTTCCATAGTATTCCTGCCAAAGCACATAATTTGATACTAATCACAGTGAAACATTGGACAAACCCAAGTGAGGGACAAACAACAAAATTACTTGCTTGGACTTTTCAAAAATGTCAATGTCATGAAAAACAAAGAAAGGCTGAAGAACTTTTCTGGATTAAAGAAATTTATGAGACATGGAAATTAAGTACAATGCATAATCCGGAATGGGATCCTGAGCTAGGGAAAAAAAGCTAAAGAGGATATTGTTGGGTTAATTGATAAAATTTGATTATGGACTGTGGTTTACTAAAGGCATTATATCAATGTTACATTTCCTGATTTTGATCCTTGTATCTTGGATATATAAGAGAATACCCTTGGTATTAGGAAATACAGCCTGAAATCTTTAGTGATAAAGGAGCATGTCTACAACTTACCCTCAAACTTCCTGGGAAAAATGTGTGTGTGTGTGTGTGTGTGTGTGTTATACACATACGCATGCATATATACCAAGGAAGAGAGAGAATATTAAAGCAAATATGACAAAATGTTAACCATTGGTAAAGGGCATATGTTCTTGCAACTTTTACGTAAATTTGAAACTATATCAAAATTAAAAGCTATACCCCGACCCCCACACAAAAGCTAATACGTAAACAGAAGGGCCCACTAATTGCCCAGCATAATGAATGAAAAAACACCCACACCCAGGCCTACGTGGCTGCCTCCTAACAAGCATTTTGCTCTTGCTTGTTAATGGGTCCTGATTTTTAACATTAGACTTTTTACACTAGAGCATGTAATACTTTTACTTAAAAAATTTAAAAATAGAGGAATTCCCTGGTGGCCTAGTGGTTAGGATTCAGGGCTTTCACTGCCGTGGCCTGGGTTCAACCCCTGGTCGGGGAACTGAGATCCTGCAAGCTGCACAGCGTGGCCAAAAAATAAATTAAAAAAAAAAAATTAAAGAGAGGGTCCCCCAAAACAACAAGAAAAAGTGAGTATTGTGGAGAGAACACGTGCATGAGTGAACCAGTGAATGGGGAGTGGGCGAGTGAATGGACAGAGCAGGCTAGTGACGTGAGGACGGAAGAGGCTCCCCCTCAAAGCACAGGCACTTTCTTTCATCTCTGCCCTCGTGGCCCCATCCACCCAGGTGAGGGGTGCAGGGGGACTCTGTTTATGGCTGACACACCCTGGTAGCTGGGCTGGCCAAAGTGCATTTTCTTCCCCTCCCTTAGGAGGTCAGGCCAGGCGGATGCGTGCTGCTTCCTCCTCTCTGCCTGGGCGGGGGCGGGGTCTCCTGCATTCTTGGCAGACGGGCACCAGGCATGCTGGGGAGGCTGCATCAGGCTGGCAACCAGGTGGCCCACATCTAGCCCCGGGCCTGTGCCCGGCTGCCCCTGTGACTATCAGGGAGCATCTTCCTGCCTTGGGCCTCCCCTTCCCCATTTGCACCTTAAGAAGTCTGGTCAAATCAGTGATTCTCAACTTTGACCACACAAAATCAGCTGGGGAGGACTTCCCTGGTGGCGCAGTGGTTAAGAATCTACCTGCCAACGCAGGGGACACGGGTTTGAGCCCTGGTCTGGGAAGATCCCACGTGCCGTGGAGCAACTAGGCCCATGTGCCACAACTACTGAGCCTGTGCTCTAGAGCCCGCGAGCCACAACTACTGAGCCCGTGCGCGGCAACTACTGAAGCCCACGCGCCTAGAGCCTGTGCTCCGCAACAAGAGAAGCCACCGCAATGAGAAGCCCGCACACAACGCAACGAAGAGTAGTCTCCGCACAGCAACGAAGACCCAACGCAGAAATAAATAAATAAATAAATAATCGGCTGGGGACCTTTTAAAAATTCCAGGGCCCAGATTGCACCCCAGACCAACTAAGTAGGACTTGTCAGAGGGTAGGACCCAGGCACCCGCAATTTTTAAGGCTTTGCAGGTGATTTCAATGCACAGCTAAGTTTGAGAACCTATGGGCTCTGATCTCTGAGGTTCCCTCTAGCCTTATGATGCTGAGGCCCACCTGATGCCCTGTTCTGACACTGGAGGGTTAAATGATATGGGAGAGCCACCCCGAACATGTGAGTTCCTACCTTCAGCCGTTTGCGACAGCAGCCCTGCCCAGGACTTTGCCCAGCCCCACCCACCCTTCACTGAACCTCCTGCCCCAGCCCCTGCCTCCTCCATTTTGATGTTTGGAATCAGGGATTCAGGATCCTTGCCAAGGCGGAGTCTCCCCAGGTATGGGCCCGGGTGTTCCTGCTTTCTTGTCACTCACAGATGCTGAGGAAGGGGCTGGGAGAAAGGGGAGTGAGAATTGGGGAGGAGGGGAAGTCTGTCCAATCCGAGATACTGTTTGCTTTTTCTTATCCCTTGAGGTAATAGCTGCTAACCTTTCCCAAGGAGGGCTGTGCCACCAAAGTCCTCCCCTCCCAGGGGCCCTTGGGTAGGTTAGCCTGCACTGCTTCCCCATAGACACAGCCCGAGGAGAGAGCAGAGAGCCTTGAATTTCAGTCCCTTCCTTCACTTGCAGCATCCTGTGCAAATTAAATCATACAACACACCTGAGCCTTCGTTTGCCTATCTGTAAAATAGGTCGACCCTGCCCTATCTCACCAGCCAATGACAAGAACATATTATTGTTTCACTGCAGATAGATGCACTAAGGCTTTAGAACGTGCTTTTTATTTGATTGGGAGCTCAGCATAAATGCAAGAGGGGCTGCTGATCTGACAGACCACAGAGCTGACCCATGGCTGAACCCCAACAGGACATGAGGGAGAAGCCTGCAGGTGAGTCTTTAATTCCTGTTTCCAACATGGTCCTCAAGGAGGATAGGGGAGGGGCCTGAGGAAGGGAGGAGCAGGGTGCCCTCCCCCACTCTGCCAGTGGTGTAGTCAAGAGCAGAGCAAGTAGACCAAGGGTCCTTTCAGGGGGGGCGAGTATCAATAGCTATAATTAATAATAGCAGCCAGCAAATACTGGTGCTCACTACGTGCCAGGAGGGGTTGTACTTTCTGTTCACTTTCTCATTTCCTTCTTACAACCTGTGAGTTAGAGATTATTAATCCCATTTTCCAGATCAGAAAACAGGCTCAAAGAGATTACATAACTTGTCTAAGGTGTCACTGCTACTAAATAGCATAGGAAAAACAGATCCAAATCTGCCTGACTTCAAAGAGCATGCCCTCTGACCTCTAAGAGACCCTGTCCATCCACAGGGCATCGTAACCTGACAGATTCATCACAGAATTAAATGCTTTTACATGTGGTAGGCCAAGCTGGGGGACACCTCATGCTCTGTGTGGGGTGAGTAGTTAAGGGGTGGGGAGGGCATCATTCCAGTTCAGGTATCTGGGGGGCTGAGGCTCAGCTGCTGCAAGGCTGTCTCCCAGCCCAGGGCAGAGCTCCCTCCACGGCCCAGAGTGGAAGGGCACGGACTAGATTGCGATCCCTGCCCCAGGGGTAGGGACATTATTTCTGTCCTGGGAGAGGGCTGCGCTGGGCGAGAGCACCTCATTTCTGGGGAAGCGTTTAGCAGTGTGGAAAAAGCACGATTTAAGCCTTAAGTAGGACTGGCTTCATGAGCCTGAGATCAGAGCAGTTGTGCAGGGCCCTACATGAAGGCCTCACGCTTGGGATTAAGTGCTCTGTGGTCGCTGGCTCGAAAATTTTAATATTTAGTTTGTTCTGTAAGTGAAATCAGCACAATGGAGCATGTGCTGGGGGACTGGGAGCTGGGAGCTGTGGCTCGAATGTATGGTCCCACTCTCAGCCCATCATGTTGTAACCTCTACCACTCCCTCATTCTGCTGTCACCTTCGGCCCCTGGCAGCGACTCAAGCAAGAGGCGGGCAAGGCAGGGCATGCTCTGAGGTCCACTGAGCAGGGAAGAGGCAGGGGCTGGGGTCCCTCGGCCACCCCCATCCAGATACCAGAGTGTTCAGGTGGGGAGGGTGCAATTCCCTGGGTAGCCATTTTGCACTGGGCCCCACGTAATTAGTAGGTCACATCCAGGTGCTGCCATTTCCTAATGGAGCAAACTCCAGCAAGTTACTTCACCTTTCAGCACCAATTTTCTTGTCTGAAAACGAGAATAATGTCTACACCCCATAGGATTCTTGTGAGGACAATGAGGTTTCTGGTTCCCCCCCAAAAAAAATGCAAGTCTGATTATGACAGCCTCCTCCTGAACACTGTCTAATGGCTTGGCATTGTTCTAGAATACAGGTCTTTCACCCATACCAGTACTGTCCAATTAAAATATTACGTAAGCCACATATGTAATTAAAATTTTTCTAGTAGCCACATTAAAGACAGGTGAAATAAATTTTAATATATTTACTTCACCCAATATATCAAAACTATTATTTCAACACATAACCAATATTAAAAATTAATGAATTTTACATTTTTTTCTAAGTCTTTGAAATCCAGTGTGTATTTTACACTTAGAGCATATCCCATTTCACGTGCCTACTGGCTACAGACTGGGTAGGTCAGTAGATAACCCCACACAATCTGGTGCACACGGTCCCTCCCTGCCCTCTGCCCTGCAGCCATGTTAAATTGCTTTTCTCCCTTCTAAAGAGCCACTGCCTCCCCACACAGGGCCTTCTGCTGTTCCAGGGCCCTGGAAAGCTCTTCTCCCTCTCTACCCTACGGATCTACTTAAGCCTGCTCACCCTTCAGATGTCAGATCAAACACTTGCCCCTCAGGGAGAACTTTCTTAACTCCTTTCCAGGCTTTCACACTTTGGTGTATCTTGCCCTTGCCATGCCCACAACCGTAATTTCACATTTACTTGAGGTCACTTGATCAATATCTATCTCTCCTGCTAACTTGTAAACGCCAGGACAGACACCACTTTGGGTTTTTGTTGTTGTTTGAATCATCATTTCCCCAGGGCTTAGCACAGTGCCCAGCACAGAGCAGGCTTAGAAGGATATTCTAAGTACGTAAAAGGCCTGGCACCTGGAAAGTACTCTGGAATGTTTCCTCCTTTCCCTTCCCTCTGGTTGAGAAAACTTCTCCTTATAAAGGGACTCTTCTAACTGTATAACTCTGCTAAAGAACCGGAGACACAAAGCTCTCAGTGCCGAATATATTTAAGTAGAAACGAGTTAAGTGCACAGATTATAAATATTTCCTCCTCAAGATTACATACCATTCAAAAATACTGTCTCAGTTCCTTTTCATGATTTAAACGGTGATTAAGGAAAATTACTCTTCAAGTCTGAATGTAATTACTGCCCTTTTCGCGGCAGTTTTTCCTGTGAGGAGGAGGAGCCGCAGAGCAGGAAGTGGAGATGGGGCCCTACTGCCCCTCGCCTAACTGGCGGATCTGGAGCGCTAAATGCTGTGCGGCTGCTCTTTCTCAACTCTCCTTCTCCCATTCTTTCTCAGGGGAATATACACAAGAAGGCGCAAATCAACAGTTGCCAGCTGACCCAGGTGATAATGCCAAACCTGATGACACCTGCCTAGGTGAGGACTCAGCCCCCAGACCATGTTGCAAAGCCAAACTCACCATTTGGCTCCCTCCACCTTCAGTCAGAACTGCTCCTTCTTACAACAGCTAAGTTTTAAGACTCACTCAATGCCACTGTCCCAGAAGATGGTAGAATTATCCTATTTCTCGGCCTACCTCTCACCTTGAAGTCCCAGGTGGTGCGGTAGTTAACAGAATGATTTACACTCTTAAGAATACAGAGCCCCAGGGCTACACATTTCCTTGAAGCTTTACAAATAGCCAACAAGGCACAAACAACGCCTATGTATTGCCAAGGGTGATGCATATCACCCACTGCATATTTTAAATCCTAGCCTGGCTTCAAACTGCAAGCCTTTTGGCGGGTATAATGGGGCATACACCCCAGAGCTTGCCCAGCATTCCAATAAAAGCTTCAGATAATTAAAAGTTTATATTTGCCTATAAAAGCTCCAGATCTACTTATTACTCCGTTCTTTTGCTGTAATAATTGATAACGTTGAAACGCTTTAAAATGAGTGTTTTGTTTCTTCTACGAATAAATTTGTGGGTGATCCAGAGCTGGTGCTTAAAGTCAGAATTCAGAGCCACAAGGAAAATGACTTCATTGAAGTTGAACTGGATAGACAAGAGCTGAGTTACCAAAATCTACTAAAAGTGAGCTGCTGTGAACTGGGGATTAACCCAGAGCAAGTGGAAAAAATCAGAAAGCTACCAAACACACTACTCAGAAAGGTAGGGTTTACAAGTTTCTAAATAGAGACTGGGCTCTAGGTGGGTAAAATTATGTTCTGTGAAGCCAATCACTAGCTTCTGCATTACTAATATGAAAACAAAATCCAAGACACTGGAAATTCTGGCTGCAGGACAGCCAAACATGGTAACTAGGTTATTTTCAATCTGGTGCTTCTACAGATTTGCTTACCTAATTCATCAACCCTTTTAAAATTGTCTGAATTACAACTAATACCCACATTTAAGACCCTAGTTCAGTATGGCCAGCCTCCCATCTCTACAAAACTGACTGGTCCCCAAGACAGAAAATACAAACCCACTCTTTATCTGCTTAGCAACAGTCAGCCTTTGCAATCTCAGGAAACAAAATTTGGGGCATTTTTATATATTTTCCTGATTCAAAATACAAATCTCACTTTTTAACTTCAGAGGAAACTTCTCATTTCTTTGGGCATTATTTTTTAAAAAACAGCAACTTTCAAAATGCCTTTAGCAATTCTTATTGGTGCCTTGGCTAATAGTATATTCTTTGTAAACTAAAAGTGGTGGGATGATCATACTTTATAGTTTTCTTTTTAAAATGCCCTGGCCTACAGTTTTTTCTTGGGCCTAAGGTTTTTTTTTCAAATTGGGACTTCATTCCCTTTGGAAACCTGCAACATGGACTGAGGGGGAAAAAAAAAAAGACACACACACAGAAAAAACAATTCTCAACTGCTGACTTAGTTTACCATGTATAGACAGAGAGAAAACAAGGCTTGGCCAACATAATTAAGCCTTTTTATCTTAACTTCACATGTATTTATGAACCATTATATAATTTCTTTTCCATATTAAGGACAAAGACATTCTAAGACTACGGGACTTTCAAGAAGTAGAACTCATTTTAATGAAAAATGGAAGCTCTGAACTGATAGAACACATACCGTCTCTGTTAGAGAAGCCCTGCTACAACAGCAATGCTGCAAAAATGACATATTAAGAAATCCCAGAGACCAAAAAACTGGAATCAGTATTTTGTAAATAATGAAGCCTGGATCGTACGTACCAGCTTGCTAAGCTTCACATGTGTACTTATTACATTTCCTTGTTTGCAACTTCTCTGGGCTGGGAGAAGAGTACGTTCAAAATGCTTTGACAGGGCTTCCCTGGTGGCGCAGTGGTTGAGAATCTGCCTGCCAATGCAGGGGACACGGGTTCGAGCCCTGGTCTGGGAAGATCCCACGTGCCGCGGAGCAACTGGGCCCGTGAGCCACAACTACTGAGCCTGCGAGTCTGGAGCCTGTGCTCAGCAACAAGAGAGGCCGCGATGGTGAGAGGCCCGTGCACCGCGATGAAGAATGGCCCCCGCTCACAGCAACTGGAGAAAGCCCTCGCACAGAAACGAAGACCCAACAGAGCCATAAATAAATAAATAAATAAAATTTTTTTAAAAATGCTTTGACAAACAGAAGTATAAAAAAATTGTAAGTATGATACTTATCAACGCAAGTTTAGTTTGTAAAGTTGTACCCCAATCCTGATCAGGCATAGGTATGCACTCCTGAGATTCAGTCAGGACAAATGGCCAGGGTCTGTTCACATGAACTCCATTAAGGGCAGGGTGAGCTGATGAGCTGGGAAAGCCAGGACCCCACTTGGCACACTGGTTCAAATATCCCAGTTTCTAAAACCATCATTTCCTTTTTACACACTTTTAAACTTACCTATGACTTAACACAAGTAAGTAACCATCTTTGAGGGTACTTTTAACATACAACTTGCAGAAAAGCCAAGGCACAGCATACAGCATTGAACTCTATTAAACAGGTGAAAAAAAAAAACCAAGTTGGCGCCCTCACTAACTAGCTCCAAGATGGGTTATGATCACGTCCCATGCTAGGTTCTTCCCTACCACACCACCTGGAATCCTTCTGGGTCAACTTGCTAACTTCTAGTTAACAGCTGCTTGTTACCTTGGAAGCACTCATGCCTGACTCCATTTACCAACTTCCAACAAGACACACCACACTGTCACTTCTTTACACACGCGGGTGAAATGATCTCTAATCCTCATGGAACTGAGACCTTAAGGCTAATCCTTAATTACCAGAGACCTCCTGGGCAAGTACAATGTCTTGTCTCCTCCAGTACATTCAACAGGCCACTGTTCTCTCACCTCCAAATTCTTAATAGGTCACCTTTGATGAAGGGTGAAGGGACACTGAGGCATTAACATCAACACTTATCGCAACCAATACCAAAAAGGTGGAAAATGTTCTGATTAGGGCAGGTGAAGTGTGTACCATTTCATTCATGAAATGAATGAATATGAAACCTGAATCTGCAATTTACTTAGTGTCCACGGGATTATGGTAGGAGCACCTCAGCACTGAACGTAAGCCCAGCATCTAAGTCACATTTCTAAAATAGCATGGCCCCTAATGAAAGCCAATTCCACCCAGAGCTTAGTGTTCCATTGCCAGGACTGTGACAGGGGATGACAGGGGGTCAATCCCCATGTGTCATGTCCCTAAGTTATTTTCAATTTTTTCTTAAATAAGGTAAATGTAGGGAGGGACTTAGGGTTGGTTAATGGCCCAAAATTACCGTTTGTGGAAAAGTGAGATTTTAGGTGGTTTTTAAGTGAACACGGTAGAATAAATTTATTTGAAAAAAACTACTGTTGGGAGGAAAGCTTACAATAGCAGAACCTGCACAGTGTTGCCTAGTGGTTAAGTACAATAAGATCAATAGGGCAGCAACTTAATTACAAGGTTGATAAGCAAATTCAAAACACATACCCATTCCAAGTGAATACAGCCTGCACCAAAAACATATTTTCTATAACCAACATAGTTTTAAGACTGCAGATTATAAAAACCTGAAGCGTCAAGAGTAATTTTTATTTTAAATTATTTTTTTAATTTTTGGCATGCAGGATCTTAGTTCCCTGACTAGGGATCGAGTCTGCGTCCCCTGAAGTGGAAGCGCGGAGTCTTAACCACCAGACCACCAGGGAAGTCCCAAGAGTAATTTTTATTATGTATTTCATGCACTGATTGTAAAACTAATTTCTAAGGTGCACTTCCCGAGAGGTTCTTTTTCTGGTACCTGAAATAAATCAGGTACCAGAATGCTATCCTAAAGAGTTCCACAACATATTTAGGAATGGTCTAGAATTCTTAGTTGTTCATAACGTATGTTCATTTAGAATGGAGTGACCTGCGGTGCGTAGTTGGAGGTAAGAGGGCCACTGCTAACTGATACAGGGACTTTTAGCTACATGAACTTCATGCACCTGTAGGTGCCTTTAAAGTCTCAACCACTTCCCCCTTAAAGAGCAAACATTATTTAAACACTTCATGGTGTTCCTATTAAGAGTAGAACAAGAACAAAGAGCAGCCCCTCTGAGGTGACAATGTAACTTGAACAAAGGGAAGGATGTGCTGACAGGTCAGGAGAATGGCTCTTCTCACCTCAGCAGTTTCCCTTCCTGGATTGGCATAAATCTGACAGAAAAGCTTTCTTGGAAGCTGCTTACACAGCAGAAGCAGCACCAGCTCCCTGGCGGACATCCAAATGAAAATAACATCAAGACAAAAATAATGTATCACAAAGAAAACATACATTTAGGCCCTGTTTCTAGCTTTCAAAGACTACAATTAAGACCCTAAATCTGGCACTCGAGAAACAGTACCCTTTACATCTGCTACTCACTGAAGATTAATTTCATGAAACACACTGTTTATGTATGTTTTACTACTACCTTCACCAAGACCTTTTCCCATTTTTTAATTTAAATTTTATTAAGAAATATCATACATACAAAAGCACATACACATACAGTTTAAAAAAGAAACCACCCACCCAGCTTCAGCAATCACCACCAGTTCCTCTGAAGGCTCCTCCTTGCCCTTCATGATTTCCCTCCAACCCTCCAATGTACTGAACTGTGTTAATCATTTCCTTGCTTTCCATTTACCATATATTTAACGGCCTGGTTTTGACCTTCACAGAAACAGAACCACAGTGGATGTATTCTTCTGCAACTTGCTTTTTTGACCATTGAGACTCCTCGTTCACATGTGCAGCTGTAGTTCAGTCTGACTTCTGTGTAATTCCTCTATAGGAATACATCACAGTATTTATCCAGTGGACTGCTGGACGTTTGAAGTCTTTCCAGTTTGTTTTCGTTTCCTTTTCTTCCTATTACAAACGATGCGGTTATGACATCTTTACATCCATCCCCTGGCACACAGGCATAAGAGTTTCTCTAGGGTATGTATCTAGGGGTGGAATAGCCACAAGAAGTTATGGCACAGTTATGCCAAACTGTTTTCCAAAGCTGTTGTTCCTAAACATTTTTAAAGCTGTTGACAACTGATCTATTTGGGATGGCTGAGGGGAAGAAATAGATCAACTATGAAACTCTCAAACTGCATTTTTAAACTAGAAAATTAAAAAATCTAATACAACAATGAAAAATACATTTACTTCTCTTTTACTTGAAATGTACTTTTGAAAACTACATGTTTAAACTTAAAATTCCTATCTCCTATGTCTCAAATGCCTCTAAATATACTGAGAACAGCAAGATTCAGAACGTACGCTATACTACCATATATCCTAAAAGATTCATACATAAATGCTTACATCCCTCACCCCCACCTCCCCACAAAAACCACTTGGAAAAACAATTCTTAACACTAGTAGCTCCTGTAGAGGAGGAAGAGAGGGACAGGAGTAGAAGAGAGACAGATCACTAAACACTTCTGTTGTTTTTCTGAACCATATACAAGCATTACAACTGTCACACAAAATTCTTAAAAAGCAGTCACCTGGGGTTCTTTCATAAACTAAAAATCAGTCCAAACTCAAACCTGAAAACCAATCCTGAAGGAAGTCCCATCCCACAGAAAATATACACAATTCTCAAATTTTTTTGTTTCATGCACATTTAGAATGTTTAAAAACATTCGCACAGCTCACCTACATTGCATTTTTAAAAGCAAAGAATGTACAGAAGCTCAAAAAACTTTCACCCTAAATTTTTCAGTTTTAACATCTCTAGAAAGTTTTAATCAGGTAGCTGAACTCAACCTACATGCAGTCAAAGTGTTCTCAGACCTTAGAAATAGGGCTGGTTATCCTCTGTGACACTTAACTATATTGAAGAAACCAGACAGATCACCTGCAGGTGAGTAATGCTATAAGGAAAGAAGGTAAATGTCTCTAGGCTAGCAATATGATTAGCTCAGGAAGGCAAGAAAGGTGTTTTAATTTAAATTGAAAAATTACTGTATTATAATGTTTGAAGAAAAACTGTCTTAACAAAAAGGGCGATGATGCAGTGTCTCTACACTGCAGAAGGGAGGATGCCAGAACAGCAGACTCAATTACCAGGTACCCTTGAGAGGCACAATGGAAAGTAAGCTAGCAGACCAGCACTACAGTTGACCAACTAAAAGTTCATCCAATTTATTTTAATTAATAAACTGTTCTTTATCTTTTAGTGATACATGCAGAAATATTTACAAATTAAATATGTCTGAGACTTACTTGAAAATGACAGGGAACACACACAAAGAGTAAGAATGGCCATTGAGTGATGGACTTTAATAAAAGTTAACTACACTTTCCTACTTTTGTGCCTTAAATTTTCCAAAATTAAAAAAACCCTGATTGCTGATTCCAATCTTATCAAGTAATCTTCTGGTTAATAAAAATTGGCTCCCCTTAAAGGCTTTTCAAAGAGACGCATTAAGCCAACTGACAACTTTTTGGTCTACATGACAGAAATGTGTATTTCTTAGTGTAAATTAGCACATGGCCTCTATATTGGATTCTGTGAATTTGGTTAGTAAGAATAATTTCCTCTTGAGCCTGATAATTTTGGGTGTTGGGTGTGACCCAATTTCTAGATCTCCACAACTAAGGCCAGACCTTAGTCATGGACACCTCAAGGGACCAGGCCTCCCCCTCAAATCCTGCATTAACTTCAACAGTGATCCATGCAGATGCAGATGAAAATGATGAAGACTTCATAAACTTGTTTAGTGTACTTCATTAAAATAAGTTAGCTACTGATTCTACATGAGGCAGAACAGAACAAAGCTGGCACTTTTAATACCCTCATGATTTAATACCTTAATGACTAAGTACCTTAATACTTAAGTAAATTTCTTCTGTTTTTAATACTTAGAATATGAATAGAATAGAATAAACTATCACTTTATGACCTTTATTCCTACAACCACAATCTTGTCCAACTACACAAAGCAGTGCTTTGGGAGGTGGTCAACTTTGTGTTAGACTGTTTCCCATCTTACATTAATCCTCCCATGAATCATCTCTGACAAATTCAGAGATAACCCATCCATCTACTGCTGCATCTCCAGGATTAGCTAGGTAAGCCAGGAATGCTCCGTCCCCATAGCATTATCTCATACAAAGCCTCTGAAGTGGCAGCTTCATTATTTTCCAAAGCTTGGTGGAGGGTATTTTAGTAAATTCTGTAGCCTATTAGAATGAATACAGTGGCATAACAGTAAGGCAGTGGACCACAAGGCAGAGACCTAGATTCCATGTGCTAGTTTCTCCACCAACATGGAGCCGTAAATCACTGGGTGAGTCATTTAACGCACTAACTCAAGTTTCCCCACCTATAAACTGATGACAATATCTGAAAATTATAAAGCACAGAGAACTGCCATGGTATATGTAGCTGGAGCTAATACTTCTACAGTCACAAGCTGGCTATAGGTAGAAACGTGCTGCCAAATTTGCTGTACACGATCCCCCCACATCCCCATTACCTTAAGCATCAGTTTTTTTTTTTTTTTTAATCCTTGTTATATGTACCATACACCCCATACATAGAAATAAATACATTTATAATCCAACAAGACCAGGTTAAAAAAATCTTGATACAGGATTTTAAGACCAAAAACTAGTTAAAAGTTCTTGAAATGCTCTTCTACATCATTATTTCATAGCTGGAGGATGATAGTGTTCGTCAGAAGGACATTTTGAATTTTCTACTACTAAAGAAATCTCTCAGGGATGTAAAAATATATTCTAGTTCATTGTATATCTTTGTTATTAAAAGCATAATTCAAATGTATTCATAACTACCCCAAATTGAAGCACCATTATTTAAAACATTTAAACTGTGGAAATTCTATAAAAATTAGTCTTAAACAGAACAAATCAGATAAAACTGTACACCAACATCTCTAGTAACAGCGTATCTCATATTTAAAACAAGGGACTAGTTCAGAGTCAATAACTTTATTAGAAAAAGATTAATACTAAAACTTTTCAATGACAGAGACAAATTTGTAACAGAAAGTCAGAGATACTTTATTTTCACTTCTAAATCCAAAGGCTAGGTATAGCAGAGTTGTAAAAATGGAATCCCACTTAGTCTGATTCACACAAATACTAACGTTTAATCTCGTTTTCAAAGTCCAAGAATGAAAACTTGCAATTAAACACTGAGCAAGCCACATATTTAGGTAATATTTCTTAAAAAGTCTTAAAGAAAAAAATATGATACAGGACCTAAGTTTTCAGTGGCATATATATGCTATTAATACATGTTCTGAAATCTGGTAGGTCACATCAGTCCTGAATTAATTTTTAATAAAAAAAAAACAAAAAAAAACTAACTGAGCTTTATACTTTTTCTATGCCACTATAGTTTTCTTTCACCTCATTTTAATGTCGATCTTCACTTTATGCCGTTTTCAGTTTTCTTCCAAGAATCTTCGAACAGTATTCCTACAAGGCAAAATTTGGGGAAAAATGATAATTAGACAACATGTAAAAGGCAAATTTTTATGACTAAGTGGCCCAGTCATTAACTGCTAATTAATATATGTATATGGAATGTTTGTATTCTTTTAAATTATCAAGGCATCAGTGTGGTCTCTTAAAGCCATATGCCTGTGTATGCCTGCCTATGTTTGAATGGCTCACACAAATTTAACACTATACTGCTGTCCTAGAAAAGGATTGTCATCGACAAATCAACTAATTGGTACTTCCTTTCATTAGGAATATTTAATCCCATGCCACTAGCCCAAAGAATGAACAGTTTACAGGTTTTAAGAACTCTTATAAAGCCTGACTTTAAATAGTTCTTTAAAAACCCAAATTCATTCTATATGGTTCATCAGTTCTTTGTATTTGTTTGAAGGTGGCTGTCCTTGCTATTCACTGCTGCTTTAAATGTATCAGCCAGTGATTATTCCTATTATACCTATGGCTGACTGCAAATTCTCCTACACAGTAGGAAATATTAAACACATACCTCTTAAAGACTTGAGAATTGCATTGAATGTAACAAGGCGAATAATATGAAGTGTTTATTGTATTTAAAATTCTTTAAAGATATCTAATTCTGGGCACCACTGCATCCCTACACACAGTTGAAAAAAAATTCCATTCTGTTAACATTTGATTATAAGTTTTCACGCAATACACAAAAAACCCCTCTGTGCTTCTTGTAAAGAACAAAAAAGATACACAACAGTTAAGCGTAAAGATCACAGGCAATAGCATTCAAACATGGATGTGGGTAGAGAAAGGAGTACCTGGCATGAGTACCTGCTTAGTTTGACTGAATCCTTGATTTTTAATTTGGCTTTTCATGGGCCGCTCACAACACCAACGCTGTGTGAGGTATGGTAGTCAGCTGCAATAATTCATAAACCCTACACTTCCATCAATCCAATGCTACTGGCTCTCGAGTTACAGAACAAACTGCATTAGAATGCAAGGCAATAAAGCAAAAAACTAGAAACATCCTTGACAAAGAAATACTAGCAGTTTAATTAAAACAAAGTAGTCCAACATGTGCCTCAGAAATAGTTAAGTTTTTAAAGCATATGTCTCTGCCAATGTACCAACACAAGATGGACTTAATACCAAAAAGAAAAAAAAAAACAGTTCAACCTTTTTATTAAAAAAAAAAACAAAAAAAAAAAAACAAAAAAAAAAACAAGAAATGACAGCAAAATCCCTAAAAAAAGGATAATTAACTTTTCAATGGCGACTATATTACAAACGTTGGGTAATAATTTCCAAAGAGGCACACTAATGGGGGGCACGAGTCTGCTACAAAATAGCTGAGACAAAACAATGTACCTCAAAATGTTTTGCAGGACTACACTGTCTTTTCCTTCAGAAGATGCTTTTGTATGTCTTCTTACTCGGCTTAGTTCCATCTTCATCTGTGCATACTTACGCTGCACTGTCAAACAGTAACAAAAAGCCCTAATCAAAGTGAGAAACAATACACTTACCTCTGTCTGATCTGAGGTCTTATCAGATCAGTTTTAATTGGACTGAGTGTCACCTTCAGATTTAATGTCTTCACTGGTCCCATTGACCTCATTCTTAGTATCACCTTCCTTTGATTCAGTGTTTGTGTCTTCACTCTGTTTTTCTCGACTACTGGACTTCACACTACTTTTTTTATCATCAGATCCCCTCTTTTCTGCCATAAAAGAAGACATTGATCGTGGATTTTAAAGTAAAATACAATACATACATAACGCTTTGAAAAGTGAAAACAATTGAGAGATGAAAAGACAATCATTTCCCATAGACTGCAAGTAACAGTTTGATGAATCTATCAAAGGGGTAAAAAATTTGTAATTTACAAAGGAGGGAGAGAGCAGGACAGGGAATTAGAGAAAGCAAAAGGTAAAATAGTGGGCAAATTCTCTCAAACTGGTGAGAGGTACACGTAACACCAAATCACTGCAGAATCTAAAACTTAAGGAGATTTCATTTGGGGTAAAGAACATCAAAAGGCAATGGGAAAGGTATGAACGATAGTACAAAAAAACTGTGTTCACACGAAGTAAATTAAGTTAAAAAAGTAAAAATAGTAACTGCAAAAGGTGAAAAAAGGTGAACATTTTATAGGCATGTTTCTCCAACTATATATTTTTAAATGCAAAAGATGACTTATACCTATATATATTTGAATACCCAAGAGGGACAAGCCCAACAAAAGAAAGTGGATCTTAAATCCCATTCCAAATACTGAACTTCTGTGCTTTGCTAATAAAAGTAACGTATGTGCCATCTCAGAATTGTTTTTCCAAAAGGAGGAATTAAAGTTCAACTCAGCTGCAAATAAAGGATGAAAAAAAAAAAAAAGTCAACTTTTCCTTCTGTTTTCTTTGGAATGGTGAAACGCCAGACTAGAGGCAAAAAATGGTACATGGAGCAAGTATGTTCTAGCTTTTTCAGTTCCAAGTATTGCCTAACAAAAGATTTCTACAGAAAATGTTAAAGCAAACTATCAACACAAACCTTCTGGAAAAATTATTTTTCCCTTAAAACTAAGTTAAGAATAGCTGGTCTAGCAGAGTACTTCATAAGATAGAAAGAGGTTTTAAGAGAAGCAGAACCCTCTAAGAGTCTAGACAAAGTGTTAAGACACAACATTAAATAACTGGGAGAGGGATGGTAATGAAAACAAAATATGGTATGGGGGTGGGGGGCACTCATTCAAAGAACGTAAGAATTGAAGATCTTATGTGAAGGAGCATATTCAGTCCATAACACTTGCAAAAAGCACGAAGCAACGTCCAAGTAGCTGACTGCAGGACTTGCTTCACGTCTGTCTGTCCACTTATGAGAACTGTGCCAGTACAGTGTGCTCTAACTGACCTTGTGGGAAAGTCCTCCCTTTGTGCCTTATGGGCTTCTCCGGTGCACAGGTAGCTTCAATGAGGAAGAGTCGTCTTGTTGCCCCGTAGAGGACTAGTAGTCAGTCCAATAATCTTATCTTCTGCCCTATATAAATACGGTAGATCTTAATAGTCCTAAGGACATCCACAAAGCGTGGTGGACTTCAGGGCTATGGATTAAAAAAGGAACCTCTCTTGACAAAGAGAGCACCCTAAATTGGTTGGTGGTTAAGAAAGATAGGTTTGTGCACGAAACCACTTTTCGTCTGTGGAGTCAGATAAAGTGCTTTCATTACAGCGCATGGAGTGGTGAGCTCCCTCTTATTCATCGCCATTATCAAAGGCTTGCTACTGCTCGTATCTGACCTCAAAGTTCAGGCCTTCAGTTATTTATACGGAGTGCCTAATTGGCCACACGGTATTTTCAAAAGCCAATAAATCATGTCACTTCTAAAAGAGATCCCAACGTTTAAAATAAATCTATAATGGCATACCCAATCTTTCAAGATGGACCAGATGCAGAGTTTTCTCTGAATCAAGTCTTCACTCCTTCCTTCACATCTCACCAGGAAAATCCCTGTTTGTCCATAATCTAAACACAATGCAGCTTATTTTACTTAAACAAAAGTTTGATTATATTCCACGATGTGATCATTACAATAAGGATCATAGTTTAGCAATTCAACTCATCTTTTCTGCTCTCTCTAGAAATTACACAAACTGTTTTTAAGTCAGACCAGTGACATTTATTGCTCAACTTTGATCCCAGATAGTTATGAAGGCTAGCTAGCTTTTGTCCCTGAGAACCAATGCAACTATTTTAAGTGTCACAAATGAGGATACAGCAAAGAGCTTTAGTTCTCAGAGAGAAGTGATTAATTTCATCTCTGACATCCATATCTGGCTCTTGAGAGTTGACCCATCATCCCCAAAATACATTACACAGAAAGTCTTGCAAAAAGGTTGGGTGAAGCTTTCTTAAAACTAATATAGTCAGTTAACTCTTGGTATCAATTGCCTTTTGAATCACAAAAGTAATTTCTGAACTTAAATGGCAAATACTAAAGCTCACAAGAGCAAGTTTTCAAAATTATCCTGTTTCCTACTTTTTAACATTTGCTCCATGTTGTAGAAAAAGCGAATATATGTAAATATTTTTAAAAAGAGAAGATGCACTTATCTGAGGAAAAATAAAACACACACACACAAAAAATCCATTGTTTGTGCTGCTAGTTTCCTAACTCAGTTAAACCCCACAAAAACTATAGACTAGTTTCATAAAAGAAAATAATGAGTATCACATACACGTCTAATATAATAAATTCAAACAGGAGCACACATATTATGTTGGTGATCAAACATGGACACAGATAGGCAGAACAGGATGGAACAAGCAGAGCCAAGAAAATCAGAAATAAGCCCTTTCTCTCATTCCTGAAAACCATGCAAAGCAGAATAGCCCAGTCAATACAAAATGACAGACGCACAAAGAATCTGAAGAAAACGCAGAAAAGGCGACCCTAATGATTAAAAGAATTATCGTTCAATGAAGGCTAAGTTGAAAGATGAGAATATCCTTGTGAAAACATGCCAAAGACAAAATGAAAAAGTCCATTAAGAGTGCACAGTGAACCAGCTACTGGAATGCCACAGAAAACCAAAGGAAAAAGTAGAGGGGACAGAGCATGTTGCTTCAATAAAAAACATGGTAAGACACATGTAAGGCATTCAACTACTACAAACTTAGAAGTACCAAGTTAAATGAATGCTGTACATGAGCACCAATGCAGTAATGTACATTTACTCTGCAAGACATATTATGGAACACTGCAGCAAGTACAAAAAAAAAAAAAAAAGTTGCCAATAACCAAGAATTCTACACCTTAATAAGCCTAAAAGGTAATGCAATACTTGGAAGAAACTAAATGATAAGCCTTCAAGTTATGAATTGAAGGATGTGACTTTAACATGTTCTAAGAAAACACCAGGCCAACTGTCATTCTCACAAGTCAGAGCAGGAGGGGGGAGAATAATGCTTGTCTCCTACTGAATGGTATTCATCGTAAGTGAAAATGAGTATAGCTTGAAGTGGAACTCTGCCTGTGTCTGAAGAAAAGTGAGTCGGTGGGGAGACAAGAAAGTGAAAACAGTCTCTTAGTAAATTAAATTCTCATAAAAACTAACCTTTCTCCTTGGATTTTCTATCTTGTTCTCTGTCCCGACTTTTGCTCCTGTGCTTATATGACTTTCGATCTCGGCTTTTTGATCTTCTTCGATCCCGACTACGAGATCTATGCTTTCTTTCTGATCTATCATGGCTTCTGCTTCTTCGTCGATCTCTGCTTCTTAAATAATTTGAAACAAAAGGAAAGCAACTTCAGCTGATATTACAGTAAGAAAAAACCTTGAAGAATTACATACTGTTGAATAAATAACAAGATTAAAAGCAAAACTTACCCTTAAAGGCAAAAGAATAGAATCTACTATTAAAACATATTTACATTAGAAATCTTAAAAACTGAAAATTGAAAATCCTTCTAACTTCAATTTTTCAAACAGGTAGCCCTACCCAAAATAATTTGATTTAAATGTCTTCTCAGAATCAATGAGAAGAGAAGCACTTAAAAGACCATCCAGTACACTGACTTCCTAATAAGACTGCATCAAACCTCCCTTAGGCTGCCTCAGAAATAGCAATGAAGTTGCCTCGAAGATGGATTCATTCAGATTCAATTCTCATAATCCATCCTCATGCTTAATGAGACTTAAGAGAGTCAAGTACCAAGGAATATCACTAGTAATTACTACTGTTTATTGCACACTCACTATATGTCTGGCACTGTCTCATGTGTTCAATATACCTGCTTCGCCTTCTTTCTCTACTTCGTGATCTTTTGTGGTCCCGAGACCTGCTGCATCTTCGGTCAGAAGTTCGGCTTGAGTGCCGACTCCTTGATCGACTCCTCTTTCTTCTTTCTCTGTCTCGAGCCCTTTCTTTTTCTCTTTCTTCCTCTTCTCTTCGTCTTTTCCTCTCTCTTTCTTCCCTTTCTCTCTCCCTTTCTTTTTCTCTTTCTTCTCGTTCTTGTTTCTCCTTTTTTAAACGCTCATCACGATCAGGTTCTTCAGTTCTTTTTCTTAATTTTTCCTAAGGAAACAGAGTTTGATTTTTTTTTTTTAGAACTATATAAAGACACTGTCAAACAAGGGCTACCTAATGTGAAGCATTTTTAGACCAACTTATGGAATTTGATGCCCTAAAAGTGAAATGGAGAAATCTCAACACCATGTATGTACACAAGATATCTGACTAACCCTCAGGAATATTCTTTCTCCCAAATTCCTACCACTACAGAGTAAAAAAAATAAAGCGCTTTGCTAATCTAATGAATAGCAGAACATTATAGGGATTATCGCTACCTCAAATAACACAGTCAGCAAAAATATCAACGAGAGGTTTATATCTCTATGTCATCAATTTTTAACCATACTAAAAGTACTAGCTATAGCTAAAATACATGTTTATAAGAAACTTACTTTTAATTCTTCTACAGTAGCTTTAATTTTGGCATAGCCCATGTGCTGTTTTCCCATCAAATGGTCATCTACCCGGGACTGGGCATCTCCCACTATCAAAAAGGCTCCACACACTTCACAAACTTCCATTTGTTTTTCTTGGGCAGCAAAACTTTCAATTGTCTGAAATGATAAATCAGTTATTATAAGAATATCTGAGGAAGACAGAACAAACAAATCTCCCCAAAAGTACTTAACATTTAGAATAGATTTTTAATTTTGTCAACTGCTACTTTCCATTTCCCCAAAGCCATAATACTGAGCAGCAACTTTTAGAGAGAGGAAGTATGACAGCAGCAATCAACTTTCCACATCACCCAAGAAGTACTTAGACTCCATCCCTCAACTCCAACAAAGAAAAACCTACCTATACCACCTCAAAAAAGCTACCTATTTTAGTCTGAATTCATTTCTCGTTTGGTTCAACAGGTTAAAGACGTGGACTCCATATTAAAAATGTTTTTCAAAATCATTAAGGAATTGAACTCACTGAGTATAATCTGAACATATCCTTTTAATATTTGGGAACCAATGACCAATTATATTCTAGCACCAATATCCAAAACATGTATTTTGTATGTACAAATACATACACTGATACAAAATACATTGTATCAAATACATTGATACAAAAACATGTATCAATATCCAAACATTATATTCTCTAACTGAAAGTTAAGAAAGTAGAAGGCATTATTAAGAGTATACCAATTCTGTACTAAGGTAAATACAAACTGAGTAATTTGTTCTAACAAAAAATAAATAAAACCCAGGCCCAAATGAATACTTATGATCTAAGGCACAGGTTGGCAAGCCAGCGGCTAGAGGCCTGTTTTTGTAAAGTTTTACTGGAACAAAGCCACATCCAATTGTTTATATATTGTTTAAAGCTGCTTTTGTAATATAAAGCAGAGCTTTTATATTACAAATCTTGTGACCTGCAAACCTAAAATATTTACTATGTAGCCCTTTAAAATAAAGTTTGCTGACATTAGAAAATTGTTCTCAAATCGGAATAGATCCTAGTAATTCACAGTGAACAGCCTGGGTAAATCAAAATGAGGTTGCTACTCACCGAAGTTGTGGACCTAAGTAATTCTCTCTCTTCTTTTAACTGTTCAACTAATTTCATCATTCCCTGGGCTTCTTCTACTTTTCCTTCAGATCCTAATTCTTCAATCTAAGGGGAATTTAAAAAGCAGTCAGGATATCTTTCTAACCACACTATCCAAGTATTTTTCTTTTTACCCCAAGCTTCATTAGCATTTAGCGGTTGTTTTGGGTTTTTGTTTGGTTTTGTTTAGTGAAGCCCGCATTAATTATGTATACTTGACAGAACAGCAAATTTCTAAGGTGCACAATTTCGTAAGGTTTGACTCCCATGAAATCAACACCACCATCTAGATAATAAACATATCCATCACCCCACAGGTTTCCTCCTGCCTCTTTGTTGTATCTCCTCCCAAAGCAACCACTGATCTGCTTTATGTCACTATAGATTAGTTTGCATTTTCTAGCATTTTATTTAAATGGAACCATGCACTTTTTTTCCTTCTGTAGGGCTCTGGCCTCTTTCACTCAACCTATTATCTTAAGATTCATCCACACTGTTACATGTAGTTAATTCCTTTTTATTACTGAGTAGTGTATCACACTGTATAGATCAGGGGTCCCCAACCCCCGGACCAATAGCGGTCCGTGGTCTATTAGGAACCTGGCCACACAGCAGGAGGTGAGCGGCAGGCGAGCGAGCAAAGCTTCATCTGTATTTACAGCTGCTCCCTATCGCTGACATTACCACCTGAGCTCCACCTTCTGTCAGCATTATGGTGAGCTGTATAATTATTTCATTATATCTTACAGTGTAATAGTAATAGAAATAAACTGCACGATAAACGTAATGAGCTTGAATCATCCCGAAACCAACCCCCCACCCCCATCCGTGGAAAAACCTTCTTCCATGAAACCGGTCCCTGGTGCCAAAAAGGTTGGGGACCGCTGGTATAGATACATCACATTTTTTTTTATCCATTAACCTACTGACACGCACATGAGTTCTTTCCAGGCTTGTTTGGGGTGTTATTTGCCTATTATGAATAAAGCCACTATAAACATTGGTATACAACTCTCTGTGTTAACATATGCTTTCATCTCTCTAGCAGTGGAATGGCTCGTGGTGCCTCTTTTAACTTTTTAAGAGAGAAACTTTTTTCCAAAGTGGCTGCACCATTTTACATACCCCAACAGTGTAAGATAGTTTGTTTGCCCAGCTCTCCACTAACACTTGATATGGTCAGTCTTTTTAATTTTAGCAATTCTAATAGGTGTTCAAAAAGCATCTCACTGTGGATTTGTATTTCCCTAATGTCTAATGACATTGAGCAACTTTACATGTATTTATTTGCCATCCTTATACCTTCTTTGGTTAAGTGTCTACTCCAAGTATTTTCTGACATTAATGCACACAATTCTCACCTGCTGCAGGAGTACATCGATTTTATCTGTTAGAACCTGAATTTTTTCTTCATTTTTGCCTGTTGGACCAGCTGCCTAATGAAGACAACAGAATGTATTATCAACAACTAAAATACAGAGATAGACATTCAAACTCTCACACACCATACCTAATATTTGTATTTAATAACTGAAATGCTGAATCACAAGGATAGTAACTCAATTACCTCAATTTTTGTTAATCAGCTGCATATTTTGTCAGTTATTGATATTTAAGATCAAAACCTTATGATTAGCAAAATCAATATTATATTTACTAATAAAGACTGAAATTTTAAAAGAATACAAAGTAATGAATGAACCTGAACACAAGTTTCAACACTAGGGAAGTCTATGGGTTTCCAGAGAACAAGGACACTTTACAAAGACTGTAAATTAATTTCATACTCACCCCAGATGACTGCTGGTTTTGAGATAATGCCAAACGAGCATGGCCTCGTCTAATTCTACGTTCTACTTCTGCAAGTAAGCTCTGTAAGTATCGCAGAAAATCTCTCTCATAGCCAACTTTCATAAAACGAGAACTCTTCTCATACCTAATAAAAATGAAAATAAACAAGCACTGTTTTCCTTCCAAATATTTATTGATTACAACTCTCATATTCTATCTTAACTAATCTCATGGACTACTGCATTTAGACTGAAGGCATAAGGAATTCCCTGGCGGTCCAGTGGTTAGGCCTCTGTGCCTTCACTGCTGAGGGCCCGGGTTCAACCCCTGGTCAAGGAACTAAGATCCTGCAAGCCGTGAGGAGCCACCAAAAAATAATAATAAAAGAAAAAAAATAAAAAACAAATGTGATATAGAAAAAAAAGCTTAGGCTTATTCTTGGCATACAGTATGTACTCACACGGTGATACAACATTAAGCTGCATCACTTTCTACCACCCCCAACTAATGAACAGGACCTCTGTCCAACATTCATTTTAAACGAATTTCAATTATTTCTTCAATCCTTGTCCCCTTTAAACCAAATAATGATGGGGGGTGGGGGGATGACCCCCAAAAAGGTAACTTACTGTTTTCGCAGATTTTCATCATGAATTTTTTCACAAGGCCCTGAAAGAACAAGAAATATGAAGGTATAAATTATTGAAGTTAACTTTTCTCTTGCCAAAACAAAAGGAAGTTCTTTTTTAAAAAAGGAAAGAAGATCCATTTAATCACTGAGTAGTCTGTAGACACCTAAATTAAGCCTACTGAATCATGAAGCAACATACCCAAGTAAGCACATGAAAAGTGTTCTCCTTAGTCTTCAAGATGAGTATAACGCAGAACTACGTAAGAGAAGAAAAAAGAGGGAGTAGGAGGAATGAAAAAATTGTTCCTTACTGCCACCAAGAAGAAAACTGGGATGAGGGTAGACCACTGGTCTGAACCACCAGCGACATTTTATTAATTTTGAGTCTCTGTGAATAGTACAAGACTAGCACCCTAGTCCTACCCCTTACCATCTCCAAAAGGCAACCAATTTTGACCCTTTCAGTTGTATCTTCTGGAATTTACCTCCATATTTCTAAATTTTATGCTTATTTTGCTTTTTCTTGGTTTATCTTAGGCATCAAAAATTTAAGTTAAATAAACATTCAGTGCTTATATTTTGATTATGCAAGTCCTACATTAACTGCTGAGTCAAACAAAAGGTGCATTATAATGACACTTTTGATACACTTACTGGAATTCTTTGTTTAGTCTTTTCTATGTCTCTATTTCCAAATTCTTCTCAAACACTTTAACTCAGCTATAAGAAACCATCTCAATACCAATCTCCTTCAAGATTCAAAATATATCAGCTAACCAGCTTTATTTCTTCCATGAGCTTTCTGTCCTGCTTCAACCTGGGCTGCTTTTTTTCTAAGCTCACTAATAGAGTTGTCATCCTTAGAAACTCCTTTTCTGGTCTGTACTGAAGTTTACTGGATCTCTCATTTCTCTCCTTCTTGGTTTATGCCCATGAGTTTCCAGAGAAAAGGTGGTAGATAAATTTGTTGAGACCGTGCATATCTGAAAATGTCCTTTTTTTTCCACCCTCATATTTTCCTGTTTGGCTATACAGCCAACCTAGGTAAAAACATTTTTTTCATTCAGAATCCTGAGGGTATTTCTCCAGTGTCTTCAAGCTTCCAGTGTCATACTGACAAATCTGAGGCCATCCTGATTGATAACCCTATGTGCCCCACCCTCACCCCTGGTGTTCTGGAATTTCACAATGGTGTGGATCTTTTTTCATTTGTTGTGCTGAGCTCTTGAAGGACTCACTCAATCTAGAGGGTAAAGTCCTTTAGTAATGCAATATTAAAATTTCCTCCCTTCTGTTTTCTCTATCTAGAACTCTTAATTAGCTATTAGAGGACTGGACTAATATAATTTTTTCAAATTTTAATTTTTTATTAACATTCCACAAATTTATTTTATCCTCAAAACTTTCCCCTGATTTTATTTCAGATTTCTCTAGTTCTAATTTCTAGGAACTCTTCTTAGTTTTTCAGAACTTCCCTTTTTATACAGCATCCTATTCCTCCTGATATGTTCTCTTATTTCTCTGAGGATACTAAATTTAGTTATGGCTTTAAAATTTTTTTTTCTTCTGTTTTCCCCCATTATCCACCATACTCCACTAAATTCTTTTTTTCTGTTGGTTTTGGTTAATCTTTTGTTTGAAGGTTTTCTTCAAATGTCTGACTGGTATTCCTTGGCTGGCAAAACACTTCCAAAATCTGACTCGAAGTTGGTATGCTCAGGCAGGGTTTGTCAACTAACAGGCTTTACCATAGGAAAATTGGGTAGCAAGACTTTCTTTTAGGAGATTCCCCAAGGGTCAGTACCTGTAGATCACTTCTCTGGAACTGTTCACTTTCTCTAAAGAATCCTCTTCTCTTCTGCCTGGGGAAAAAACATCTGGCTGTATCCTTCTAGGAACAGGGCAGAGGAAGGGAATGGGAAAACCTCACTATTGAGAATACAGACTCATTTAATCTCTTATAGTCTCATCTTTGTTCATTACTGCCCTGTCCTGTATCTCTACTCCCAATATCTAGATACATCCAGCCCTAATGTGCTCTTAATGTTTTAGGGCAAGCTGTTAATGTTTCTAGAATGATACTAGTTATGTACCATCCTTGGGAGAAGAAAATGATCAAATTTTTTTTTTGCACTTTGTGGTTCAAATGAACTAGAGTCTCCTTACCCCAATTTCTTCAGAACATAACCCCCTGGGGTCTCCTGGGCTGTAGGGGTGGGAGACAGAATCACCAGATGCACATGTCTGACCACAGACTAGTGGTTCTCAACAGGGGGCAGTTTTCCCCCAGGGGTAACTGGCAATGCCTGGAGGCATTTTTGGTTGTCACAATTGGGAAATGTTACTGGCATCTACTGGGTGCAGGCCAAGGATGCTACTAAACATCCTACAATTCAAAGGACAGCCCCTCCCACCCCCGCAAACACAGAATTTTCCAGGTAAAACTGTCAAATGTCAAGGTTGAGAAACCCTGAACTAGACTAATCTCTGGTTTTCAGCCCCATGATTCAACTCTGCCTTCTATGGTACCTGATGCCTCCAAATCCTGAGCCTGTCCAGGGTTCTGCTGATCAAACTCTTGCTTCTGTTTAATATCCCCTTCTGCAGGCTTTTAGGGTACAGGTTTCTCTGCTATTCTTCCATCCACTTGTCATCTTCCAAAAATGTGCTGACATCTCTAATGTTATCTCGACTCTTCCATTTACACCTTTTTTGTTTTTAAATTTTCATTTTAGTGGAGGGGTTTCAGGAGGGAGTGGAAATAGATATGTATATTCAATTAAGCCACCACGTTTAATTAGACTGACATTTATTAATACATTCAAAAAACTAAACCAGGAAAGAAATTACTTTATCAACAAACCTTTAAGAGAAAACTTCTTTTCAAAATTATAAAGTATCAGTTTCTCTTTAATCATAAATTCGATAGAAGTTACACAGAATATTTACTTACCAAGATCAGAACGAGTGTTTGTGAACAATTCCGCAGGACAAAAACCACAGAGATAATATTTACAAACCTAGTGAAGAAAAACAAAGGTAATTTAACTTTTTGAAATTGTTTGGTTTTAGAACTATACCAGAAAAGGGTGCCAAATAACTATTTTCTCATTTCATGATCTTCATCTTTCAACCAAGTAAGTTTAAGAACAATTTCATTTGTTAAGCCATTTAGTTAGGTAAATTAATGACTTTCAGACTCCTGGATTTCAGTACAAGAAATGCAGGACTGACAGTTACCAGCATTTTCTATTTCTATAATTACTTCCTATTTCTATTACAGTATTAGAAATCACTGCCCTACTCCCAAGCAACAAAAAATATTGGATAAAGACATCCAGAAAAAAGATGACTTTTTATTTTTATTTAAAAACACACAAATAAAAAACACATTGTTCTTACTGTCTAACTTTGTTAAAGACCAGAACCAATTTACAGACTAAGATCTGGAAATCACTGCCTAAATTCCAAATAACACTTATTTAAAGCAATCTGGTTCAGTATTTTCACTTAAAGAGATCCTGTAACAGGCCCTAAGATGCAGTGGATATTTTCACACATGCCAGCACTTTACTGAGTGACTTCTATGGTATGAGGAAAAATTATTAACATGAAACCGACTTTTCTCTCTCATTGGTACTTTTGTAACTCCTTCAGATATATTCCAAGACTGCTCTATCCTATGTTTAATTCTATAACACTGCAAACCAAAGCCTGTTAAGCAAAATTCCAAAGTATCTCCCTTCATATAACCCTTCATTGTTATTGGGTAAATTTTCAATGTAAAACTATGATAGAAAAGGTCTGCTAAATTTAAGATTGGATGAGTTTTTTCGAGACACTTAGAACTGGATGTTAAATCTCAAATAGACTGTTTTTTGCTTCAAAGGTCAATTGTTTTATACTTGTCTGAAGCAATGTGGTTCCATAAGCTGTGTCCAGAAGAACTAAGGTCTTATAAAGAAAGGTCTCATAAAGAACAATGAGATTCAAAAATCATGTCTAAACATATTTAGTTTTATATTAATATTATCCTGTTATATGTAGCCATGTGTCATAGTATCTTTATACCATTTTCTTTTCTTTAGAAGTTCTAACACTCGATTTTAAGTTATTAAAAAGGCTCTGTATGACCACAAATAACATGTTGGCGAGGATGTGGAGAAAGGGGAACCCTTGTACACTGTTGGGAGGAATGTAAATTGGTGCAGCCACTGTGGAAAAACCATATGGAAGTTCCTCAAAAAAGTAAAAACAGAACTACCATATATGATCCAACAATTCCACTCCAGGGTATATATCCAAAGAAAACGAAAACACTAATTCAAAATGATACATGCACCCCAATGTTCACAGAAGCATTATTTACAACAGCCAAGATATGGAAGCATCCTAAGTGTCCATCAACACATGAATGGATAAAGAAAATGTGGTATATATACACAACGGAACACTAATCAGCCATGAAAAAGAATGAAAATTTGCCATTTGCAACAACAAAGATGGACTTGGAGGGGATTGTACTTAGTGAAATAAGCCAGAGAGAGAAAGACAAATACTGTACGCATTTGTGGAATCTTAAAAAAAAAAAGCAAGTTAGTGAATATAATAACAACAAAATAAAACAGACTCTGTGATATAGAGAACAAACAAATGGGGCAAGGGAAGAGGCAGGGGCAAAATAGAGGTAGTGTATTAAGAGGTACAGACTATGATGTATAAAATAAATAAGCTACAAAGATATATTGTACAGCACAGGGAATATAGCCAATATTTTACAGTAACTGTAAATAGAGTAAAATCTTTAAAAACTGTAAATCACTATGTTGTACACCCGAAACTTATATAATATTGTAAATCAACTATACCTGAATTTTAAAAGGGCTCTATACGTGCAAATGGTTAATGTTTTAAAATGCTATATACTTTTCTAATTATTAAAAAGTCTGATTTGTTAAATTTTGCATCCACTTTAAGTGTATCAGCAAAATACCAATGCCAACATTCAGTTTAAGAATCTCTTTCAGGGGACTTCCCTGGTGGCACAGTGGTTAAAACTCCATGCTCCCAATGCAGGGAGCCCGGATTCGATCCCTGGTCAGGGAACTAGATCCTGCATGCATGCCGCAACTAAGAGTTTGCATGCCACAACTAAGGAGCAGGCGAGCCACAACTAAGGAGCCCGTGAGCCACAACTAAGACCCAGCGCAACCAAATAATTAATTAATTTTTTTAAAAAAAGAATCTCTTTCATTTAGGGGAAGAAGGACAGAGACAAAGAGGGTATGCTACTTATCTTTCAGACAACCCTGGTTCCAAGGGCCCAAAAATTATTTAACAAATTCCCCACAATTTTAATAGTTATATGAAATAGGTTAATAATAGTTATTACCAGCATTTACCATTATTTATAGCTACAAATTATATGGTTTTAATTATATTATTAAATTATATTAATTATATTATTTAATTTTAAAACTAAACTTGGCGTTCAGCCCTCATAAGTATGAAAGTTTACTATTATTACTATCACTATGCATTTTACTTTCAAGTACATGTGTAAATAAGACTACTGTTCATTAAAACAAAAGGAATAAACATCTCTGTGGTCCCTCCTGACTCTTAAATATAACCAAATACAAACTTCAAGTATTTCTAGGAAGGAAATCTTTTTGGAAGTATTTCCAAATAGTACTTATTGAATCTTAGTTTTACTAACATTTATCACCAAAATCAAACTGACCTGGATCTGAACTGGGCTTAACCACATACTGTATGACTTAAGTTTTCTGTAAAAGTGGGGATGACTACTAACTTCAAGGTTTGTCATAAAATGTGTAATAAATTCTCTGATTTTCAGAGCTATTTAAAGTTTTATTCTTAGGACTTCCCTGGTGGCACAGTGGTTAAGAATCTGCCTGCCAATGCAGGGGACATGGGTTCGATCCCTGGTCCAGAAAGATCCCACATACCGCGGAGCAACTAAGCCCATGCGCCACAACGACTGAGCCTGCGCTCTAGAACCCACGAGCCACAACTTCTGAGCCTGCGTGCCACAACTACTGAAGCCTGTGCGCTTAGAGCCCGTGCTCCGCAACAAGAGAAGCCACTGCAATGAGAAGCCCGTGCACCGCAACGAAGAGTAGCCCCCGCTCGCTGCAACTAGAGAAAGCCCACGCGCAGCAACGAAGACCCAACGCAGCCAAAAAAATTTTTTTAATTAAAAATAAATAAAGTTTTATTCTAAACTCTAAGCCTTATTTATATAAATAGTTTTCCAAAACATAGTACATTCTAAGTGGTCAAAACTCTAAGTCTAAATATACTATGTCAGTTTTCCAATAAAATACATGAGTGAACACACTTAAATCTAATAAGTACTGTATGGAATTTTAATTTTAAATGGCATTTAATTTTAAGAAGTGGAAAATGGCACTTCAACAATCATTTAACACTATGTGCTAAAAACGATGCTTGAAGTATCAATACAAGACTCACTCCTGAAGAAGCTTGGTCTAGTAGCGACACAAAAACTAAAATGTACGTGCATCACTAGAACAGACAGGAATTTAGTCAGGAATGTCAAGTGGTGAAGCTTGAACTGATTAAGTTCAGAAGTGGAATGACAAGACATTCTAGGCATAAGGAAACATGAAAAGACAGACATAGCACAGTATGAAATAGGCAAGTTGAAATAGGTATGCTTGGAGAGGCAACATACTGCAGAGTTTGAATCGTGGCCGCCACTTTTCAACTGTGAAAAACTATAGGCTGTAACTCTGCCTCGTGTCCTCAATACAAAAAAAGGAGACAATAAGTATTTCACAGTGGGATTGTAAAACTTAAACTCTCCATTTAATGAATTGGGAGAAATGGGCAAATAAGTCTGGTTTTTTAAATACTACCCATTACTTTATAAAATATGTCTTTAGGCACTATGTAGATCAAATAAGACATGCCAGCAGGTCTACCTATAATTTAGTCCAATCACTCCATCTGAGATGAGAAACTGAGATCAACCACATGACGTGCCCTGAAGGCATCTTACAAAATACAGATTAAAACCTATTTTCCTAATTTTTTTCTGTGTGCTCTTTCCACTCTCCAATTCTCCTTAAGATATTGTCATAAAGAAATGGAACATCAACACGTTTGTTATTCTACCCAATAAACTCTAGCTACTTAAGACTGCTTCTTTTAACCCTTCCCAGGGATTGAGGATGTTTAACTAAAAATATTCTTTTTTTTTAATAAATTTATTTTATTTATTTATATATTTTTGGCTGTATTAAGCTAACACTAAAGACCAGAAGAGTTCAATCTCAACAGCATACTTTTCACTACCACTTAAGAGAATGCAGATACAACCAATCTTAGGAATCTGACTAGAAAATTTTAATTCCAAGTTTCCATCACATTAAACAAAGTCAAACTGTCAAAAATTAAAACAATATCTGAAAATAAAATTCAAATTCAAAATTCAAAAAAATAAAAATCTGGCATTAGATACTTTGTTGGGAAAAGAAACATTCCAAACATTACTAGAGTTGTGGGACAATTTTGCAGCATCCATCAAAATGACTAAGTAAAATATGCATTTAACTTAAAAGTCATCATCTTTCTAGGAACCTATCCTAAAAATGATTCAGCTACATGTACGAGAACGTTCATTGCAGATTGGTTGGTAATGGTAAAAGAATTTGACATAATCTACATATCCACCAGGAAATAGTTAAACTAAGATAGATTTTTTTTTTTTAATTTATTTTTGGCTGTGTTGGGTCTTCGTTGCTTAACGCGGGCTTTCTCTAGTTGCGGCGAGTGGGGGCTACTCTTAGTTGTGGTGCGCGGGCTTCTCATTGCAGTGGCTTCTCTTGTTGCAGAGCACGGGCTCTAGTCGCGCAGGTTTCAGTAGTTGCAACACGCGGGCTCAGTAGTTGTGGCACACGGGCTCTAGAGCACAGGCTCAGTAGTTGGGGCACGCGGGCTTAGCTGCTCCGCGGCATGTGGGATCTTCCCAGACCAGGGCTCGAACCCATGTCCCCTGCATTGGCAGGCAGATTCTTCCATGCGCCACCAGGGAAGCCCTAAGGTAGATTTACATGTACCAACGAGGAAAGATTCCACAGTATAAGTGAAAGTTCTTAAGTATATATTATAACTTATATAACATTACATTATTATATGACAACTTTCACTTATATATCTGTGCCTGTAAATTACTAGAAAACATCTGGAAACATACATACAAATTTTTAAGCTTTTCCAGGGGAATTTGGCAACAGGAAGGGGAGACAAGGTCAGACTTTCGCTGTTTACTTCTAATTTTAATCTTTTATAGTAAAGCAAGTTTACTTTTGTAAAAAATCATTTTAACAACTCTAAATCAGAGGGAACATAATAGTAAAATCAATTCCTAACAGTAATTAGTCATGGTTCACTCTCTTTTTTATTGCCTACACAAATTTCTTGTAAAATTTTAATCAATTTTCCACAGCAGCAGAGATAGTGAACATCTCTCTCCCACTAAGAAGCCTTCAATTATTTCCCAATGTCATTTAGTCCCAACTTTTAACAAGGCTTATAAAAAACATTCAAAACAAGGTTCCTGCTCATCTATCTACACACCTCCTTCCCCAACAACAAAAACAAGGGCTTCAGCTCTAATACTATTCACAATTTCTCAGGCCTAAGATTCTCTCCAGCCCCTAGTAACATTTGTCTTCTCTCCCTCAGGCTAACTCCTAAGAATCCTTTAGGTCCCAGTATTTAAAGGCCACTTTAAGAGGCCTTCCCCAAGTACCCCAGTCTGGGTTAAGTGCCCCTTTCATGTGTGCTTTTCTAGACTTTCCCCCACTGTGCTACAAAAGCCCATTACTCCTTCAAAACTGCTACCAAATGACAGTTCTCTCAGGGAAAGTGCTGCATCTATACTATTCTGTTGTACATACTATAAGAATGATACATTTTTGTGTCATTCAAAATAATTTGCATTATTTGTATCATTCAAAGTAATTACAGGAATTTCCTCAATTTACAAGAAATTATCAGAAAATTAAACACATTTCATAAAACAATGAAACACTGTATACTAACTTAAGCTACTTTCTCCCCGTGTGAAGAAATCAAGTCTAATGAGATACCAGGAATTCCCTGCAAGTCCAGTGGTTAGGACTCCGCGCTTTCACTGCTTGAGGGTCCAGATTCAATCCCTGGTCAGGGAACTAAGATCCCACAAGCTGCACGGTGCATCAGTAGAAGAAAAGTCTAATGAGACACACCGAGAGAGAGAGAAAGAGAGAAAGAGAGAGAGAGAGACACACACACGGTTTCCCAAAGGCAATCAAATATTAAGGAAATACCTTAATATTTTCAGTGTGATAATAATATTGTGGTTATTTATTTGTCGTGCCCCAAGGCATGCAGAACCTTACTTCCCCAACCAGGGAGCGAACCTGTGCCCCCTGCACTGGGAGTGCAGTCTTAACCACAGGAACGCCAGGGAAGTCCCAGTCCTTATATTTTAGAGATAGACAATGATGTCTTTAAGGTTGAAATGATACAACTGCTTCAAAATAATGAAAGAGGTAGGACATACAGAGGAAATAATAGTGGCCATCTGCTGATAACGTGTCTTACTGGGTATGGTTACATGTGGAGTTCATTCCACTATTCACTTCTGTATGTGTTTTGGAGAGAAAAAAGTAAACAGCAGTTATATACACAACATATAGGCTGCTGGCAATTCCAAGAAGCCCAACACTTACTACGCACTACAGAGTGAGGCAAGAGATGTCTATACTTCTGACAGATAAAACATTTTGGTGACTATGAATTAAAACTGTCTAGTAAAATACTTCTAGATGCCATGCAGTATAATTACTCATTTTTTGCTTCCAATTTCCTTCTTAGATTCTGAATCCCTTTTTTAGATGTTAAAAGTCACAAGTAAAAATGTGGACAGTAACTTAACTGTTTTTTCTTTTCTAAACAACTTTCAGTGTCAGTGACGGTATCTGCTAACACTGTGAAGATTTTAGAAAAGAACATTTATTTCAATTCCCTTCATAAATTATTAGGCCTTCACTGAAAAGAGGGCACACTTGAATTTGATAAATTATGAACAAAGTCTCATTTTATATATTATTAGAATCAGAGTTAAGTCAACAGTTAATTTCACTTTTGGGGTGAGATCTACAATATAAAATCAATTTGAACTACTAAGTTCCTTTTATATATATATATAATAATAAAAGTTCCAGACCAAACTTTACAATTCCCTACAATCTCAACTCTTCAGATGACCAGAAGGCTACCAATGCTTCTCTATCAAACACTGAAATCTTTGCATGTGAACACTAACCAAAAGGTGCTCACACTAGGCAGTTTAAATCATATGCTTTCCTCATTACCCTGGTTGTTTAGGATTAACAAAGCAGAGCAAACTGCTTAATGCAAAAATACTAATAATCTCAAGGAAATGTAAAATATTAATCAATGAGGGAGGAGGGTGTGTCAATGAATCCTTGGAACAGTATTAAAGCTGATTTGACTTGAGTTGAAAACTACTTTAGTTGAACACTACTTTCTCTCAGATCCAAAGGTAACAATCTACAAAAGTTGGAAAGGCCTGTAAAGTAAAACACTTTCCCTGATAGTGGTTACATACATACATCTTTACAAATAAATGAAAGGTCAGTAATTTGCATCACAGAAGCATCCTTCACTTAAAAATTAGTTTCCCCCAAGTGCTTCTAGCTCACAATTAAAAACCTAGTATTGGGCTTCCCTGGTGGCGCAGTGGTTAAGAATCTGCCTGCCAATGCAGGGAACACGGGTTCAATCCCTGGCCTGGTAAGATCCCACATGCCGCAGAGCAACTAAGCCCGTGCACCACAACTATTGAGCCTGCGAGCCACAACTACTGAAACCTGCCCACCTAGAGCCCATGCTCCGCAACAAGAGAAGCCACAACAATGAGAAGCCCATGCACTGCAACCAAGGGTAGCCCCCGTTCACTGCAACTAGAGAAAGCCCGCGCACAGCAACGAATACCCAACACAGCCAAAAATAAAAATAAATAAATTTATTAAAACAAACAAAAAAACCTAGTATTGACACTAAGGAGGTGGGTCAGGAAGCAGTAGTTAATGAGCTTTAGTATGCGTAAAGATGCCATTTTAAAAAATGCAGATTTCTGGGGCCTTCACGTAGACCTATCAGAATGGGGGCGGCGCCTGAGAAGTACAGATATCTGCATTTAAAACAAATTCCACAGATCAGTCTGATGCAGACATCTAGGAATTACTTTTAATACTAATGTAAAGCTTCCATTTCATTGTTAAACAAAAGGACCCCACCCAGCTGAAATGGCTTTCTGCCTCTAGTACAAGTGTGGCCAAGAAAAATTTCCAGATAGAATAGGAATGCAAAAATATTTTGGGGAATTCCCTGGTGGTCCAGTGGTTAGGACTCCACGCTTTCACTGACTACGGCTTGCGTTTGATTCCTGGTCAGGGACTAAGATCCCACAAGCCTCGAGGCGTGGGCAAAAAAAAAAAAAAAAAAAAAGAAATATCAGGTTACAGTGATGGTGAAACCCTTACAGTACATACTGGGGTTGTCCATTCCTCCAGGACTTTAGCACTAACAGCCAACAACATACACAAATGACCTGGAAGTGATGCCACGAGCTTCCCCAGCTTTATAAAACTCTATAGTAATTCCTGCTTATTTAGAAGACGCCACATGCTGGTCTACACCAACCTTTCCTTGCAGACAAGAATCTGAAACACCAGCAATTGACTTTTTCAAATCCCTGAATCTAGAATGAAGTGTAATCTGTCATTAAAGGCATAAAATATTTTGACAACAGCACCAAAAGTTTAAATCAGTGAGAAGCACTAAAACTGAAAGGAAAACAGATTTATTGTAACTAAGATGACATAAAACTTAAGTTGCTTTTCTGACAGCCTCATTGCTTATGTTATAAACCCAGCACATGTAATGCAATGTGGCAATAAAATACCACCAGGAAAAAAAGTTTCTCCACAACACTTGTTCAAAACCAATTAGGCACAGGCATAGGCTGCTCCAGTTGATAAGCAGGCAATCAAAAGCAATTTTCCCTCTGTAATTCAAAATAGATAAATGTCCTATTTGTCCATCAAGTGAATCATGATGTTCATTTTTTTCTTTTTGCAAAGCTTAGATTACTGAGTGAAGTGGTAAAAGAAAAAGTTACTTCACTGTGACAAAGAAATGCCTAGAAAAGAAAGAATCAAGGCAAAAAACACAGTTACTCTATAAATTCTACCACAACACTTCATACTACTGTGGAATAAGGCAGCGCCTCACAACTTTAGTCAAACGCTTATTTTTTAAGGTACTGAAAGGACTCGTCTAGCACCAACTTGTTTTCCCGCATTGCAAGAGAAATTTTATTCTGACCAAAGCCTATGTTTAAAATGAGTAAGCAACTTTAAAAAAAAGGCATATTTGTTTATTCCTTCATATTTTGATTAGTAACTGCCTGTAAATTATCTTGTTTGATTACAACCGCATGTAAAATTAAATTCTTCATCTATTCTTCAGGTAAGACCTAAAATAAACGTTACACATCGTGTTCAAAACACTAGATAAACATCAGGGTATTTGCAGAGAGCCAGTTTCATAGAACTGTGGAAAGTGAACAAGACCACAAAGATTAGGTTTAGTATCGCCATTTAACTTGCCAAAAGACCCTGGGTGAGCCTCTCAAGTCTCATCTGTGAAACTGGGTTTATAATTATTTACCCTTACAGGGTTAAGAGAATCAAATGAGTTTCATGTGAAGAAAATGCCTTGACAATTATCTACATGAATGGCTTACTAGACCGTACTGCTATCAAACAATATTTGTAAATCACGGTGAACCCTACCAAGTTATGACCTCTTTTAAAATTTTATTTCCCCATATAAGCGTCGAAACTGAACCATTACTGAAATAATATACTGTCACGATTTTTACCACTAATGCTGGCCAGAAATTTCAGTCTAAATACGTCGCTCAGCCCAAATAACGGTAGAAATTTGCCCTTTCCCTTATTTCACAATGAAGTGAAAACTACAAAGCCTCTAGATGTAAAAAAAAAATTCCTTCCTTTCCCGCCATTCCCTGCCTGATTAAGGTGCTTTTCAATTCTGCCAAGGGTCTTTTTGACTTCCTTGATACTTAAACAACAACAACAAATCATCCCTTATCCTAGGATCCAGGAGGACTCCTCCCTCCCGGGCTATCCTCCCGGCTCCCTCCGGCCACGGGGTCAGACACTTGACCCCGGGGCGGCCCGGGCCCCAAACCGCGCCGCGGCCCCGGCGGGCCCCAGTCCGTTCCACTCCCCTCCCCCACGGCGCCCGGGCACAGGCCCAAGGCCCGCGGGACTTACGCTCTCGTGGTCCCACCGCACGTTGCTGCGCTTCTCATCCGGGGCGAGGTTTCGGTCCCGGCCCATTAACTCATCCAACAACTGCGCGGCCGAAATCATGGTGCTTTCCTCGGGCGACTGCTCCCACCAGCCCTGGCACCCACCAAAGAAAACGCCAGCGACACAGTCGCCAAGCTCTCCAGCCCGCTCCCGGCCTAAAAGCCTCCGCTAAACAGGAACCGATAAGACAAAATGGCCGCCGCGCGGACGCCTTCCCAACATGCCGTGCGCGCGCGTGCGCCCACGAGGACACGCCCAGGCCTGGGAGGCGAGGGCGGGCCGCTTCCGACGGCCCGCGGGCGGGGCCTGCCGAGGCCTGAACTCAGCCCTTGGTGGGCGGCACCGCCTCATTCCGCGCCAAGCGAAACCGTAGGCTAGTGAGCGTGGTAACGCGTGCTGCTTCCTTTCGTAGGCTCCGTTAGTCCCGCGCTCTTTCACGGAAATAGAAACATACGTCTTGAAGCTTTAACACCGCTCCGAAATGGAGAAAAGGGTAGCGTATCCTTTTGTACCACGCGGTGCTCTCGGTGCCATCTTGCAGTGGAGGAAACTGAAGATCAGCGCTCATTCCGTGTTCTGACTCCTTTCTCCTAGTCTCTGCGCTTGCCGCCTCTTCTCCCTGGCTTGGTCCTCCCACCCCGACTCCCCTGATTCACAAGGTGGAAAATCAAGGCAGGAGGAGATAAGGCGGTTTCTTTTTACGCGGAGTATGGGGAGGAGTTTGCCTCCCAGTCTGGAATTTTTTTTAATTATTGATTCATTTACTGAACAAATATCTGAGTACTTATCATGTACCAGATACACTCTTGAAGCTAAGCTCTGAACCTTTCAGACACGGTCTTTGCTCCCACAGACCTTGAGGATTAGTGAGAGAGACAGTCACTAGATAAATAAATATATCAATATAAATTGTAATAAGTACTCTAGCACCTTTAACTGTACGGACTCTAAAGACAGATCGCCCGGGTTGGTAATCCCAGCTCTGCCATTCTGCCTTCCTTTCCCCATCTGTAAAATGGGGCTTATAGTAATAATGGTCCCCTAAACACATAAGATGTTGCTGTGAAGATAACACAGGTAAGGCATGTAGGACAGGCCCAACACATTTTAAGTTTAATCATTAGCTATTATGATAATGAGGAGGAGAAAGTAGGGGTTCTGTCAAAGAGTAAGAGAGGTCTCTCAGTGGAAATGACCTGAGGCCTAAAAGATGACGGCTCTCCAGCCAAGCAAAGTGGACAGAAAAGAATTCAAAGCAGAGAGAGAGCAGCATATACCAAGGTCATTTCATTATATGAAACGATGTTCATCATTATTTTAAATAAACCTAAAACTGTCAGGATACTCATTAAGTGGCCTGAAGATGGCAAACATTTGAGAGATGCTGCTTTAAAGGGGTAGAGAAGGAACCATAGGATACTGTGAAAGGGAATCCAAAGATGTAAGAGGAAAGTCTGAAGAGTATAGAGTCAGGGAAGATCAAACAAACAAACAAACAAAGATAGAGAAACTGTTTCAACAAGGTGAAAGTGGGCTTCCCTGGTGGTGCACTGGTTAAGAATCCACCTGCCAATGCAGGGGACATGGGTTCGAGCCCTGGTCCAGGAAGATCCTACATGCTGCGGAGCAACTAAGCCTGTGCGCCACAACTACTGAGCCTGTGCTCTAGAGCCCGCGAGCCGCAGCTTCTGAGCCCGCGAGCCGCAGCTACTGAGCCCACGTGCCACAACTACTGAAGCCCACGTGCCACAACTACTGAAGCCCACGCGCCTAGAGCCCGTGCTCCGCAACAGGAGAAGCCACCTACTCACCGCAAATGGAGGAAGCCCGCACACAGTAACGAAGACCCAATGCAGCCAAAGATAAATAAATATTTTTTTTAAAAAGGTGAAAGTAACCAACATTGTAGAAAACCGCTGAAGGTCTGGCATGAGAAGACTGAAAAGGATCCACTGGATCTGCAGTTGGAAGTCAGACTGAAATGGATTGAAGAATGAAGGAAAAATGAGGGAGTAGAATGGCAGGTGGACAACTCATTTTAAGAAGTGAAGCAGCGAGATAGGGGAAGAACTGAAAGGAGGTATGGGTCCAGGGAGGCTTTTTTAAGATGGGAAATTAGAATATGTTTAGTGTTGGAGAAGGTAGAAGATAAAAGAAGAGAATAGCTAAAGTTCCAAATTCTTAAGAAGGGAAGGTGATGGTTTAGGCTCTAGGGCATATTGGCCTTTCCTAGAAAAAAGGACCTTTTCTCCACTGAAACAAGAGAAGAAAAAAGATAGAAATCAGTTTGTAGATGCAGCAGTGAGATGAGGGAGTTTTCAGCTGATGGTTGCTGTTTTCTCAATGAAGCATTTTTTGAAGGTTCACCACTGCCACGACCACCAAAAAGGAAAAAAAAAAGAAGTACATATCTTGAACTACAAACAGGACTTATAAAACCTGAGTGCAAAGTTACAGTTTCTGTTCACTAAAACTTTTTTTTTTTTTTTTTTTTTTTTTGGCATACATCACGCAGCTTGCAGGATCTTAGTTCTCTGACCAAGGATTGAACCCAGGCCACGGCAGTGAAAGCGCCGAGTCCTTACCACTGGACCACCAGGGAATTCCCTAAAACTTTTTAATCTAATTCCCTCATTCATTCCACAAACTTTAATGGCGCATGTACTTTGTGCCAGGAACTGGGTTAGTGGCCGGGAACACAGATAGATGTATACGACCTGGTTCTCAGGGAGCTCCTGAACCATGGAAGACAAAAATGTAACAATAACTTGAAATGAAATAAAAGGAAAATACTGTCCTTTGGATCTCAGAGGCAAGAGCTCCTACCCAGTCCCACGCTAGGCTCTTTATGGCTCTCTTTTTCATAGATTCTGAGGCCAGCCACAGTTCAGTGTGTATTACCACTGCAGATAATGAATTCATTCATTTATCCTTTTCATTAATTCAACCAGTGCCAGCATCATCTGCTGGGCATCAGGGATTCAGACATAAAAGTAGTCTTCTGTTTTTTTGGCCGTGCCCCCGGGGGTATGTGGGATCTTAGTTCCCTGACCAGGGGATCAAACCCGTGCCCCCTGCGGTGGAAGCTCAGAGTCCTAACCACTGGATGGCCAGGGAATTCCCAAAAGTAGCCTTTATGAACAAATCACAATGCCCAGTTTACAGATAACTTTTATAGATTATATGAGTTGGTTATTTTCTGATGCTGAGATGGAAAACAACCTTATCAGTCAGTGGTCTCCAGACCCCGTTCCATGTATGTTACTAACGCAAAGTGTCATGGACTGAACTGTGTGCCCCACCACGCACACACACAAATTCATATGTGCAAATTCTCAGAATCCACGGTAGGATCTCACAATGTAATTACATTTGGAAATAGAGCCTTTACAGAGGTAATAAATTTAAAATGGGCCCCAATACAATCTGACCGGTATCCTTATAAGAAGAGGAAATTTGGAAACGCCAGGTAGGCACACAGGGGAAAGGCCATGTGAGGACACAGTGAGACACAGGCAGAAGGCAGCCATCCGCAAGCCAAGGAGAGAGGCCTCAGGAGAAACCAAACCTACTGACACCTTGACCTTGGACTTTTAGCCTCCAGAACTGTGAGAGAATAAATTTCTGTTGTTTAAAGCCACAAATCTGTGGTACTTTGTATGGCAGCTCTGGTGAACAAATATAGAAATGAAGCCACAGTTACTACTGCTTCCCAGCCTTCAGCGTGGCCCCCATGACTCCATCCTCCATCTGCTTTGCTGCCTCCGTCATCTTTCTAAATGTAAATCCAGTTGTGTCTCTTCCCTGCTCAAAACCCCTCAATGGTTCCCCATCTAAAATTTAAACACCACAAGGCCATCCATGATCGGACCTGCTTCTCCAGCTTTTTGCTACTGCTCCCCCCACACCTTGAACACCCCTTCTTCCTATGACATCACACCACGTTACACTGCTCCAGACATGGAATGCTCTTTCCTCACCCCAGAAACGTCTACCCATCTTTCTCAGCTCACAGCCCAAGCATCACCAGCTCTGTAAAGCCAACCTGGACCCTCAATCTCTGCCTGCCACACACAACTCATCATCTCCTTTGTGCCACCATTTTACCTTGTACATTTTGGGGTTTGTCACACGATACTGCAAATATCAGTCTTTTTCTTTAAAATGAAAGTTCTCCCTTTCAGTCTGGTGGCAGCCATCAGTTTATCTCAAAGGTAAGCCAAAATAGGCACTTACTAGTACATCCAGGAGCTGTGGAGGAAGAAGCAGTCTGATGTAATGCGCTTTCTTCTCAAGGTGTGCTTTTGCCAGCTCTCTGCACTCCACAGGGCCCTCCACCCCACCCAGCCTGATAAAGCACGCAGACTGGGATACAAGGCCAAGCAAGGTTATGTCACATATCAGATTTCTGTGAGCCGTGCTGGCTGCAAATGCCCAGTTCCTAAGGGTGCCAGCTATGGCAAGCCTAATTATCATGGTGTTAAACGGCTAAAGTTTGCTTGAAACCTTCAGTCTATTGTGGAGGAGTGAGCTGGGTGCCACCATGTGGCTCTGAGAGTCCTGGATTCTCACTGGGTTGGTGAAAATTCTACACACAAATTCTTTGAGGTTATCCTCATTGATCCATTCCATAAATCTACCAGAAGAAATCCTGACACCTAGTGGATCACCAGTCCAGTCCACAAGTACAGGTAGATGTGAGGGCTGACACTGGCAGGTTGAAAGAGCTATAGCCTTGGAAAGGGCCACGAGTTACGCCACACCGCTGGTGGTTCTCACCATGCAGCTTGGAGATGGCACAGTACTCTCCAGCTCCACTGTTACTGCTAATATAAGTAATGTTTGTGGGCTTCCCTGGTGGCGCAGTGGTTAAGAATCCGCCTGCCAATGCAAGGAACACGGGTTTCGAGCCCTGGTCCGGGAAGATCCCACGTGCCACGGAGCAACTAAGCCCTGCGCCACAACTACTGATCCTGTGCTCTAGAGCCCGTGAACCACAACTACTGAGCCCACGTGCCACAACTACTGAAGCCTGCGTGCCTAGAGCCCATGCTCCACAACAAGAGAAGCCACCGCAATGAGAAGCCCGCGCACCGCAACGAAGAGTAGCCCCTGCTCGCCTCAACCAGAGAAAAGCCCGCATTCAGCAACGAAGACCCAACACAGCCAAAAATAAAATTAAAAAAAAAAAAAAAGTAATGTTTTTGAAATTCTTACCTAATGAACTAGGATATTCATGTCTAAAAAGTGTTTTTTAATTTGTCTGTTAAAACTAGCTGTCTACAGATTGTTTCATGAATGCGTTGTCAAATTATGAAAGCTAAAGTGCAATGATGTTTAAATACTACAAGTGATGGTATATCTTGTTTCTAGTAAGAAAAATACTTTTGTCTTTGCTTTATCCTTTTAGGAAGTGTATACGTCAGTGTTTAAAATACTGTTTTGTACAATCGGTGTAAAATACATTCTGTAGAAGAGGAGTGCAGAAACTAGCCGTGCGCACGTCGGCGCGTGTGATGAAACCTACAGCTCTACTGGAGTGACGCAGTGCTTGCTGGGTGACTCTCCAGTGGCTGTTTTATGGAGTTTGGCAAGGATAGACTTTTTTTTTTTAAATTAATTAATTAATTTATTTTGGGCTGCGTTGTGTCTTCGTTGCTGCGCGTGGGCTTTCTCTAGTTGCGGCGAGCGGGGGCTACTCTTTGGTGCAGTGCGTGGGCTTCTCATTGCAGTGGCTTCTCTTGTTGCAGAGCACGGGCTCTAGCTGCGCGGGCTTCAGTAGTTGTGGCATGCCAGCTCTAGAGTGCAGGCTCAGTAGCTGTGGCACACAGGCTTAGTTGCTCGGCAGCATGTGGGATCTTCCCGGACCAGGGCTCAAACCTGTGTCCCCTGCATTGGCATGCAGATTCTTAACCACTGTGCCACCAGGAAAGCCCAAGGACAAATATTTAAAATTGGATTTTGCTTGGAAATGTGAAGGATGTCCTAATCCTCTGTCATGATCATATGCAGAAAAGTAATGAAAGTTGACTAGGGCCTACATTTTTAGATTTAATCTAATATTCCATATCTGTGACTGCTGCTTCCGAAAGGAGAAAAGTTTAAAAGAATGCCACCATTTTTAAGAGGATTGAATAAACATGTTGCAAGAGGATTCTCTTACAAAAGAAACAAATCCTGGTTAATCTAAACAAAATTGCCTTGGTCTCCACAGTACCACTGAAGTTCACTTAAAAGGCAGAGGCTCCTGACTCAATCCCATGACTCCACGGGATCTGTAGAATACTGAATTTCATGCAAAATAGTAATGGTATTTATACTGGCATATACTGAAACTGATGGAAATTGAACATCAGGTAAATGAGAAGGGAATTATAAACCTTAAGGTTTGTAAGCTAGTAACACTAGGATTGGGAAATTGATGGTCATCAGATACCTTTCAAGTGTGGGAGGATAGAAAAAGTCAGCTTTGATCAAAATTGTAAATACTTTATCTGTAGTGCTAGTTTGTGACCATTTTACCTTTGGCTAAAAAATAAGGTTGTCTTTATTTAAAAGTAACATCATTGCTCAGTCTAACAAGTGTTAAAAGTCATCTTGGGTCAACCCAATTTATCCATTCCCATAAGGCTACTGAGAAAAGTCATGTAGTTGCTGTTAATACAAGTTCATGGTTTCCAATTTAACTACATTATTTTTTTCATTCCTGCTCAAACTACCCTCAAAATCCTTACCTTTCTACAAACTTCCAAGTCACCAATTATGCCTTCTTTAATATTCAGCATACCACCACATCTGTTTGCTTCCCATCTTCCAGTAGTCCAGGCTTTGTTTACCTGGGTGAATTTGAGTGTGTAGGAAATATGGAAGAGTAATTGCCCCAATTCTTTCCAATTCTGGTTTTGCTGACTTAATAGGTAGTTTAATTTTGAAATCGAATTGCTCGTTTCCTTGAACCAGTTTTTCTCCTATGCTCTTCAGGTCTTTTAAAAGGCTTACTTAGGGAATTCCCTGGTGCTCCAGTGGTTAGAGCTCTGCACTTCTACTGTGGGGGGCGGGGAGTGGGGGATGGTGGGGAGGCAGGCAGGGCTCAATCCCTGGTCAGGCAACTAAGATCTTGCAAGCTGGGTCTTGAGGCAAATCAATCAATCAATCAATCACTCACTCATTTAAATGATTTCCATAAAATAGGTAACAGGCTCACAAAACCTCTTGAGACCTGAATTCCTTTCCACTCAAAAAACAAACAAACAACAACAACAACAAAAGTTAAACCATACATTTTGTGTGTAAAGGTTGTTCAACTAAAGGAATAAATGTCTGTTAATTTTCTTTTTCTTTTTTTGGCTGCGCCACTCAGCTCGTGGGATCTTAGTTCCCTGACCAGGGATCAAACCCGGGGCCCAACTGGCAGTGAAGGTGCCAAGTCCTAACCACTGGACCACCAGGGAATTCCCTAAATTTTTAAAAATAAAAAATAAATAAGGGACTTCCCTGGTGGTCCAGTGCATAAGACTCCACAATCCCAATGCAGGGGGCCCGGGTTCGATCCCTGGTCGGGGAACTAGATCCCACATGCATGCCGCAACTAAGAGTTCGCATGCCACAACTAAAGATCCCGCATGCTGCAATGAAGATCCCGTGTGCCGCAACTAAGATCCAGCGCAGCCAAATAAGTAAAAAAAATTTTTTTAATAAATTTATTTATTTTTGGCTGCATTGGGTCTTTGTTGCTGTGTGCAGGCTTTCTCTAGTTGCGGCGAGCGGGGGCTACTCTTCGTTGCAGTGCACGGGCTTCTCACTGCGGTGGCTTATCTTGTCACGGAGCACGGGCTCTAGGCGCACAGGCTTCAGTAGTTGTGGCACGTGGGCTCAGTAGTTGTGGCTCGCGGGCTCTAGAGTGCAGACTCAGTAGCTGTGGCACACAGGCTTAGTTGCTCCATGGCATGTGGGATCTTCCCGGACCAGGGATCGAACCCGTGTCCCCAGCATTGGCAGGCAGATTCTTAACTGTGCCACCAGGGAAGTCCCTAAAATCCTTTTTAAGGAAGGGAAATTTGACAAATAAATCCTTACAAAGAGAACTCACAGATTTTGATCTGCAGTAACTACCAATTTTTTTGAACTGCTTTTTAAAAAAAGAGGCCACTACCTACTCCTCTGTCACACAAATTGTGCTAAAGGGCCCAATTCCAGTACTATGCACGTCAGCTTCAGATGGAGTATCATGCTGGATCTGAGAATTAAAGTTTAAATTGGGGGACAAATAAAAATGTAAGCTCAAGCAGAGTTCCAGTTCACCATAGGATCAATTTAAGTGTGCAGTCAGTTTATATTCAGTACCACCTGGTGTGCACTGTGTACTGTGTGAATGACTGTATCATAATAAACAGATTTGGGTTTTTCTTAAACAGTAGCAAGAAAAATGCTTGCTGTGCAAATCCTGGGCTGCCCCAAGGGAGGCAAATGAAAACCCCAGGCCTAAATTTGTCTCTTCCTATTTTATCTCCTCTCTGCCTTCAGACCTTTCTCTTTTTCACCCCAGGGTTATTCCTTAATCCTTCCGACCCCATCTGCAATCTTCCATCCTGTGCCACATTGAAAGATGTCTCTCAGGCGCCTGGGCTCAGCAAAACAATACTTTTCTTTTTCTCCGGCTGGTTAGTAAAGCAGTGCCAGCCCAGGCTCTGAGCCTCATTAGATTGATTAGGCAAAGAAGTCAGGCAGAATGCTGTTTATACTTTGCACCGTTCCTCTCCCCAGCTCCTGATATCAGAGACCCGGATAACTCCAAAGCCTCTTTGGTGTTCTCTTCTTTCTTTTTTCCTTACATGGCCTTCACGGAGAGTAATTAATTAAGATTTAAAAGCAGTAATAAATCACATTTTATAGACTCTGAGCACAATATAAATATTTTTCCTGAAAGCCAATTTAGAAGAAATCTCTAAAATGAGATGTAAAACAACAGCAATTGAAATAAATAATCGAACCGAATAGTCCCAAGCACTGTCAAAAGAAGAACCGTGTACTCTATCTCTGCAATAATAGGCATATATTAGGATCGTTTTCAACCATTTCCCCATCCTGCTGGGCAAGAGTTGGTTCAGATAAGGAAAAAGAGCCAAACAAACCGGGGTGGGGGTGGGGTGGGGAACACTAATTATTTTTGATGCCTGGTAAACAGCCTGCGCCAGGGGATAAGGCTTTTCTGGCTCTCAAATACCCGTTCTTCCCTTTCCTTGTGTCTGTCCTCCTCCCTGGAAGCTGCGGGGTAGGGAGTTCTAAAAATAGTCGGTGAATCACGGCAGATAATATTGTGCAGCTGTTACATAAACAGCCAGCCCGCGCGGGCGCCGAGGGTAGGAACGGAAAATATCTGGGTCAGGGTTGTCACTCCGAATAGGTTCCCCCGGAGCCGGCCTGCGGGAGGCGCGGCCGGGAGTAGGCCTGGGCCCACGGGCCGGGAGCAGCAGGGGAGTGGCGGGCGGCCCTCGGCGGGGTAGCAGAGGCAGCTGGCCGGGCGCGGGCGGCGGCGCGAGCTGGGCGGACGTGCTCCGCGCGGTCTCCCCATGGCGGGGAGCGGGCCGCGGCGGCGGCGGCGCTGACCGGCCGGGACTGGGCGGGCGGGCCCGGGCGGGGGCCCGGGGCTGAGGGAAGATGAGCGCTCTCCTGGAGCAGAAGGAGCAGCAGGAGAGGCTGCGGGAGGCCGCGGCCTTGGGGGACATTCGGGAGGTGCAGAAACTGGTGGAGAGCGGGGTGGATGTGAACTCCCAAAATGAGGTCAACGGCTGGTAAGTGGGGAGCGGGGGAGGCCTAGGGGCAGAGCATCCGGCCCGGGCGCGAGCTCGGCCTAGCGCTGTCCCCGACGCCCTCTAAGGCGTGGCCCGGCGCCCCGGGTCAACGAGGCTGTGCTCTCTGGAGGCCAGACCTGGCCCCCTCTGCCTCGGGTAGTCAGCGGAGCGTCGTGTCCAAATCCCGGCCCACGTGGTCCTGCCCCGGCAGCGCCCACCCGAACCCTGGCGCCCGCCGTTCCCCCCACCCCACCCCTAACGTGGCCGGAACGATGCTGGCTACGACTCTCACCCTAATTTGGAGCTCACCCCAGTTCGAGTCTGGAATTACTATGAAGAATACGTCTGTGCAGAGCAAAAAGCATAAGCAACTGAGCAAATGTGGATCTTATAAACTAGCACGATTTCTTTTCCCAAGACTAGGAAAAAAAAAAATCACTTGCATCCCCCTTCTGCTTCTCTGTTGTCTCACTGCAGCAGTGATTTGCTACTACCTACAGCTGCCTGTTGCAGGAAGACCCATTCATTTATCCTATAGTGTTTGCTTTGTTTTCTTACAACAGTTTCAAATATGGGACTTCAGATGCCTGCATGCAGTTGAGTCCTTTCCAACTAAATAAGGAATCTCATTTTAAGATGTGCTGGTGGTCAAGTTTTAAGTTACTGAATGTGGTATTATTCTGCTCTCTTCACATTTAAATATTTATTTTTTATTTGATCCAGGTTATGCTTAACCAGCCTATTTTGCTAGCTGAGAGTTAAAGTGAGTTTGCAAATGTTTTTTTTTTAAGGTGGAATGATACAGTTTGAAACTAAAAGGGACATTGGAGATGGGTTCAACTCCAGGGAATAACCTGCCCGAGGTCACACAACTATTAATATAAAAGCCAGGACCGGAGTCAGTTTCCTGACTTCCTCACAAATCTATCTACCAACTTACCCTAAGGAAAACAACCTGGGTAGCTGTCCAGAAGGCCAGGAAACAGTAGAAACTGCTTTTTTGTTTTGTTTAAAAGTGTTTGCAAACTAGCTTGCTTTTCTCTGTGTGTGCCATTTCTAGTATTGCTATGTGGTTCACAAGCTGTGAATCATTGTTTTGGCACTGGGAGGCAGTGTTGTGTAGAAGAATGAGCCTGGTCTTTCCTGCAGGTTCTTCTCCATTCCTGCTTGGATATACAACCTTGCCCGAGTCACTTCATTTTCCAGTTATTTCAGAAGAGTGTTGTGAGCATTTAAGGAGATGCAGCATTATATAAGTAGCTAACATTTATTGAGCTTGCTCTGTAGTGCAAACAAACTTCCAAGTGCTTTACGTGTATTATCTCATTCACAACTACTCAGGGACATAGCTATTGTTATTCTCTCCATTTTGTAGGTGAGGATACTGAAGCCCAGAAAGATTAAGTAATTTTCCCAAGGTCCCAGAGTTTACAGTAACTGATGGAGCTGGGAAACAAACCCAGCATCTGCCTCCAAACCATACTTCCTCTTTTTTTTTTTTGGCCGCACCCAACGGCATGTGGGATCTTAGTTCCCCAACCAGGGATCGAACCCGCACCCCCTGCACTGGAAATATGGAGCCTTAACCACCGGACCACCAGGGAAGCCCCCAAACCATACTTTCTTAACCACATAGTAGGTGCTCAGTGAATGTAAGTTGGTTGAACTATGAAGAGGCTTTCATAGATTTAATTGGGGGAAGATGTCTAATAGGACTTCAAATTCAGCATGTCCAGGGTTGAGTTCCTGGTCTCCCTCGTACCCCTAATTGTCCCCAGCCTGCTCCTGAGTCCTCATCTCAGCATCTGAGGTGCACAGGCCAGAATCTTTGGTGCCCTCCTTGCCTCTGTCTTTCCCTCACACCCCACATCCAATCAAGCTGCTAATCCTGCCAGCTCCACTGGCAGCAGTGTAGTTAGAATCTGACCATTTCTCACGAGCTCTACCACTGCACCTCTGGTGCAAAGCCACCATCATTCCATCACTTGGATTAATGCAGTAGCCTCCTAACTAGTCCTTCTACCCTACATCTTTTCTCAGCACAGCAGCCAGAGGGATCCTGACTTAAAACATAAGTCAGATAATTTCATTCTGCTCAAAACCCTTTAATAGCTCCCATCTCACATTGAGTAAAAGCCCACAGGGTCCTACAGTTTCGACTCCTTGTCCCTGCATCCTCTGTCTTTACCTCTAAGCCTCACCTCCGGCTTTACCCCCTTGCCCCCTTCATTCTGCTCTCCTGGCCTCCTTGCTTTTCCTGAAAACACCAGGCACAATGTTGATTCAAGGCCTTTGTGTTTTCTCTTCCCGTCATTTAAAATGCTTTTGTTCCCTCACTTCCTTCAGGTCTTAGCTTAGATGTCGCCTTAGTGAGTCTTTCCTTGACCCCCAATTTAAAATTGAGCCATGCCCCTTCCCTGTCTCTGGCATTTCCTAATCCCTTTTCTTTCTTTATTGTCCTTATAATACAATCTCTGTGTACCATAGTGTTTTGCATATTTGCTGACTGCCTCAGTTTTCTCATCTGTAAAGTGGGAGAATGTTGATAATAGTACATAACTCATGGGTTGTTTAGAGGATTAAATGAATTAATATATGTAAAGCTTTTAGAACAGTGTTCAGTATGTAAAACATTATGTCTGTGTTAACTATTTTTTCTTTTTTAACTATTATTATTTTATTAAGCAGTGTGCTGGGTAATGGGATATAAAGGTTACCCTCAAAAAACATAGTCAGTAGCATAGAAAAGCAGAATGGTTACTGCTTTCAATTCTTAGCTGCTCAGTAACCACAATTTCTGCACAAATGAAATTTGTGCCTCTGGTCTGAAATACTTCCCAGCACTGAAAGGATGCCCAGTGCCTCTGGTCTGAAATACTTCCCAGCACTGATAGGCTATTCTGACTGCAAATTTAAAGCTTAAAGAGTTCAAGTTCAAAGATACAGCTCCCACATCAATTGTAATTCAAGTGTCATGCATACCCCTTTGCTTTAAGGAACAAGTATAATAGCTCATGAAGAAGTTGAAAATATTGCCTGGCTACAGTGCCTGTGAGTTCTGGCCACCCAGAGCCGCACAGGTCTGGACTATAAATGATGATCACTCAGGGTACAGGGCTGTGGGGGACGTGCTATGTTGACTTAACTCCACTTTACATGGTGATGCTTTAGCTAGTTGGTTTGTCCCCAAGTGTCTCAGATCCACTGGCAGTATATTTCTTCCTTCACTCTCAAGCTTGTCATGAACAAGTGATTTACTACTAGCAAGTGAGCACTTTACTTCCAAAAGGGAACATTTTTCTCATCATGCTCCATTCATTTTTGAGTGCTTGCTTATCATTATAATTATTCATTTTCAGACTTTCAAGACATCCACACACAAACACAGTCTCAGCTGTAGTTTGCCCAGAATCAAGGATATATGGGATCCTTCTACTCCGAGTAATGCCCACCTTGTCCTTGGTTCACTCATTCAGCAAATATTAATTAAGTACCTGTATATTCAAGCAGATACTTCCTTACCTTCACACAGAGCTTATATTTTAGAAGTCCATATCAAGACTCTTACCTTATTTTCCCCAAATTGGCATTCTTTTCATCATAGAGTACCTTTTAAAGACATCTGGATAATCTAATTCTAATGAGTAATAGCTTGGAATGTCAAATATCACTCTGAAACATCAGTGGAGTTGCTCCCAGCCAGCCAGACAAGCTGGCTTTCTGTAAGTCATAAATATTAAGGTGCCCAGGGCAAATCAGCTTTTTCCTGGAACAAAATGTACTTTCTAGATAGTTATATTTCTCAGGTGGGTGACCTACTCCTCACTATTGAACATATGTTCTATTCTTTACCATATTTATATTCGTCTATAAGCTCTGAAGATATTTATCTCAGTTCAGTTGGGAGAGTTGGTGAATGAGGACATTTCAAAACAGAGGGGAGGGGGCTTCCCTGGTGGCGCAGTGGTTGAGAGTCTGCCTGCCAATGCAGGGGACATGGGTTCGAGCCCTGGTCTGGGAAGATCCCACATGCCGCGGGGCAACTAGGCCCGTGAGCCACAACTACTGAGCCTGCGTGTCTGGAGCTTGTGCTCCGCAACAAGAGAGGCCGCGATAGTGAGAGGCCCGCGCACCGCGATGAAGAGTGGCCCCCACTCGCCGCAACTAGAGAAAGCCCTCGCACAGAAACGAAGACCAACACAGCCATAAATAAATAAACAAATAAATAAAAAATTAAAAAAAAAACAGAGGGGAGAAAAATAATTTCCTTCCATAATAACATTCAGCTTTGGCAACTGGGGATGAATTTAGTAGCTCTATTAAGTTGGAGTATTGGCTAGCATGTTAATTATATTTCTGTGCAGTGTTAAGATAATAGCTCTTTAGAGTGTGCATAATCCCTATGTGTACAATAGTAAATAATTAGTTTTACTTAAATGAGTCTAATACTTCAGAAGAGTTCTCAAAAATTTTGGCTGTTGATGTACATTTTTCAAGTGCTTTAGGAATTAAAGTACGTGTGCGTGCCTTAAACACAACACACTGCACACGTACTTTAATTCCTAAAGCACTTGAAAAATGTAGCCTTCTGGAGAGAACTAGAGAAGTTAACTCTTAAAAATGGGAATTTGGAAATCCTTTTTGTGTGTGTGTGAAGGAGAGAAAAGGAAAGAGGAAAAGAGTAACTGAGATTCAGACAGGGATATGCTGTAGTAATAATTTTAGTGGCAAAGCAAGCTGCAGATGAGAGATGGTTAGTAGCCTGATAATATTTAATCTTCAAGTGACATTTGGTGCATATGAAGCAAGTTTCTATAGTCTCTTAAAAGGAATATGGCCATGTAAAAATATATTTTTAAAGAGACTGGTACAATCTAATGAGCGACACTGATAGAGTTAACACACAGGATATCAGTAGAGTTATCTAGCCAGCCAGGCAGCCAGCCTTCTGAAAGCCATTGAAATAAAGCTCCTAGGATAAATTAGCTTTTCCCAAGGGCCAGAAATGAAATTGAAAAATCAATTTTAAGCATATTAAATATTTCGATCATCTGCTTTCTGAAAAGAGAAGTTAAGATTACCAGCCTGATTTTCTGGTTCTAGCTGAACTCTAACACGCTTGTATATATTTATTTACTGGTGTGTAGAATTTGAAATCCCAAATCACCTCTCCACTTTTTAAATCACTCTTTTTTTTCTTTTCTTTGCCATAGGACCTGTTTACACTGGGCATGTAAACGCAATCATGGTCAAGTGGTTTCTTACTTGTTAAAATCAGGCGCTGACAAAGAGATTCTTACCACAAAGGGAGAAATGCCAGTCCAATTAACATCAAGGAGAGAAATTAGGAAGATTATGGGAGGTGAGTCTGTGTTTTGAGGCAACTTTTGATTTTGTCAACCTAATTTAAGACTTATGGTATTATTGTATATATTCTTGAGGCCAAACAGCCAGTCTGTTTCTAAAAACAAGATAGTCTTAACTGTGCCAAGATAATTATTCCATATTGTTTCTGGAAAGGTAGGCATTATAAAGTTTTGGTTTTTATCTGTAAACTTTAAGGTGATAAAAATGGTAACGCTAAATGTGCAGTAAACACTGATCAAAATATTTGTTGTATACCAAAGGACACTAGCTTTCACAAGATACTCTACTTTGTAATTTTTAAAGGGCTATGTAAGTGTTCTGTGTTTCCGTCTTTTTAAGTGGAAGATGATGATGATGACCATGACGACCTCCCCCAGCTGAAGAAGGAGTCAGAGCTGCCCTTTGTTCCGAACTATTTGGCCAACCCAGCCTTCCCTTTCATCTATACCCCTGGGTCGGAGGATTCAGCCCAGCTGCAGAATGGGGGCCCCTCCACACCTCCTGCATCACCCCCTGCAGAAGGCTCTCCTCCATTGCTGCCCCCTGGGGAACCTCCCCTGCTTGGGGCCTTTCCACGGGACCACACCTCTTTGGCACTGGTTCAGAATGGGGATGTGTCTGCCCCACCTGCCATACTCAGAACACCAGAAAGCACAAAACCGGGTCCTGTTTGTCAGCCACCGGTGAGTCAGAGTCGCTCCCTGTTCTCTTCTGTCCCGTCCAAGCCACCAATGTCTCTGGAGCCTCAAAATGGGACGTATGCAGGACCAGCGCCAGCATTCCAGCCATTTTTCTTCACCGGAGCATTTCCATTTAATATGCAAGGTAACCTCTCATCAGCAGACAGCCTCTGCAACAGGGCAGGTGGTGTCCAGAGGTCTAGTGCTTTACTTCCTGGTTTTCTGAGGAGTGGGGGTGGGATTTATTTATTTTGCGTATGATTACAAAGTTACAGGAAAGTTGCAAGACTAGTATAAGGAACTCTCTTTACTCAGATTTACAAGTTATCTTTTGCCCTTTTGCCCTGAACTACTTAAGTGTGTTTTTCTTAAGAACAAGGATAGTCTCTTACATAATCACCGTATAATGACCAGATTTAGAAAATATAACCTTGACATAATACTATTCTCTAACCCATAGTTTATATTTAAATTTTGTCCGCTGTCTCAGCAATGCCCTTTGTAGCTATCTTCACTCCCTCCACTCCGCCTCCCAGGATCAGCCATTGCATTTGGCTATCATGTTGTTATAGTCTCCTTTAATCTGGAGTATTTCCTCAGCCTTTAGCTATCATTTTAGACCTCAGAGTTTTGAAGAGTCCAGACCAGTTATTTTGTAGAATATGATTTCCTTTCATTTTTTTCTCTATTTATTAGGTGGTATTCTACTATAAAGAAGGGCTTTCCCTTCTCCTCCATTTATATCAGTATGAACTCACTGATTCTTATTTTATTTATTGGGTTATAATCCATTAGTATCATTATTTTGATGTTCAAATTATGCCAGATTTATCCAGAGGGAGCCCCTTGGAGCTTGTTCTTGTGTCTCTTTGACATGTCCATCATTCTTGGAGCACTTCCTTACTTTGTGGTACAGCAAGATGTTTCAGGCTCCCTAGTATAACTTTCCCCGCCCCAGCCTTGGAATCAGCTGTTTCTCCAAGGAGCCCTGGTTCTTTCTGGTGGAGAACGGTATTCAGAAGCCAGAATGTGAACACTGGGTGTGCTCGCTGCTGCTAGCATCGTTTCTTCTAGGCTCACTCAGAAAAGAAAGAAAAAAGCAAGCAAACAATAAAGAGCAATTGAATGATAAAAGGAAAGATTCACTAGGAAGATATAAACTAAACATGTATGTACCTAGTAACATAACTTCAGAGCATTCTAAGTTCTCATTTAATTGTTACAACAAACTCATAAACTGGGTATTATTATTTACATTTAATTTAATTTATTTATTTATTTTGGCCTCCCTGCACAACTTGCAGAATCTTAGTTCCCCAACCAGGGATTGAACCTGGGCCCTGGCAGTGAAAACGACGAGTCCTAACCACTGGACCGCCAGGGAATTCCCATTATGTACATTTTATTTATTTATTTTTTAAAATTTTTCTTCTTGGCTGCCCCGCGCAGCATGTGGGATCTTAGTTCCCCGACCAGGGATTGAACCTGTGCCCCTTGCATTGGAAGCATGGAGTCTTAAGCACTGGACCGCCAGGGAAGTCCCTATGTACATTTTAGAAGTGGAGAAACTTAAATGCAAAGAGATAGGTAATTTACCCAGTATCACATATCTAGTACATGATAGAGCGGGGTTATACCCATTTGCACCACAGTCATTCAAGGTTCAAAAGGTCACAAAAAGTAGAGTTGAAAGCAGCTCCCACAATTTATGACAAAAGCAACAAACTCTCCATTGATATTTTAGATCAGCGATCCCCAACCTTTTTGGCACCAGGGACTGGTTTTGTGGAAGACAGTTTTTTCTACAGACTGGTGCGGGGAGGGGGAGAATGGTTCAGGTGGTAATTCGAGCAATGGGGAGCCCCAGACAAGCTTTGCTGGCTTGCTGCTCACCTCCTGCTGTGCAGCCCCGTTCCTACTGGTCCGTGGCTGGGGGTTGGGGACCCCTGTTTTAGATGAAAAGTAGAAAATGAACATATGCTTCCTGGATATCAAGCTGCACGCTGACCTGAGAGGATTAGTGAAGTTAAAAAAAAGAAAAAAAAGGCAAGCAAACACAAATATATGTACATTTTTCTGTATTTCTATATCTATTTAATCTAGATCTTTTAAAAAATATTAAAAACTGTAAATTAATCCTAATACCTCCAATTCCAGTCTAACACCACAGGGTATAGTCTAGTCTTACCTTTCTTTTTCCATATCAGTAACTCCCTCACTTTCTGTTTTTGAGGACCTGTTACTATTGTTGTTGATAACAGTGGCCCACGGGTGGCATGAGGGATTCATATATAAGGAGCAAAGCAGAACCACCAAATGCACATGGGTGCATGGCTTGGGCCATCATGGCAGCCAGGCTCAGAATTTAGGAGCAGACTGCTTAGATCCCAGAGCCACGAATAATGGTATTTGTTTACTCTCAAAGCCAAGGTTCCTCCCTTATTAAGGTATACTGAATTCAAATCATAGTCAGACTTTAATTTTTATTAGTAGCTTATCTTTTTGCTCTTGTACTGTCTTTATTGCAAGGATTTTCATATCTCATAAATATCTTTAGATCCACAATGTTAAATCTTTTTTTTGTTTAATTATTTATTTATTTATTTATTTATTTTTGGCTGTGTTGGGTCTTCGTTTCTGTGCTAGGGCTTTCTCTAGTTGCGGCGAGCGGGGGCCACTCTTCATCACGGTGCGCGGGCCTCTCACTATGCGCGGACCTCTCACTATCGCGGCCTCTCTTGTTGTGGAGCACAAGCTCCAGACGCGCAGGCTCAGTAGTTGTGGCTCACGGGCTTAGTTGCTCCGCGGCATGTGGGATCTTCCCAGACCAGGGCTCGAACCCGTGTCCCCTGCATTGGCAGGCAGATTCTCAACCACTGCGCCACCAGGGAAGCCCCACAATCGTTAAATCTTTATGGAGTAATTCTTGTACCATTATCTTTCCCGTGCCTTCTTTTCACCTCGCTTCCCCTTACCCTGCTTATGTGTAGTTTGATACCCAACACATTCTCAGCCTTTACCTGCTTAGCTCCAGCGGCAGAAGTAAATTGTCCTTCTGTACAGCTGGGATGGTTGTCTGCCATCTCCCCCTGCCGCCCCTTTACTTTGTGAACCACAGTCTTAGATATAGGGAGGACAATGCAACTGCACCAGCAGAGCCAGAACTGGGCCTGAGCAAACCATGCTGATTGTGCTTAGTTTTCTCATTGGGTGGCACAGGCCTTCAGCACAGGGCATGATTAAGGGTAACCATCTTCTGGAAAAGATCTTAAATTACATCTGGTTACTATGCCAGAATCATTCATTAACATTTCTCCCCCCTTTTCCCTAGAGCTGGTACTCAAGGTGAGGATTCAGAACCCATCTCTTCGAGAAAATGATTTCATTGAAATTGAACTGGACCGACAGGAGCTCACCTACCAAGAATTGCTCAGAGTGAGTTGCTGTGAGCTGGGTGTTAATCCTGATCAAGTGGAGAAGATCAGAAAGTTACCCAATACTCTGGTAAGAAAGGTAAGAAAGGTCCGTTAAGTGGTTGCTTTTTCCATTTGGAAAATACCCAGCTTCCTCCTTGGGTATATGAGTCATAGTTGAAGAAACGAGAAGAGAATAGGAAAAGAGCAAAGGGTGTTTTTCCATTGAGCTTTCTTTCCTCTACTGGGCCTATAGAGACATTGGCATTTCTGAAAGTGGTAGGATACCAGAGAGAATGTTCTGAATTACCATTCACAGGTACCTATTTTTGGTTGTTTCTCTTTAGTGATCTGTAAGGATTACCTTAGTGCACTCTCAGATGTGCCTTGTGTTTTATAACATAAGAACCAGGCTAAATTATAGTGCAAATCTACGTAGATACATGTGTGGTCCTCCCAACATCTCTGGGTTCCCTGAATGTCAGGCTCCTGGCTTCTCGGGGCCCCTGAGGAAAACATCCCTGCACTGCCTCTCCCTTCGAGGTGTGCTTATCTTGTAGCAACTGCTGTTAAGGCCTTCTACCACTCCAACCCAGTTCACGCTCCTGGGGAATTTCCTGCACTATCACTGGTATCAACACAGCACACCAAACACATAGAGACAAGCGGCTCCTCTTAATCTGTTTAACCTATTTTTGTTTTAGGACAAAGATGTTGCTCGACTCCAAGATTTCCAAGAGCTGGAACTGGTTCTAATGATAAGTGAAAATAATTTTCTGTTCAGAAATGCTGCATCCACACTGACTGAAAGGCCTTGCTACAACAGGAGGGCTTCAAAACTGACTTACTAATGCAGCAGGGACTTTTATCACTGAGTACTGTGACAGTGTGCATTACCTCTGGGCCAAGGACAAGCCATTGATCTAAATGCCTTGGATGCCCCAGAGGGCCCCTGGTGCCACTGCATCAGATACACTAACATCGTTCTGCCAAGGTAGGAAGCCCCTGACCCCGAGCAGCGGTGCCACTCTTCCGAGCCTCTTGGTGCACAATAAACCTATTGCTTGAAGCTGTGAACAGCTGAGAAGTGGCCTGGAGAGGCAGAAGCTGACGGGTCTATATCCAATGTGTTTTTTGTGCAGAATGTAAGAGAGTTGTCTAACAGAAGCTGAGAGAGAGCAGAGCCTATTTCTAGCTAGTCCTGTTGACAGTGCACCCGAAGGGCCGGGAAGCGCTTCTCTTGGTGTTGCGTGTTCACGACTCTCCAGAAACGTGAACTGACTAGAGAGGAAAACTGGGGAAAGCACAGGTACTGGACATAGGAATTTTGGTGTGACTGGTGGCTGTGAGGTTTCACATAACATATTTATAAATGTTACTCAGGTTAAAATTATTTAAGAATACAGTTAACTAATTGTAAATATGCTGTTAACCAAAAGAGCTTCCCCTCCCCGACTTTTTCCGTTGTAAACACTCTTAACTGCTTCTGTCTCTAGATTGCCATTGCCTACAGTCATCTCTGCATTAACGCCCCTTCGTGGTCACTAGAGGGCTCTCTGACGCCTTCTAAAAGAGCAACAGCTTTTTTTTTTTTTTTTTTTGCTTTTTTTTTAACTGAAGCGATCCCTGTCTTCGTGTTTCTGTTTAATTGCACTGAAAGAGAAGAGCACAAACATTGCCAGTCCATGTTCTCCACTTTCATTTTCCACTACAAATGAAAAGCAATTTTCCAGACTGAATCTGTTGCTATTTTAAAGGTTATTGTGGGAAACTGAGCTAAAAGGAGTTAGCATCTTTATTTTTGTATCAAAGATAAAGATTATTTTGAAACTATTGGGATTTTTACACAGCTCTGAAATCTGTTGCTTTTGTAAACAAGTTGTTTGATCTTGGGCATCCTCCACAACCACCACCAACCTACTTAACAAAGTCAGTTGTGAGTCTACCAGGCTTTGTTCTCAAAACAAACAAATACCTGATTAAACTCTTGAGCATGGCATAAGAATTTTTCTAAAGAACGCATTTAAGGATTCTTTTCCTTCCCTTCAGTGTCATTAATGTTAAAAAGAAAAGCTACTGTCTTGTTGAAATAAACAGCTTAACTTCAGAAACAAGAATGAGCACACTTAGACAAACAGGAGAGCAGGGGTTTGAAGCCAGCTGTTGAAGAACATCCCTGCTGTCTTAAGAAGCTTTCCCCCCATAGTGCCTATAGTTTCCAAAGAAACTTAACTTCCTAACTGTGTTAATTTTATTGGAACACTACAGATTGAGAGAGAACGTGCAGAAGATGTCAGTGGAAGAGAATGTTGTGCTAAGATAATGGCCTCCTGCTGCTGCTTAAATGCTGAGCTGGGGTTGAGATGTTTTCAAGGCCCATGTGGAGTCACTCTGTTCAGTGACTTAATTGTATTACAGCAATTACCGATGGTGAGTTACTCACCCTTGTGCAGTGTTTGCCTAACAGAGTAAAGGTTATTTATTACTCACTTTCTCTGAAGTACTTTAAAGAAGAAACTTCCCTTGTGTTTCAACCAGTCAGAAGATAGTCTGTCCAGACAAACTAACCCTTTTTTTCCCTTACCTTCGAAAAAAGTTACAATTTACTGATACAGTTAAGGCTAGTTTTATCCTGGAATAAATAAATTCAGTATTAATTCATGTCTAAATCATTGGGGTTAATACTCTTCCAGCCATACAGATCAATTAGAAATTCTTGGAAGCAGTTGAAGCCCCTGGCTGGGAGGTGGCCTACAGAGGAGTAGCTCCAGGGCATTTCCGGGGCTTAGAAATGGAGGCCGAGGGAGTCTCAAGTGAGAGATGGGCCCTGCCCTGCTCTCTCTTCTCCCTTATAAAGTCCTCTGTGGTCAACTGACTCTTGCGTATGGCAGTGAATTAGACTGCACAGTTGCTGGTAGGTGAGTTTAAAGTCTTAATCTATGCATTCAGAGAAATATTTTTATATGCTTTGTGTAATTTATAACAAGGATTTTTTTTTAGCTTTGTTAACTGTGAATTCGCCCCTCCTCCTCCACTGCATATTTAAAGCATGTGCTCACACTGTGTGTAAACATTCACTGAAGATTTTTCTCTTCGTGAACTGCTGACTGTTCAAGCATAACAAGTATTATTAAAATTAAATATTAACTGACTGAACCCACATTCTTTAATTTTGGCCTCCTAAACAGCACTATACTTCTAATAATACGGGGTTCAAATTGTTGGACGGTTCCAGGGAGAAAACCCTCTGGAGGGACTGGTCCCCACCTGAGCCTCCTCCATCCTGCTTCTGTAGTGGCGTGCACGCCTGTCAGTGGCACCGGAGACAGATATTTTGTGCGGTGTCTTCCTCTCAGTTCACAGCAGTCAGCTTCATTTCCCCAGAGTAGCTGAGCCAGCTAGATGGAGGTCATCCTCTGTTAACCACATTTTTTGATTATCCTATTTACTTTACACAACTGAGCCTCTCCTTTGGGCTGTCAGCACCTGTCAGGGCCTCAATGAGCTCAGAGGCAAACTCCCAAGACAGGAGAGGAAATACAGCCTTACACCTTCAGATCTTTAGCTGAGAATGATGCCGAATGAATCTACATTTCTGTTGGTTTGGGGCAGCTAGAGCCTCACAAGCCAGACATCATGCCAAATCGGCCTGATAAATCAGGGAGCATAGCAGAGACCTTTTCTTAGCTCCAAGGAGAGGCAGAATAATTTGGGCATCTGTGCTTTCATACTTGCTTTATCACAAGGATGGAAGTCTTCTTCTATACACTCATAAACATCCTGGGCAGAAACAGCCTGCCAAAAAAAATGTGATTAACCTTTAACAAATAGTCCTGCAGCACAGGCTGGCCCGATGCATATAGAAAAATCAGATCAAAGGAGCCATCTCCACACCTACTGCAAACCATTTAGGGTGGAGGAAAAAAAAAAAAGCCATCACCCACAACCAGTCACATTATACCAAGAGTAAAGTTTGAAGAAATGAGAGTCAGAGGAGACCAGAAAACTTAGTAAGGTAACAAAGAGAAGAGATCCCTTCCAAATAGAAGGCCATGTGCCAAGTAAATTCTGACCTGCAGAAAAATAAACACTTCATTGGGCTTGCTCAAAAAAGCAAATTTAATTCACCCCCTCATCTCATTTACCAGCCTGGGACTGTCAGGATAGGGGGCAGCCTCTGGCTGCTCTGTGCTCCAACATTCAACTTCAGCCAGAGTGAGGAAGATGAATGACTTGGAGATCTCACTGGTGATGGGGACCTGTCCGGAACAGACTGTTAAAGGGGCAAGGAAATAAAGCCCCATGCATTTCTCATCCCCTAGAGCAGCGGTCCCCAACCTTTTTGGCACCAGGGACTGGTTTCATGGAAGACAATTTTTCTATGGAGGGGGTGGGGGGGAGCGGGCTCAGGGGATGGTTCAGGCGGTAATGCAAGCGACGGGGAGCGATGGAGAGCAGCAGATGAAGCTTTGCTCGCTTGCCCGTTGCTCACCTCCTGCCGTACGGCCCGGTGCCTAACAGGCCATGGACCGGTACCGGTCCACGGCCCGGGGGTTGGGGACCCCTGCCCTAGAGAAGCAGGCGTAGTGGTCTGAGGGATGACATAAATGTGGAGGTGTTCGGGACTTCCCTGGTGGCGCAGTGGTTAAGAATCCACCTGCCAGTGCAGGGGACACGGACTCAAGCCCTGGTCTAGGAAGTTCCCACATGCCGTGGAGCAGCTAAGCCCGTGCCCCACAACTACTGAGAACCTGCGCTCTAGAGCCCGTGAGCAGCAACTACTGAGCCCATGTGCCACAACTACTGAAGCCTGCGTGCCTAGAGCCCGTGCTCCACAACAAGAGAAGCCAACGCAATGAGAAGCCCGCGCACTGCAACGAAGAGTAGCCCCCGCTCACCGCAACTAGAGAAAGCCTGCGTGCAGCAACGAAGACCCAACGCAGCCAAAAATAAATAAATTTAAAAAATAAAATGAACTTAAAAAAAAAATGTGGAGGTGTTCACAGCAGCTTTCCCAAGAGACCTCGGGTCAGATTTCAGGGGCTTTATTTCTCACCTTTTTACAATATCTGCACAGCAGCGCAGGAACTACTGGCAATTACCCAGTGAATTTTGGCTGTGAAGACAATATCTCTAGCCAAAAGTTCTTGGGTCTGAAGTTTTCAGATAATTCCAGCCATGTAGATGTGTATAAAGGTTACCTCTGTCTCTCCCTCCTTCCTCCCTGCCTCCTCTAAAGGTCCTAGCCCCCAGACCTTGTGAACAGAGAAAGGCTACATTGGGGTGTATGTATTGTTGACACGTAGCTTTATTTCATCAGTGCTCCATTTTTAATGGATCCAGGCCAGCACCCCAGAGTACCAGACTCAGTTCCTAGGGACGGCCTGACCTGGCAGTCTTCTGTTCCAGAAGGAAAAAGCTTTATTAAAATTAAAAAAAAAAAAAACTTCAGAGTAGAAAATATGAAAAATCATGGGGGTAGGGAGGTCATACCATGAAATGATGATTGAAAACAGTACAGTGTGGAAATAACACCACATTGGGAATCAGGAGACCTGGGGACTAGTCTGGGCTCTGCCTCAAATTAGCTATGACTTTGGGCATGTCATTTGCCTCTTGGGCTTCACCTCCTCACCTGGAGCATTTAGCATGGTTATCCTGCCAGGCACTTAACAGGGACAAAAACCTGACAAATGCCCCCAGCGTTTGCCATTCAGTCCATTCTGTAGACATATCTGGTATCCTTTCCCTTCCTGATGAAAACCAGGAATGTCCAGGAAGAAATCCCAGGAATACATTTTAGGCAAGTCCAGCGTCTCTGGCCATCCCGTAGAAGATGCCTCTGGCTGCAATGAGGTTGGTTGGAGAATCAAATTCAGCTATTGTCCCTTTGTCCAGGACCAGGACCCTAGCCAAAGAAAAGACGTGGTCAGGTCTCCATCAGCCCAGATCTGGTTTGGTCCAACCCTGCCCTTCTGGGTACTGCTCAGGCCCCGCAGTGACATGCCGACCCTCCCACTTCAGTCAACCCACCCAACACAGCGCTACACCACATGTGCATGCTTGCAAGGCTGGTTATTTTAGCCACGCCGTTTGCTGTCCTGGCAGATGAGGCAATTTCTGGGATCAAACACAAGGTCCGATTCATCTTTGCTAGTCGCGGCTCTGAAAACCTTCCCTAATGAGCCCTTCCCTTCGCCAGGGTCACAGGGCCTGTGTGCTTCCATCTGCTTTGTGCCAACTCAAAAAGGCACACGGCGGGAAACTGGGCTGCAGTGAGGCCTGATGCTGGAATGTGGGACTTTGGCTGCAAATCTGGCTGCTGCTGATGGGTGGATCTCCCCCCGCCCACACACACACAGTCAAGCCTGGGCCTGGGATTAGAATCTCTTGCCAACTAAACACAGGGTGCACCTGGTGCAGGGCCAACAGGCTGGCTCCCAGGTTGAGGCAGGAGCAGAAAGGCTCCCCCAAGTCCCAGGAGATGCTCCTCAATAAGAGGGCCTGGACTGCACCCGCTCTGTTTCCCCACCTATGGGACTCCCAGAAACGTGTCCTGGGAAGATGTGTGTCTGTGGATATCACTGCCTAGCCACTGCCCAAATTGAAGCCCAGGAGACTGCCCCCCTCGCTTCAGTGGCTTCTCATTGCCCTTAGGGTAAGGACTGAATGTTTTCCCATGGTCCTCAAAATGCAGCAGAGTGAGGCCTGTCTCTTTCTCCCTCTCCTCTTGGTTCTACTGCCCCTTCACCCTTTCTACTCCAGCCTCATGTGCCCTCCTACCTCAGGGCCTTTGCATGTGATGCAGCCTTTTCCTGAAATTTTCAGCTCCCTCCCTACCCCATCTCCTCCCCTGCTCCCCAACTTTTACTCATCCTTTAGGGCTTGGCTGGTGCTTCCCTTCCTTTGGAGAGTAAGTGTCCTGGCTGCCCTGTGTGGATTGGCTTCCTCTGGCCTACACGTGTGGACCCCTGCTTCCTCCCTGAAGGCTCTAATTACACGTTCAATAGCGTGATTATTTGATTAATTTCTGCCTGCCCCACTCGAATGACTGAACTCCCAACCCCCAAGGTCAGTTCGAGTTTTCGCCCCTCAGGGCTGCTGGTGAAAACCATTTTCAGTTAGGCCTGGGAAGAGATCCTCTCAGTCCAGCCCTTTCCCTTGTCTGGACCCAGGGCCTGGGCCTTCCTGCCCACCCTCCCTTCTCCCAGTGGGATCCTGGATGGGAGTGGAGGGGGGCGGTGTGGTAGGGATGGAACAGACAGTAGCATCAGGCATTCTCAGCTTGGTTCCCAAGCCCCTGGGAGCTGTGTGGGGAACTTCTGAGAGAGGGCCAAGGTCTGCCCATTGCCCTGTCCATGTATCTCCCCACCTCCCCATGCCCTGCAGGTGTTTGTTTGTTTTGTGAATGAAGCCTTGTTGATGTACTCCCACTATACTCCTTCAGAATAGATTTGTTGCAGCCTCCTGCCTCTTCCTCACTCTGAGCTCCCGTGTCTCCAAGGGAGCCAGGCTGGCAGGCCAGCACCAGCTCGCTTCCATCAGGCTTCTGAGTCACCCAGCCCCTCCCCTGTCCTCCAGCAGCACACCTTGACATTAGGCACAGTGAGCAAACAGGTCACGTTTTTTTCCTTTTGGCTGAGTGAGCTGCCTCCCCAACGAAGCCATAAGATACCATGAGCAAGGCTCCTTCCCTAATCCTTTGAGAAGCTGGTTCTAGGGAGAATTACAGTAAAGGACAGCACTTCCTAGGATCACCTGCACTTTTTTTTTTTAACATCTTTATTGGAGTATAATTGCTTTACAATGGTGTGTTAGTTGCTGCTGTATAACAAAGTGAATCAGCTATACATACTCATATATCCCCATATCTCCTCCCTCTTGCGTCTCCCTCCCACCCTCCCTATCCCACCCCTCCAGTCACCTGCACTTTTAACGCTTTATTTCATTGACTCCTTACAACAACCCTGAGAGAGAGAGGTTCATGAAGGTTTTGTGAATTGCCCAATGTCATACAGCAGGCAGCAGCAGAGCCAGGCTTGGGACTCAGCCCTCTGCTTTCCCACAACAAAGCATCTACTCCGCATGGGACCCGAGCATCGTGCACCTTTCCTCAGTGGCTTCCTGGTCTGTACACTTACCTCACAGGATGGGAATGAGGCTCAAATGAAGCCATGGCCATGTGGGCACTCTGGAAACAGTGCTCAGGAAGTGACGGGATTTGGCATGAAGGATCTGGTTCCCCTCACCTCATAGTATTAAGGGGTGGGGGGGGAGGTGAGCCATGCCTAAGGAGCCCCAGTGTGCCCCTTCCCCAAAGCGTCCCTTGTGTCTCAGAAAGCATCACTGTGCCCCCGGTGCCCAGATAACCCACACTGTTCTGCAACCTCCCCCCAAAACCTTAGACGATCCCACGAGGCTCCCATATCCACATATCCAGATAACCTTAATCTGCCTGCCACTTCCCCACGGCCCAGGCGACCCCACCAGGTCCCTCCCTGCTTGGGTTCCGGTGCCCCACCTGGTGTAGTCCATGATGGTGTTGAGCCGATGTGCGATGGTCAGCACCGTGCAGGCCTCAAACTGGGTGCGGATGGTGGCCTGGATGAGGTCATCAGTCTCCAGGTCGATGGCGGCTGTGGCCTCGTCTAAAACCAGGATGCGACTCTTGCGAAGCAGGGCTCTGGCCAGGCACACGAGCTGCCGCTGGCCCACGCTGAAAATGGGGAAGGCAAGGTATCTCTAGCTGGGTGCCCCCAACCTGCCCCCAGGCCTCATTCCCCAAACTGTTTCTGTCTCCACTCCTTCCCAATGGCCCAGGGCTGGCTCTCTGTCTAACCTCTCCCATTTCTGCCTTAGCCCAGTACTCCTGGAACACAGAGTTGAGGTCTGGACACCACGGGGATAATGAGGGGCCTTGCGGGTAGAGCCAGTACTTAACAACATTGTGAAATCCCCAGTCTGTCTCTGGCACCCCTGGCCTCTTCTTCCTGTGCTTTCTTCCCTATCCTCACTCCTCAACTAGTGTCACCGTGTTTTTCTGCTTCAATCTATCAGTCATTTACACCTTAGTAATAACACACTTAAATGACTCCTCCTGGATATTTGCACACATCATGTTATCTTGCTGAGCCTAATATCACACAATTCAGTCATCTTCTGCCCCCATGGGGAATATAGGTCAGGGTTCCGTTGTGGGAACAAGGACGGGACAGGGCAGAGGAGGCTATGGGGGGCTCCCCGTGTCTGGTCCCTGGGAAGGTGGGGGAGGGGTGGAACGCATACCTTCCACCTCCTGCCTTGGAAGCTAGAGCTAAGGAACAAAGAGAGGCTGTGTTCCCAACCACAGAGGCTGCAGCAGCCCCCACACCCAGGGACAAATACCTCAGCCCTTCCCGCAGGGGTGAGTCACTACAGCCCGAGTGAAGACCAGGCTCTCTCCCCGTCCTATTCCCGCAACTAATGAAGGTTTTGGCAGCAGAATGAGCCGCCAGATAGAGCTCAGGGCTGATTTATGGTGGGACTGGCATAGGATACAGGTTACACTTAAAGTGGCTACAAGCTCAATGAGGGAGGAGGGGAGTGGATTTCTGTCTCAGATCCTGGGGGATGTGGGGATGGAGGGGATGCTCTGGGGAGAGGTGCTGATGGCAAGCAAGGATAGGAGAATGGACCAAAAAACAGCTGTGGGGCACAGGGTCTGAAAGTCTAGGCTCGGCCGCCAGCCACCCCCAACATGGTTGTGTAAGTGAAATCCAAGTACTGTGCACATTCATTCTTACAGGGCTGCCTGGGGAGGCGGGGGCATCCCACCAGTGACTATGATGCAGTTAGGAAAGTTTTGGGGCAAAAGCTCCCACTTCCCTGAGTCCTTGCCCCACCCCTTGCTAGCTGAGCAGCTTTGGGCAAATAATTTTATACTCTGGACCCTCATTTCTGGCCCACAGGACTGCAGTAAAGATTAAAGGAGACAGTAGAGGCCAAAGTGCCTTGAACACTATTAAGTGCTGAGCAAATGTACAGATTTTTGTTTTTGTTTTTTCTGGAGAGAGTCCAGTCCATAGGTATGGACCGAGTAGAATAATACGAATAGCTAAGTTTCTCAGGAGTATATCCAGTCTAAGTGCTTTCCATTTCATCACAATAACCCTAAGACTGCTCTGTCCAAATGATGGCCACTAGCCACATGTGACTGTTGACCACTTGAAATACGACAAGTCTGAATTGAGATGTGCTGTACGTGTAAAAATACACACGGGATTTTATACTTGAAAAAATGCAAACTATCCGTAATAGCTTTTGTATCAATTACATGTTGAAATGATATTTTAGATATATTAGGCTACGTAAAATACACAATTAAAATTTATTTCATCAGTTTCTTTTTCTTTTTTTTTAATGTGGCTATTAGACAAATTTTATTTACACATATGTGGCTCATAGTATATTTTTTATTGGGCGGCATGGTGCTAACAGGTATGGGACTGTTATTATCCCATCAGCGTAAAGGAAAAGAAGGCACAAAGAGGTTAAGCAGCTTGCTCCAAATCACACAACTAACACGGGTACAAGTGCCTCAAGCCTTTAGACTCAGTAAGAAGTGACTCTGGCCCTCCCTGATACACGGCACAGCGACTGGTGATATAAGGTCGGGGGCTATAAGGAAGCAAAGAAAGGCCCGGAGAGCTCACTTTGCCCACTTCTAAACCACAAACAAAACTGCATCCACCTTGGAAAATATATAAGATTTCTCTAAAGCTCTGTAGGTTTCCTCTTATCTGCTCCACAGGTTCAGTCCACAGCCCCTCCTCAGGCCAAGCACAACATTGACAATCTCCCAAGAGAGGACCGATTAGGGCTTTGGAATCTCCCAGGCATGTCTTCTCCCAGCTGTGTGACTTTGGCCCTGCCTCAGTTTCTCTGGAGCTTGTGTGAGGAGTCAGTGAAGTAGTGCAAGTGCCTGGCACACAGAATATGCTCAATACAAGACTGTGCCCCCTGAGTTCACGCTGGCTGAGATGGGAGTGGGAGGGCAGGAGGGGGCTGGCCTGTGCCCCCTGAGTTCACGCTGGCTGAGATGGGAGTGGGAGGGCAGGAGGGGGCTGGCCTGTGCCCCCTGAGTTCACGCTGGCTGAGATGGGAGTGGGAGGGCAGGAGGGGGCTGGCCTGGATTTGGTGTTGTTTGATGCTAGACCCTCTATAGTGCTGCAGAGTGCTATTCCTGACCCACCCACTCCCAGCTGTTACCTGAGATTCTCCCCGCCCTCGGAGCACTGGAAGTCCAGGCCTGCCGGCTGGGAGCTCACAAACGTGTGCAGGTGGGACTGCTCCAAGGCTCGCCACATGTCTTCCTCCGAGTAATTGCCAAAGGGGTCCAGGTTCATGCGCAGGGTCCCCGAGAACAAGATGGGGTCCTGGGGACAAAGCAAGGCCTCAGAGGGAGGCAGCTCAGGCCCCATAGGAAGCCATGGGCCCCAAGGTCAGGGAACAAGAAAGGGGTTGAGGTGGCGGCATTCCCACTCTGACTCCAGCCCTCCAGGAGGGAGGCAATGGCCAAGGAGATAGAAAAACGCCTGTGGGGAAGTGATAAACCTCAGCTTTGCCAACCCAAAATCCTGCGCTAAGGCAGAAACCTGAACCGCTAATCTGACTCCAAAGTGTCCAGTCAGCAGAAAAAAATACCCCAGAGGAGTCAGAAAAAGTGAAATGTAATTCAGAGCTATGAAACCAGGAGGCCAGGATAGAAGGCCTCTGGGGTGGGCTGTGTGGAGGGGCCTGTTGTTCTGCTGGTCCAAGAGGTCAGAGGACAGGGTCTTATTGGGCAGGAGACGTCTGACCCTTCCAGACCCACGACGGGGGGCCGCTCTGTGGCTCTGCTCCAGCCTCCCAGAAAGAGGTCCCAGTCTTGAACTCCAAGCTACAGAACAGGGGTGGGACCTGCCGCCAGAGTCACTGGTCAGTGTGGCCAGCCCACGCCAGGCTGCTACCTGGGGGATGATGGTCAGCTGAGAACGCAGGTCATGGAGCCCGATGTCGGCCACATTGAGGCCGTCGATGAGGATGTCGCCCTCCGCGGCTTCCAGGATGCGGAACAGGCAGAGGGTAATGGACGATTTGCCTGCCCCAGTGCGGCCCACGATCCCCACCTGGAGGCAGTGGGGAGCCGTCAGGGGGAGGCTGGGGGTCAGCGGGGCTGTTGCCAGGACTCCCCTGGGAGGCCAAGCAGACCCTTGGGCTGGGCCCCTGCCATCCCACAGACCCACGCTTCCCAGGGAAAACCCCGCCCCACACGCACCTTCTCGCCACCTCGCACTTGTAGACTCAAGTCCTTCAGCACCAGCTCCAGGCCCGGCCGGTAGCGCACAGAGTAATTCCGGAACTCCACCTCACCTTGCAGTGGCCAGCCCGCTGGCGGGCGGCTGCCCTCCACCACCCAGGGGGCCTGGCCGCCAGGGGAAGACAGGATCCTCATCAGAGGGGCACCTCTTCCCCAGCCCAGCCATCTCCCAACTTTGGTCTGCCTCCCTCCCCAGGCCCCTGCCATCCTCACCCACCAGGGACCCTGGCGGGGAGGCCCTGGTGCTCATGTGGCCCAACCTTGTGGTTCAATGTCTCTTTATCCCTCTGACATTATTCCCCACAGAACTTTGCTCTTCCCTATTCCCCCGTGCCCCACGGCCCTAAGCGGCCCCTCCCACCTGCCCTCACTTCCCTTTTCACCATTCTTTATTATTGAGTGGCTACTCCGTGACAGGTAGTGGGGTCAACAATGGTAAACAAGACAAAGTCCTTGTCCCCATGAGGCTTACATCCGAGTCTAGGGGGGCATACAGTTGACAAATAAGTAAGTCTACATAATGTCAGATGGTGATGAGTGTGGATAAGTGTCTGGTGTTGCTATTCTGTACAGGGTGGTCAGGGAAGGCTTCCTGGAGGAGGTGATATTTAAATAAAGACCTGAAGGAAGTGAAGGAACAAGACAAGTAGATATCTGGGGGAAGGGCATGCCAGACAGAGGGAACGGCAAGTACAAGTACTTCCAGGTGTGTTCTGGATCGCAATGACAAAGGTGAGAGGTAGGAGACAAGTAGTGGATGGCCCCATCACATAGGGCTTTGCTGGCCATTTTAAGGACTGTGTTTTTTTACCCTGAGTAAGATGTAGGGCCATGCACAGAGGAATAACATGATTTGGTGTGTTTTTAAAGGATCTCCCTGCTGCTATTTAGGGGAGGGAGAGTGGAGGGTGTTTTGAAATGGGGGTTCAGACTGTCAGCAGTCAAAAAGCAAAGCAGCCAGTATAGGTAGACCGCTCTCTTGAGGAGGTGTCAAGAGAATGGACAGTAGGGTTGGGGGCAGAATTTTTGAGAATGTGGAGACAGGATCATGTGTGTAGAGAGGGGATATGGGAATGCTAGGCACAAAGAGGGAGAATTTGAAGATCCCAGAGAATGGGGGATGAGGGAATGATAGGGGATGCATGGGGAAGACAGGGGTAGATGGGGGCCCCATGGGCAGGAGAGGCCAGGTTGGGAGGAACAGGTGGGGTGGGGCTCAATGGGGGCTGACAGGGCAGGAGCTCAGGTCACAGAAGCCATGAAGTGCTTTCCAAGTAGGAGCGAGGGGCTATTTTGTCTGAATGTTGCTGAGAGGTTGAATTAGATGAGAACAGAAAAGTGTCCCTAGGTCGGGAAGCGGGAAAGTCATTGGTGAGTGGGTTCAGTGGAGTGATAGGGCCAGAAACCAGGCTACAGGGTGATGAGGCAGTGGGGAGAGCACCTGCAGACCATATTTTAAAGCCAGTTTCACGACAAAGGAGAACAGAGAAATGGGACATAGGATACAGGGGAAAGGGAGGGTTGGTTTGAGTGTCTAGAATGGAAGCTACAAGAGCTTATTTTTGCGTGTGGATGGGAATCATCCAACAGAGGGAGCAAGATGGATGATGTAGCAGATGGAGGGTGTGATTGAGGAAGTGAAGTCCTTGGGTGGCCATGCAAAGAAGTAGAGGGAGTGGACTTTGAAATGAGAAAGGAAGAAGGTGGAAGGGACACAGGCAGATTTGAAAGTCTGGAGGCAGGAAGGCTGAGGGAGTTCACATCTTGTAAGCCGTTTTCTCACTGAAGCGTTAGGCAAGGTTGATGACTGAGCCTATGATGACCGATGACTGAGTGATTCGGTCGATGACTGAGCACAGGGAGAAGGGGATGTGGGGGTTTAAGGAAAGAGAATGGTCGAAACAGAACTTTCTGAAAGTGGGAACACATGCTTCTTGGAGAAGCAAAACAGGAACACCCAGCCGTGGTGTGTGGTTATAAACTTGAAGTAAAATCAATGATTTTCTCCAGCAACGTTTTAGCAGCTGAGCACCGGCATGTTTCAGAAGGTAGACAGATGGGCTCGTCTGGGGTGAGGATGACTGAGAGAGAGAAGGGCAAGGGACTTGAGAGCGCTGGCACTGGTGGAGCATAGGATCCAGGCTGGATGAGCTCATGGACAGAGGGACAGAGGCAGGGCACGGGACTGGGGGGTCCCAGGGAGGACAAGGTACTGTGACCAAGGAGGGCTTGGAACAACGGGAGCTGTCCTCTCCCACTACATCAGGAACTGCTTGAGGGCAGACCTTGTCTTGCTCTACACCTCCTCACATAGACCTCTGGTTGACACTCAAGAAGGGTTGAATGAATGAATGAATGAATGAAGAGCCACCTGAACAGCTGGCCTGGGGGTGTAGGGATGGTGGGTCACCAAGCACCCCTCCCTGCCCCAGGCTCATCCCGTACCCACCTCAGTCTCCGTCTTGGAGTACTCTTTGACTCTCTCCACGGCCACAATATTAGACTCCAAGTCTGATATCGTTCGTATCATCCAGTTCAGAGCCAACGTCACCTAGCCAAAGGGACTGGGTCATAAGCGGGGCAATCTCTCTTCCCCCTGAAATGGCTTTGGGAGGAGTTCAGACTCCTTGACTATGCTCCTATCCTATCCCAGCTATGACCCAGGGGGCCCTGGGCAAACCCATAGATGTGCCACCTGGGGCTCAAATCACAACTGTACCTCAGGCAGTGACAACGCAGACTTAACAAAAGGCCACCCAGCCCAGTGTTTCTTAAACTTTAATATGCACAAGAAAGATTTCCCAGGGAATCTTGTTAAAATGTAGCTTCTAATTCAGTAGGTGTGTGGTGGGACGCGAGATTCTACATGGCTAAGAAGCTCACAGATGAGGTTGATGCAGCTGGTCCTTGGACCACACTTTGTGGATCAAGGAGTCTTGATAGACAACGCTGAAGCCAGAGCCCCAGGTCTATTGTATCAGAATCTACAGTTTAAGATCTCCAGGTGATTCATATGCACATGAAAGTTTGAGAAGACTGACCTGTCTGGATTGTCCTTTGTTTACAGAACATTCAAGACTTGAGTCACCTGAGGCATTGCAAATGTGATCTGCTTCACAAAAATTCCATCTGCAGTTATTTAACGCTTTGACAATATAGGCTGATATCAGGGTGACCTTCCCAGGCTCCAGTTACCTGCTCCGTGTACTTTCCCTGCAGGCTTGTGACATGAGGTGTATTCCAGCTCTCCACGTCCCTGCCCCCTGCCCCCGGAACCCCTGTCAGGGTTGACCTCTAGATCTTGTGCAGGCAGGACAAATTCTATTTGTCTCTTGGGGCCAAGCTCCAAGATAATTTCTCCAACACTCCAGGGTAGAGACCTCCTCTGGGCTCCTTCCTCCACTAAGGTCTGTGCACCCCACAGTACCATCCCCTGCTGGTAGGAGTGACTCTCCACACTTGACTGGGAGCTCACAGTCCCAGGGAGCAGAACCTGTGGCTGGACCCCACCTGGGGCAGAGCGAGGTGCCCAGGAGATGCTTGTGAAACCTGTGTGGCCTCTGCCCCAGTGGCGGCCCTGACCCAGGACCCAGACCTCTGCCTACCTGTAGGGCATAGGACACAGACAGGCCCACCAGCCCTGGGCTCAGGCTGCTTCTCCCAATCACAGCAAAGAGTGCAGTGAAGAGCACAACACAGTTGCCCACGAACTCCACTCGGACCCCCAGCCACCTGTGGGGATTAGGCAAGGAGGAAACGGGGCAGATGCAAGAAGGGGGCTGTTCAGAGGGAAGGAGGGGCTTGGACCCAGAACACCAGGGTCTCTCCCGCAGAGACACTGGTGGAAACTCATGGGAGGAGCAGGGGCTGAGGGAGCAGCTTCTGACCTGTTGGAGGCGATGTAGGGGTAGCAGCTCCTCTGGTTGGTGTCCACCTTAGCATCACTGATGGCCTCGAAGTCCTGGCTGCGGCCATAGGCCCGGATGACGCTGGAGCCGGTCACCGTCTCCAAAAAGTGGGAGTAGATAGGTGAGCGGCTGACAGATTCCAGCCGCTTCAGTTGCCGTGACGTAGCCACATAGAGGCGCTGACAGGGGATGGAGAAAGAGCTTGGAGTCAGGACCGTGGGGCCCCAACTCAGTCCAGCACGCCCTCTGGACCCATGTGAGCCGCCTCCCCGTCAGTCCCACTGCCCCATGAGACCTTGCTCCCTTCCTCCCCCTCCGCCCAGAAGAACCCAAGACTTGGGGGCCTGATATGGCTCCACGAACCCATCCCACCCTTCCCCTCTGGTCAGCTCTGCTCACTCTTCCAGGCCACTGTGTCCACGAAGCCTTTCCCGATTCCCTCTCAGCTCCTGACCCCCTCACCTCTGCGGGGGCCTAGATTATTGCACTGACTCTGCTTTGCCTCCTGTGACTATGCCTGTCTCCACTTAGGGGCCCTAGCAGTGTGTTCACACAATCAAAATTTTGCAAAATTTGCAAAAATAAGATAATTTTGTATTCTTTTTCTTAAAGAGCCTCTCCCCGCCCCACCCCCCAGTTGTTTAAACTTCAGCCCCACAAAAACACAGTTCTGCCTCCACCTTCCATCTTCTACCCTGTGGGCCCCAAGATGGCCAGGGCCGTGTAGGATTTGCATCTGAGAGTCCCCCATCCCAGCACAGAGCACAGTCTTCACACACAGGCCTGAGCTTCTGGCCACTTGTGGATTACCTTCATTGACTGATTAATTAATGGCAGGATAGGGGCTCAGCAACACAAATGCCTTTTATAGGTAGCTGTATCTGAATGTTATCAACTCGTCCACGTTAAAAACATGTATGTAAGTTTAGATAGATCTAAAAAGAAGGGAAGGATAATGTGTCTCAAACCGCTGACAATATTTTATTAAAAAATAGCCAGCAGGAAGGTGTTCCGGGGCCAGTCACAATTTACAAGGATTTCATTTTATCCTATCAACAACTCTGTGAGGTAGGTTCTATGATTCTATTTTACAGGTGAGGAAAATGAGTTTCAAAGAGGTATTTACTGAACCAAATCCAGCTGTGAAGCTGCGGGGCCTGACCTCCCTACATCCCACCACTGGTGGCCCCCGGGAGAGCCCCCGCCACACAACGGCCATGCTCACAAAAAGCCACGCCCACCCACTCAGGGCACACCTGCACAAAGAGGTAGAGGACAGCCAAAGGCAGGATGACCACAGCGAAGAGTGGCGTGCTGGCCACGATGACCACGAGGGTGGAGATGGAGTTGTAGAAGGAATTCAGCAGCATGAGGATGGTGGGAGCCAGAACCTCATCGATGATGCAGATGTCCTTGGAGAAGCGGTTAAGGATGCGGCCTGAGGGCGTCGTATCGAAGAAGGACTGAGGCGAGCGCATCTTGTTGTGCAGCAGCGCCTGGTGAAGCAAGCGCGCAGCCTGGACACCTCCCACCGCCATCGTGACGGCTGACAGCATCACCAGGAGCCCTGGTGGAGGAGGAGAGGGGCGCTCGTTCACCTGGGCCAGGTGGCAGGCATGCAGGGGCGGGTTCCGAGATGGGGGAGAGCCTTGGTGAACTAGGCAGGCTCAGAGGCAGGGCATGGCTAGGATGAGCTAGACAGGGCCAGAGGCAGGTAGACTGCTAGGGTGGGTTAGGGAGTCCCTGGGGCTGCAACAGTGGAGAAAGATTCAGAGGCGAGGGCATGGTTTGGGGGACCCAGCAGCCCAGAGATGCGGAAGGGGCCACTGTAGCCCCTTCTAGGTATCTCTGCAGGCTCACCTTGCAGAATTCCCAAGGCGGCGTAGACGCCCAGCCTCTGGGAGGTGTTGTTCTGCTGGCCGTTCACCACAGCCTCACCGGTCCAGGCACTGAGCCAAACGTTGGCCCCAATGGCAGCCGCACTTTGACCCCCGTGCAGCAGACAGATGACGAGCGTGGCACAGAGCCCCACGGCCCTGGCGTAATCCCAGAACACACTCAGCTTCACCTGCATGGCCACAGCGGTTGGACAGAGGACTCCGGTGAGCCCCGGGACTGCTAGGGGCCTGCCCACCCCCTCCATCCCTCCCCGCCCACCCTACTCACAGTGCCCATCTCCACCTTCTCCTCCTGGGTCAGCACCTGGCTCGCCTTTGCCTCTGTTGCCTGCACTACCTTTTCTGCCGCACCCAGGCGCCTCCTGGACACAGGCCGACCCTGGCCCTCTCCTTCCAGGGACATGGCACTCAGCTGTCTGTGGAGGCAACTGGTCAGGCCCAGGGAGGAGGCCTCCAGCACAGCCACAGACAGAGCCCCAGAGGAGGTTCAGGCTGCAGCCGGAGGCCCGGGGTGCATCAGGGAGAACGCCCACCTGCGCCCCCCGTCAGGGCTTGGGAGCCCTGGTACCGTCTCCCGGGGGCTGAGAGCTCGCAGGCGCTCACCTCATAAACTGCTTCTGGACCTCGTATGTCACAGGCTCATTGTCTGTCAGGTCTGTGTGATTGCTGAGCGTGTCCTCAAGCAGCAGCACCTCCTCATCCTCTCTGTCCTCCAAGGCTGCAGCAGAAAGGAGAGTTTGGCTAGCTCACCCCGCAAGCCCCTGCTATCCCCCGCCCCACTCCAGTGACGAGGCCTGAATGGACAAGCGAGAGGCAAGGGGAGAGGGACTGAGAGGGCAGCAAGAACAACAAGAAAAATAAATGACGAATTTCGTGTTGGAAAGAAAAAGGGTGGCAAGAAAGACTTAGGTTAGACGGGAAGAAAAGCTTCCCATCAGGGACTACGTAGAAGGGGATTCAAATATAAGGGTCAGGAGCTTGGGCTCTAGAGTCAGACTGGCTGAGCTAAAATCCCACTTCCTCACCGCATGAGTTTAGGCAGGCATGTAAAATGGGGATAATAATAGTACCTACTTCATTGTGTCATTGTGAGGATTAAAGGAAAGAATGTGTGTCAAGAGCTTGCAAGGGGCATAGCCCTTAGTAAATGCTCGAGACATGTTAGCTGCATATACGGAAGTAGGAGAGAAAGCCCAGGAGAAGGTCTGTGAGCCAGCTGGGAGCCTGGGGTTGGGGAGCCAGGACTGGACAACAAGGGGGTCTCAATATGCTCCATGAAGACAGGGATTTTTCTGTTTGTTCACTGCTGTCTCAGCGTCTGGAATAGTGCCTGGACATGGTAATTGCTCCATAAATATTTGTTGATAAATAAATGACTTTTCCAAGCATTTGCATATTTACTAAACAATTCATCTGTGAAACAGTTTTGCCGTACAAGCTGGGCCTGGGCCCTTAGGCCCTTTTGACACATGAAGGAAGGTGAGGAGGAAGGACTTGAATCCATCCAGTTCACTTTCCCTGTTGGTGGTGTCTGACATCACGCAGATGGTCCAAGTTCCCCAGAACCTCCCTTGTACAACACTGGGCCTGTCCACAGACACTCAGAGGCTCCAGGACAGGGGAGAAGCTGGGAGGGCAGGGGAATGCGGAGGGCCAAGAATGGCAGATACCGGTCCTGCTGCCGGCCTCCTGGTGCTCCTTGCCCTCACCAGGTGCATAGTTGCGGAGAAAGTTGGCAAAGGAGCCGTTGCGCTGCAGCAGGGCTGCGTAAGTGCCAATCTCAGACACCTGCCCGTCAGCTAGCACTATGACAAAGTCCGTCTGGGGCAGGAAGCTGATGCCGTGCGTCACTAGCACCCGTGTCTGGGGAGAAGGCAGCAGGCTATCACTCCCACTGCCCTCAGCACACACCCCTGGCACAGCGCGGGGCCACGGAGCGAGTGTGAGGTGCCTGTGTGCCGGCAGCATGAGCAGACACATCAGGGGCTCACGCCGTGCTCAGCGCAGCTGGCTCAGTGCCTGAGGGGCACCGTCCCCCACCCCCGCCCCAGGTTTCCCCCACTGCCCAGCCCATGCTCCTGTTCCGCAGGCCCTCCATCCCTCCAGGTCTCACCCGAACCCCTTGGCCTCCCACCAGTCTTCTCCTGTGGCCCTAGACCTCACCTTAGCCCCCTTAGCCTCTGGGAGGCCTCACCTTTCCTGCCAGCACACCTTCTGGCCCAATGACTTGGTCAAAGATATGCTTGGCCACGTGGGAGTCCACGGCTGACAATGGGTCATCCAGCAAAAAAATGTCAGCATCACTGTAAACAGCTCGGGCCAGACTGACCCGTTGACGCTGGCCCCCAGACAGGTTAATGCCCTGGATGGGTTGGAGGAGGGAGGTGAGAGGTGTATATTGGGTAGAAGGGAGTCAGGCCATCACAAGGGGGACAGGGCTCTGTCTGTCTATTGTCATTCAAAAAGGCAGACCTCTAAATTCACATTTCATATGCCTGGTCCTGTACCTGGGAAGCTCTAAGGCCATGGAGGAAGGGGTGGTGGCTCTTAGAGTCCTCCCAGGGCAGGTAAGGACATCCTTCTCCCGGCCCAGCTCGTTTCCCTGCCTTCCACCTTCATACTCTGGGAGGCTGGAAATCCCCAGGAGGTCCTTAATAGAACTTTTAGTCTCCCATCAACCATACGGTTCGCAGATGACTTTCATAACAATTATCCCATTTGGTCCTCTTGTCAGTCTTTCCAGGGAGGTATCATTAGCCCCACTTTCTAGATGAAGAAACTAGAGCTCAAGATGTTAATGACTTTGTCCAGGGTCCCAAACTATTAAGGGCAAAAGCAAGGATGGAAACCCAGCATCCACCCCAGAATTTATCAACCCTGAGATCATTCACGTACCAGAGGGGAGGTAAGTTCACTCCTTAAACCCATTATGCAGAAACTGAGGCACACAGCAGCAGGGCTGGGCCTAGAGGGCAGACCCCAGAGGTATAGCCTGCTTTCCTACCACCAACTTTCCTCATTCCCTCTGGAACAGGCCCAGCTCTTTGGGGGGTACCCTGAGAAACTGACCTCTGGGGAGAACAAATGTGGGATGGGAGCTGGAGCTGCTGAAAAGCAAAGGGTGGACATAGAAGCTGTAGGGACTGAGATGTGTGAACGTGCCTGCATTCAACCAACCAGTCTTTCTCCAGTGCTACTATGTTCTGGGCACTAAATCAGGCTTGTGTGTGCGAGGTCAGTGTGGGTCCAGGAGAGATGGGAAGGAGGAGTTGTATCGTAGATCAGGAGGTCTACTCTGGGTTCCTATAATCTTGGACTCCTACTTAAAAATTTCCCATCCCCATTGCCAGGCTCAGGCCCTCATTTCCCCAGGGCACCACGAGAGCCTCCTCACTGGTTCCTGTGCCTTTGGGCCCCTCCACACTGCAGCCAGGGCAGTTTTTCAAAATGCAATTCCTGTCCCTGCTTAAAACTCTTCACTGACAAGTTGAACGTCAAGATAAAAAATGATGGTAATGGATTATAACCCATTGAATCAAATAAGAATCCATGAGCCCACATTGATATAAAAAATTAATGAATAAGTAATAAGCCAACTAATAACTATAGAAGGAATGGAGTTATAAAATCAACATTTGGCCAACATCATAGTAAACACTGACTCAGGCAAAAATCATCAATGAAAGTTATAAAACGAAATCATCAGTAAATGGTACCACCTCAATCAAGAGATCAAAGTTAACATTGTCAGTAACGCATGAACTGACACCATGTGCCTCCTGATATGATGCACCAAGAAGGACACAACGTTACTTCTTTGGTTTTTTCCCCCAAAAAATATATTCCAGAGCTAATCGTGTTCAAATTGAGAAACATTCTGCAAAATAACTGGCCTGTACTCTTCAAAAGTGTTGATGTTCTAAAAGACAAAGACTGAGGAATTATCCAGATTGATTGAGAATAAAGAGATATGACAACTAAATGCAACTCATGATCCTGGATTGAACCCTAGACCAGGAAAGAAAATAGCTAAAAAAGACATTACTGGGACAAATGATGACATTTCAAATGTCAGACAGTGAATTAGATAATAATACTGTATTAATGATAAATTTCTTGATTTTGATAACTCAACTATAGTCATGTAAGAGGATGTCTTTGTTTTGAGACACTGAAATCTTTAGTATATAAAAAAAGAGGTGAAACTATAAAACTCAGAAGAAAACACAAGGGAAAAGTTTCATGACATTGGACTTGGCAATGATTTTTTTGGATTTTGGATAGGACACCAAAAGCACAAGCAACAAAAGTAAAAATAGAAAAATTGGATCACATTAAAATCGAAAACTTCTGTGCATCAAAGGACACAATCAGCAGAGTGAAAAGGCAACCTTCAGAATAGGAGAAAATATTTGCAACTCATATATCTGATAGGGGGTTAATATCTAGCATGTATAAAGAGCTCTTACAACTCAACAACAAAAAACCAAACAACTTGAATAAAATGTGGGCAAAGGACTTGAACAGACATTTCTCCAGAGAAGATATACAAACTACCAACAGACACATGAAAAGATGCTCAACATTACTAATCACTGGGAAATGCAAATCAAAACCTAAATGAGATACCACCTCACATCCATTAGGATGACTACTACCAAAAAACAAAAACAAAAAACCAAACAACCGCCCCAGAAAACAAGTGTTGTCCAGAATGTGTAGAAGTTGGAGACCTTGTGTACTGTTGGTGGGAATGTAAAATGGTGCAGCCGTTATGGAAAACAGTATGGCAGTTCCTCAAAAAATAAAAAAAAATAGAATTATGATTTAGCAATTCCACTTCTGGGTATGTACTAAAAAGAATTGAAAGTAGGGTCTTGAAAAGAGCTTTGCACACCCATGTTCATAGCAGCATTAGTCACAATAGCTAAAAGGTGGAAGCAACCCAAGTGTCCATTGATGGGTGAATGGATAAGTAAAAGTTGCTGTTTAATGGGTACAGAGTTTTAGTTTTGCAAGATAAAAAGAGTTCTGGAGATTGGCTGTACAACAATGTGAATGTACTTAACACTACTGACCTATATAAGTAAAAGGATTTCTAAAAGGATTTCTAAGTTAAAGATTTATGTTATGTATATTTTGTGACTGTTAAAAATTAACAAATTAATTAAAAAATAAAAACTTTTACTGATGTCCCATGGTTTTTAGGGTAAAGGCCAAAACCTTAATCAAAGTCTTCAAGGCTCTACCTTACCCTGTTTCTTCCACACCCCTTCTAACCTCCAGTCACACCAAATTGCACAGAAATGCCAGTCCACCCACCATCCCTCGGCTCACACCTTCAAAGGCTTTCCGTCACCTGGTAAAAGCCACAGTTCTTACAGTGGTCTCCAAGGCCCAACGTGACCTGGTTGCCTGGACACCTCACCGACCGCATCTCCTCCTCCTCATCCCTGCTCCTTCCACTCCATCCACATTGTTCTTCTTGCTGGTCCTTAAATGCCCCAATCACACTCCTGCCTCAGGGCCTTTGCACTTACTGCTCTCTCTGCCTCAAATGTCCCAGACAGGGCTTCATGTTCGAAGATACGGACCACTCCCTCACTTTGGTCAAGTCTCCGATTCTCAGTGAGGTTTTCCCAAAGCACACTAACAATACAACCCTGCACATATTCCTATATCCCTTCCCTGTTTCATTCTTTCCCCTTAGCATTTATCTGATATTATATAGTTTACTGATTTATCTTGCTATCATCTCTTTCCCCCAGTAGAATGTAAGCTATATGAAGGCAGAGATCTTAGTCTGGTGTATTTACTACTGCATAACATTGCCTGGCATATGGTAGGCATGTAATAAAGTCTGATGAATGATGAGAGCTTCTTCCTTAGCTATTAAGATTCAGCTCAAAAGTGATGCTTTTCCTTATGTAGACTACCCCCGTTACTGCCTTCCAGTACCCTGCACAGGCCTTCAGCCTGGCCCCCAGGACATTCTGCAGCCCCTATCTGTTTACAAGTCAGTTTCCCCCAGTAATAGCTCTGTTTCACCAGCGCCTAGCACACAGCTAGGCATGATACTACATGAATGTGTGAATGAATGAATGAATGCATATCTGGACCTGGGCTGGATTGAGGTGGGCAGCTGTATGTGCTAGCTCCCCAGAGGATGAAAGAGGAGGCTGTACCTTCTCTCCAATCTCTGTCTTGCCCCCACCAGGCAGCACCTCCAGGTCAGCTAGCAGGGCACAGGCCTCCAGAGCCTGTCGGTACCGCTTGGGGTCCAGGGTTTGGCCAAACAGCACGTTTTCCTGAAGAGTGCAGTTCTGGATCCACGCCTGCTGGGGCACGTAGGCCACGGAGCCCTGGCCAAAGGAGAAGGTTACCTCGGGGTTTGCCCAAGGCCTGGCCAAGCTTCCCTTCCCAGGAGTCCCTGCCTCTCTCACCTTCATATACACCTTGCCTTCCAGCTTCTCCATCTCTCCCAGCAGGGCAGACAACAGGGAGGACTTCCCACAACCCACAGGCCCCACCACAGCCACGAGTGCCCCTTTTGGCACCTGGATATCTAGGCTGGGGGCAAGAAGACAAGTAGCCCAGTCAGAGGAGGAATCAGGGTATTGGTCCCCCACCTTCCACCTGGAGACCCAAGCCCTCCTCCCTTTCAGACACCACCCTGGCAAACTGAGGCTCTTCCTGCTTCTCAGGCCAAAGACTGAAGCGTGAGAGTGGGGTTGGGTTCCACTATTGATCTGACCTTTGGCTCACTTTAGGCAGCTGAGAAGGGAAGGGGAAGCTGGTACCTGTGCAGGGTGGGTGGTAGGTTCTGGGACCAGGTGAAGGTGCCATTGTGTATGGTGACAGTATAGCCTGGGAGGACAGAGGTGTACAGCGTCAGGGGGCCCAGGGCAAGGGGAGGAGGATCCCTGGGTGGGGAGGGGTGTGGGAAGCCCTAGCGGGAGGGCAGGGAATCTTGGGAAGGGGGGGGGGGGTAGAGGAGACAGGAAGTCCTGGGGAGGAGCAGGGGGAGCCCTAGGGAAGGAAGGTGGTGGGGGAGGCCTGGAGAGGGATGACGAGAGGAAATTAAAGAGCCAGAAGAGGAAGAAGGCGGGCACAGAGTGAGAGCAGATACGAAAAGAGGATGAAGAAAATGGGGTCACAAGAGAGAAGTTAAAAGCTTGGAACAGAGAATTTTCTGGAGCAGTGGCTGGGGCAAGGGCAGCCCAGGTAGAGGCTGTCTGGACCTGGGGTGATGGTCTTTCTTTCCACACACTGGGGGTCAAGTTCATCTTGGCTCAGGAAATGCTGGATCCGTTTCAGAGACACACTGGTCTGCATGCAGAAGGGTGCGGGTCAGCCCTGGAAGCTGTGCTTTTCCTGTACCATCTCCTCTTACCCTTGCTGGCCCCCAACTTCCTGGGTGAGGCTGGGCCCCCTGAGGGTCCGGAGGCTGGTGCTAGGGCCCCTCCCATGACTGAGCCTTGGCTGGCTCCCACGGCCAAAGACAGGATCCAGGTTGGTAAGAGGAGGCTGTCTCCAGAACTTGGGTTTCCAAGGACCTTACCTGACTTCCTCTGACTCCAAATGGCCCCTGACTCTAATGACCTCATTCAACTTGGAACAATTCTTCATAATGCCAAATGGCCCTCCCCCGATTCCAGTAACTCTCCCTGATTACCCCCTGACCCTGAGTGACCCCATCTACCTGCCCGAACTCCAGCAGAACCCCCGGCCCTATCCAGCATTACCTGGGCCAGGTTGCTGATTAACTGGGGCAGCATGTTGAGGGGAATTTTTAAGATGTTGAACAGGGACACGGACACAAAGGCCTTCTCAGCATCCAGCACGTTGTTCTTATCCACGGACACGTACATCCCGAGGGTGGTCAGGGTCACCTGGGCAGTGGTGGGGATGGGTGTCGGGGTGGCGTCTGCAGGGTCCAGAGGCCCAGGCTGGCCAGGCAGGAGGCGGGACGCCAGCCCAGGCAGGGGAGCCTCACCAGGAAGGGGGTGCAGATCCAGATGAAAGTGGACGTGGCATGGAGGTAGGCAGCCTGGCGCATCAGCCGGAGCTCATCCTGCCGGACGTCCTCCACCTGCTTCAAGAAGCTGGGCTCCCAGGCATACAGCTTCAGCACCTTGATGCCACCCAGGATCTCGCTCATCAGCTTGATGCGTGAGTCCTTGAATTTCATTTGCTCTACCTATGGAGAGTGTGGAAAGTGCGCACCCCGAGCCCCTCCCCAGACCTCTACCCACAGGGGCTCACACCTTCCCTGCACTCACACACATGGCAGCCGGACTGCTCACCGCTCCTCCCTGCCAGCCTGTGCTGCACCCCAGCCTGGAATGCCCGGTCCGACCTACTCTCTTCTCTGCTGCACAAAATCCAGCTCCAACCTCAGTGCCCCATCACTGACCCTCGCAGGTAGCACCCTCTGCCCCTTCCCTGGGTTTCTAAGGCACGTTCTCATAGGGGACCCTGTGCATGTATGTTGCCTCAACTCGATGTGAGCCTGAGGGACTAGATCCCTTATTCCTCTTTGTTCCCCAGTCCCTAACCCAGGGTGCAGCATGCCAAATCAATCTATTCATTCACCCCAATTTATTGAGTGCCTATTATGTGCCAGGCCATGTGCTAGATGTGGAGCAGATAATGATGAACCACTCAAGGCCCTGGCCATCATGAAGCTGACAGTCTGATAGGAGAGGCAGACAGGAAGCAAACAACCACCTGAATAAATGCTTAATAAATTGTTACACATACTCCGATGGGAGTTACAGGATTCTGGGAGAGAATAATGGGGTAGGGACTGGGAAATCAGAGTTTACGCTGGGAGGTGAAGGAAGGGAGGGAACTGGGCAAGGAAGGAAGGGTGAAGCACACTCCAGGGAACAGTATGTATGGTAGCCCAGAGGTATTCAGAGCTCGCTGATTTGGAGAAAAGAAAGGCCATACTGGCTGAAACTTGGCCATATCCCAGGGGGTGAGGGCTTGAAAGGTGAGCAGGGGCCTGGTGGGTGGTGGTAGGGAATTTGTCATTTATTCTATGTACAGTGGGAAGCTAGGGAAGACATCAATAAATGTTTGCAAATAAAGGACTGAATGACTGGCTGTTTACACTCATTACAGCATGGTGGAGAAACTCTCATTAGACCAGAAGAGGCAAGTTTGAATCCCAGCTCTGCCTGATTCTAGATTGCTATCATCTCTCTGGGCCTTGGTTCCTCAGCTGCAAAATGAGAATGTTTCTAAAACCCTCTCAGGGTTGGGGGCTAGAGTAAGCTAAGGTCTGTGAAAGTGGCTTGGAGCCATCCGTACTCAGTGAGCGAGGTAGTGGGTAAGGCCCAGGTTAGTGACTGCCCTCCGCCAGGTACCTGGCCAAGGCTCCAGGCAGGAGCAGCGCAGTTGCTGGCACCCACCTGGAACGCACGCATTTTCACAGCCACGGCTCCATTGAGCGGGATCAGCAAGACCATGAGAGCGACTCCAGCCAGGACAGAGGGACCCAGGTTCTGAGGAGGCACAATAGATACACTAGACAGACAGACAGAGTATATAGACAGAACCCAGCAGACAGAGGCCTATTGACCTGAAATGCGGGGACGGGCAAGAAGCAAAAGATAGTGGTCAGCCAAACAGATGGACGGCAAAAAGCAGACTTACAGATAAAGCCGAAATGACGAAAACATTTGCAAAAACAGCCAGCCATCAGATAATGCCAAGAGATAGGGACAAACAGGCAGACATAGAAGGGTGTCCAGACACACAGGAAGGCAAATACAGATAGGCAATGACAGTCAGAGTCACACCCACCTTGCCTCCAAGCCCCTCTTCCCTCCCCTGGGTTCTGTGAGAAGGATTATCACACAGGCTAGAAAGACTTGATTGCAGACACCAGCATCCTCACAGTCCTGTCCCCCACCCCTCTGCTGACCCAGAATAACCCTCTCTTGTCCCATCTGAAGGAAGGAGAAGGTCAGAGGAAGGGGGCAGAGATCAGGGTTCAAGAGTCACCTGCCAGGGCTTCCCTGGTGGCGCAGTGGTTAGGAATCCGCCTGCCAATGCAGGGGACACGGGTTCGAGCCCTGGTCCAGGAAGATTCCCACATGCCACAGAGCAACTAAGCTCATGAGCCACAACTACTAGGCCTGCACTCTAGAGCCTGAAAGCCACAACTACTGAGTCCGTGAGCCACAACTACTGAAGCCCGTGCGCCTAGAGCGCGTGCACCTAGAGCCCGTGCTCCGCAACAAGAGAAGCCACCGCAATGAGAAGCCCGCGCACCGCAAGGAAGAGTAGCTCCCGCTCGCTGCAACTAGAGAAAGCCCGCGCGCAGCAACGAAGACCAAACAGAGCCAAATAAATAAATAAATAAATATATTAAAAAAAAAAAAAAAAAAAAAAAAGAGTCACCTGCCAGAGGAAGTACACTGCCAGGATGATCTGCAGGGGTGCTGACCACAGCAGGTTGATGAAGGGGACAACATCCATGAAGCGCTGGGCGTCCACTGACATGAGGTTAACAATTTCTCCCACAGTGGACTCACGTTTGACTGAACTGGTGATGACCAGAGCCTGCAGGTGGACAGCGGGGTGATGGACTGGGCCCGCGAGTCTCTCCAAAGCTCCCCAGGGGCCTCCCCAGCCCCCCATGCCCTGCTCCAGCTGACCTTCCTATAGATGACGCCTATGATGCCCGTGCGAAACCTCAACCCCATCACAAAGATGCAGTGGTAATACTGGTGTAAGATCAGAGTCTGCATCACGGAGCACACGAACATCAGCCCGGCCACCAGAAAGCCCCACCAGGTGGGGGCCGTGGGGTTTGAAATAAATCTGATCAGGACGCTGCAAGGTGAGGAGAGAGGCATGAGGGTGGGCAGGGCTCCCCCAGTCTGCTCCCTCTACTGCGGCCCTCCCCTTTCCCCTCAGCCTCCACTCTGCCCCTGCCTCTGAAACCTCTCAGGTGGAGGCTGCTGGCCCTCCACACCCCCACCCAGACCAGGGGGACTTGGCGCAGAGCTGCCTCAAGCCCTCCATCCTTACTCCTTTCTGCCTGCACCTCCTTTCCTACCTACCATGGCCCCCCGCCACCCACCCCTTTATCACCCTCTGGCCACCTGCCTCACCGGCCTGCCTTTCTTGCCTCCTTGGACCATGTGGCAGGAAGCAGTGCAACATGTCCATTGATTAGACTTTCCTGCACCTTCTTCTGGGCTGCCGAGGGCTCTGAAGTCCACTGCCTGACCACACAGACTCTCGCCCCTCAAATCCATCCTCTTCAATATCAGTGGCCTCCAACGCTGCCCAGTGACTTTCTCCAGGGCGCTAATCTACTTCCTCTCCCGCAGTCGTTTTCACCTCTTATCCTCTTACCTGTCCTCACTCCCCACTTCTCTCAGCAGCTGCCCACTTAAATCTTCCCATCGAGAACTCCCTGCCAACTGCAAACTTCCCTGCAAACACTTGCTCTCTTCCTTTTGTCCTGCCTCAGGACAGGAGGTGCCCTTTCAACTTTCCACGCCGGGTCCTGCCCCCCAAGCCCTGGATCCCACCTGCCTCCTCAGGAACACGTTTCGTCGTTGGCCCCCTTTCTCCCGGTCTTCAGTATCCTCCTCTCCACTGGCAGCTCTGTGCCTTGGCCGACTGACATGACCAAGTCTCTTCCATGTTAGGACAAACCTCCCCTTGACCCCATGGAGCAACCTCCATAGTCATGGCCAGGCTTCTTCTGCTGTGGGTTGGGTGTAACTCCCCAAAAGACATTTCAAGTCATAACCCCTGGTACCTGTGAACGTGACCTTATTTGGAAACAGGGTCTTTGCAGACATAATCAAGTTAAGATAAGGTCATATTGGAGTACGGTGGCCCATAATCCAGTGACTGGAGTCTTTATAAGAGAAAAGAGAGGGAGATTTGCACACAGAGACACAGATGCAGACAGACAGACACACACACAGGAGGATGCCATGCAAAGATGGAGGCAGAGATTGGAGCGATGAGTCTCCAAGACTAGGAATGCCAAGGACTGCCAGCACACCAGAACCTGGGAGGCGTGGAACAGATTCTCACTCAGAGCCTCTAGAAGGAACCCACCCACCGACACTTTGATTTCAGACCTCTGGCTTCCAGAACTGTGAAAGAATACATTTCTGTTTTCAGCCACCCAGTCTGTGGTACTCTGTTACCCTAGAAAACTAAAAACCTTTATAGGAAGTTTCTAGACCTCCACTGGCCCCGTCTCCACTGCAGAAACCCTGTTCTCAGGCCCTTCCCCTGTGTCGCAGCCTCTGTTCTTGGCAAAGTCACCAACAGACTCCACGTTGCCTTCCTCAGGCTCTATTTTACTGGTCAACTTGCTTCACTGGAGGTCACGCCTTCCCCAGGAAGGGTTCTCTGTGCCCTGCTCCACAGTCTGGGTTCTTTTCCCAACTTCGCCCCCTCCACGCTAGTCTTCTGCTCACCCATACCTGTCAGAATGCCCTAGGGCTCTGTCTGAGGCCTCTGCACGGGCTCTCTGGGAGAGGTTAGCCACAGATATGGGACCCTGGGCTTCCACCCGATGGCTCTGCAAAGGTGATCTCCAGCTAGCTGGGAATCTCCCCTTGGGGGCCACCAGCAACTCAGGCCCAAAATGGCCAAGATGCCCCTCACCACCTTGCCCAGGGCCCAGGTCTCTCTTCCTGCTGAGTTCACCATCTCAGCAAAAGATCCATCATCCTCCAGCTACCCAGGCCAGAACCCAGGTCACCATTTCCCCCCCCCCTCTCCCTGGCACCAACACTCATTTCCAGAGAGTAGCTCCTGAATCCTGTCTCATTCTTGACCTGGACTTTCCTTGGACCTGGTTGGACCACTTCCATCTGGCCACCCTGCCCTGCCTCCCCCACACTACTGGCAGGGGATCCTTCCAGAATGCAAACCAGACACCCCTCCCTGGCTTCAAATCTTTCAAGGATTTCCTTAGCTCTCCCTCTCTCCCTTTGTTGTTCTGCCCCTCCCTTTGGTCACCCCCCCTCTAGCATTCAGAAGTACCTGGAGTTCCTGAGTCATGCTGTTTCAGGCCTCTGTGACTTTGCACCTTCCCCTCCTTCCTCACCTAGTTAGCCAATTGCCTGTCCTTCCAAACTTGATAATCTCTCTGGCTGGCAAGTGTACCCTGCCCCTTCCCAGGCTGGCTTCCTTGCTCCTCTGGGGGTTTTTCAGACACCTAAGTACACCTCCGCCCACACTGTGCTCTAATAGATTTACACTTTGGTTTCTCCCACAAGACTTTAAGACCATATCTTAGTTATCTTTGTATACCTAGTGTCTGGCACCATTCTGGGACCCTGGGGGCTCAAAATATGTTCACTGAATGAATGAATGCACAAATGCATGATTGGAGGGTCAAAAGATTGAGGGCTCAGCTGCTAGCTCCTTTCCATCCCCTCATTTGAGAGCTCTTTCTAGCCCAAGCCACTCACGTGATAGATGGCGGAGCCTATCATCTGGAAAGAGCACCGTAGATGGAGTTCAGAGCCCTGGACTCAAATCCATCTTTACCAGCTGTGTACCCTTGGCCAAGTCACTTCACCTCTCTGAGTTCCTATTTCCTCATTTTTTTAAATTGTTTTTCATTTTTCTGCTTCCTTGTTTGTAAAACGGGAAAAGGGCACCTCTCTGTAGGATTGTCAGGAGGATTTAAAGAGAGAATGTATGTTAACGTATACATCAGGGTACCTGGCAGTTGTACTTGGTCCAGATAAGTTGGATGTGAATGGGGAAATGAGGTGCAGAGGCTCTGCCACTTGCCAAAGGTCACACAGAAAGTGGGGATAGCCCCTTCGGTTCCTAGTCTGGGGCTCTTTTCTCTACACATTGTCCCCGAGGCCGGCCAGCCAGCCAGCCAGCCCCTTTTCCCAGGAAGGGCTGCGTGGGAGGGAGCATGGACAGACCTGAGCAGCTGTGGGTTGATGAAGGACAGCAGGTCCTGGATCAGCTTGAAGCACATGCTGAGGAGGAAGCTGGAGCCAAAGGTGGCCATCAGGGCCCGCAGGAAGGGGGGCTCCCGGGCCTGGGGCCGGCCCCCAAGCAGCACCTCACCCTCGCTGGACAGTCTCTTCCCAGAAGCCTCCGCAGCCTGGTGCCTGGTCCGGGGAGGAAGGAGCAGTGGGTAGGAATGGGCACATGGGCCCCATGAAGCCAAGGGGCTGGCGAGGAGCAGGTAGGAGGGGGAGCTGCTTTCTTGGCTCTCAGAACTGGGAGGGGGAAGGACAGTGAGACTTTCCAGCTGAGAATCCCCAAGTGCCTTCAGGTGCTAGAGGATATATGAAGGGGTGCCTTAACTGCTCCTCAAGGACTATACACCCAGTAATTCCCAACCTGTGGCCCTCTCCATGCCTCCCCAGGGCTGGCTCCAGGGAGGACGCTGACAAGAAGGGAGACATGGGCAGGGCTGGCTAGTGGTCTAGTCACTGGCAAGCTGAGCAGGGAGGGAGTGGAGGTGGCATGGAGGGACAGAGAGGGGGTGCAGCAGGCAGACTGGGGGCCATTAGGTCTTCCAGAGGCTCCAAGCCATGAGCCCAAGACACTGCTGACCAAGTCCATGTCCCTGGTTCCTTCACAGCCAGTCGGCCATCAGAGGCTCAGGCGGAACCAGCATGGGATTTCTGGGCCCCAGGTTGTGGGTGGAAGGGGTTTCGGTCCTGGGGGGGCGGGGGGCGAAGAAGGAGGACTCAGCGCCTCAGCTTTCTCGGCTGTGTCGTCGGTCAGAGACAGGCTGCCAGCGGGCAGGCCCTTGGCCAGAGGGTCATCTCTTCCAGCCCCTGCCTCCACGCAGGAAGCAAGGTTGAGAGGGGGCGCTGGCCTCAACCTTCCTCCCCCGGCCCCTTCCCCTCCTGAGCGAAGTCCCTGGAATCTACCCTTCAAGTCAGGCAGGGCAGTGCAGTGGTGAGTGCTGTGGGCCCAGACGGCGGGTGTGGATTCTGGCTTTGCCACCACCAACTAGGGGACCTTGGGTGCATCATCAAACCTCTGTGCCTCAGTGACCTCATCTGGAACACAAAGGCATTAGAACCTGCACAGTAGCCGTCGGAGATTAACCGAGTTAGTCTGCACGATAAGGACAACGCCTGGGACAGAGTAAGTGCTACGAAAGTGTCAGCCATTCTCCAGCATCAGTAGCGTTGGGAGAGCTGACCCAGGCCTGAGCTGCCCACCCCAGGACCACCTGCACCTGCTCTTCTCCCCACGCCCAGCCATGTGATCTCCTGGGTCTACCAGCCTCGCCTGCAGGAGACCTGGGCTGTATGAAGGGGTGGGGGTGGGGGGGCGCGGGGACGGGGGAGGAGGGGGGCCTCACCGCGCTGCCTGCTCTTGCTGCTTCTTCCTCTCCTGCAGCAGCCTCTGCACCACCACGTGGGAGCGGTCCTCCTTGTTCAGGCACCAGAGGTCCCACTCCTCCAAGGGCCGCCGGTAGCCGAGGATGGCCAACCTGGAGCAGACGGGCAGCACCACCCTGGGTCAGAGTTCAGCAGCCTGGGGACAAGGGTCTCCAGAGAGGAGGATGTCCCTAGGGAGCTGTGGCCAAGGAAAGTGTTCCTTTATTCCCACAGTGAGCAGGATGGGCGTCACTGCCTTCCACCCCAAGTTCCTACTTCCAGCCCTTTCTCACTCCTTCCCAGATGCCCCATTGACTCCTGGGCCCTGATGACAAAATCCATGCTGGCTGCGGCCCCGGGGGATGACAAGGCCTGCTGGATGGAGCCCCAGCCCAAGGACCTTCCTCAGTACAATATGGTTAATGAGCTGTCACCCAGGTCACAGACACAATCCTCCTGCTCTAGCTGCTCTGAGGGGCGCCCAAGGAAATGGCAGCTGCAAGCTTATCCCTGACCAAATAGCTGGGAACTAATTATGGTCTCCCTCTAGGACCCTAAGCCTGTCCCCAAGGCCTGCCAGACACAGGTCTGGCCTGTGCCCTGGGATCAGAACTGGGCCTCTGTACTCAGCCCCCAGCCCAAACAGACAGGTTTCCCCACCCTCGCCTGCCCCATGCCCACTGGGGTTCACAGCTCCTGAGGCCCCTGAACTCCTGGCCTGCTCCCTTTCCTCTTTCTCATCCCCCAACTATCCATCCCCATTCCCCCTCCCCCGGGTCCCCAGGCTTGGGGAAGAGCCAACTCACTTTGTAAACCACCAGAAAGACAGGCGGGAGAGGAAGCCAGCTCCGGCCTCAGGGCAGGGGTTCTAGAAGGTGCAAGAGTGGGGCAGGGGAAATCAGGAGTGCACACCACCCTCTCAAGGCAGAGCAGAGGGAGGAGGGTGCCTCGCTCCTTCCTGCTCCTAGGAAGCACTCCTGCTCAGTGTGCAAGCCCTAGTTTGCACACTGTGGAGGTGACATGAAGACGGAATGAACTGGAAGGGATGGGGGATGCTGGTGAGGGCTGGGCTGAGGAGTGGGCTGTGGCATCCCCACTACCACCCACCTCCATTAAGACTCACGGGGTCGATATTCTTGGGGGAGAAAAACGGCGGCTTCTCCCTGAAGCAGGAGAGGATGAGGGCAGAGAGCACCAGGGCAAAGTAGATATAGAAGGTGGTGAAGCGGAAGGGGTCTGAGATCTTGCCCTGGGGGAGAAAGGAGAGCAGCATCAGAGCTTGGGAAGCCCTGGGCCTGCAGTCCTTGCCCCAAGGAGTCCTTTGGGGCACCACACCCCTCTGGGGTAGAAGTCAGCAAAAGTGGGTACCTGGGTCCCCCTGCCCAGAGGCTTCTGAGAGACGGGAAAGGTCACAGGGGGTCCACTGTTCTGTGGAGACTTGCCCTGCTCATCTACATCACCTTGTCTAACCCTCCCTAACAGGTAGGAAATCTTATGATACTCAGTTTGCAATTGAGGAAATGAGACTCTTGGTTCAGGAATTTGCCCAAGATCACAAAGAGTAAGTGGGTTGTTCCCAGCCTGTGCTCTTATGAACATCCTTGATTGCCTCCTCTTGAGATGGAGAAATAGGGAGACACTAGATTGATCCCCAGTGTTCCAACCACCCCCGCCCACCACTGAAGATCAAGAGGAAGGCCAGGAACTGAGGGAGGTGGGGAAAAAGGGGAGAACAAGACAACAGGATTCCAGGAAAGCCAGAACTGTTCATGTCTGCACACCTGCTCTCGCTGAACAGACATTGCACTTGGTGGTAGCTGCTACGTTCCCACGAACAGCCGACAATGGCCGCATCCTGCTGCATTCCCCTGGGTTACACTGGTCCTCACCCCGCTCACCAGTCTGCTTCTCAGCAGAGATGCAACAAGTAGGGAATGACACAAAAAGGACTGAACAGCAGAGGAGGTCCTGGGAGCTGGGGAGGGGCAGAAGGGAGGAGCCTGGGACCCAGCAGTGACCTAGAGCTCTGGGGACAATCCCTAGACAGCACTGGACCTGGCAGGTTCCTCTCTTCCGCTTACCTGTGCCAAAGCTGAAAGGATCTTGGAACGGAAGGGGATGATGCCACAGACCACACACAGGAACCAGAAGATGATGAGGACCCCCGAAGACCGAACCCCCTGCAGCCGCTCATACTGGATCAGCAGGGTGGCCAGCAGCTGTGCAGGGAGGGCGGGAGAGGCTGGGCCAGAGCACACACATCTGGACCTGCCTCCATTCCTCCCCATGCCACATGGCCAGATGTTTCTGGGGTTACCCACTCCTAAGGTGTCCAGCCTTCTCCTCAGAGCCCATGGTTCCCCCACCACAATCCCACAACCCACTGTTGATCCTCCCCAATCCAGATTCCCTGGTCCCACACTGACCATGGTGACCCCCACCACCAAGGGGGTGACAAAGAAGATGGGGGCAGGGGCCCAACCGTGGACCAGGCCATGGAAGGAGTAGAAGAGGTCAGTCCAGGAGACGCACCACAGCAGGACGCCCAAGGCCTATGAACAGGGCATATGTTAGGGACTCCATTCCCAAAGAAAGGGATGGTCCCCACTGGGGAGGAGCCTTTGCTCCTGAAACCAACAGACCTGCCCAGGCTTGCCCCCAAGGGCTGGGCTGGGCACTGGCCAGAAGCTTCTCCAGGGTGGGGAGAGCATTGCTGGAGAACTTGACTGAACTTCCCCAAGCAGAGATTATCTCACTGGGCTGCAGACCCAGCTGGCAGGCTGCCATGGCCCTGAGCACAGGGAGGGTGAGACTGGGGAACCCAGACCAGTCACTGAGGGTGGGGAAAGGGACCCATTAAAAGGAGAATCTCCTAGGTCCTGGTCCCACCCGCAGGAGAGCCCTGAGCCCCTGACCGTCTTGAGCCTGGAGAGGCGAGAGAGAACAATGTAGCCTTGGTGGCGGTGCTGCAGGCAGAACAGGTAGCAGGGCAGGGCGGCCCACAGGTAGATGCAGGGGACCCAGGCCAGCACGGAGTTCTGGAAGCAGGGAGTGAAGTCCGGGTTGTCTGTGTGCACAGACAGATTGGAGTCCTGGGGACAAAGAGAAGAATTCAGGGGCAGCCTTGTGCAGCTCTGGGCTCACGCTCCAGGGAGGGGGCTGGGCCAGAGAGCTGCCATGCGCTCTGGGGGTCAGAAGGTGTGTGAACATGAAAGTCTAAGTGTGCAAACCAGCAGGCATTGTCCCGAGTGTGAGCTCTTCCAGGAGGCTAAGGGCGCTCCATTTCCTCATATTTTCTCTCTGTCTCTCTAATTGATGTTTAATTTAAGTACAATAAACTGCACCCATTTGAAGTGCACAATCCAATGAGTGACAGTTGTACACACCTGCAAAACTGCTACCACAATAAAGATATAGAATAATCCACCATTCCACGAGTTCCTTTGTGCCCCTCTGCAGCCCATCCCTCCCAGGCAAACACTGATCTGCTTTCTGTCGTTTTAGATTTCCGCTCTTTTATTTTAAATTAATTTTTAATTTTATCAAAGCAATATATGCACATGGTTGAAGAGTCCACTTTCTCTCTAAAGCTCTCCCAGGGAAGGGATAGGGAGCCTCTCTGAGCTTTAGTTGCCTCTCCTTTAAAATGGGGGAGGCCATCCCTGCCCCACCTACCTCCTCAGTGGGTGTGAACTCAAAGCAGCAAGGGGATGTGGAGAGAGCTTTGTAAACAAAGCTGGGGTGACCAACCATCCCAGTTTGCATAGAACTGTCCTGGTTCTAGCACTGACAGTCTCGTGTCTTAGGGAACCACTGAGTCCAGACAAGACCGCTTTTTGTCTTTGCACCTAAGAACTTTTCTGGAAAGAGATGGGGGAACACATTCAAACACATATTTTACTAAGATTGTTTCCCCCAAGGCCACCGATGAACTAATCTTTTTTTCCCTTCTTGCAAAGTATTAGACTGTCTCTACAGAAAGCTCATAAAATATAAACAACTAAAAAAAAAAGGGACTTTCCTGGTGGCGCAGTGGTTAAGAATCCGCCTGCCAATGCAGGGGACACAGGTTCGATCCCTGGTCCAGGAAGATCCCACATGCTGCGGAGCAACAAAGCCCATGCGCCACAACTGCTGAGCCTGCGCTCTAGAGCCCGCACGCCGCAACTACTGAGCCCATGTGCTGCAACTACTGAAGCCTGTGTGCCTAGAGCCCGTGCTCCGCAACTAGAGAAGCCACCACAATGAGAAGCCCGTGCACCACAACAAAGAGTAGCCCCTGCTCGCCGCAACTAGAGAAAGCCCGCGCGCAGCTACCAAGACCCAAGGCAACCAAAAAAAAACCCCAAACCTCACCCACAATCCCATCCACCGAGAGACAACTCTTAACACCAGAATATAGAACCCTCTACCTTCTAACTGCCAGTTTAAATAATTGTCATTTTTATTTTTGTCAAAGTTATAACATGCACATAATTCTAAAGGTACATGAAAAGAAAATGGTACCCTGCCTCATCACTCCCCACCCCTAGTTCCACTTTCCAGGGGTAAGTATGTTCAAATATGCTAACTTGTTCTGGTAGCTACTTCTATGTTTTTAAGCAATTTGCTTTTAATATTGTTACATGATCTACCACTATTTGATAATCACTATTTTCTTTTGTTCTGGAAGTTACAGCTGTACCTCTCTTACATTCTCTCCACTTGAACTTCCTCAACCTTCCAGTGTAGAAACATCACAGGCTTTTGTTAAATAAATATTCACAGTTCACACTTCTTTGACTATATAAATATTGTTCACTACGACTGGCTCTACCTCTTTCAATACCTGTGTGACCTTAGGCAAGACGCTTGACCTTCACCTCTCTGGGCCTTAGTTTCTTCAAGGGTAACACTGAGATGATAACGTCTCCCACCAGGCCCCGCCCACCTGGCCCCTCAGCCATCAGCCTAGCCCAGGCCCCCACCTCTTCCCGAGCAATTTCCACGGGGTTCTAGTCTCTTCCCTTCCATGCCCTATGGGCCCAGATCCCTGCCCACACTCTCCTGGTCTTCCCCTTCCTCCCTGGTCTTTCCTTCTATGTCTCCTTGCTGGTTCCCCTGCTTGGCATCAGAGTGCCTCGGAACTCAGTCCTTTCCTCTTCTCCATTTCCTTTTACATTTGCACTCACCCCCAGGGCAATCTCTTCCAGTCTCATCTACATGCCAATGACTCCCAAGTTTATCTCTCTACCCCACCACTCTCCAAATCCCCAACTCTAAATCCAACTGCCGACTGGACATCTCCACTTTACACATCGTACAAGAGCCTACAAGGTCCCCCACAGCGTCCCTTCCCGCCAGCCTGTGATCTCTCACCGCCTCTCCTACATCACTCCAGCCAGTGGCCTCATTGCTATTCCTGAACATAACAGGCATGCTCCTGCCTCAGGGTCTTTGCACTGGCTGCTCTGTCTGGAACGTTCCTCCCTTAGACATCCTTAAGTCTCTCTTTCTCATTGAGGCCTAGGCTGACCACCCTGTTTAATATTTCACTTGCACCCTACCCCCAGCATTCCCAATCCACTCCCTTAACCTTTCTCTGCTTTTTCTTTTCCCTATACCTACCACCTTCTAACATGCTACATAATTTAGAAATTTATTATGTTTTCTCTCATCTCTTTCTGCTGGCATGTGTGTTTCTTGAAGGAAAGACTCTTTATTTCATTTATTGATGTATCCTAAGTACCTAGAGCAGTGCCCGGCACATAGTAGGTGCTCAGCAAAAATTTGCTTAAATAACTTAAATCAAGCATTTGTTGAATAAATGAATAAACAAAGGGATAATCTTATACCCTGCCTCTAAACCTTCAGTGGCTTCCTACTGACTAGAAGACAAAGTCTAAGCATGGCATTCAAGTCCCACAACTGGCCTTGAACTATCTATCTATCTACCTACCTATCTATCTATCTATGTGAACTATTAAACTATCTATGTGCCTGAGTTATCCCATCTTAAGAAAATATTTCATGGAGTGGTCTGCACACTCTGCTTCCCTTTCCTCAGCCTACCCGCACTCTTTAATCCCATCTGAGTCAGCCTTCTGCCTCCAAAGCACCTGCCCATGGCTGCAAGTTTCCTGAAAGGCAGCGTTGTGCCCCTTGCCTCATGGCCCCAGACCTGCAGGGGCTCCTGCTCCTCCTGGAGCCAAGTCCAAGCACCCCTCCTTGCCTTCCCACTGCTCCCATCCCCCACTGCCAAACTCACGTCACTCTAAATCTGCTCTGAGAGTCTCACCCCTACACCTTCGCTCAGCTGGTCCCTATTTCTTCCACTTGTCAAGATCCCAACAACTACAGGGAAGGGTGGTGGGCCCGGCTTAGGACCCACCTCTCCCATCTTGAGCACCCTTCCTGCTCTGAAGTCAGCACCTAACGAGGGAGCCGCCTTCTGGAGTATGTCTTCCACTTGATGACGTTCTGATAAAGGCCTGCTATGAGCCAGGCGGGGGGGTGGGGGGGAGGCAAACTCGGAACAGACCTGTCCCTGCCCCTGGGGAGCATGAGGTCCAGGGACATGCTTCTTTGGGGGCGTTTCACTCAAACCCCGGAGGGCAGAGGTTGTCCTGCGTACATCTTGAATTCTAGAGCTCTGTACTCAGTAGTCGCTCAAGCAATGCGAGCTAAGGACCAGAAGACTCTTGCTAAGCACTGGGCACTGGGTCACAGAGAGGGGTTATTCTGTAGGCCTGATCAGGCTGTGCCAGGGGAGGGGAGACAGACACCCTGGCCCATATTGTTTTCCTCTTTAAAACATTTCTTAGCCAAGTATAGTATACTTACAGAAAAAGTACACACAGCTTAAGTATACACCTCAGTGAATTTTCACACACTGAACACGCCTGTGTAACTAGAACTAGAATCAAGAAACAGGACATTGCCAGCCCCCAGAAGCCCCTGTTGTGCCCCCTCCAAGCCACTCCTCATCCCAGGAGAACACTGTTCTGAGTTCCAACGACATGTGATTTGGCCCATGTGGGACCTTCCTACAAAGGAAATCACACATTTCCTGGATCTTTCATGTCTGGCTTCTTCTCTCCGCACTGCGTTTGCGGGTGTCATCCTTGGCGTTGAGTGTGAGTGGGGATTCTCCCTCCCCATTTCTGCACACGGTCCATTGTATGAATGGACCCACGCACTTATCCATTCCACTGTCAAGGGGCAGCTGCACCCTGCTTTAACGCTTGGCAAGCCCGTTAATCCCATCCACTTAGTTGCCATCCAGATAGCTGGCCCAAGGCCACCCCCAACTCTGACCATCTGGTCTTCGGGCCTGGAGTGAACTGCCAACCTCTCTGGGCCCAAGCTGAGCTTCAACTCCTACAGAAAGCATTTCTGGGGTGCCCCAGCCTCCAGCGGGCTTTTCCTTGCTTTATTTTGTATGCTCTCAGCAGCCAGATAGGTGACTGTCAGCTGAGAGTGATCAAGACCCCTTATGTTTCAGTAGCATTTTATTATAGCACTTACGTGGTCATTATTCCAAAAGAAAAGACGACGAACAATATTAGGCAAAAGGAAAAGCAGGCTCCACCTGCTCTGGCAACAGGTCCAAGGACACCTGGCAGTTGGGAGCTGGGACGGACACCCAGGCCTCATGGCACCGAGCTGGGGTCTCTCTCACCCTGTGCTGCTTGGACCTGCACCTGTGAATACATCCTCTCTCTACAGCAACGTGAACCCTTCAGGATAGACACTGGGCCCTACTCTTATTCCTCTCCTCTCCTGCCCCACACCTTCCAGCTCCCAGCACAGGACCAGGTATGAGGAGCAGCCCAGATTGACCTTGTGAGTCAAGGTCTGTGCGTTGACAGACAAGGGAGAGTGTGTACAGGTAGACGGGAGCCTGAGTTCAAAGACACAACCAGGAATCACCACTTGCACTGGGTCAGGGTCAGGGTCAGGGTCAGGGTTCTCTGAGGCAGGCAGGGAGTGGTCCCGAGGAAAACGAAACCCTGATGCAGAGGACCCAGTGTGGGCTGCCTCTTTGGAGAATTCATCTCCCTGAACCTCAGTCTCCACACTAATGGGAGTAATGACAGCATCCCAGCCGGCTCCCCGCAGTGGGGGAGAATGAACAGCAAAGCTCCTTGACTCAAATAGGGCAACACTGGAGGAAGCAGGTGACTGAGCAGAGGCTGCCGGGACCTTGTTTTGGTTTCATAAACAAGTTCCACTGTGGCAACAATCAAGAGATCTTGGGAGGACCAGATGACTGCTTTGACCCACAGGGAGATCCGGCCTGGGCTCCTTTCCTTCAGATACGCATGTCCCAGCTGGGCAGAGCCCTCTCCAGGAGACAGTGGGTACCTGTCCTTGCCTGTGTCCTTAGGCTATTTACCTCTGACTGCTTGCTAGGACAACGACAGGACACGTCACGCACAACATGTTCAGAACGGAAATCCTGCCCGTCCCCCCTTCTCCAACCTGCCCACCTTGATGCAGGGCAATGCTTTCCTTCTCCCGGGCCGGAATCCCCTGAGTCATCCTTGATTCTTTCTCTTTCTCTCACAGCCCTCACCCAACCTTTTAGCAAATCCTGTCCACTCTACCTTCAAATTATTAGGCTGAACGATATGAAAGGGCTATATTCGACTCTTTTTAATCTATAAAAAGGCATCTTCATTTGGATCTCCCTGATATATCCAGGATCCGACTGCTTCTCTCCACCCCACACTCTCACATGGATTGTGGCGTCGCGCCTTCTCTGGCCTCCCTGCTTCCAGGCCTGCCGCTGGCCTAGCAGTCTCCTCCAGCACAGCAGCTGGAGGCAAGTCTTCATGAAACCTAAGCCAGACGTCTTAGTGATGCACCATGTCACTTCTCTGGTTAAAACCTGCCAAGGGCTCCCCATTTCACTCATAGTGAAAGCCAAACTCTCCAGGGGACCCTCGAGACCCTCATTATCTGCTCCCCTGTCTCTCTGACCTCAGCTTCCCCACTCCCCTCTCTCATCCCACCTGCCTCCTGGCCTCAGTGTGGTCCCCAAATGTCAGGCCTGTGCCTGCCTCAAGGCAGCGGTGCTGTGCCTCGTGCCCTGGTCACCTGCAAGCTTGTGCTCGGACCTCACCTTCTCGTGGAGGTCCACCCTGACCTTCCTAATTAAACCTGGAACTGTAACCCCCATCGTGCTCCTGCATCCCCATCCCTGCTGGCCTGTCCTATTTTCCCCATAGCCCTTATCACTTTCTAGGATAGTATATAATTGAGTTATTTCTTATGTTTATCGTTTTTCTGTCCTCTCTCACTGGAATATGTGTTCCATGAGGGCGGGTTTGTTAGTTCTGCTGACCAGCGTATTCCCCATTGCCTAGAACAGTTCCTAGCACAGACACAGCACTCCTATGCATTTGTTGAACAAAAGAAAGAAAGAATGAGTGAACAAATAAATGAAAGTCACCCTCCAAAGCCCACTTCTGCAGCCGTATGCCTAGGAACTCAGGATGCCCTCTCTTTGACACCGACGCACGTCAGGGGCTCTCTAACCCAAACAAAGCTAAGTGTAAACGACATGGTTGGTGGAGGTCATTTCCTGGACCCCATGATACTCCCTGCAATCCCACAGAACCCAATGGGTGACCCCTTCTCAAACCACTGGCCCCCAATTCCCATTCTGAAGAACACCAGTTGGTCTGGGAGCTGAGCCCACAGCCCCTCCCCCACTGCCACCCACACAGTTTCCATGGCAACAACAGCTACCTTAATAATGTGATTAAACAGCTGGATGGGGCTGATAAGGTCTGGCACCCAGAATGGACCACACAGCAGGGGCCCCTTCATAGGCACCAAGACTGAAATCCCTGCAGACCCCAGAAGGGGGCAGGGTGCAGGGGGCAGTAAGGACCCCAGAGCTCTCTGCCCCAGCTGGGCCACGGGCGCCTTCAAGGACTTCCCAGCCCCTGGGGCCCCAGGCTTGTTGATAGCCTCTGTCACGAGAAGAGTAATGACTTCCTTAATCCTGTGGGGTGGGGAGAAGGGATCAACTGACAAGTTCATTTATCTCAGCAGAAATGGAGGTGCAGAAAGGGCAAGGGGCTGTTCACATGTGCTGTGGCTGAAACTGCGGCTTTTGGAAGGGCCTGGGGGTGGGGGTGGGGGTGGGGGTGGGGGCCTGGCTCACAGCCTGGCCTGCGCGTCTGCTTCTGAAAGGGGCCTTGCCAGCCAGCAACAGCTTTGCTTATTTGAACACCACTGCGTTCCAAGATTATTATTTAATGTTCACACCAGCTGAGACTCGTGGCTGGAAAGTGGCTGGAAAGTGACCGGTCCCAGTTCCCATGGGCTGACGCCAGGACTTGAACCCAGGCCCTGTAGCTCCAGAGCCCCAGTCCCCGTTAGGGCTCCAACATGACAGCCCACCTTGGGGAGAGAACACATGTGTCCAGATCACCTGAAACATTAAAAATCTTTCGGCCATACAGCCTGCCCTCAAATCACCTCTTTGCTGCAGTTCTTTTCATAGAGCTCAGGGGAAGGGTTGCCATCACGGGATAACAGACTAGCTGGTGTTCTGGGAGCCACTGGACTAGAAGCCTGAGTATTCAGTTAGAAGGAGAAATCCAAGCCAGGGTTAGGCCCCTGTTAGCACCGCCCCCGCCCCCCCAGCCCAGCACCACCACCTGGCCCCAGCCCTGGAAACAGGAGCAGCTCCAGGCGGGGGAGGGGAGGGGCCCCGTCACACAGCAGTGGCACATCCAAGTCTCACCCCGCCTCTCTCAGGATCCTGCTGCACCTGTTCCCCCTGGGACAGCCACACCAGGGAGGGGTGGACACAACTCAGGTGCTCTGATCCTGCCTCCTGGGCGGGTCAGCGGGCAGGCCCCGCTGGGATCTCCCTCCCTGGCTGGCCCCACGCTCCAAGACCATTTCCTGGTCAGGGGACCAGCAGGAGGGCTTGGCAAAGTGCCCTCCCAAATGCCACTTCCTTGACTCACTTCCTTTCCTAAGTCTCCAGCCCTCCAGACCAGGTCCAGGGCAGTCGGGGAGCAGCAGGGCTTGGGAGAAGCCAGCCTGGGGCCACAAGGGACAAAATCTTTCTTCCAGAAGCCAGAAGCTCAGAGGCTCAAAGTGGTCTAGCACCAGCTTTGTTGCCCCAGATGGGATGGAGAGAAGGGATTCTAGTGGTCCTGGCCTGGCAGGGAGGACTGCGTTCCTGGTGGGGGTGGGGGTTGGTGTCCAGTAGGCGGAGGGGTGTCTGCCTCCTACCCACCGGCCTAACCTCAGGGGCCCTGCCTCTGCCAGTTTTTTGGTTAGGACCTTTGGATTTCTAAGCCGCATCAGCCTCCCAGGAACTTCCTGGAGCCATGAGATGAAAGCTAATTCTGCAAACAGGTCAAGACCTCCTGAGGGCAAACAGCCCCAGGCCCTTCCTCTGTGAACTCTCTTCACCACTGGTGCTGCCCAACTCCACTACTCAGAACGGAGTAATCCTCCAGGCAGGGGGCAATGAGGTGCAGCAAAGGGACACTTCCACCTTCTTTGTTCTAGAGGCATCTCTGGCTCCAAGATGGCTGGGCTGTTTGATCACAGTTCATTCTCTTGGAATTTATTTCCCATAAAACTCCCAAGCATGATCAGAGATGTTGGTAATCCACCCCAAAGTGGGTAGACGTAAGAGAGAGAGTCAAAGAAAGGATGAGTCACTCACTCAGTACACAGTATGTGTGAGTGCGTGATGTGTGTGTGCATGTCCAGGGGTCCCCTGGGTCTCCTACCCTCACATTTAGCTGGGGCTGAGGTGGATGGATTTAGCCACAAATTCCCCAGCAAACAGCTGAAATGGGAGCCCATGGCCCAACAGCCATGCCAGCCCCTTTCTTGTAGGTCTTCCCAAATCTAACACCTCCTTCTAACCTCATATCTCTTTCTCTTTCTTCCTCTTCCCAGGAATATCATGACCTGTCACCAACAGAGAGTTTTAAGTTCTCAAATCATTTCACATTCCCTATCTTATTTGATCTCCACAACAGTCTTGTGAGGCAGTTAAGAGATGGGTTACTTCCCCATTTCACAGGTGGAAAAACTGAGGCTGTACAGATAAGCTAGCAAAAAAGGCTTGGCAGAGTAAACGAGTGGCCCAGAGGGGCCTGAATCATGTCCCCCTCCCCCACCTTTTCACCCTTGGCTCAGGTATCTCCTGGCTTCCCTGAACTACTTCCAACAAGGTGGGTCACCCACAGGCCCCTAAGATAAAAGGTTCAGGGACAAGTATACCTGAATAATATACAATGAAAATGAGATGCAAACTAGCACAGCACCAATGAATAGCCCTGAACTCCAGGTCTTTGGGGTAACTAAGCTAGAGCTAAAGTTATAGCTCCAGCCTCTGGGCTTCAGACCCTGCCTCCCTTGTCTCAGCTCTGCAAACCCTCAGAGGATGAGCTGGGAACCTTCCTGGTTTCTTCCCACTCCACCTCCAGTCACCAGCCACACTGGGTACAGCCTGGAACAGCTTTCAGGAGCCAAGAAGATAACGTGGAAGATGGAAGGTGTTTAGACGTTGAGGTCGGGAAGAGGAGTGGTCAGTTCCCTTGTCATTTGAGGTATCCTCGTAGAGACCTCCAGGGAGTCATCCCTTGGACCTAACATAGCTGAGCCTCCCATGGACCCTGAGGTTCTCAGAGGAGGTACACACAGCTCATGAGCAACAGGAAGTTCAGGGACCGGGAGTCCAGAAGCCCAAATGTTCACAGTCAGGCACTGGCAAAGTTGGAGCCATACCTCAGGGTCCTGTTTCCCAGTCCAGCACTCCATAGCTGATTGTCATGTGACCTTGACAAGTCCATTCCTTCAGTTTCCCCAGCTCTGTAATGAGGGGCAGGGCCAGCTGCTCCAAGCCCCCAAGCTCTGACACTTGATTCCACAGTATCATGGAAGGGTAGAGCCAAAGGATCTCTAAGCTGAGAATAGGGAGGGAGTCCTGAGTTCCCCAATTCCTGGTCCCTTGAAGCCTGTCCCTGGACAGTCCTAAGCTCTCAGGGTTAACTGTCCACCCAGGAACAGGGGGCCCTTGCACTTGAGGCTTGGGCACATCTGCCCCCTTAATTTACAAGTCCTGCGCCTGGCCACCTCAGACACCATGACCATGCTATAGCCACATCAGCCAGGCTCAAGTGGCAGTGAGAGGAAGTCTACTCTTGAGCCAAAGGGGCAAACTCTGGACGCTGGCAACACGCGACCAGGCCAGGCTGGATGACACACAGGGTTCCTGTGGCAAGAAGGGCAGCCGCAGAGAAGCTGCACCATCTCTGATTAACCATTTAGTGACCCAGAGAATAAAACAGATCCCCAAAGATATTTTTTACAGGTGTTCCATTGCCCCACATTTCAAAAATCCATGTAACCCCCCTCAGTCCAGCCCAAACACAGCCCAAGAGTGGGGTTCCTGACTGTATACACATGCTTATGTACACACATGGGCACACGCATGTGCACACACATGCACACACACCCACACAAGCACCCACCCATGGGTAACACACACTGGGCACACACAACACCAAGCACATATGTACAGATACTTGAAATGGCAAAAAGATTTAGAGATTGGGATTCTGAGGCCCTGGATTTGAGACCAGCCTATGCTGGGCAGCCCCCTGATGATCACCGACAAGCCCCTTGAATCTGAGCTCATCTGTAAAATGGAGACACACCACCACTTGCCTCCCAGAGCTGCAGTGATGATCAAGGGAGCTGCTGTGAGTAGATTTTGAAAGGTGTAAGAAAGCTCTTGGGCTGTCTACATGGACTGCACTTAACTATGCTGCGGGTCTGGAGTCAGCAGCCTGAAAAGCAGCCTGATGTCTTAGAAAGGGATTTGGTGCCTGAGTGAAAAGGCCTGCTTTTCTATCCCAGCTCTGCGTTCCTCTAACTGGCTGACATTGAGCAAGTCTCTAGGCCTCCCCTTCCCCATCTGTAAAAGGAGAGGGTGGGACCAGGAAATCCTGCTATCCTATACCTGTAAGGGCCTGCCTCCAGAGTGAGGTCTGCCTCTCCCTCCTGAGGCCGGTGCAGTGAGGATCACCTCAAAGCAAAGAAGGAAGCTTTCCCAAGAAGGCAGGAACCGTTTAAGAAGGGGGAAGCCCAGTGGAGCCAGGCTCCCAAAGCACCTGGTTGACCGGCTGTGGGAGTGGGTATCCAAGCCCTAGTCTATGGGGCAGGTGCTGAAGTGTCATCAGGATCTAGTAATGGGGAAATGCCACTTCTGCACCCTGAGGTCAGCCCCAGAGAGGGACTGGGGTGAGGTGGCAAGTGCGGGCACTTTCTGAATTCATGATGCTACCCACCGAGCCCTCGAGGAGCCTAGTACTTGGCTTTCCCAGGCTCTCCCATGTGTCTGGGGAGGACAGGGCAGGTCCTGAAGGCCACTAGGGACCTGGCTCTGGGCGGCGCCACCAGGCCCCCTCCTGGCATCACATCGCCCCCTCCCCGGGGCTGCCTAAGGGCTTGCCGGTGCGCGCCCTCAGTCCCGGGACACCTCCTTACCCAGAACTTGGAGCCGAGCTCCCCGGAGCCGCACAGAGCGTCCATGGGGCCGGAGCTCGGCTGCGAGGACGGCGAGCACGGTCTCTACCAGCCCGGGACAGACCTAGCGCCCGCCCAGAGCCGCCTCCAGCCCCGCGCTCCGCCCCCGCCCGCCCCTCCAAGCCCTTCCCCCAGGCCCTTTGGGTCGAATTGAGACAGCGCCTCTAAGAAACTGCGGCTCCCGGAGGGATTTTGGGACAGTGGCGGCGGGCCATTGACACCGTGACAAGCCCTTCGGGTGGCCACTGGGCCGCGCCGGAGAGATGCCCCAGAAAGATGAGGCTGATAGGGCTGGAGCAGGGTCTGTTTCCAAGGGACACACACCCCCTCCCACAACGCACGACTCTGCGGAGAGGTGGGCCCCCAGGAGTCAAGGGACATGAAAAGGGACTTAGCAAGACTCCCTCCGTGAATAAATCCTTGTCACGTTCATCTCTGAATGTCAGTCTCCTCATCTGTGAAATGGGAAGAGCTGTGTGCCCAGACAATCCAGAGGCTACCTCTGCCCCACAAGTTGTCCGGGAACTGGCAGACACCAACACAGAAAGTGCACGTGTGTGTGTGTGTGTGTGTGTGTGTGTGTGTGTGTGTGTGTGTGTGTGTGTGTGTACACCTAAGGAGAGAGGGATGGGAGGGGGTCCCAACATCATCCAGATGGTGGCTTCCCATGATTCTCTTAAGTTGCTGCCTGCCTGTGGTTCTGTCCCTCCCTGATTTTGCACCTGCTGCTTCAGCACCACTCTCTGCCTCCACTGTCATATCTGGAAAACAAGGATGATCATAGTACCTGTGTCACAGGGTTACTCTGAGGATTAAATGGGAAAAGTACGTAAAGCATCAAGCACGTCTCCTGGCACATTTAGTAGGCAACCACCTTATGTTAGTTTCCTCCACTTCAGCCTGGTAAGGGTGGGGGATGGGCAGGTGAGGCCCCCGGGAAAGGCGCCACATTAGCACATTCCTCCTGAGACTGAGTCTCCACATTCCGCATCAGTAATATGGCTTTGGGGTCAATGGCCTCCTTCTCCTGCTTGCCACAGCTTGGCCATGCTGGGACCGCTCCCTCCCTCCCTCCCTCCATTTTCCACTCCCCCAGTCATCCTCTCTTCCCTAACGGGATCCCAGAAGCCAATTCACCACCCCTGTTGGCGTTGAGAAGGAATCCGCTGTTCCCCCAGCACCTCTTCCCCTGGCCCATCTCTCCTCTGCCCTTGCCTCCCAACCTTGTTCTTGTCTGTAGGGTCTGCCCAGGTGATCCCTTCCCTGCCCTTGTTCTTAAAACAATGTGTTTTCCTGCTTGCCTGCTCAGCAGCAGGTGTGGTTGGGTGCCAGTAAGACAGCACAGAAGCAGCAGCAATCTCCTATCCCTCTGGGCAGGCAGGAAGTCACCAGAAGGAAGTCTCTTCAGCCATGGGCTATCAGAACAGAGATCTGAGCCCGGCATGAGGTGGCGGTGGGAGCAGGGTGGACAAGCCTCTCCCTTCCCCAGGCAGCGGACTGGGGGCTTCTCCCCCACCCCTGGCAAGTCCTCTCAGCCCTTTGTCTGCCCCCCGCCCTCCACTCACCCAGTCTCCCAGCCCCCTCCGTCTCTGAGCCAGACTCTATAGAGCTTTCACACTCTTGTAGCAGTGTATCTTGGGTTATATTTAGTTGTGAAGAATCTGTCTTCTCTGCCAGTCTGTGAAGTTCCTGAGGGCAGGGATTGACTGAGTCACCTCCAACGCCCCTCCACACTTTGGGCAGAACCTTTAGTATACTGTGTGACAAGCCCCGTGATGTCCCTGGGACTCATTTTCTTGAGCAACTTGGACAAGATGCCATCTGAGGTCTCTTCCCGCCCTGCTGATCTAGGCTTCTATGGGCAGCAGCTGGGAATCCTCCACTAACCCTTCCTCCAGTCTGGGGCTAGGACGCTTGGGTCCTGTCTTCAGCATTGTGGCTGCAGCACCATCCTCTTCGGCCCCAGCCTTCTCATCTTGCTACTGGAGAGCCGTTCCCAAGCCTGCGACATTGGGTGGGAACCTCCGAGATCGTGGTGGGAGACCTGGCAATCCTTGCCTCCTCCCGTCTCATCTCTCTTGAGGCATTCATTGGGAGTTTGCCCTTCCTGGCCCCTCGCGGAATGTGGCCCCTTTCACACAGCCGTTGAATAACAACTACGATATTCCTAGGACATTATGGTTTTGGTCGTTCTCACCAGAGCAAGAAAAGTGAGGCCCTGAGTTGTCTTATCCTGGCAGAGGCAGGATGAGCTCCATGTCTTCTGAAGGCTGGGCTATTTCCATGCATCCTCTGGACAGGATGCATTTCCTGTATCCTTAGCTGTTGCACTCACGCCCCGCCCCTCTCAAGACTGCTTGGCTACTCTCCTCCCTGTGCCTCACCTCCCTTTCTGCACCTGACAAACTCTACTCATTCTTGAAGATTTTACTCAAACCCCCCTCCCCCAAGCCTTCCTTGAAACTCCCCCACCCCAATCCTGGGCTAGGGGCCCTTCCTCTGCACACCTCTCCCTTCCTCCCTGTACTCTGTCACTGATTGTCTTGCTTATCTCCCCCAAAAACTGCGAACATCTTAAGGATAGGGACCATCTTAAGGATAATCTTGTTTATCACTGTATCCTCAGCACCCAGGACAGTGCCTGGCAAAGTTGGTCTTTAGGAAATGTTTGTTGACTGACTAAACAAGCATCCTGTGTCCTTAGAAGAGGTCATAAGTAGCAAGGCCACTGTAGCATTAGGTACAGTCCCAGCAGGGGGCACCGTCCACTCTGCTTTTGAGTTTTCAGAACAAAGATGTTTCCAGCTTGAGGCTCCTGAGAGGAGCCATAAAGACCTGTGGGTTGGCCGGCGGCTGACATCCCCCAGCCCCAATGGCCCCAGCCCCATTCTCTCTCCTCGAATGACTGCAGCTCCAGGCAGGATGCACACAGACTCTGCTGCGTCTGCCCTGCCAGTGAGCATCCCAGGGGAACTCAGCATCGGGAGTTTCCTGGCAGAAAGATGGAAAGATAAGGTAATTGCAAGGTACAGTTTCGAGCAGGAATGACAGCAGAGAGAAGAAAGCAGAGCAAGTGGGGGTCAGGGAGACCCAGGGACAGGAAATGCTGCAAATGGGGAGGGTCAGGTGGGAACTGACAGGACAGGGGGAAGCGTGTGGAACAGTGAAGGCTGCTAGTTCTCCCCTCCACTCACCTCCTGGTTCCTTTTACCCCGTGGCTCCTTGAAGGTCTGGCGCACCCTCAAAGCAGCCTCCAGCTCTCAAACTCCAGCTCTCTCCTCTTCTGCCGTGGGGCGGGGCCTCTTTCCTCCAGACCCCAGCCCGGTGGGGCCTACATTGGCCCCACCTGCGGCCTCTGCCAGGCTGCCCCCTGCCCCCAATCTGCGCTTTGATCTGATTTGGCAGGTGTGTGAGCACTGGCTGCTGTGCCTGCTTCAGGAGTTTTCAAAGCAAGAAGAATTAATTAGCTCCGTGGGCCACGGTCAGCATCTCCCACACCTGGAGCAGTGCTAAGACACACAGAATTCTGAAGTTCTTAGCAGAATTCCCTCATCGATGTTCGCTGGAGCAATCACCTCCTTGGCCTGTCTTGCTGTGTCCTCAGAGCAGGGTGCCAGCCCACAACTAAATTCGCTTTTGAGAGTTAATTCCTCTCCTGGCAACCGCTGTCCTGGATTAGTCCTGGGTCCACTGGCCGTGGGCTGGGATCACTGGGCACCATGGGCTCAGCACGCCAATGGCTGGGATTCCCTACACACAGACGAGTCCTTCACTGGGCTCTGCAAGCCTGTTTCCTTCTATGGGGGCTGCACACAGCACCTGTCTGCAGAAGGTGTCCATCAGTGTTGGTATCCTCTCCCTGGCTAGGTCCCTCTACAGAAGGGGCACCAGGGTGGCACCAGGTGAAGGTGCCTTGTTGCTGCCACCTGGTGTTTGATGCCCTCACTGCACTGCTGTTGCCAGCCCACCCCCCACCCCCCCACAGGAAAGGTGAGAGGAGGCCATGGGGCACTGGGCTGTGATGGGTGGGGATTAGGGGTGACGATGGAGGTGAAAATGTTTGAAAAGTGAGAGAGGTCTGGGTGGGGCAGGGGAGAGGACAGAAAGAAACAAGGGAGGGGGTGGGAGGAGGAGGAGGAGAGCAGGTGCTTTGAGGTTCAAGGGCAGCATTTTGCCAGGGAAAGATGGTGCCTGGGAAACTTGGTAATTGCAGAGTCAGACTTGGCCAGCTCTTGGTCAAGCACCTGGAGCTGAGGGACACCTTCTCTTGTGGTCAAGCCTCTCTCCACACAGTATGGGCTCCTCTAAGCCTCTGAGGACACCAAACTGGGAGCTCAGGAGTACATTTCCATGAACACAAATGTGACTGCTTTGGAAAAGTCCTCCCTGGCAGGTCATTTTGTGATCAGGACTCCTAACACCATGTCCCATTCCTTCCACAGTGGAAAAGAGGCTGGGGTAGTGTGAAGCCAATTGTCTGGAAGTTGGCCAGCTCAAGATTCAAATCTCAGCTCCACCATTTTCTGGCTGTGTGATCTTGGGCAAAGTCACTTAAGCTTTCTGAACCCGTTGCGTCATGGGAAAATGATAGCAATGGTACTTCCCTTGCTAGGGTATTGTGAGAAATAAGTGAGATACTGCAGATGAGCCTCAGATTTGTTTTTAGCACCAGCTCTGCTTGCTCCGCTTCCTAGTCCCCCCGCCCCCAGATAGACCTTTTCCTGGAGCCTTGAGGTGGAGGAAGCAGAAACAGCCAAGCCCGAGGTGGGGGCCTGCAGCTGTTAACACAGTTCCCTCTGAACCCACAAGGAGGAGGCTGAGAGCAGAAGTGCCAGCGTAGATGTTCTTACCTCCAAAAGCCCCCACATCCCTGAAGCTCCTGGCCAGTCCCAACCCTGTGCTGGAGGCCCTAATCCAAGACCTGCTGCCTCCACCCCAGCCTCCTTCGGATTCCTCCACTCCCCACCTCTGATGTATCCTAGAGCAGAATCAAATAACCATCCAGACAAGCAACATCCTTGTTATTATTACTACTGTTAATAAGATGATTATTTCCACTTCAAAACCCTTTTAATGAGACACAACAGCTTCCATCATTGATAAAGATTTTACATTTTTGGTGGAGAGGCCGCAATTCTCTCCCCTCAAATATGCAAATATCCACTCTGACTCTGAGGAGTCCTCAGGGCAGAGGGTGGTTGGCAAGTCTGGGATTGAGGGGAGGGGGTAGCAGCCCAGTTCTCTGGCCTCACCTTGACCCAGAATCCTCTAACCATTAGAAGAAAAAAAGACCCCAGAGCACCCTCCCCAAATTTCCTACCCTCATTAAGGAACAGACAGCTACAGAATGCTACCAAAATATAAAAGCTTAATCTGCAGACCCAGGTGACAAAACTCTAGGAATTTTGTCTAGATTTGCTTTTCTTTTTTTTTTTTTTTTTAAAAGAAGGCAGTTCCTACATGCACCCCCCTCTCCCCACCCAAGGAGGCCAGAGAAAAAACTTTCACGCTATTTCACACCCTAAGAGGATAAATCCAGGTGCTTGCTTCAAGGAGCGGTATCATTTCCGTCCAAAAGAGCAATTAGAAAAACTTTCACTAGCTTAGAAAATACTGGGTTGGACAAAATTTCCAGGTCCAACCATCCAGCAGCCTCCCCCAACTTCCCCGGGATCCCAGGTTCAGATGGGGGCTGTGGGTGAGGGCTTCCAAGCCCAAGCTGCCTTTGAGGTTTCAAGAGTCCTGGGGTTTGAAGGTGCTGGGTGTAAGGGGGTAAGGGTGTTCAAGGGGGTGGGGTTGGGGCAGATGTTTGGGGGTAGCTGGCAGGGACAGACTGGCTGAGCCTGTGGTTGGTGCCCTTGGCACCAGGGTTTCAGACAAAAGAATATTGCCCAAGGTAGTCCCAGAAAGGAGGTTCTGGGCTGTGTCGCTGGCCCCTCCTCCTCTCCCCCTCCTCCCCTCTGCCCGCCTGGCTGCCTTCACCCCCTCCCTCCTCTGCGAGCTCCCACTGGGCAGGCAGCAGCAGACCTGTAAACTCCTTGATGGTGCTCATTCATCACCCCCCAGGGGGCCAGTTCCCCACTCCAGCAGGCTGGCTGCCCCATCCCATCAACTCCACTGGGAGGTCCTGGCCCCGCCCGGCCCCCTCCATCTCGGGAGGGAACAGCTCGCTGTTTATATAGCTTAACCCCATTGCCAGCCTTGATGGGGCAGTGCCCGCAGTGCCAGCACCGGACAGTGCCCCCCCCCCGCCCCCGCCCTCCGCAGGTCACCCGGGCTGAAGCCTGAGAAAGGGAAACCCAGAAGCATTTGCCTCCTCCCCTGCCACCTCACAAAACCCCATTGCAGCAGCTGAGGCACCTCCCCCAGCCTCAGTCGGCCCCATTAACCAAAACAGCTTCATTATGCCAATTTCCAGCTTTCACCATGGGGCTGATAGCTGTCAGCAGAAATAAGAGTTAATCTGGAATCACTCACATTCACAGAGCTGCCTGGCTAAGAGGAAGAGATAAACCTTTGATAGAAGCAGGAGTACACCCTGCTCATCCAGCCTGCCACCAGCAGAGGGGCTTCTCTCCTCCCTCAGCCCTGGGAGGCCAGGCTGCAAGGTTGCAGCCCTCTGGGGAGAGGCATGTAGCATCTCTCTCTCTCTCTGGCACACACACACACACACACACACACACACACACACAAACACACACGCACACAGAGGCAGCTCTGACCCTCCCCTCCCCACCACCCACTCCCCATCTCCAGGAATCTCTCTCCAGTGCCATCTGGAAATGCCTAACTCTGTCCCTTTTGCTTTTACTCTGGACCGTGATTAACTTTTTATTTTGGAAAATTACTTTATTATAGATATAGATATAGATATGTATGTATGTATATATAAAAAGGTTCCATTTCATTTGTAAAATCTTATTTTTTTCTTTTTTTCTCCTAGAGAAAATGATGACGAGGTTAAAGGAAAAAAATAAGTTACATTACAGTTTCCAAAATGGTTCTCACTCTCCACTGAAGATGGGCCCCCATCAGGGCTGTAATGCACTCTCGGTCCCAGCTTGTGCTTTGCAAGAAGAGGGAATATAACTAGATTAGTTATTTTAGGTTAAAATAGCCAAGAAACAGACGCCTTCGCCTCAAAAATATTCTGAGACACATAAAAGCAGGAGGAAACAAGTCTCTTCAGTCACAAAATGTCGTACATCCCGCAAATACTAGATTCAATTAATTTAATAAAATAGAATATACATAGAGATTCTGCACAAACGTATTGCTTTCTCCCAACAGCTCCTGGTGTCGGGAACCTCAGCTCCACTGGGCCTCTCTCTCTCAGCCTGGAGCAGGGTGGCCACGGCTGCTGCTTTTAACTCTGGAAATTCCGCTTGCCGGTGCCCAGTGCCACTGAGGCGAGGAGGAGCGCCTCCCCGGTGTCCATATGGAACTTTTCTGGAATATAGCCCAGGAGGAGGAGCTAGGATTTGGCACCCAGTGGAGAAAGGTGAGTGGGAGAGTAGGGCAGGACTCAGGGGTCCAGGTCTGCTGGGTCAGAGGATAAACCAGAGAGGCTCAGCACGTCTTTCTTTGGGGGGGGCGAGGCAGCCATGCTGTCGGGAGGGCCGGAGGCCGAGGGATCCTTGGAGTCGCTGGATGGAGCCCTCCGGCGGAGGCAGACACCAGGGCTGGGTGGGGGCCGAGGGCCCTGGCTCTGGCTCTCTGGGGGGTCTATGGAGATACTGGGCGGGCTGAGTTTCTTCTTGGGCCGGCTCCCAGGTCCCCCAAGAGGCTGACCCCGGAGGCTAGAGGGGCCAGGGCCCAGGCGGGGCTGGGAGCCTCTGTCCAGGCAGCTGACGGCGATGGAGTGCCTCCTCTGTTCATCCAGCCAGGACGCAGGCCGGCGCGGGCAGCTCCGGGCCTCCACGCTGTAGCACTTCTTCAGGTCCCGTGGGGACGGGGCTTCCGCCTGGCTGCCCACAGGCAGGAGGTCTCCTGAAATCCAGCTCAGCTCCGTGTCCAGCTCTAAGCTGCTTCTGATCTCTGATGGGTCCTTGCTCCAGGTGGGTTCTGGGCCCGGGCAGGGGGCTGACGGGGGCATGTGCTTCGAGATCTTGCTCTGGCTGTGGGAATGCTGCTGCGCCTGGGTGCTGGAGCGGCCCCAGAAGGAGGAGGCCCCGGCCAGCGGCGGGGAGGGCCCGCTCACCTCTGACAGCAGGTCCTCCCTGCTGCCCAGGCCCTGAACGTCCAGGGAATCCGTCCTTATTGCTGCCTGTATGGGGTGGGGCGAGGGCTCAGCCCAGGGGCTTCCTCTCCCCTGTGAACTGTCCCACCTGGCAGGTCAGAGAGCCCCTCCTTCCCCTCCATGGAGTTGCAGGACCACCCTAGGCAGGGGTACCAGTATCTGCTCTTGTTGGGAGATGCGGGTCATGCGCAGTCTGACCTCGGTTGTCCACTGTGCCCCCACCCCCCACCCCCCAGCCTGCAGGAATCGCTCTGTACAGCTCCCAACCCATGCGATCCAAGAAAGCACTGGGCCAGCTCTGCTCCCCAGCTGGCTCCTCACACCTCCCAGCCTCTGCACAGGCTATTTCTTTGGCCTTAAATACCCTTCCCAAGTGGCAAGCATCCCTTGACTTTATGGGCTCAGGTACCCTGTGATGTAATACCTATCTTCACCCCAAAGTAAAACTGACTCCTTCCTCCTCTGCTCCCTGCTGCACCACACATGTGGACACCCGGTGACCTGTTGCTGCAATGACCTGATGGGGTATATGTCTCTGCTATTATACCATGAGCTCCAGAGGGCAGGGGCTGTCTCATTTGTCCATGCCCCCGGTGCCCGGACATGGAGGCTGCTCAGTGAATATTTGCAGAAGGGATGAAGACGGTGCCTGCTCCCCAAACGTGCTGGATTGAGCAGATCCTCCTGTGGCTATCCTCACACATGAGGCACACATGGCGTGGGCAGTGGCCTTGTCACAGTCGGGGCAGACAAGCCTCACCTGGCTACACGAGCTTCTGCTCTGTGCCCCTGGAGTGTGGGCTCTGGAAGGTAGGCGCCGGGCTTGGCCAAAAGTGGAGACATCTAAAACGTGCCTTGTGCCCCTTAGCTAGGTCTAGAAGTACAGAGAATAGGGAGGCAGCTCTGCGCCATGGAAAGGGAGTCCAGAGACCAGGTTCTACCTCCAAACTGACGTGTGTCCCTGGACAACCATGGCCCCCTCTCTGGTCTCCGGGCCTCCTCAGCGAAACAAAGGAGGGGGTGCAAACTCCAAGAGGACACAGACCACTTCTGCTTTGCCTAGAATTGTGTCCCTGGTATCTAGAACTCAGTCTGGCACATCATTGGCACACAATAAATGTTTGCTGGGAGAATGAAAGTGGCAACCCTGGTCACCACCAACAGTCTAGGATTCCTAGAAGAGAGACCAGCCCCAGTCCGTGTCCACCCTCTACACCTGCTCACCTGGCGCCTGAGTGGCCTCTGAGCCAAAGGGGAGCGGCCTGGTGGAGGCAATTTGGGGATGGTGCCCCAGGTGGGAGCACCGTGGGGCTGGAGCAGCTGGGGTGCATCTTTGGGAAGCTGCAGGATGTAGCTGGTGTCTGCTGGCTGGGAGTGAACGGACAAGACAGAGCCTGTGAGGGGAGGGGGGAGGGGGAGAGAGAAGAACTGGAGAGTCAGTGTGCTGGCTCCCACCCGAGTCCCTCCCGTCCACTCTCCCCACCGGGGCCTCTACCCTCACCACCCAACCCCCACCCTGGATTGAAAGCCACTCCCCTCAGGCTGGGGGCTCCCTCAGGCAGGGGCTGGCTGACCCCTTCAGGCTGGGGGCTCCTCAGAGGTAGGAGAGACCTCTTTGTCTGCCTCAGTACCCCTACTTCCCAAGGACAGGACTGGGCTTAGGCAAGGACGGATCTCCTGGTGTGAGCCGAGCTGGCCTGCCCCCAGCCTTGGTACCTGACTGAGCTTTGGGGAGCCCCCAGCCCCTGTGTCCCAGGGACCCCTCGGCAGTGCTCCCATCCCGGCACATGTAGCTGTCATTGGGCAGAGAGTGCGTTCGGCTGACCCCAGACTTCCTCACAGTCAGCAGATCTGGTCTCAGCATGACGGGCACCTCCTCAGTGCGGGACTCCATCTGCAAAAGGAACAGGGGAGGGAGATGGGAGGAAGAGGGGGCATCCAGATTGGGTAACTGAGGCAGAGCTTGGCAACAGAAACCAGAAGCCCACCCCCACCCCACCCCCGGCCAAGGCCCTGGCCCCCATCCCCTCCCTGGACAAGGTGGTGATGGGATGAGTGTGGTCGGGGAGAAGGGACAGACACATGGATGAGCCCTCCATACACAGGGAGGAAGGGGGTAGGAGGACGCCCTGCCCCCAGAAAACTATTCATACTGCATCATCTTGGAGCTTTCCACAGGGCATGGCAGAGGGGTGAGGTGTCCAAAGGAGGGAGAGCAGCCCCCGGCCCCCAGCCCTTCAAGCAGCCCAAGAGCTCATTCTCAAGGCCCCATTGAGAGTCTCTGAAGCTGCACAGTGGAGAGTTAAAAGCTAACAACAGCCCCCCATCCCAATCGCTGTGCTGGGGCTTGGGGAGTAGGGGAGGGCCTTCCTAATGAGCAGGAGACGAGGCAGCCCGGGACTGCCTGTAGAACAGAGGCTGTTTCACCATCCCATTCCTAAGGCAGCCCCAACACCCAGCACTGGACAAGGGCTGGGTTAACGTGAGCTGAATGACGGATGAACACTAAGAGGGTGTCACAGCTGGTTCACCCCCCTCCCCACCTCCCTTTAATTACACAGTGACTCTGGCAGGTGGTGGGTGAGGAGCAAGGCCTGGGTACCATGGACTCAGGTCCTCCCTTAGTGGACAGACTGGGGATGGGAGTGGATTTTTTAAAATCTATTTCAAAGAAAGGCAATAATCAGCCTTTGACCCCAGCTGGAGGGAGACAAGGCTCGTTCCCAAGAGATTTCTCCATCACCCTGTCCGTTCCTGGCTCTCAGAGAGGCTGTAGGTTCCTGTCCCGATGTGGACCCAGCCAGTTAAGTAGCCCCAGAAAGCCTGAGAATGGCTGTGTCAGAAAACAGTCTGGATCCTTTACTTCCTCTCTCAGCCCCAGGCTCCACTTCTACCAACCACACCCAGACCCCCAGGAACCCCTAAGGTCAAGGCCCTGCCCCAACAGAGCCCTGCTGTGAGGAAGGGCCCCCTGTCCCTCCTTAAGTCCCAAGAGGAGGGGGAAGACAGGGAGGAGGGGGCTGCTCACAGTCAGATGTGGATGGGGGAGCCGGGCAAGGGTGGAGAAGCTGTCGGAACACAAAGAATCGCCCCAGGACGCGGGGACATAGAGGGACAGTGACAGGGGAGATAGGAACGGCCCCCCAGGTGGAGAAGGGCACGGTGGTGGCAGCAGAGATGTGGCTCTCACCCACTACGCGGTGGTGAATGGCTCATGTTGGCGCGAGGGGGGAAGTGGAGGCGGGAAGGAGGGGTGCAGGGAGGGGGAGGGCTGGCTTGCACGGGGCTCCAAATACAGAGGCCAACTCTGTGTCCAGACAGGCCCTTTGGTCAGCTGCCTGGTAACACCTCTGTTTTGAGCTCTGTCACTCCTGGGTGTCTGGATTAACCCTTTCACAACTGCTGCCCCTGGGCCCTTCTGGGCAAGGCCCCAATTTAATCTTATCTAATTTCTTTGTCCACCGTGGGGGACCTGAAAGACCTAGCAAAGCCTGGAGCACTAAGTGCTGCCTCTGGGTGGGGCCCGGTGGCAGAGTGAGAGGGGGGCAGGGATCTGGAGCCCTGCAGCCAGCCCGGCCCCTGGGGAGGCTGGGGGAGCAGTGGGGGGCTGTGTGTATGTACATTGCTCTCCAGGGCACTAAGTAAGAGTGTGTGAGTGTCATCAGGCAAAGAGTCATCCGTCAGAGCTACAGAGCAGGACAGTTCAGACACAATCTCTGACGTCAGAGACAGAGCCTCCATCTCAGCTAGAGGGATCTAGACAGGGAGAGAGATGATCAGGCATAAGAAACCAAGACAGTGCACATTCTCGTGTGTGCACGCACACACACGCACACGCACACACACGCACAGACACGCACACACACGCGCGCGCGTGCGCAGAGCCCCTCTTCCCCCCGTTCACGAAGCGTTAAGGAGAAAAGGCCTCCTTTCTCCCCACCCCTTTCCCAAGTAAACTGAGAGCGCCTCCCCTCCCCCCCTTCAAACCCCTGCTCTGATCAGAGAGGCTGCGCAGGCAGCAGAGAGCCAGAGCAAACACTGACAAAGCGAGGAGACACAGAAACACGTTCTAAAGATGCCCCAGGAAGCTTGACAGCCCCTCCCACACTACCACCACCCAGGGAGGGAGCAGGGAGCGGGAAGATACCAGAAAAAAAATGAAGAAAGGTCCGCAAAGCGCCTCTCTGCTCCCAGCACAGACAGAGCAGCATGGGGGTGGGGGTGCTGGGGACAAAGCTGCCAATCTGATGACTGCTTTCTGCCTATTCTCTCTGCTTCCAAAAGCCTGGCAGAACCTGGCCTGCCCCAAGATTCTGGCGTCTCCCCTCCTGGGCCCTCCTCCGCCTGCCCTCTCCAGCTTAGGTTCTGGGAGATGCTCTCCTCCCGCTGGCCTGAACTGGGCACACTGGGTTGGGCCACCACACCATCTGGCTGGCTCGCCTGGGATCTGCAGCCGGGCTTCAGTGCCTACAGGACCCTGGGGGAGAGTGGGGCCATGCCTCCCAGACGAGCTGACTGCCCGGTCACCTCCTCAACATCCTGCTCTCCCCCAGCGCCCTTCCCCATGAGCGTCCTTCAGGATGGGAGGCCTTGGGAAGGGACTCGCTTTCCCACTGATCATTCTAGGTCATTGCCAGGTTCAGGTCCCTATAGTCTATCTGAGGCTGAATCCCAACAAGAGGTCAGGAACCCTAGAGGCAAGGTCCCTTCCTATTTGAGGATCACCGTCCATTTCTTTGATCAGGCTCCAGGTGTCCCAGGTGCTGGGAACCTGCTTGCCCGCGCCATCATCCATCATGGCCCGCGGAACACTAGGCTTTCCACCTCCAGCTCATACCTGTCTCCTTGCTTCCACTCTGGGTCTACTGGGGGCTTTCCTGCAGTCCTTGACCTAGGAGGAGGGTTGGTGGGGTGCACCTCCAAGTGGAGGGGGGTCAAAGGCGGCCAGACAGGTCCCAAGAGGAGAAGGAAGACGACCCCAGAAAGCAGATCACAGTGAAATGGGATTGGGGGAGAAAAGCATGTGGTGCTGTGGGAAGGGCCAGGGCTTGGGGAGGAAGCCAAGTCCTATTTCACACGAGGTCCCCGGAACCCACTCCCAGCTGGAGCCTTCCACCTGCTCTCGGGACCAGGTCAGAAGCCACTGGCTACGGATAGCACCCATCATGCCCAGCGGTTTCCTTAGCTTAAAAAGCCACCAAACAGAGGACTGGCGGGGTGGGGTGGGCACTGGATACGGAGAAGAAGGAGACTGTGTTCTAAGACATGTCCCTCAATGGGTCCCCTGGCCACCTGCACTCTCCCCCGAAGCACCTCTCCCCTGGATCTGGTACCTCACTCCCCCTACCCGCTAAGGTCCCACTGCCAACTTGTCTTCTGCTCCATCCATCTCTTTTCTTCCAGGTTCCTTCTTACAATTGCCCTCTCCAGACCCCTCCTCCAAGTATCCTTCTCCCTCAGAAGTGCAATCTCAGCATTCCTACCTTCCAACCATGTGTTCCAGAGGTTGATCTCAGCCTGAAGAACCCCTGGCTGCCTCCTGCCAGGCCCAAAGCTCAACTGAGGCCCTGAGGCTGTTCTTTCCCCAGACACCCAGTGGGCAGGAAACAGCCCCCCCTCCCCAGAAGCATGGCACAGCATGGCACAGCCCAGCACAGTCAGGAGAAGGGGCACAGCACAGGGACACAGTAACCTGTGGGTCGGAGCCGCCCGGGCTGCGGGCGGGAGGGAAGGCAGAGGGCGGGCCTCCTGGGCCTGCCAGCTCGTCCATCAGCTTCAGCTCCCCTTCCAGGGAGCCCTGGATCAGCAGGGATATGGTGTCAAACAGCTGTCTGTCCTGGGGAGGACCAGCCCATAAGGGGAACCAGAGAGTCAAGGGCGTGGGGGTCAGAGGAGCAGTAACGGGTAGTGTCATGGCAGGGGATTGAGAAGAGAGAGAGAGAAAGAGGTCACACGCGTGCACACACACACACACACACACACACACAACAATAACAACAAAGAGACAGAGAAAGAGGAGGGGATGTGGAAGGTGGGGAAGAGAGAGGTGTGGGAGGAGGAAGAAGAGATGGGAGATGGAACATGAGAAGAGCCCACAGGGGGAGAAGGAGAAGGAAAGAGAAGACCAGGGAAAAAGATTGAGAGATGGAATCAGGCAGATTGAAGGGTGGGGAAGGAAAGAGGTTTGGCAAAATCAGGGCGAGGGTAAGAAAGAAACAGGAAGGAAACAGAAAACAGCCTTGAACCTAAGAGCCAGGAAAGGGAGTCCAGGCCAAACGGGAGGCACCGGGACGGATAAGCCAGCACGTGTGCCAGCGACTTGCGGGGGTGGCCCCACGCCGTGAGTGCAGGCCGCCATCTCTGGGGGTGGCAGGGGCCTGCTCACCCTTCCACGTCCAGGCAGGAGGGTCAGACGGTTCAGGAGGAGCCCCAGGGCCTGCTTGCCGCCCGCTCCCTGTACACCACCCAAGCACCGAGCCGCTGAGCACCTGTGCCACCGGTCTCCGTCCCGCACCCCCTGGAGGCGAAGGGGGTGTTTGCTCACCATGGGGTGCTCCAGGGAGAAGTGGGAGACTGTTTCAGCATGGGCTGCGGCGTGTGGGGCCCCGGGCTTGGGGCTGCCAGGGCTGTCGGGGCCCTCGACCCCAGGCCAGAGGAAGGGGCTGCCCAGTGGCGAGGGGGCCTGTGGGCTGAGTGTCTTCATCTCCAGCTCCAGCTCAGCCTCCAGCTCGGCCTCCTCCTTGGCCTCCTTGTTGCTCTCCTCCAGGTGCTTCATCAGCACGGCAATCACCACGTTGACCAGCACAAACTGGGCTGTCAGCACGAAGGACACGAAGTAGATGGGAGAGATGACGGTGTTGTAGCAGGTGGACTCCTGGTCGCAGTCCCGGAGGGTGTCCTGGGGAGGCGGGTTAGAGAGGTGAGGTTGTGAGCGCAGCGGACAGAGCCATCCTGGGAAATCAGGTCTCTGGTGTCACGGAGGTTTGCAGGGGGAGAAGGAAGGGCAGGAGGAGGGAGTGACGGTGTCCTGGGGGCAGAAGAGCACTAGACACTGTCCTGGGAAGTGTGAGTCAGAGCATGTCCTGGGGAGAGGGAGTTCCAGAGTGTTCCGGCATGGGGGACAGAAGGTTACATGCTTTTATTCACATCCAGTTCATCTTGAGCCAAGAAGTGGGGCTGTCTCCTTGGGGCCCGAGCCAGCCCTGGGAGGGACCTCGCTGCGGTGGGCTCTCACCTTCATAATGCCATTCCAGTTGTCACCTGTGGAGACTCGGAAGAGGGTCAAGAAGGCCATGCCAAAGTTCCGAAAGGTGGCATGGCGGCCCAAGCCCTCACAGGGGTGTGTCTCGTCACACTCTGGAGGAGAAGGGAAGGGGAGAGAGGCCCGAGTTAGTCCAGGAGCCCCTGGGTCTCCAGCCCTGGCTCCTCTGCCCTCCCTACCCCAACTCACCCAAGTCTCCAAAGAGCTCCACGCCCAGAGCTGCAAAGATGAAAAACAACAACATGAAGAGAAGTCCCAGGTTCCCCACCTGGAAAAGAGGAAAAGAAATGGAAAAGGTGCCACTGGGTCTCCCAGCCAGCTTCCCTGAGCCCCCGCCCCTTTGGAGAGCAACCTCTCCTTCCCGAGAGAACCCTTCCCACCCACCCCCGCCTCCCAGCTACCTGGGGCAGGGCCTGCATCACTGTGTCCAGCAGCGCCCGCATGCCCACAGCCATCTTCAGCAGCTTTAGCACTGCAGGACAGGACAATGTCGTGAGCTGGCCCCTCTGGGTCCCAGGTCACACAGCTGGTGGAGCCAGGGCCAGGCTGCCATGGCTTCACCCCCACCCTCGGCCCGGCCCCCAGCTTTCCCTTTTGTCAGAGGCTGGAAGAAAGGCTCACGGAACCCACACCCACCTCGTCCCTAGCCAGTCAGAGCTGACCCCTGCCATCTCCCCCTGGGCAGGTCACCCTGGGAGGGTGGCCACGGTGGGCAGGCAGCCGGGCACTGACCTCGGGCAATTCGCAACACCCTCATGATGCGGATGATGGTGGGGTTGATCGGCAGTGAGGCGTTGACCTCGATCTCCTCCAGCGTGATGCCCATGATAGACAGCAGCACAATGGCCAGGTCCAGCTGGTTCCACCTGAAAGCCCAGGACACAGCTCCCTGAGGGGGGCACTGCAGAGGAGGGGGCAGTTGTGGCAACACGAGTGGCACATTCCCAGCCACAGAAAGGAGAGTGGAGGTCAGCCTGTCCAGCCTTTCCATCCTGCAGAGAAGCGGTGGTTTATCTACAGTCACACAGCCAGTTGGTGGCACAGGTAGGGCTAGGACTTTAGCTCGAGGGCCTCTGCTTTTCGTTTTTATTCATTTGCTTTTTTATCTAGCGTTAATATGGTATTTGCTCTGTGCCAAGCACTATTTGAAAGTCTTTACAAATAGGAACTACAATCTTCACAACTCTATGATGTAGATACAGCTATTATATCCCATTCTACGGATGAGGAAACGGAGAGCGATTAAGTAACTTAAGTAACTTACCCAAAGTTACCCGCTTCTAAGTGATGGAGCCAGGATTCAGATCTGTCCAGGCAGTCTGGCTCCAGTCTAAGCCACACTGGTTTTCAGCTGTCAGTGTCTGCAGGCTCTGCCTTGCCAAGCTCCCTCCCTTCCCTCCCATCTCCCAGGCCCTGGATATACCCCCACCCCCAGCCCACCATCAGCCCTGGGTAGGTCCTGGAGTGGAGTCTGAACCTCCAGAGTCAAGAAAGGTCTTCAGGCACTAGATCCTCCGGGGCACCTCCCCAGGAGAACACACCCTTTTGCCCACTCCCCTACTCCCCTCCCCTCTCTGTTACCTGTCCTGGAAGAACCGTCGAAAGCCAAAGGCCACCAGTTTGAAAACTGACTCCAAGACGAAGATGACAGTGAAGACGTAGTTGCAGATCTTCAGAGCCTCGTCCAGGATCTGGCAGGGATGGAGGCAAGATGCAGGGTCTCTTAAGGCCCAGGGACGATGCCTGCCCTGACCCCTCTATCATTCCTCCCAGATCTGGGAGACAGGGTGAGTCTAAGGGGGCCTTTCATCTCTTCCCACCATGATGGCTGACCATTGGTCACCACTCTAGGATAGAGTAGGGTTCTCATTCACATGCCTGATCCAAACTTGGTGTTGAAGGATCTCTCTCCTTGAGGGTCAGTGAGGAGATCACATGAGAATGTGCTGGAAGGCACAGAATGCTAGAACTGGAAGGGGCCTTTTGCATTATCAATTCAATGTCCCTATTTTACAGATGGGAAAACTGAGACGTGGAAGGCAGCTGACGGAGGCTTATTTGAGAGGTGGCAAGATCACAGGTGAGGTTTGGAGCTGGATGTTCACGAGAATTTAAAGTCCAGAAGGGCAGGCACTGCTCTGCCTTCTTTACCCTCAAAGGTCCAGTACATTTAAGATACTCAATAAATATCTGCTGGGCGAAGAAACCAGGTCCTCTACTTCCTAGCTGTGTGACCTCGATCAAGTCAACTAACCTCTCTGAGCCTCAGTGTCCTCATCTGTAAAACCAAGATGAGACCGATCTTCAGAGGGTCACTGCAAGGGGTACAAGAGGACCCCCTCTAGGGCACCCAGCACTCGCCGGAGGTGCTCTGGCTCAGGCTGGGTTAGATTCACCTGGGCAGGCTCATGGCTGGAGGTGGGGTCCAGATGGCCAGTCGCTCGCTCCTACCTGGGGCTGCTGGTAGTGCTCCATGGCCATAGTGACCACGTTCAGCCCAATGACACCCGTGATGAAGAGATCCAGGTAGTGGCTGGTACACAGGTGGTGGACGAGGAGCCGGAAGCGGGAGTAGTCCGAGTAGTAGGGTTTGCACTGGGCCTCTGGTGGGGCAGCGGGGCAGGGAGGGGGGAACAGAGCAGCCATCGGGCCCTGCCCCCTGCGTCCCCTCCACCCACAGTCCCTCACAGCCACCAGCCTCTAATGCCAGAAACATTCCAGCGTCATCAGCATCCTCATCCTCCACGCACTGCCCTTTTGGGCAGGGGCAGCTCTCTCAGGGTCACCCCTCCAAGCATTTGTTCTACTGGCTGCAGTTGGGCAAAGAAGGGGTCAGGACATGCAGAGCTCCCCACCCACATTAGACACCAGGTGAGCCCCCTTCCCGAGGCAGCCTCCAAAATCCAGCAGCCCCTTGTAACACCCTCGACTCGATGTTCTGCAGCAAGGCCAGATCAGTAGATGAAAAACAACCGGTCTTATTGCACTCAGAGAAAGCTCCATCAATGGAGAGGTGAAGGCTCTTGCTCCTTCACCAAGCTCAGCCTCTCGAGGGGAGCAGAGGAGATTACACAGAGCTGGGATTTGGCGATAAAACCGGAGATTGGAAATTGGACATCTTGTTGGCTGGCTGCACCAACCCACTGAGAGGGCCGCCGGGGGCAGGGGCAGGGTCTGGGTCTCCTGAACCCTCATGTGGGGGAGGGAGGAGGGGCGGCCACAGGGCTCTACTCTGTCGCACCTGAAGGGCTCACCCAGTTTCTAATGAGGCTGTGCCCAGCCTGCTCCTGGGGGCCAGGGCGGCTTCCCCTCCAGGCTGGGCTGGAAGCACTGTCTGAGATCTGTCAGAGGCATTATATTTCTCTTGTAATTAGTGAACCACTTAGTTATAAAAATCATGGTGCCAGAAGGTTGACCTACTAAGCAGGCAGAATGAATCTGGGGCCAGGAGATTACAGGGGGCCCTTCCTCCACGTGTGAGGAAAGGCCATGCCAAGTTGGGGATACATGTCATCAGAGGCAGCTGAAAGATTGGGTCCCCAGGCAGCCACAAAGAAAGAAGAGGCACCCCGTGGGGAGGCTTGGGGCAGCCTCAGGTCCCAGACAGCCCTTCCCCCTCAGGAGGTCTAGGGCGGAAGCCAGCGAGCCAGGGCTGCAGCCTCTGAGGACTCTGCCAGGGGCGGCAGGAAGCTTTGGGCTCAGGCCAGCTTGGTTATAACTGTCCTTTCCCATGCAGGACTATTAACAGAGAGGTAAACTGAGGCAGGGAGCGGCCTGGGTGGGGCCCCACCAAAGGCCAAAGGAAGAAGAGCACCCAAGAGCTAGCTGCCCGTTCAGCCTCACCAGATGCCACGCACCAGCATCAGCCTTGAGGTGTGGATAACCAAGAGGCAGAAAGCCCCAAGTGTTCTGCTGCACCATACGGTGCGTTGGGCCATATTTTTGTTTCCAGAGATGGGCCAGCCAACTGTGGCTTTGTTTGCTCAGGCAGCCCTCCCGGCCCCCAGGAGAATGGGGGTGGAGTGGCTGGGATCAGGGGACAACATGAGGGCACAGGTCATCCACACAGCGATGCTATCTGGAGGGTGAGTGGGCGAGCCAGCCTCTTCCTTCCTTCCTTCAGAACCCACAGAACCAGAGGGCGCTAGTCGCCCAGCGTTGCCTTAGCAGCTGGAACTCTTTCTCTGCATTAATCTCCATAAGTGCCGAAAGCACCCAATCCCATTATGCTAAAATAGGAATGGAGAATTAACTAAAATGTTTGAATACAATTAGGTTAGAAAAAGTGGCTCCTTATTAGCCCCATTATCAGCTGAGACAATGCAGAGGAGAGGTTGGGAGAGTCCCCCCTCCCCTGTCACCCCAGTCTGACTGTGTTAGCAGCCCCAGGCCAGATGGAGCTGCTGTCACCACCTCCTGGCCTTGCTCTAGGAGACAGAGGAGCGGGTGGAGGCCCAGAGGGAAGGTGGGGGCAGGACGACTGAAGCAGGGCATCTGTTCACAGCAACCGGTCCCAGGCCCCTGAGGTCTGTACAGAGCCCTTCTACCCTCGGCCTGGACCCCAGACCGGCAGGTGCCAAGGCTGCCAGAAATCCCCCCATTAGAGCACAGGTCCAAAGAGTACCAGGGCCGACCTGATAAGCATCTCCTCCGCCAACCCCTTTGTTTTACAGAGGGAGAGAAGGAGGCCCATCAAAAAGTGAGTTATCTACACATTGTGAGGCAGCAACGGAGCCAGGACCTGAACTCCCAGCCCCAGTCCTTCACCAGCTGCCAGGTGGGTTTAGACACAAAGCCTTGGGGCTTTGGCCCGGAGGGTGCCCTCGAAGAGTTTGCCCAAAGGCTCTTGTTGTTGGGCTCTGGATGATGCCACTCCCCTCTTGCTCCCGGACCTCGGTTCTACAGGCAAGCATCTGGGCTCAGAGAAGAAACTGAGAACCCCTGGGAGTGAGCCTTGGGTGGGTGTGCTGCTCGGACAGCTCCAGCTGTAGCCAGGAGGGGCCTTGACCAGCGGTCACTGGCATGTCGGCAGCCCTGGCCCCATCTCCCTGCCTCCTGCCAGTACGAGCTGCCTTAGATGGAGAAAATACCAGAGTCAGACAGTGGGGAGAAGGGCACCCCTAGGACTGCCCAGCGTCCAGTCAGGGGTGGGAGCAGAGGAGAGGTGCAGTAGGGGGTGCAAGGCTGTGAGTGTGAGCCACAGGCACAGTGAGTTAGTAGGGGTCCCCGGGAGCACGCGGCACAGCCAGGGCAGAGGGTTTGCAAAGGAGTGTGGTGGGACTAGGAGGAAGGCAGGGGTCACTCCCAGGGACACAGGCCCCCAGGACAGAGGCCACCTTCAGCTGCTATAGCCAGGCCTGATCAGTGGGTCCTGGTGGAAGGAGAGAGGGTGAGTGGAGGTAGGCGTCACAGGAGGCCGAGGGGAGCAGAGCTGGTGCTGGAGGCTGAGTGATCACTTGGGGCTGCCTTGCTTGCGCGGCAGCCCCGGTCTCTCCCTCCACCTGGAAGCTGGGCTGGACCCAGGTGTCTGGTCAGGACCATTTTCCTGATAATCAAAGACTCTTCCCTTCTGCCTTTCCCTGGGATCTGGCTGCTCCACTTCTGCTGGGGGCAGCACAGGGTGGGAGTGGTGCTGGCAGGGAGGTATGGTGCACGTGTTTGATTCCAGCAGCCCCAGACTAGAGGGTGTGACTTCATCCCCATCACACCGTTGGGTAGACTGATGCACTATCATCACCACCCCCTGTGAGCTGATTGGAGATGCAGATGCTCAGGTCCTACCCTGGACCACTCTGTGAGAACCTCTAAGGTGGGGCTCAGTGGGGAATCTGTGTTGTAATATGTCCTCTGGGTGATTCTTAGGCACGGTGAAATTTGAAAAGCTCTAGTGTGGACCACACAGAACACGAGGTTTGGGAAAGAGGGATATGGGGTGATTTGAGCCCTTGTTTGGGGTCTCTGAGTCTTCATTACCAGCTGGAAGGGTAAGACACTGTTGTAACCAGTCTACATACATGCCTGTGCCAACAGGAGCATGGCAGAATATCCCCAGAAGAGGGGGGGGGTGCAGTGTGAGAGTAAGAGAGTGTTTAGCATTAAGTGGGTGTGTCAGGAGACGGTCTTGGGGGCCATGGGAATCTGCACGTGTTGATTCTTGGGGGAGAAGCCTCTGTGGGCCAGCCCTGTGGTATTTTGGCATGAGTGTGTATGTGTAGACACGTCAGCCTACAGACCAGGTGAACCCGTAAGGGAAAAGCTGAAGGCCACGTCCCCTCACCCTCCTCTCATTCCCTAACACATCAGGAACTCACAGCCTGACTCTGGGATGTGGGGCCCAGGCAATCCAGACACAAAGCAGCTGGAGCCTCCTGAGCCCACAGATGGTCTCTCAATGCCAAACATCACAGCTCAGCACCATGGGGACAGGAGATATCAACCCACCCAGGGCCTCAGGGGTGACCTCTCAAATGGCAGCTCAGGGGGTCCCCTTTGATCAGGCAGCCCAGCACCCACAGGGCAGCGTCTGCTGGAGTCAGGCTCCTGGGAGAATGCAGAAAAGTGGACAAAGGTACAGCCCATGGTTCCCAGCCTGGAGTCCCAATCCCTCAGCAGCCTGAGGAGGCAGCCACATGGGGGTCCTTAGGCTCTTCTCAATATTTCTAAAAGCTTAAAAGAAATCATATGCCTGTGCTAAGACCCCACAAGCTAATTTAATGGCAAAATGGTCTTTCTTTGTTATCGTTCAGTGTGAAAGCTTCTGCAGCTCAGAAGCTCTGATTAGCAATTAGATGTGCCGTTGATTAATAAAAACGGTGAAACAAAGTCATTATTGAAGTGCTCTCAACTTCAAAGACAGTCTTTTAAAATGTGGGGTCTGTTGGAGGAGATGACAAGGGAGGCCCATAGGGATGAACAGGTTGGGAACCGCTGGGTGGAGACATCAGAGGGTGTAACGAGGCCCCACAACTCCGTCACAGATTCTCAAAACCCCTGAACCTCTGTCTGGGGGCTGTGTTGGGAGAGCAGGGGCCAAAGGACCAGGGGAGGGCAGGCAGAACCAGGAGGGCCTTCCCAGGGACACGGCTCTCAAAGAGAATGACCCAACTCACTCCCAAATCTTTGGCTTTTGGGGGAGAAGCTTGTGGCTAACTCAGGCCTTTGATTCCTAATTCCTGCTGTTCGTAGCGATGACGTGGCCACCGCAATTACTTGACTATTAATGAGTCTGTTCAATTACTCATCGTCACATTTTTAAAACAAATCCTCTCCTTCTCTGCTCCTCTTATCCTGCTCGCTTGGATCAAAGTATCCCCTTCAGACAGAAGGAGGCAGGAGAGATTGCCGCTCTAATAATCGAACAGTGTGACCTGGGAGGAGGAGCAGGAATGGGAGGAGGTGGCAGGGGGCTGGGAGCTCGGGCCTCGGAAGCCTGGCCAGACAAGGAGGGTCCACCAAGAGAAGCTGGAGGGAGGGGTGTGCTAAGGCCCTCACCTCCTGTCCAGCTAGCACAGGCCTACGGGGTGCCATGGACCCTGGCACCCCAGGGACCCTTACCCCTCACCCTGAGAGGACAGAATCAGTGAGCCATGGAGAGGGAGCAAAGAGGATGCCGGCACGCATGGGGCGGGCCTGACTGCCCGGGCCACACCCTGGAACCCACAACCCCAGACGCAGTACCTGGCGCCGCGCTGGCTGAGCTGCCGGAAGCAATTACATCGTCCAGCATTAGATCTAAAAGAACGAAACACGACATCGGTCACTGGCCGGACCAGGTGGGCTGGGCAGGGCCCCCTCAGCAGCTTGCTCCCCGTGGGCTCTGACCCTCACTCTTCCTATGAATAGGGCGTGCTGAGCAAGGGTGGCTTGTCCTGAGGGCCAGCCCCAAACTCGGGCACAGGGCACTTGAGGAAGCTGAGCAATTCGGCCAGCTCATCAGGGTCACAGGGGCAGGGAGTCGGAGGCGTGGGGAGGGGAGGAAGCCTGTCCTCAGGACAGATGTCCACTCCTACCCGCGCTGCGGCCTCAGCAGCACCTGAGAAGGCTGCAGACCCCGGAAGGGGAGCCAGCTGGTCAGGCAGGGCCACGGTTGCCTCCTGCCAAGAGTTCCATCTGCAGATGTCCTGCTGAGAAGGCAGACTGCAAGGAGGGGCGGAGTGGGAGCATGGCTGCTGGGGGCAGTGCGCCTGCTTGGCCTCAGCCGTCCACAGGGAGCCAAGACGGGACCCCTAGCCCAGATCTGCCGCCCAGAGGCCAGTGTCCCCTCCCCGTCCGCTGGAGCAGCCCCGCCTCTCACAGGGAGCGTGGGCTCTGTCTCACCCAACCTCCCCCACACCCCCCTACAGCCCTCCCCTCGCTCCAGGTGCCCTCACAGGTAGCAGGAGGTAGAGCCAGGGGCTGAGGGGGCACCGCAGCCCCCGACCCTCTTGGTAGTACTCACATTTCAACAAACCAAAGGGAAAACTCAGAGCACCTCATGCATCTTATCGGCATAAGAAAGACAGTTGTGAAAGGGTAGAGAGAGGAGGGGAAACCCACAGACCAAACAGAGGCAGACACACAAAGGCTTAGAGAAACCCACACATAAAGACACTTAGAGAGAGTGGGCAGTGACTGAGAGAGTCACACAGATTGTCGAGTACCAGACAGACAGGCAGGAGCCCTGCAGACGGGGAGGGGAGCCAAGTGCAGACACACCTGCAGACACACGGGGAGACAACAGGACCCGCACGCCTGTCACCCCTCTGTCCTCCCTGGAATCTGGGTGTCTTTCGCTTAGCCTCGGCCCGCCCATTGGCATGAGAGTGTGAGGAGGGAGGGGGTGGGGGCCTCACCCGGCCAATGGCAAGAGATGTTGGAGATGGAAGGTGAGGGGCTGAAGGGTCTAAGTCCAGAGCGTCATGACCTTAGAGTTCCTGTGACCTCAGACCTTCCCTGAGCTGAGGGAGTATTTTTGTACCGCTTGGCAAAAAAAAAGGACAGTCAGGAAGCCAGGGAGTTTTGCTGGAGATAGGGAGGAAGGAGGGGTCTGGGGTTTGCTCACGCCACGGTCCATCTGTAGGTTCTGCTGAGGCCTTGCCCAGCAGCTACAGACACTGGGTAGCCACAGGCTGAAGATGCTTGCTCGCCAACACTGGGGCAGGCAAGGCTGGCACTTGGGCCAAGCCCGGGGTCAGTGGGCACTGGCACGGGGCAATGCAGCAGGATTTTCATCCCATGAGGCTCCTCTCAGAGTCGAGCTGGGAGGGACCGTGCATCAGTTCCCACCTGGCATCATCTGGGGAGCACAATGCTGAGACCGGGAGCCCCGCAGGGGGGTAGCTCCCCTGCCCTCACAGGGCTGAACTGGTCTGCTTCATGCAGGCTCCAGAGGCTGACATGCTCTCAAGGGGAAGGAGGAGGGGAGGGGGTGGGAGCATCTTCTCCCTGCCCCAGCCCCAGCCCCTAGCCCCTAGCCCCCTACAGTCGCAAGGCCAAGGTCAAGTACGACTCAGAGAGATGTGGAAAGACTACCGACCAGCCATCTGCTTCTCCTTACTCCTTCTCTTTTTCTCCAATCTCCGTAGACGCTTCTCCTCCCGCCGCCGGGCCTCCTCCTCCTCCTGGTGCTGCCGACACTTGTGGAAGTTCTCCACCACCACGCCCACGAACATGTTCAGGACAAAGAAGGCCACGATGAGCAGGAACGAGATGAAGTACAGCAGCATCCAGGGGTTGTGGTTCATGATGGGCTGGTGGGGAGCAGGAAGGACAAAGTGGAGACATTAGCTCAAGGGTAACTGTCACAGGTGCTGCCCTACAGCCTGCGTTCCTTAAGACAGGGTCTGCACACTCAGTTATGCAGACCCAGCAGGTGATGTAAATGAATGATGTGGGTTTGGTGTTAGGCAGTAGGGAAAGGTGGGGACTGTGGCAAAATATAGAGAGTGGATGTTCTATCCAAAAGGGGCATCTGCTTCTTTGATTCAGCTGACTCCTGCCCTTCAGGAATTCAAGCCCAGTGTTTCCAGATCTTTGGACTTCTCCTGAGCAGGCCCAAATCCAGATTTTCATATAAAATTTGTCAATTTTTAACTGCTTACCACTAATTCAAAAAAATTTAAATATGTTGCAAGCCAATAAAGCATGACCGGATTTGCCTGCAGGCCACCAGTTACAGCCTCTGCTGTAAGAGGCGATGCCTCTTGGATGGCGTTTTGCCAACCTGCCTTGCTGTCTTTCTGTCCAAGCCTGCGCCCATCACACCTGGAGTTGGCCCATGGTGAGTGACCTGAGCGCAAAGATGGAGCCTGCCCACCTCAGCCCTACCTGCTGGTCCACACCGACAGCATCCAGCCCATCATACATGATATCCACCCAGCCGTCCTTAGAGGCCAGCACGAACAGGGACATTAGGGCCTGCGGAGGGGGGGCAGGAAAAGACCACTTGAAACCTAGGATGCATGGCCAAACCACCCACCACTTCCACCCAAAGCACCTCCTGGCAGTAGCTCGGGGGGACCCTAGGCCTTCAGAGTCACACTCCAGGCCCCGGGAGAGCTCTCTTTCCCAAGGCTCCTTGGCTGCTATGAAGCCAGAAGAGCCGTGGGAGATGACCTCAGCCAGGTAGAGCAAGGGACCCCAGAGTCCCGGAAATCCGGAAACCAAAACCAGGGTGGGGCACGGAAATAAACCGGCAAAACTGAGCGAGCTATTTCATTTTCTACATTTCTGTTTCTGTGAATGTGGAGTGAGAAAAAGAATCATCTTGACAATATGCCTGCACCTTGTACCGTGCGAAACAAATACACGCATCATCTCACTGTATCCTCACTACTCCCCTCGAGGAGATCCCATTAGGACCCATTCACTAGCTGATGAAACAGAGGCGGGCCAGTTGCCCTGCATGCATCACTAAGCATGGACTTGTGTCCTCCCCAGACTCCTGCCACCACTCCCACCTCCACCTTGGAGCCTGGGGCTCACCTGGCCGAGGTTGTCAAAGTTGTACTTGTGCCGGACCCACCGGTAACTGGCCTCAGCACAGTCAGACTTGTTAGTGATGTTCCTGGTGTCCTCGCCCTGGCACACGAAGAACTTCCCTTTGAAGAGCTGAACACACACATGCCCGGAGACAGAGAGAAGTGAGCTGTGAGCACAGGAAGCCCAGACCAGCCCTGGGGCTTAAGAGCTCTGGGCACACCCTGGGTGAGGGCCAGGTGCTGGGGCAAGTCAGAGAAACACTGACAGGAGCCTCCCCTGCAGGCACCCCTTTCTCGGGGCTCCTTGGAGCAGAGGCCCTGGAGAGGAAGGACAGGTCCTTGGGGAGGGCACTGGGAAAGGCTGGAAGGAGGGGAACGGTCATTCACTTTCTACAAAGGGGGAGGCCCGTGATTCTGCAGGTGGGGTCCCTGGGCCAGCAGCATCAGCATTATCTGGGAATGTGCTCAGGACCACCCCAAACCCGGTGAGTCAGACACTCTAGGGCAGGGCCGAGGGATCTGGATTAACGGTGGGGGCGGGCTAGGTATTATGGACCCCACTTAACAGATGAGGAAAACCGAGGCTCAGAGAAGTAAATTCACTCATTAAGGTCATAAAACCAGTAGGTGGTGGAAAGGGGGCTCGAGCTCAGGTCTTTCTGACTGGAAAGCTCACCCTCACTCCAGAACAGACCAGGCTATGATTGTGGGGAAGGGATGTGAGGGACAGGAGGACCAGGGGGCCTAAGTAGGCCAAAAGTAAGGGAAGGGGAAGGGGAACTGGGTGTGCAGAGAGGCACCACGCAGCCCTGGCAAACGTACACCAGAGTGGTCTCTAGAGCCAGAGAATTTGAGGAAACACAAGAATACCCCGTCCCCAGGGCAGAGTGGATACCCCAAGAAGCCGAAGGAAGGGATAGGGATGGGGGTAGCCATCCAGGAGCTCCCTCTGGCCCAACAGCAGCCATCTATGCTGCAGCTGAAACATCTGGAGCCTGGGGCGAGGCGGGGTGCTCCGGAAGAGCAGGACGGAGGGGCTCCCCTGGCTCCCGGAGGCGCCTGCTGAATCCTGCAGGCAGCTCCCTTTCTTTTTCCTCCAAAGCCAAGTTCCCTCCCTGGGACAGAGGCCAAGTTTCCCCAGCAGCCCCCACTTCCTGCCTCGTCTGGGGTCTGCACCCGCCTGCCTGCCAGCTCGCTGCTAACCTGGCCCAGCTGCCTGGGCCCTGGATCCCCAGGCCTGGCCTGCAGCCCACCCGCTCCAGCAGGGAAGGAAGGGAGGGGATCCCTGAGCAGACTGTGGGCCAAGGCCAGCGTCTGCGCTTGGAGTGGCGCGTGAGTGGGCAGAGCGGCAGCCTGCGTGGGCACTGGCCAGAGCCCGAGGCGCTCTCCCCTTGGTGGCCTCTTCTAGGCTCCCAGTTTTCTCCAAAATGCCCAGGAGGCAAAGGGGCCTGAGGCCTGGGGCTTCGAGGGAAGCATCCCTATTTATTCTTTTCTGGGATAAAGGTGGCGGCAGCACCTGGAGCCGCAGCATTCCGGGGGCCAAGAGGAAGGCCACTCCTCAGGTTTCTGCTGACAGCTGGCCCCGGACCCCCACAAACCTGCACCCCCAGGATGCCAAAAATGATGAAGAAGGCACAACAGATGACCACAATGTTGCCAATGGGCTTCAGCGAGGACATCAGCGTCTCCACCACCAGCTTCAGCCCCTGTGCCCGACTGATTACCCTGGGGAGGGAGGGAGGTGGGTAAGAGGGGTTCCCGGCTCAGACACTCCCTCGCCCCTTGCCCTGTTTGCCACTCCCTCCCATCTTGGCTCACTGGTCCCCATCCTGGGCTCTAGTGGAGGGAAGAGGTTGACACTCTGGGCTCACAGTGCAGACACCCCCACCCACCCCCAGGCCTCCACCTCCACTGCCAGGATGTCAAAGTATTACCTGATGGGGCTGGGGTGCTGATTCAACCCAGGGATGCAGTGTGTTGTGGGGATGGGGAGATAAAACTTGTGCGGAGCACGTAGAGGGCAGGCAGGGACGGAAGGGGTGGGGTGGTGGATCATCACAGCCAGGAAAGCCCTCGCTGGTCAGTCAGTATCCACCCCATCCACGCCCCCACCCACGGAAATTCCCGACTCTGGGTGGGGGTCGGGGTGACTGCCTTATTGGTGAGATCCCCTGCTACAAGTGTTACCTGGTGGGTAGTCCCTGGGATGGGGGGGGGAAAGAGGGGGAAAGCGGGAAACAAAGTCTGTCACTTCACAGGGAGGGCCAAGTGTCACCCCTGAGGGTACCACCCAAGGGAGAGCTGCAGCTGAAGGATGTGAGGGTCCTGCCTGTGGCCACTTGTACTGTGCCCTGCAGGAGTATGTCACATGGGGGGGTGGTCACTGAGGGGGGTGCCCATGGAGGGAGACTGCTGGGGCCGCAGTTAAACCCAGTGAGAAGCGATGACTGGAGTGGGGGACAGGGCTCCCTGTGGGGTCACAGGCAGGAGGCAGGGGCAGGTGGGGTGCTGGCCGTTGGGGTGCGCCTGCCCAGGGCACCTGAGCGGGCGCAGGGTTCGCAGCAGCCGCAGCACCCTCAGCATGCCCAGGATCTTGGTGCCGCTGTCGGAGACCATGGACACCAGGATGTCGATGATGGAGATGAGCACCAGCAGCCCATCCAGCACGTTCCAGCTGCTGCGCAGGTAGGCCTGCTCCCCGAAGCACCAGCCCAGCGCCACCACCTGAGGACGCCCGCGCGTCACCGGCACTGCCACCTCCCTGCAGTCAGTCCCCAGCCCTGCCCTCCATTTGTGACCCAGGCTCTCCACCCCCACCGAGCGCCAGATGGCTCCAAACCAACGCCGACCCCGCATCACCTTCACTGTCATCTCAGCCAGAAAGACTGCGGTGAAGATGTAATTGGAGAGGGTCAGGAAGATGCGTTCCTGTAAGAGAGAGCAGGCAGGTGTTGCCACTGGGATCCCCTCCTCGGGCCATGTCTGCTCTGCACACGGAAGCCAGGAACTGCCTCCAATGTCTGACTCAGAACAAAACCCCCCACTCTCCCCAGCAAAGCAGACAATCTCCTTCCTGCTCTCCCACCCACCCCCCACTCAGACACACACACACACACACACACACACACACAGAGCCAGCGTCAAGCCCCCTGACTCACTTGCAGCTCTGGCCACAGTCCCACTCTTGCCCCTGAACAGAACTGCCCCCCACTACCTCCCAGAGTGGCCTTGAGGGGAAAGTGCTTCCCACCGCAGTGCCGTCATCTGAGCCCCATATCTCAGGCCCTATTCACCAATTCCTTTCTTAAAACTGGAGCAGGATTTAGCTTGATCTCTTGACGCCCCATCCTACTCTCCTCTGCTCCACGTACTTGCTTTCCTGCTGTGTGCCCCAGAAATGGAGCTGCAGGGCAAGCTGGGGGCCTCAGTACAGGCTGTGCATCCCCAGGCACCATATTTATGCCAGGCATAGGGTGAAGCAGGGCAGGAAAGAAGGTGACCCAATCCCCTGATATCTGTGGGCTGATTCCATCGTTGGGTGGCCAAGAGAGGGGTGTAGAGAGCTGGAGAGGCAGCAGGCAAAGTGTGAGCGTCAGAGGGAGTGAGAAGCAGCGTGAGGGGAGAGGGAGAAGCCCACACGTGACAGAGCTAGAGATGGAGGGGCTGAGTGGGAAGGTGGGGGAGAGACGTGGCCACAGTGAGCTCTGAGGCAGGGCCCTGGGCAGGAGGCAGACGAGGGGGCCAGTGTGACCAGCCACCCTTGCTCCAGGGGTGGGGGTCCCCGGAGCTGTGCTGTGCTCTCTCACCTATTCCCAGGCTGGCCCTCCACTCCCCAGGCTCCCTTCACCATCACCACCACCTCCCCCCACAATGCTGGCCTGGCTGGAGCCCACCCTAATGGAACACAAGCCCCAGATATGTCGAAAACTGAACAATGGTATGCGAGGCAGCAAGGAGGGGCGGAGACCACCTCCAAGCTAGTGGTGAAAGATGCCAGGAGGGGCAGCAGAGCCCCCCACCCTTCTAGGACCTGGATCACTGTGGGGCGACAGGCTGTGATGCCAGGCTGGGAAGAGACAGCTCCCAGGACCGGCTGGGCCATCCTGAAGAGGTCAGGCCCGGGGGAGTATGTCCAGATACGCCGGCCCGTGGCCTCTCCTCTCCTTCCGAGGAGGACTGGCGGGTTCACAGCCAAGCAGCAGTGACCAGTGCTCCTCCAGACGCCCCTGAAGCCCTACGTGTTTGTGACCCGGCAGTACCCTGAGGAGCAAAGGGCAGCTTCCCTCCCCGACGCGGCACCGCCAATGGGGCAGATTGGGCAGGACGCCTCCCCATCAGTCACCAGGTCCTGGAGACCCTCTGCCACTCAGCCCGGCCAGGGCCAGTCTCACTGTTGGCCTCACCATGACACTCACTGACTCACATACAGGCCTCACAAGCCCCTGGCGCATGAGAACAGGCCATCTGCAAACAGCTGGGTGCGACGAAGCTCACTTTTCCCCAGGCGAGGAGCAAGGCCCACTCCCCCAACTGGCTGCTGTGTCACAGAAGGGAAACGGAGGCCGGCGAGGGACACAGGAGGCATCCTGGGGCATCCGTTGCACGGGTCAGAGTCAGAGAGATTCCTGGCTCCCTGCCTCCGTGTCTCTCTGGGCCTCCCTGCCCGCCTGGCTCGCTGCATGCGTGCTAACCCGCTAATCCGGGAGGCTTGGGCACAAAGCAGGCGCTCAGCAGCCGCTGTGTCAGCCCCAGTGACTCACAGCACTGTGGGGGTCGATCTTGGGGCGCTCCATGGCGATGGTGATGCAGTTGAGGAAGATGATGACGAGGACCACGTGGTCGAACATCTTGTGGGTGATGATTCGGTGACACAGGAGGCGGAACCTGCTCCGGGACAGAGGCAAAGCCCGAGTGGGGGGGAGGGGGAGGGGGGACAGCAGTAAGGGGCACCGCCCCTACCCATCCTGGGCCCTCCCATCCCCAGGCCCCGCTCTCATCCTCCCCCACGTCAGGGGACACTTCTAGCATCCCTGGGATGGAGTCGCAGGAGAATTTCCCATGAGAAGGAGAGGTTGGGGTGCAGGTCAGGGACACTCTTGCTGACCTTGACTGAGGAGGGAAGATGTAGGCAGACCAGGAGTCTCGCTCCAGGCAGCAGGCAGGGAGCCGGGCTCGGACCCACGCTCTCATCCTTTCCCCTTTGCTCTGTAAAAGGATGGCCCGGGATGTGAGCAGGGTCAGGCCTCCAAGTTCCTGATCCCTGGTTCCTCAGCAGCCCCGTGGCCCTCACTCCTAGTCTACCCTCTCCACTCTGGCCCAGCCCTATGCCTGGCTTCTCTTCCTGTATTCTTAAAACCACCTCCGCATCTCCCCAAAACCCCCCTCAGTCCCTGAGCATGCCTCACTTCCTTCATCTCCCCAACCCCTCGCTTACCCCCAGGCTCTCCTCTCTTCCCATCTCTGCCTCCAGCCCAGCCCCCTGCCTGTGTTCCCTCCTTCCCTCCCCGCTGGGCTTGGAAGCCACATCAGTTATCAGACACTGTCCCCATCACAGCTGCCTGTTCGAAGACACACCTGGCATGAGGAGACACTGGACCTTTCTCCCATGCTAACCCTGGGGTCCCAGGTCCCTGAGCCCCATCCCCAGGGTTAAAGGTGGTGGTGAGGGGGTTGGGAAAAGGATGAATGGGTAAAAGTGGGTGTGAAATCAAGGCTTGTGATGAGGTAGAGATGAGAGAGGGGGACAGAGGAGGGTATCAGTTTGGAGAGATGAGTGATGGGTCTTTCTGAGTCACAGGGGGAGGGCCATGAAAGATTCATACACATCTGCCCGAAGCCATTCTTATCCACCAAGGATGCAGAGCCGCAGACCCAGGCATGACAAGGATCTGGGGCTTGGTGGGATGGGCAGAGGGAGAAAGGGGCTGTTTGGAGCTTGGCTTCAGGGATGATATCCCTTGAGATCCTTTGGGCGTGATGGTAACTCCCTGAATGCCACACAACTGGGAGGGGGTTGTCCAGTCCTGCACCAGGTCAGGCACAGCTCCCCTCACTCAAGGTCAGGGACGAGAGGTCACTGTGCCCACAGGGGCCTCACCAAGTTGCCCTCGTCATCGCCATCGTCCCCATCCAGTGGGGGATCGTCGGGCCGCAGGGCCCGGGTCAGGCGTCCTGGAGCTGACTTGCCGTTGCAATCCTGGTGCTCAGAGGCCGAGCTGCGGCCGCTGGCTGTGCGGTGCAGCCCGGGCACCTGCAGTGTGTCCGGCAGGTCAAAGGAGCTCTTAGCTTCCCGCTCCAGGGAGCCCCTGTGGCGGCGGTCACTGCCCGCTGGGCTGGTGCGCTCCTCTTCCGAGCTCTCCTCCTCATCCTGGCTCTCCTGGCCCTCGCCCGACAACAGGGACCTCCGCTCCCCACTCGGGCTCCTCCGCTTCAGGCTGGGGGCGCGGCCCAGGCTGTTCCGGCTGGAGCGCCTGCTAGCCCAGCTGCTCGCTGCACTCCAGGGACTGTGTGGGGAGCTGCGGGCGCTCGGCTGGGGGGCGAACAGAGGAGAGAGTGGTCTCAGCCAGGACCTCACGGCCCCACGCCCCTTCACATGCATCCTGGCTCCTGTGAGCCTCTCTGGCCTCACATCAGGTGTAGAGGTATGAGCAGGAGCCCTGGACCTGGATGCCTGGACCCACACCATCTGTGCGACCTTGGGCAAGTCACTAACCCTCGCTGTGCCTCATCTGTAAAAGCGACATGAGCCTAGCACCTATTCCTCACTGAGGTGAGTGGCAGTGTAAAATCACAGTGAGAGCATGGGCCCTGACACCAACCTCCTGGATTAAAATGCTGGCTCTGTCGCCTGCTCACTGTGGAGCTTCCCACAGATCACTTTGGCAATCTGAGACTCAGGTCCCCGTCTGAAAAATGGGGATAATATTGGTACCTACCAGATGGTTGCTGTGAGGATCACATGCATTAAGAACACTTATAAGCAATGTCTAGAGCAGTGTCTGGCACAGAATCAGTAACTGGATGGGGTTTGCTATTATTAAGATGAGGTATTCCCTCCCATTTTACAGAGGGAAATGAGTCTCATCCAAGGACACTCGGGGAACAGAAGAAATAGAATTAGAACGCTGCTCTTTTGCCCCCAAGGCCGAGGCTCCTGCGCCTGCCTGCATTACCAGCCCTGCTGACGCCCCCTGGGCCTTGTCCCACCCGTGGCTCAGGGGCTGTCTCCTTGGGCCTGCCCGTTCCAACTCTCTTCCCTCCTGATGTCTGTACATCTCCCACCATCGGGCCCCCACATGCACCCCCTACCGGTGACTTCGTCTCGTGGGGTGCCCCCGGTTCGGCCGACCCACTGCTGCTGGCGCGGCGGGACGCAGGGCCCAGAACCTCGGCCAGGCCAGTGCTGGAGCTCTTGGGCAGCGACATGGGTGTGGCGGCCGTGTGGATGATGAGAGGGGGCAACAGGCTGCTCCGCAGCTCCGGGTGGTCTCCCAGAGACACCACTGCGGGGGAGAGAGGGGGAGACCCTGAGTCCACTGGAGGCTGGCCTAGAGCCAGGGGCTGCCCCCGCAGAGAGGTACTCACGGGCCAAGCGCTTCTTCCTGTCCCCGTCGCCATCCAGGCTGGGCGAGAAGAAATCGGGCTCTGACTCGGACTTGGTGGCATCTCCCTAGGGTGGGAGAGCAGCGGGCCATTAGGAACCTGGCCGGGCAGGGGTTGCTAGGGTGGATCGAGGTCTCCCTGTCTTCACACGCGCACACCACATATAGGCCACAAGGAACCAGCAACCACGGCACGAGACATGCACTGGCTCAGGCCAGACCACCCAGGCTTGGGGCCCAGGGCTCTCAAGGGCCTGTGATACCTCAGAGAAGGCCACGGCTCTCCCCAGAACCCACAGCACAACCATCATGGCTGGGACTGGCTTCAAGAATGGCTGAGGGGAGAGCGGATAGCCTGGCAGGCAGGTGGCACAGGCCAGAGGGAGCTGGGGACCTGAGTGAAGTAGTCACTAGAGCCTCATTTCCAAAGGCCACTTGTGCCCTCTGCTTTCCCTCCATGGCTGCCCTCCCCTGAGCTTCAGACCCAAGGCCCCAGAGAAAAATTGAAGGACCCCAGACAGAGCAGCTCAGCCCAAGGATGCCACTTCAGTCCCTCTACTTCTTCCCTCCATCTTCCCCAAGCCCCCGCCTTCTCCCCTGGCCCCATTTTTACCTCTCTCCCTGTCTCTGGGACAGTTTTTTCTTCCTCCTTAGCAGGTCAGTAGGTTCCCCAGTAATTACACACTTCTCCTTAAGAAGTTATTAAGAAATACTTGATTGCTGCTTTTGATAAGGACATAAATATTGCGTAATTGGCATCTCAGGGGATCATTTTCATTAACTCAGTTTACATCCCTAACGAGGCCTTTAATTATCAAGTGGGATCTCCAGGGGGCTGCTTGGGATGTGCAGCACCATGGGGTCCCATGGCAACCCTGGCTTTGCCCGAATTCTGGTGCCAGTGCAGGAAACAGCAGGGCACAGGCTCAGTGTGGGGGCCAGGGGAGGAGCATGGCCCTGAGTACCTGCTGGACCTCCTGGGTGGTCAAGGGGCCAAAGACACAGAAGTAGATTTTAAATTCTGGTACATTCTGGCAAGAGGCACACCCACCCCCACATCCTCCAAAGCCTTGCCCTGAGCTGAGACAGCTTGTGGGGTCTCCAACAGGGGCTCAAGGCAAGGAGGAGAGGAGAGAGATGCGGGAGCATGGTCTGCGGCCACAGATCCCGACTTCACTGAGGCCCGACGACCCAGACTCCTCGGGGACCGCAGTGGAGGTACACACACGCGGTGTACCACACACGTGCACACAGAGGATTCTAAGTCCCTTCCTTCTCCGGCCCATCCACTGGTCTGGTGGGACGGATTGGCGCCCTTTGCGGGTGAACAGGGCAGAGGCAAGGAGGCCCTCCCCTCAAATGTCCTCAAGGGGGAAGGGACTTAAAATCAAAGCAAACCTCACGACACCAAGGACCACCATGGCCACCACAGGTTGCACAGCAGCTGAGCGTGAACACAAGCACAGACACGGAGGCAGAATGGGGGCGTGGGGCACTGGGGGCATGCCGACTCAGGATCGCATACCTACCCCCTGGGAGTCGACAGGCAGCTGAATACAGCTTAACTGTCCACTCGCATCTTCCCGTTTGCTGATTTCCTACAGGGAGAGGGGGAGGCAGGGGACGGGCGCTGGTTACAGGCGCCGGGCTTTCAAACAGCAGCAATGTCGAAAGAGGAGGAAGAAAAGGAGGGGTGCAAACCCAACGGTGGGGGAAATGAGACATGGGGTGGGGGAGGAGAAGAAAGGGAACAGTATGGCCTTCCAGAATTCAACCACAGGCCCTGGAGCCAGAATGAATCTGAAGGGTGAGGGCAGAGGCCACAGAGATGGGAACAAGGGCAGGAAAGGAGACCGAGCCCCCCATTAATCCTAATAATACCAGCTACCATTCACTGGGGGCGTGGCAGGCATCACACAGCTGCTTCATTAACACTAGCTTACCTCCTCTCCAGGTGGGAAGGAGGTGCAGCTAGCACCATCTTAGAGGAAGCACCTGAGGTTTGGAGAAGTTAAGAAAACTGCCCCAAGTCACACAGAGACTAAGATGCATCTGGGCCTCGTACCTGAGTCTGCAGCTCACCTCTCACTGGCTCTGAAGCAGCCGGCCGGGAGGGTGGGAAGGAGGGCTGGATGGAAGTCAGAGGTGGGGGAGGAGACAAAAGGCCGGGACCAAGAACAGGCCTCTTCACTCCTAACTCCAAATCAGAATGCTCCTACCAGGACGGGATGTGACAAGTAACACTGGGATGATGGCTGCGATGTTGTTTGATATCAGTGAATGGCCTCACACAGGGCCTGCTGCCTGTTCATTTAATTAAGTGTGCAGATGATAAATATACAGGGACTCAGGGCGCCGCCCCCTGCAAGTCAGAGAATAAACAGCCCAGCTGGCCTGGTCCGCTAGGCGACCCCCTCCTACCTCTTGGCAGGGTGGCAAGGCCAGCAGGGGGCCACCCTTGAGGCCTCCTGCTGGTGACGCCCAGCAAAATGGGGGCGGCCACTGCTTCCACTGAGGTAGGTTGCCTCGTTTGTAAAAAAGCAGGTCATCACAACAGCAAAAGCCAGCCTCTTCTGCCAGATAGTGGGGCTCCCTCAGAGCCACATGTGTGCCCCCTGAAACTCCGTACAGCTGAGGGCAGGTGCCTCTGGAGGCGTCCAGGCCACTGGCACTGAGTGACCAACCTACCCCCCGACCCAGGGGTTGGCAGGACAACGAGCAGCTGGTCCAGCTCCTCACACGGGCCCTTCAGGGCCACGCCGCTGCCCACCCCCTTGAAGAGGGGATGATCCTGAAATCCTTTCTCCGTCCCACCCCAGACCCAAAGCATCATGCCCCGAGTGAGACTCTCTCCCAGGCACTTGTCGAGGAGGGTATGGCCCCAGGCCCTGGCCAATCCCTCATGCTGGGGCAGCCACAAGCCCCCAGCAGGGCCAGAGTGACCAGGCCAGGCCCAAAGGCCAGGCTGCTCTCCATTCCCACACGCAGCCTTTGCCGCTGCCTAGCAACCAGGCCGGCTCAGCGGCTCTCGGTTTAACAAGGTGTCTGCTGGAGGGACCAGTGATGGGGGGTTGCTGCCTGTGCTGGGCATTTCCAAGACTGCCAAGCTGGCTGAATGGCCACTTGAGGGCGGGAGATAGGCTTGGGGTGTTTTCCATTTCCACAGAGTTCCATAGGAATTTTTCTGCGGGCATGTTAGCTGTCAGGAGCTGTGGTTTGGAAGGGGCTGAAGGACCCCTGTCCCCACTCAGCTCCTCTTCCCACAGGCCAAGAGCAGTGGCCAAGTGGTGGGTCTCCATACAGACCTTGATTCTTGTGGGAGCACGTTGGCATCCTTAACCCTTCAGGCCCCAGGGAAACCCCAAATAAATGTCCCATCCCAGGGAGAGTACCAATGTCCCTCCCTCCCATCAAGAGGCCCAGCCATCACCCAAGGCAGGGCCTGCCTTCCCGACCTGCTGCCCTCCCTGCCACCCAGCGGGGAGGAAATGCGATAATGGGTAACTACGGAATTACAACGGGAGGAGGCCAGTGTGGGAGAGATACACCCGCACCCACCAGCCCAGCCCAGCCCACGGGGGAACAGCCTTCCCTCACAAGGCTGGGAAAGAGTCAGAAAATAGATTTTTGTTTTTCCACCGTGTGCTGGGTATTTATAGACCGGGCCGCAGCGGGAGTTTCCATCCGGGTCACCCGGAGAGAACTGGACCGAGAGCGTCTCCTCACCCAACCTGGAGCATTTCTAGGTTGAGTCGACCTGCCCTGTGCTAGGCGCTGCGATGCTGGGCTGGGCCTGGGGCTTGGGTGGGAAGAGGGGCTGAGCTAAGGGAGCGGAGCGGGGTGCAGCCCTTCAGGCAGAGGCTGTGTCCTGGCAGGGCAAGGGCGGGGTCAATGTAAATCAATATTAATTGATGACACTGCCTGTGACAAAGGTGATGGAGACTGGGCTGGAAATAGGATGCTCATCTCTGCCATGCCGGCAGCTAATTGGGCTCATTTCTCACCCTGGGCAGCTCAGCCCTGCCCAGGCGCTGGTGGCATCTTCACCAGCTCAGCCAAAGCTCAGATGACTTGCTTGCTTCCCCCACTCCTCGGCTCAGATGGGTTCCCTCCAGATGTCCCCGAGCGCACCTGCGCTCAGGGATCCAGCTGCACCGTGTGTCAACACTCATCCCGTCCAGCTCTCTAGGGAAGCACCTAGCCGGCTTTGTGGGGGAAGTCCACTCGGCAGCTAACCTTGGATCCAGAGACGCTCTGCCGCAACAACCACCGGGTCTCTCGAGCGCCGAGGGGCTGCCTGAAACCCAGAACTCCCACTCCTAGTTTCCCAGCCTAGTCTGAAGGGCACATCCTGCAGAACCTCCCAGGACACCACAGCTCCAGCGGGCCCGCCGATTCCTCCCGGAAGTGGACTGCTGAAGGCAGGGGGTTACCTCCGCCTGGAAGCCCTCCACCAGAATGGCAACGAGCAGGTTGAAGAGCACATAGTTGCCAAAGGTCATGAGGGCAATGAAGTAAAGGGCAGCCCAGGATGACGTGGAGGCCATTCCGTTGTAGAGCACCTTGTTCCAGTCCTCCTGGGTCAGGATCTGCCAGCCAAGGATGGGAGTCAGGGCCTTCACCGGGGGCACCCCACCACCCTGCCCACCCTGCCCTGTTACCCTGGCACCTGAAAGACAGTGACGATGGCCCAGAGCAGGGAGTCAAAATTCTTCCGGTCCGGCAGCGTGTCCCCATCCCTCTCAGATGCAAATTTGCAGCCAAAAAGATGCATACCCAGGATGCTGAAGACACAGGAGCCACAGGATGGGGATCAGGGCCCCGGCAAACCCTGCCCCGCAGGCCCTCATCCCGCTGGCACGGGTGCCACACCTGCCTCACCTGAAGATGAAGATGAAGAGCATGAGCAGCATGCAGAAGGTGGCCACGTTGTCCATGGTCTTCATGAGCACCACGAGCTGCCGCTGCAGCGCCGGCAGGAAGCGCACCAGCTTCAGCACCCGCATCAGGCGGAAGGTCCGCAGCACCGACAGGCCGCCCCCCTGCTGGCCCACGATCTCCCACACGCTGCGAGGGGCGGGTGGCCAGAGCCTGAGCCTGAGCCTGAGCCCGCTGCATACTCACCCTCCTCCTGCCCCGTCCTTTAGGAGGGCCCAGCAGCACCTGAGGGTCTGGACTGACCAGCACTGAGAAAGTGGGCAGCAAGGGGCCCTTGGGCCTCCAGGCAGGAGCTCCAAGATCTGGGTGACAGCTCCAGCCCTCCCCACCCTCCCCTCTAGGCCAGTCCTCTCCCTCAATCGGCCAATGCAGCAGCCTCAAGTTATGGAACGTTTGCTTTGTTCTCTTCTAATGAAATCTAAAGCCAATTCCAAAAAAGTAATAAAGCAGTTCTTCTGGCCCAGGGCCTGGGGGGTGTGGGGGGCAGCGGAGCACTTTCCCAAGGTCTTGGAAACCCTAAAGCAAGTTGCCAGCGTCTGCGACAGTCTCCAAGCACTTTGTAAGCAGGGACAGCTGGCTGGGCCTTACACCTCCTCCAACTCCCCTCCAAAGCCAAGCCCACCCCAGGTCTGCATGGGGTCGAAGACAAGGAGTGGAAACGAGAGCAAAGACTTCAGAGGGGTCCAGCCCAAGCGGATAGGAGGCCACGTTCCGCGTGAGCAAGCCAAGGCCTAGGGAGAGGGTGGAGCGCAGCGTTGGGGGCATGGAGACTCCTCAGCTGGGGGAGAGTAGAGCCTGTGGGTCAGTGGGGCCTGATTCCAGATCCCTCCACCCCAGAGGAACAGGCTGTGTGGCCCCTCGCCCCAAGCTACCCCGAGGGCATTGCTCAGGCAAGAGGCAGCAGAGGGGCAGTCATACCTGATGACAACAATGACACCGTCAAAGATGTTGTAGGGGTTCTTGATGTAGCCAAAGGGACCATACACGAGCAGCTTCAGTAGCATCTCCAGGGCAAAGAGGCTGGTGAAGACGATGTTGCTGATTTCCAGGGCGTTGGTGAGCTCCTCAGGCTGGAGGACAGGGTGGGCATGAAGCAGTCAAGGCTTGTCCCTGAGCCCCTCATCCCAGTCCTGCCAAACACCTGGCCACATGGAGAGGGGGAGCGGGAACAGCAAGCCAGTGGGTGGGAGTGGGGGTGTTGGGAGAGGGGAGTAGTGGTGCTGAATGCTCAGGCTAATGGGGAGGACCTGCCCCCAAAGGGTCCATGAGAAAATGCACTCAGGGGTGGCCACTGCACAAAGCCCCCAGCCCCTGGCCATTTCCAGCTCTGAGTCTCAGACCCTGGGGCCACAGGTTCACAGGAGGCCTATGCTGTGGGTTCTGCCCACCTCCTACTGGGTGCTCCGAGACCCATCCTGTCCTGTGCTACCATGTCAGCTCAGCAGGCCCAGGCCAGCAGTGCACTGATGCTGGCCGATACCAGAGGGTGATTGCCAAGACCTCACACACATACCCAGTCACAGAGCCGCATGCAAATCACACATGCTCTACGATGACTCTGTGGACTTGGCAGCATTCTCTTGGACAACCGTTGACGACGTTGCTTTCTTCCAGACACGCACACACTGCATACAGGTACACACAAACACACACAAATGCATACATGCACACACATGTATACACAAACACACGAACAAGTATACACACGCAATACCTGCGTGCATGCATACAGAAGCATGTACACACAAACACACTGATGAGCGGAAGGGAGACCCCAGGAAGGGTTGTCACAGATGAGGTGGCACCTGGAGCTGCTACCTGAGTCTAGGACACCCAGGTTAATCCTCCGCCTATCCTGTGAACTCACTGTGTGACTGACCTTCAGCAAGATCCTTAACCTCTCTGGTAATCACTTTTATGCTCCTACCCAGGGTCTGGGATTGGGACTGAGGATACAACCTAGAGAGGTCATCAGAACTCATGACAAACTTTGCTTCATCTGCTATTCCAGTGCAGAATATTAAGTACCTCCTCCCTCTTAATAGTAAGTACCTACTGTATAATCCACCAGGTACTGTAAAATCCACCAGATATGCAAAAACATGCCAGCTGTGCTCCCTGCCTCCTAGGAGCTCAGAGTCTAGCTGGAAACAAGTTGTACACACACAAAACAGCTGAATAACCACAAGAGACCTTAGATGCTTTGGTGCCAAAATAAATTATCCAGACAGTAAATCCAGGAGTTCAGGGGAGAGAAGGTGAGGGAGGAACACACTGGGAAAGCCTTAGTCGGGAGGCAGCACTCGAAATGAACTCTGAGGGTGCGTGGGGTCTCTCCAGGCAGAGGGAAGGGGAAGGCATCACAGGGTCGAGCCAGGGAATGAGCCATGTCTGGGGAGAAAGGGAGGGGCCTGGCCAGGCTGCAGCTGCAGAGTGAGATATGACTGGCTCAGTGGAGCCCACTGCCCACCTGATGAGGTGTCTTGACCACCCCAAAGCCCAAGATCCGTAGTAGCTACTCAAGAAGTTTGAATTAAATAACCAAATGAAGCCCTTAGTCCATCAGACACCTCCCCCTGTTTACCCAGCTGCCTCATCTGGCCAGCTGCCCAGGTAGGTCACCCAAGCATGGAGCCAGGCCCTGGGCACCGCCAAATGTATCCTAATGGCCCCAATATGTGCAGCCAGCCTGGGTGGGAGGGGGTAGAGCTGGAAGGCAGGGTCTTCTGATTGACTGGCAGGTGAGGGGCATTTGGGGCTCAACAGCTACTTAGAAGGAGAGAAGCTCTCAGCCCACGGATGGATTCTCTCCAAAGACAGGTCTGGGGAGCAGGGCCGGGGTCAGCAGGCAGCTGTCCAGAGAGTGAGTGGCTGTCGTGGGGGCCAGTGTGGCATGGAGCCCGTTGCTCCAGCAGATCTTGAGTGAGATTTTGCTCTCAGACTGTGAGTGGGGGCATGCCACCTGACCTAGCAAATGGGGTCACAGGGAGACAGGACCTTTGGTCCCTCCAGCGGGAGCACAGTGCAGGTGGTGGGGAAGGGGCCATGGTTAGGACAATTAAATCGCGGAGCTCAGGGACTTCCCTGGGGGTCCAGTGGTAAAGAATCCGCCTTCCAATGCGGGGGACACAGGTTCGATCCCTGGTCGGGGAACTAAGATCCCACATGCCGCGGGGCAACTAAGCCCGTCCGCCACAACTACTGAGCTCAACAAGAGAGCCTGCGTGCCGCAAACTACACAGCCCACGCACTCTGGAGCCCGTATGCCACAACTAGAGAGAGAAAACCCGCATGTCACAGCTAGAGAGAAGCCCGTGCGCCACAAAGAAGACCCCGCGTGCTGCAACTAAGACCTGACGCAGCCAAAAAAAAAAAAAAAAAAGCCCAGGGCTCAGACTCTCCTCCTGACTAAGTGGATCTCCCACTTTCTGCTCCCAAGTCCAGTCTGTTTCAGAAAGCCATGGTCGGTGAACCTGCCTCCCTGTCACTCTGCAGTCTGCCCAGTTGTCCATCCTTGGATTGGATAAAGATGGTAAGCACAGGCCACACTGGTGCGATGCTCTGTGGGTTCCCAGGCCCAACGTGTGTCTCACCTTGTACCATCCACACAACAGCCCCCCCACCCTCGTTTTGCAGATGAGCAAAAGTGGTCAAAAGATGATGAATGACCAGCACAAAGTCATAGGGCAGGGAGAGCCAGGGGGCGGGACCCAATCCCCCCTTACTCTGAGTCCAGTAATACTAGGCTGTCAGGATCCAAGAGCGCAGTGAGGGGCCTGTGAACCCAGACACGGGGATGGACTGAATATGTAATGTGTCTTCTTACATATATAAAATTATATTTCACATGAACGTAGATATATGAATAAAGAATGAGTTTGAAAGCATAACTGAGGTGCATGTATAATGGGTGAATTTTACAGCATATAAATTATACATCAAAAAAAAGCTGCCAGAAACAAAAATTAATAAAATAGTGAAAGCACTATAGCTTTTGCTATCATGTATGTACTTAATTATTGAATGCTTAAAGTACAACTACTACCAGGCGTGTGGAGGAGGGGTGGTCTCACCGTTTCCTGGTGTTGTCTACAGGGCTTACGACAGTCTGTACCTGAGGGCTCACAGATACACACAGACACACACACTCACCCGCCAGCGCACCAACCAAGAGCCTCATCAGAAGGATGGTGCGGGCTCCCCCCAGGCCTGCGTCACTGCCCTCGTAAAGGGGTGGCGGCAAAGCCTGGAGCTGCAGCGCGCCCAGCCAGCCTCCAGGAGGCAGTGGGACCCAAGAAGCAGGTAGAAAGGAGGGCCTGGCACTCTCCCCCCTTCCCCCACCCCCGCCTTCCCTCTCTGTCCTCACTGCACACACTTAGGGGCAATGCCTGTTCCCTTCCAAGGCTCCTGTATCCCCCATGATCCATGGGAAAAAAGTCCTCCCCCAGACAGCCAGGCCTGTCCAAGTTACTAAATTGGAAGCTGGGAATGTTCTGCAAACGCAGGACGAGGACACAGAGACTCAATCTTAGCAACACCGTTGCCCCAGGGACCAGAGCCGTGATCACAGCCACTGCAGCTGCAAAGGGACGGGGTGGGAGCCAACTTCTGCTAGTGCCCTCCACGGGCCCTGCACTGCTACTACCTTCCTCCCAGGAGTTCATTTCCTCCCTGCTCACACCAAACAAGGGAGGGATGTGGGCTTCCTTGACGGCAGGGAAACTGAGGCTCTCAGGTGTGGTGACTTGATGGAGGTCACACCGCTCACTTAGAAAGGTGCTGAGCAAGGTCCCTCCACACCTCTCCATGCTGCTGCCCCCGCCACACACCCAGACAGCCCACACAGACTCACACAAGCCCATCAGGCTGCCAGGTAGTCCCTTCTCTGGTCTAGAATGCATCCTCCCTCCTGTTCACGAAGGTCAAGGCCCAGTGGGGGTTCCTGCGAGTGGAGGCCAGGCAGCCTGAGCTTCTCCCACCCAGAGGCCCCAGGCTCTTCTCTGTGCTGACGCTAACTGTAAATCTCCCATCTCCCATCTCCCAACGCTTTCCCTTCCCTTAGCCTGTCAGCTTGGAGTAACTGGGCCCCAGGTAAGCTGCTCAATACTTCCCAGCCCCAGGAACCCCCCTGAAACCCAGAGCACCTCCATCCACTAACCCTTAAAGTGCTCATGGTGTGCACAACACTGCTAAGAGGTGGGGTCGAACCTGAACGCAGGAGGCCGGCCAACTCGGAGACTTTGCACCTGGGTGACCTCAGGCAAGTCCTTTAACCTTGCTGGTTCCCAGTGGCCTCTTCTGTTAAACAGGGTAACACCTCCTTGTGACGAGGCTGCCCTGCCAGATATAGGAGTTAAAGCCTGTGAAAACACCCAGGCCAGAGTCCTGCTCAGGTGGCAGCAGTCCTCACATGTGGCAGGACAGAGTGCCTGCAAGGCCGAAGCTAAGCACCACGTGTGGGCAGACACCAGAAGGGCCCCAGGAGCTCAAACCAGCTGAGGTCAGTGGGCCAGTGGGGAGGAGGCAGTGGGAGGAGAACTCCCGTGGAAGGCATCCCCGGCCAGAGCGGCGTGAGCAAAGGAGCAGAGGAAGGCATGTGCAGGGCATACTCCAGGACCAAGGATCAAGTGTCTGCCCTGGTCGGAGGGTGGGAGGGACCACTGGGGAGCAAGGCTGCCAGGTAGGCGGGGCCCAGCCAGAATGGCCTTGACTCCGCTCCACGACTTGACTCAGGCTGGACTTGCCTCTGCCCATGATGCTGCCATTGAGGCTTCTGGGGGCAGCGAGGAGATGTGCGAAGCAGTATATTAAGAAGATGAATCTGCTGCAGTAGTGGCAGTGTGCAGATGGCTTGGGGAGACAAAGAGATGGAGACCAATCAGGGGATACTGCAGCGGTCCAGGCGCGAGGCCTGAGAGCCGGCTCTGGCAGAAGGGGATGTGCCTTTTGCAGGGAATGTGCAAGGCGGGGACAAGCCAGACCAGACCTGAGGGGAGGCCTATACGAGTCACCCCAACCCTGCCAAGCTCCACCTTTGCCCCCCATCTCCTCAGCTGCCACCTGTTCCACGGACCCTGAAATCTCTGCTCCCCAATTCTAACTCCCCAGCTCACCTCACCTCTGCCTTTGACAGTCCTGCCTGCTGATCCCACACCCAAAAGAGGTGGTCCAGGGCTTCCCTGGTGGCACAGTGGTTGAGACTCTGCCTGCTAATGCAGGGGACACGGGTTCGAGCCCTGGTCTGGGAAGATCCCATATGCTGCGGAGCAGCTGGGCCCGTGAGCCACAGTTACTGAGCTTGTGCATCTGGAGCCTGTGCTCCGCAACAGGAGAGGCCGCGACAGTGAGAGGCCTGCGCATTGCGATGAAGAGTGGCCCCCGCTTGCCACAACTGGAGAAAGCCCTCGCACAGAAACGAAGACCCAACACAGCCATAAATAAATAAATAAATAAATAAATAAATAAATAAATAAATAAAAGAGGTGGTCCAGGTGGGCCACAGTGATGGGGTGAGGGTCACTGGGTCAGTGGGACCTCCCCCCTCCTCCTCCTCCTCCAAGGAGGTGTGGGAAATCAGGGGACGCCTGGGCGGCAGGAGGTTTCTAGGAGACCTCACAGGCCTCATCATACAGATCGTGGCCTTGTTCTTCGCCGTCCCACTGGAAGCACTCTAGCTTGGAACGTTGCCTCTCAGCACATTCTTCTAGCCCCTCAGCCCGCTGGGCCCATTGTCAGGTGTCACTGTGCTCCAGTGCCTCGTAACCAGCGGTACTTTAGCCCCTCACCATGGCCTCCTGCCAGCTCCCCAGAGCTACCCCAAGGGAACACACAAGCCAAGTAAGTGCAAAGCACCCACAGTGCTCGCTCGGCTTGCAGACAGTCAACCCAAAGCTTCTGTGACTTAAAATTTTGGATCTGTGGCCCTTGCCCCTCACTCGCCTGCACATCTCTAGGCCCAGTTGTGGTGGACCATCTAAAGGCTGCCCTCAGGCCACAGACCTCAGAGGGCTCCTGTCTTGCCAGCTCCGGCCCAGGTAAGTCGCCACCCCCTCTGCCTCTCTGCTGCAGCTGTCGAATTGCTGAGCTTCGCTAGTCACGAACCTGTGCTGACTGGACAGGGGAATAACCTGCTGGGGGACCAAGGGCTGCTCCGTGCCGGTATTCATCTTCCTCTATTGTTGGATCTCCATCTTTCACCCCCAAGAGCTGCCTCAGACCCTTTCCCTCTCCACGGCCCCCATCCCCCCTCCCAACCTGGCCTCCTGCTTCATGGGGCTCCACTTCCCTCCCCCAGACAGCTCTGTGTCCTGCAACCTACTCATCTCTCTTCCCTCCTGGGAGGGAGCCAGCCCCTCCTCCACCTGCACCTCCACCCCACACCCGCCCGCCATGCTCCCCTGGACTCCATTTCATTCCATCAGTTGTCCCTGTTTCCCTCACTTCTCCAATATCCCTTCCCCTACCTAAAAGCAGAAACCTTCGCATGGATCCAGGCCTATTCATGCCTGAACCCCAGGCCCCACCACTCCAGCTCTCTCCAAGAACCCTCTTCCCAGCCCTCCTCTTCTGGATGCCTGGGCAGTACCTGAGCCTGCTGCAGGCCCCTCCTGCCTGATGACTACCTCCCTCTACTTCCCTGACCCTGTGCCGGCCACCTCCTGCCCTCTTAGGGCTCTTCTCCCTCTCCCGCTGCCTTTCTTCCCTCAGGCCAACATTCCTGAGTTCAGCAGAACCCACTTCCTCCCTGGGCTGCCCCCCTCCTCCATCTCCCACCTCTCCAGATGTCACTGGGGTGTGGACGACACAAAACAATCTCCTTCCGAGCCTTGGCTCCTCACCCAGAGAGCCAACCTGCCTGATAGCCTTCCCAGGATGGCCCACGGCCAGCTCAAGGGCGGCAAGTCCAAAACAAACCCTCTGACCTCCTCTCCCAAACCTGCTCCTTTCCCGACTTCCCAGCTCCATCCCTCTCCAGGATTCAGTTTTGAATAACCTAGGAGTTATCTAGGATTTATGCCTGCCCTTCATCCCTCTAGTAGCAGGTGCCCGGGCCCACAGACCTTGGCAATGGAATGGCTGTGCCCCCACCCACTCATTCTATTCCCCCTCTGCCATACTGGGGGCCCTCATTGCCTCTGATCTGAACGATAGAAATAGCCTCCGGGTCCCTCCCCCAAACCAGCCCACACCTGACTGGAAGCTCCAGCTTCAACAGCACTGCTGGACTCACTTCACTGCCGCTCAGACAACTCGGGGTGGGGCGGGGGAGGCAACACGACCGTCCTTCAGAGCATCCTGTGCCTCCCTGGGCATTCCCAGGCCAGGCTGCCAGAATCCCCCCCCGGTCCCTCCGCCGGAACCCTCTGCTCCTGGCCTCAGCTACCAATCCCACTTATCTTTCAAGGCCACCCTCAAAAGCCACCTCCTTCAGGAAGCCCTCCGAAATCCCCCATCTGGGTGTAAGCATCTGTCCTCTGTCCCCAGAAGTCTCCCTTATGGCATTTGGCGTAATCAGCCATGAAGCAGAATGACTTTTCTGCTGGAACCTGTTTCTTGGGTGCTCCTGGCACTGCCCCCCCCCCCATTCTATTATTCTATTCTAACGTGCTGTGCACAGGAGGTGCTCCCCATGTTTGCTGAATTGGGGGAGTCTTAGAGCCAGATGACACCTGGAGGAATGGGAGCCCCCCTTTTGCTGGCCATCTCCAAAACAGCACCCTTCTCCCTCCCACATCTGGAGAAACTTTGAAAGTCTGGGGCCAGGGCAACTGTAAAAGATCATCCCCCCAAGTCTTGCTTGGCCCCCAGCCCCAGCTCCTCTGCCTGGAGGCCAAGGACTCCTGGGAGGCCCAAGGAATAGGACAGGTGTCTGTAAACCCCTGTCCTCGAAGGCCACACTGGGGTATCCATGCCTGTGTCTATCTTCTGGGAAAAGGGTCCCAGCTTTCAGCAGAATCCAAAAGGAGCCGGTGAATCCCCTCAAAGTTAAGACCTACCACATCTGGACTCTCCCCCACCCTACCCCACCCCCAGCTTCCCTTGCCTTGAACAGCTGACTTCACTCACTTATAAATAGAAACCCTCCCTGGACATGTATCTAGAGTGACAGGATGGGGAAACAAGCAGAATCATCACCTGCCCTGTCCTCTCCTGGCCTGACAGGCTGTGTATTTTGGACCCTCCCTCTCTCTTCTCTGCAGGCCAGGAGACCAATGGGCTGTGTGCCCTACCCACTTCCCCACATGCTGTTGTCCCTCTTCTAGAATATGAGGTTGGCCCCTGCCCTCAGCAGCCCCAGACCAGGAAGGGGGTGATTAGGAAGCTCCTGTGTCCTTAAGACCCCATTCTCCTGGAGGGGCCTTGCCCCCGCACATACTCAGCCAGAGACAGGTTCCAGGAGACAACCTCTCTTCCGTGCTCCAACAGCACGCTGGATGTCCCACAGGCACCTTGTACGCAATGCCCTCCAGCCCAACTCTGCACAAGCCGCAGCGCTCCCCCCTGAAGCAGAAACCTGGGTGTCATCCTCGCCGCCTCCTCCCCACAGATATCCAACTGGTATTGAGTTCTACAGATTCAGCCACCTGCCAGCTCTCCCCAGCACTCTTCTCTCTGTCTCCCGGGACAGAGATGTATGAACTGGCCAGACCACTGCAGTAGCCCTCTGGTGGGCCTCCCTGTCTCCTGTCTCCCTCTACCTTCTACTCCCCACGTGGCTTCCGGAGGCCTTTTCATAAAACACAAACACATATCATCGACCTGCTTAAAACCTTTTTTGGGAACCTGTCACCTTCAGGATAAAATAAATCCAAATTCCTTCCTATGCTTCTCAGGACCTAGCTCTGAGTTTTTTCCAAACTCATCTCTTGTTACTTGCCCATCCCAGTCCCCACCCAGTGCCCTATTCATTCTGAACTCCTAATAAATCTCTTCGTTTTTGTGTCTGGTCCTCCCCCATGCTGTGCCCTACCCTCTACCCTTCACTAGCTACTTCCCACTCTCCATTCAAACTCAGCTCTTAGGTCATGTCCTACTGAAGCCCTCCTTGAATCCTTTCCCCAGTCTGGGTCATGGGCTACTCCTCTGTGCATCCTTTCCAAGCACGTATTACATCAAGTTAGTGTGACTGTTTACTTGTCCGTGAGGTCTTTGAGAGGAAGGACAGAGTGCCCCGGCCCAGTGTTGTACTGGAACGTCTGGCTGTGCACCTCTCTTCCCAACTCCACATGCAGTGACATCACATTGGTAGCTTGAAATCAGCCTTAGTGGAAGCATTTACACCATGGAAATTGGCAAATACTGTAAACACCACAAATCAGGGCATTTTTTTCTTTTTAAAGGGCTGGTTATTAAACATTTATCAGCATGCCACTGCTTAGGCCCAACTCTGATGCACAGAAAATGTGTGTGGAATGGATGGATGGATGGATGGATGGATGGATAGTTCACAAGTTCCCTGTTCCAGGCACTGCCCCCTAGTGGATGGGGCACATACAAGCCCGCCCTCCATCAGATCACACTTCCGATCTGAAGTTATATTCTTGCTCCCTCCTCAGAGTCCTGTGCCTTTGTCCTCCTCACCAGCCTCTCTGCACAAACTAGCCCTGCCACTTCTCCACCAGCTGGTGGGTTAAGGGGTGGGGAAAGCAGGAGAGTGTGGACAGCATGGGGCCCACCTCGGGTAGGGTGGGGTATGACAAAACGGATGCCACCTTGGTCAAGAGGTTGGCAGAGAGCAGCAGGAGGATCACTGCTCTAGACAGGAAAACCGAATGATGGGTAAGATAGGTGACGGTGGGAGAGGACAGGTCTGGAAAGGGCACCAGCAACGGGCTGGGCTCCTCGCCCAGGGAAGCACCAGCAACACCCTCTCCAGTATCCAACTGTCTGATCAACACCAAGATCGATGGATACAACTGCCTCACTAAGAGCACTGCAGGGAAACCATGAGCCTCTGGCCCTCGCCTCTGAGCATCTGCAGATGCTCTTCCTTGCTGTGTCTCTCAGCTCTCTTGTTCAACTGGCTCCTCCTCTCCTTCATCTGAGGCTCCATTGGAGCCTCTGTCTCCTGGTCCCTGCTCCGTCTGTCCTTGTTTGCATCAGGGTCTTGGTCTGTCTTTGGCTCCCTCTCTGTATCTGTCTCTGTCACCCCTACATCTCTGTGCCTCCACCTGTCTCTGTCTCCTCCCCCTGAGTCTCCATCTCCCTCTCTATATCTCTGACCTTGTTGTCTCTGTGTCTCTGCCTTCCTATCTTTTTCTCTCTCTCCCCCTGGGTCTCCATCTTGCTCTCTGTGCCCCCATCTCCCTATCTCTGTCTCTCTCTCCCTTTCTCTTTCTGTCTCCCTCTGTGTCTCCATATCCCCCTCTGTGTCTCTGTCTTTCAGCCTCCATGTCTCCTTGCACCCTTCCCTGCCCCCCTCAGCCTGCTCAGGCTCAGGGACCCAGATGGCGGGACATTCATGCCGCAGTGCCTGCAAGCACAGGGTCACGGCTGCTTCTGGGATTTTCTACCGCTCGCAGCCCCTGCCTGCCGGTGCTGCAGTCCGTCCTCTGCCTGGCCTGCTGGTGACTCTCACTCACCCCTATGGGGCCCTCGGCAACCAGGTATTGGGACAAACTCCTCCCTGGAGCAGACATTGTGCCACCACTGAGTGGGGACTCCCTGCTGCTGAGGACTTGGGAGGCTGTCCCCCGCTTTCCTCAGGAACTTGGATAAGGAGATGTTGCAGGCACCGTGACTGATTGCTATTACTTCTTCCCCAAGGGGGTGTCCTTCTTGATGTCTAACTGATAGCCTTCTTGCTGCAGCTTCATCTGCCCTCAGTCTCTGTGACTCAGCTTCTTTCCAGCACAGTCAAAGCCTCCACCAGCAGCCGAGGAGGTGTCCCCGGGGGGAGGGGCATCTGATCACGGCCAGAACTGGGGTAAGGGAGAGGAGGCTGAGATTCAGGCTCGGGAGCTGGCGTAATGGGAGCTTAGGAGCTGCCGCCACCTGGATCGCGGCAGCAGAAAATGCCGCCACAACCAGCCCGACAGAGCAGAGCACCTCTCTGGCTGGCTGAGCAGGCGTGAGCCACACACACCCACGCCCCATGCGCCCAGACACAACACGCCCACCAAAGTGCCATACTCCCCACCTGCTGACCCTGCAGCCGGTGTCCTGCCCCGCTTCCACCTCACCTCCGTAGGAAAGGATCAGGGAATAGCCGGCTGGGTGGGGGTCATTGAGGCAAAAGGAAGGGACGTCAACATGGTTGATGGCGATGGAGGAGGGGCTGGGGTGCACCCGGCTGGACAGAGCAATTGGGGTAGGAGCTGAGTGGGGTGAACTGTAAGGGAATTCAGAACCCCCTGAAAAGTGAACATCTCACGTTTGCTCCAGCCGGGCTTCAACCTAGGATACCCAGCCTCGACCCAGACCCACTCCCCGCACTGCCCCGTGGCCACGCCCAGTGGAGCCCAGGCCCCGCCCCATGGTTGCCCCACCCCTGCCACACCCGTGCGTGCGTGCCCACTCCACACCTCTGGCTCCACGTGCCTGTACCTGTTGGGTTGGGGCAGTACCTGGCTTCGGTCGGCACCAGGGAAGGTCTGGCAGCCCCGACCCTCCCTGAGCCCCAGGACAGTGAGAACACCCAGGGGAGAAGAGCACAGAAGGGCCTGTGAACCGCAGCACCTGCCTGCTGGCCTCCCTCCTTTCCCAAGAATCCGACAAGGGGGTGACCTCGAAGGCCAAACTGGGGGGAAGGGCTGCCTTCGGAAAGGATTCCTGTGGGGGATGAAGCCATAGCCGGTTGTGAGGCCCCATGGTACCTGCTCCCACCTCCAGTGTGGGAGTGGGGTCAGTGGGGTTCGCCAGGCCACCCCTCCCGTTCTTGCACCTCTCTGCGAGAGAAGACAGCCTCCTCCCCCTCAGCCCAGATCCCACTGCCTGCAGCCGTCAGCCCCGCAAAACAAGCCTGTTTCCTCTTCCACATGACAGCCCTTCAAATATTTGAAGACAGCTCGCCTGTCCCTGCTGAGCCTCCTCTTCTCCTGACTAAACATCCAGGTTCTTAGAACGATTCCTCAAGCGCAATGGTTTCAAGTCCCCTCACCATGCTGGGAGCTCTCTTCCACCCAGAGCCGCCCTCCCCGTTCACAGCACGGCTCCCAGAACAGAGGCCAAGAGCAGATGGCCTCCTTCCCTACTCCGCCCGGGGGCAGGCTCCAGTCCTCCACTCCTCACCTCTACCTGCACAGCCCCCTGCTGCCTCCAGTCAATCACACCCCTAATTACTGAGTCAGGTGAATGCCCGGGGGCCCAGCCCACCCCCTGTATGTGACTTGTCCCTCCAAAAAGGCCTTGCCCACGTCTGATGCTCATCACTCATTTAAATCCTTTAAAGCCCACCTCCTCTCAGAAGCCTTCCCAGATCAAACACACCCAGCGCAGACCCTGCCCCTGCCCTGGGCAACCTCCACACTCAGAGACTGTATGACATTCACTGGCTTTCAAGCTCCAAAGAGTCCCCACGCATTGGTGCCTCTCCCTCCTGTCCTCTTCCCTGCCGTGCAAGCTAGCAGCATGGAGAGGAAACTGAACACGGGGTGGGAGGGGAGGAAGGTAGAGGGTCCCCAGCCCCAGGGACCATGCCCTTGCCCGTGTCCCTACCTGCTCGTGGTATTCGACGCCCATGCTGAGCGTGTTGACCAGGATAGCGATCATGATTCCCCGACCAAAGTACTTGCTGTCCACAATCTTGCGAAAGGTGTCACAGATCAGCCTCCAGAAGGCCAGCACAGAGTTGGGCTCCACGTCCAGCCCCAGGCTCCGTCGACGCCAACTGTGGGGATTCCGGCGGTCGCCGTGCTGGGCGTCCTGGGTGAACTCATAAACTGCCTCGCTGTCTGAGTCAGGCATCTCGTGGCCGGCGAGCTCCACCTCCCCTGCCCCAGTCCGGACACAGTAGGGACAGCTGTCTGGGCCACAGGCTCCGCTGTCTGCCTTCAAGCAAGGGCTGGAGATCTTGCAAGAGCTTTGGCAGGTGCCTGGGACAGGAGAGTAGAGGTTAGAGACTTCAGGGTTTCCAACTTGGGGTCACCCTTCCCTCAGAGTGTGTATAAAATGAGTGGGGGAGTTTGGGATTCTTTCAATGATGTGGGTGCTAGGCACTTGGTGGGCAGGGGTGCTGAATGACTTGCAATGTGGGCAATCCTGAGTAATAGAATGCCCCCAAATGCCAATAGCATCCCACTGACAGTCACTGCTGGTTGTCCTAGGGTTTGTGCAGTTGACCTAGGAGCCTTCAGGAAGGAGCCTAGACCATCTTTCCTTCCCAGGGAAGCCACCCCTGCATTAACACTGCTTTAAGTAGCATTTTCCAAGGGATCCTTAAGACACACACCCATACATGTGTATTCATGTATGTTCTCACACCAGACACACACACGTGCACTAGACACATACTCGCATACACACATGTACTGTGTACATACGCATACAATTTATGAGTCATATATACATGCACAGCCAAACACAAGTGTGCACAGACCCATACATATCACAGGTGCACGTGTGCCAGGCATGTGCATACATGGGCGTGCATACACACCAGGCAAGAGCACCACCCCATGTGCACGGACACGCACCTATACACATCAGACACGTGTGGACACATGCACACATGAACACCAGACATGTGCATGCAGACGGGCACATACACACACCAGACACCTTCATGCACACACACACACACACACCCCAGACTGCGCATGTGCACGTACACAGTGACCTATCCCAAGACGCCAATGTCCATTTAAATCCAGCTTTGACCATAGACTGTGAGAGCTGAAAGGAACCTCAGAGACCACCCAGAGAAAGCATGGATGTGAAGACGCCTGGCTCGGGGCCCAGCCCTTCCGCCTGCATGCAGGAGGACATCAGTAAACACCACTGACAGCTATGATGGTCCCAGCCCTGCCTTCTACACAGAAGGAAATAGAACCATGCGTGTGTGCGGCTGGCTGGCGCCCCTTGGCAGGGTAGTAGAAGAGCTGGCACAAGAACCCTTCCCACTGCATTCTGTGATGGCACCTTCCTGTCCCAGCCCACATTCCCACATAACAGCCCACAAATATCCCACTTCTCCCACGTGCCACATCCTTCCTGAAACACAGGCCCTGGGCTTCGGCTACAGTGAGTCTGTCTGTGGAGGAGGGTGTGCCACCCCTGCCTGACTGGGGGATGCCCCCAGGTGCAAGCATCTCCCTTCCCCACGACACTGGGTGTTCCACCCATCAGCCTAGTAGCCCCTGAGGACTTGCTGCGCCAAGCCCCAGGTCTCCCTATGGGGACGGAGTGACACTCGCGTTTACAAGAGTGCCCTTAGCATGGGGCATGGTGCCCACCACAGTCACACACCATTTCCCCTCTGAACCTGCAGCAAGGACTATAGAGCGTGGGCCTCAGAGTCAGAGGGCCCTGACTCCACCCCTCACCAATGGCACCGCCTCGGGCAAGTCACACAACCTCTGCAAGCCTCCTTTGTCTCATCAGTAAAATGGGGATGATAAGAAAGTTTATCACTTAAACTGATGAGAGGCTCCAGTGGGGTTTTGCCTGAGAAGCATGTGACAGGCACACAGCAAGCTGGCAACAACTGCAAACAGCATAGAGCAGAGCACATAGCCAGTGCTCCTTACATGACAGCTGTTGTTATTATTACAGTGTAGGAATTATGATTCCCATTTTAACAGATGAGAAAATTAGGGCTCAAAGAAGCGATGTGACTAGCTGAAGGTCCCAACGCCAAGAGTGGCAGAATGGGAATCCAAGCCCTGTCCTTCTGACTCCAGACGCCCCAGTCCTGGCTAGGATGGGACATCACCCGGTCCCTGGGTGAGGGGCACCAACGTGCCCCCACCCAGAGTTCTCACCTGTACTCTGTGTCTCCAGCAGCTTGTGCATAGAGCTGTAGGGCCTGGGTGGGATGTTGAGGCTGGTGAGGGTGGGGGGTCCAGAGGTGGGGGCCACCTCCATTAGCGCCTTCTCTTTCAGCATCTCTGGTGGAGGGCTGGTGTGCATGGTGGGGTACACCTTCCCACTGCCCACAGTCCTGCCCGATGCTTCAGATGGCGACCTGGGAGGGGGTGCCTGGCAGCGGACTGGTTCCAAGTGGCAGTCAGCATGGTAGAAGCTGTGCACAGACTCTGCACCCCCTGGAGGGCCCCCAGAGAGGGCGAGTGTCGAGGGTGGTGGCAGCATGAGCCGGCGAGATCCATTAGCATCCTTGTCCTGGATCTGTGGGCTGGCCCGGGGGACCCGTAGCGTCCCGTTGCCCAGGTGGTAGTGGTGGTGATGGTGGTGGTGATGGTGCACCAGGTGGTGGACGGACGGACGGCGGTGGGAGCGGGAGCAGCTGCCGCTGGGCTGGGGTTCCTGGCTCCCGCGGGGAGCTGGGCTGCTCAGCAGCCCGGCCCGCACACCCACTGCCCGGGAGACCTGGGCCAGCCTTCGGGCTGCTTTCCGGAGGATGTACACGAGGTACTTGAGCAGCTCCTCATAGCAGCTGCCCGGCTCGGAGAAGCTGGCCAGGGTGCTGGCGTTGGAGAGGAACCGCACGCGCTGCTCCCGCATCAGCTGGCTTTCCCGCTGCTTGGTCTCTGAGAACTGCGTGGCAATCACCACCAGGCACAGGTTGATCATGAAGAAGGAGCCCACCTATTGGGTGGGGACAACAAGAGGGGACAGCCTGAAGGAAAGGGAACCACAGTGCCAGCCACCGCGTACCGAGTGCTCCCTGTGTGCCAGGCGCTGGGCTCAATAATTGTCCAAGCATCATCCTGTTTTGTTCTCATAACAATCTCAAGAGGTGACACCTTTATTGTCTCCATCTGACAAGTGAGGAAACTGGGGCTCAGAGAGCTTGAGGAATTTGCCCATGATCATTCAGCTAATGCACAGCAAAGCTTAGACTTGAACCAACCTCTATGGAATTCCAAGGCATTGCTATTGATCATGAGGTTATCTGGCAAGGATATCTCCCAAACTCCCTGCCCCTAAACATGCCCATCCTCCGAGATTCTGAGCACACCCCCCCCCAATTCCCATTAGTAGTTAGAGAAGGCTGTGGAATGAATGCTATCTCGGGGACATGGGGTTTTCACATTGGGCTGAGCTTTTGAGATCTTGGCAAAAACATTGTTCACAAAACTCCTGCTTCTAGTCCCAAGTCTAGCCACGTAAGCTGGAGCGAGACCCTTAACCGTGGGACCTCAGTATCCTCATGACCATTGGCCTTGGCCTTTCCCCTCCCCCAGCTGGGTAATGGGCTGAACCCTGAACCCTGCAGACTAGCCAGGTTGCCACTCTGACTTGGCCACACTCCCCCATCTCCACCTCCATGCCTCAGTTTCCCCCGGGGTTCTGGGATGGCAATTGCTTGAATAACAATCCAGAATGAAGGTAATGAATATTTATGGTGACAAAGCAGATTTTTTTTTTTCTAGCTTGTGTCCTAGTAATTATGATAATTAGCTTCACTAGTGTGATTCCAGAGAGCTGTTTGGAAAGATTTTTCATGGGGTGTGTGGGAGGGTGGAAACAAGGCCCCTTACCTCTCTGTCTGCTTCCTTCCCACTCCCCAAGCCCAGGGAGAGCTGAATGGTGAAAAGATCCCGTGAAAAGTTCACGAGACCACTTCCCAGAGGTGCTGGCCTTGCCACCCAGGTGATGGTGGGGGGAAGGGAACAGGCCCCTACCAGGGATGGTTGGGGTGGGGCGCTGTTCTTTCTCAGGGACACCTCTCACTCACCGAGAGGTCTTTATTCTGACCCTCTGGAGCCTGCCTAAGTCCTGAGTAGATCTTAGTCTCTTTCTCTCAATATCTGTCCCTCTGTCTGGCTCTGTCATTGGCCTCTTGGTGACATGGCAAAAGGGCTGGATTTGGAGTCGGTAGCCTGGGGTTGAATTCTCAGCTCCAGCGACCGAGCCTTCTGAAGCTAAGAGTTCTTATTTAGGAGCTGAGGCCACAGTCCCTGCACCTGCCACCTCACAGGGGCCTCTGAGGATTAAGCAGGCAGCAGATGTGACAGCGCACTTCAGCAGCGACGCTCAGCCCAGCAAGACTAAGCCACAGCACATGCAAAGCACCTGACGGGGTCAGACAAATGAGGAAATGTCAGCTTCCTCATCTGTAAAATGGAGACAACAACAGGATCTTGGTGAGGATTAAATGCACCAGCACATAAAAAAGTGCTCAGAGCAGGGACTGGCACATAGTAAGTGCTCAATAAATATTAGCTATAAGTTGTAGCAATTAAATGATTAATCATGAATGATAGTGATTAAATATTGCTACTTTTTGCCTCTGTCTTCTGTCCTCATAAAGTCTTGGAACTTCTGAGCTGGAACAAGAGATCACGCAGTGTTTCTCAACACCGAATGATGGGAATTTGGGTGGAACAATTCTTTGTTTGCAGGACTGTCATTTCAGGGTGTCTATTATCTACACCCTACCCCCCCAGCAAAATGCCGATAGTGCTCCCCTAGTTCTCTTAAAAAACAGGACCACCCTTTGCCATTGCCAAATGCCCCCTGGGAGAGGCGGCATCACCCTGGGTTGAGGACCACCCATTTTAATGATGAAGAAACAGATGCCCAGGGTGGGGCTGGGGGGCCTCATAGGGAATGACTTGCCCAAGATTTTAAGTGGTAGTAAGTGTTAGGCCTTGACCTTGGGTTTCCTCCTGACTCCTCATGACAGGTGCCTTCTGCCTGTGTCTCTATGGGACTTTTCCTGAGAGCTAGAGCTTCAGACCAAGCAAGTCCCCTCTCTGGACCCCCCTCCACACATGTTTCCCCAGGATCCCCCATCCCCACAGGGGCCTGAGGAATCACTCACGATGATGAGGAGGATGAAGTAGATGAAGTTGTAGAAGGAATGAGCATCCATCACAAAGTACATGATGTCGACCCAGCCCTCCAGCGTGATGACCTGGGGAGGTTGCAGAGGGGCAGGCTGTTTCTGGGCCCCCTAAAGCCTCCTGCAGTCTCCTCTAGAGGCCCTGACCCCATCCCAACCCTGAGGATGGCCACTCCAAGCCGGGACTGTGTCCCGACACTTGTGTTCTGGGGACTCTCCCAGGGCCCAGGCTGCCCCACCTGGAAGATAGCAATCCAGGCATAGCCGATGTTGTCGAAGTTGATGGCGCCCTTGAAGGGGTTGTGCTCCCCTGCGGAGCAGTTGGTGTAGTACTGGTTCCAGTTGACACAGGTGGTGTTGCTGGAGCTGTTGTAGGCCTCGTAGTCCAGGCCACAGGGCGGGCCGCCACCCCCGTCCCCGCGCAGCGTGGGCACACTCCTGCAGGAGCGCATGCCGTTCTCGCGAGGCTGGGAGCAGATGAAGGGGTTCTCATCCTCGTTCTCGGTCTGGTAGTAGCGCTCCAGGTCCACGCTCAGGGGGCTGCGGAGGAAACAGGGATGAGGCTGAGAGCAGGGTTCTCGGGGGACAGGGCCCAGGAAGGGAGAGCTGTGTGGAGGCACTGAGGCACACAGGGCGAGCACGGGGAAGGGGCGGGGATTCATGGGTGCGGATGGGGTGCGCCAGGAGCATGCAGATTGAGGGTGAAACTCCAGAGTCGGGATGTGGGAAGTCTCCATCCTAGAGCAGAGGTTCCCAACGTGGCTGCACTTTAGGCTCACTGAGGAGCTTTTAAAAATCCCCACGCCCAGGCTGAACCCCACACCCATGAAATTAGAATGGGCAGCCGGGAGAATGAAGGCCTTGCCATTGTTTAAACTCCCCAGGTGACTCCAGTGCGTAGCCAAGATTGACAACCAGACATGTCACTAATAAGAGAACGGATATGTCACCAGCAACAGGAACTGAGGGAGGTCCCAGCCCCACAGCCACTCCCAGGTCACCTCCCGGCCCATGTGCCACTCACAGGCTGAAATTCTCGGGCAGGAAGCATCGGTTACGAAGCAGCCCTGCCCACAGCTGGACGCCAACGATGCCAAAGATGAAGAAGACGAAGAAGCACAGCAGCAGGACGTTGCCCAGCATGGGCAGCGTGTCCAGCAGCAGCGTGACGAGGATGCGCATGCCTGTGGGGGCAGAAGCCACGCTGGGGGCGCCAGGCTAGCCGCGCTAGGCTGGCTGCCACGGGCCTGGCAGCACTCCCAGAGGGGGCCCACCGGGGCCTCTGAGGCTGAGACAGCCCGGCTCAAGCTGGAGGGAGACCAACAGACACTGCTAACTCTGCAGGCAGCCCTCGCAGCCCCTAACCCCTACCCACTATCCCTCTTGGCCCGCCCACACCAGTCAGAGCACAGTACCACCAAGGATGAGCAGAGTGGCCGCAGTTTCCAAAGCATCCTCCAGCACCGCATCCCACTTAACTCTCCCAACATCATCACAGAGCTGATATCACCCCAATTTGCAGATGAGGGTTGAGGCTCAGAGAACTAACACGACTTGTCCAGTACCACAGAGCTGCTAAGTGTAGGTGCCAGGACTTAACCAGGCTCTCTGCTTCCACATCCCACTCCCCAAAACACACACACACACACACACACACACACACACACTCCCACCCTACTTCCTTCTCTCACCAGATATAATCACCTGACCTTTCTAAGTTATAGACGCCAAAGTCATTGGGGAAACCAAGGCAGAGAACCCCAGCAGGGACGTTAGCAGGCAGGAATTTCCCTTTGAGAGCCAAGCCCTCACCAGGGGCCAAGATGCCCTGCACTTCACCATGGTTCTGAGCCCCCTCCCTGAGTCTAGTCTCTGCTTGGTCCAGATCCTCACATCAGGACCTGAGGAGACACAAGGCTGTTTCCTCAGGTGGCCGCCAGTTAACAACCCCTTCCACGGGGAAAGCCACCACAAACCTGCCCCTAAGATGCTGTTAGGGATACTGCCCTCCCTCCCCACTCCAGATCTAGGACATCTAAACTAGCCCCCAGGCCACCAAACCCTTGTCAAGCACACAGACCTCTGGTGGCTAGTTTCGACCCCCAAAGTGACACTCGTGGTCCCCTGACCCCTCCAGGGAAAAAGCTTCTAAGCAGCTGCTAATTACTCCTCCTGGTGACTGAAGTGGCCCTGCCCCGCCCCTGCCACTCAGTCCCTCTCCCCTCTCCCCTCTCCCAGCCCCCTTCAGCTCCTCTGTGCTCCAACTGAGATCAATTCCTCAGGGTTTGCATTAAGGGAATTACACCGGTAGTTAGAGGCCTATAAATCTGCCAGCGATCACCTGGGGCGCGAGAGGAGGGAAGACGTGCCCCTCATCTGGGGTTCCTGTTAACACCAAATACACCAACGCCTGGAGGACACATTGAGCAGCTCTGCCCACCCAGACACACACACACGCACACCACAGGCACACACACAGGCACGCATGCACACGCAGCAAAGGGGGCTACTGCTACATCAGACACTGAGCCCCAGAAACATGCCCCCACCCACCCCACTCCTGGGATGGCAGCAGAGACCATCTGCAGCTTGTGTAGGTTGGGGAGTTGCAAAGGGGGCCTGAGAAAGGGTGGGGGGCGGGATGCAAGGGGAGCTGGAGCTGCCAAAGCCTGGCTGGCTCAGAAACTAATGCGGTTTAATTTAGATAATTGTCCCAGCATTCAGTTGCTGCAGAGGCTTGGAAGGGGGTGGGAAGAGGAAGGGGACACAAGCGTGAGGATGAGGCATGGAGCGGCCGTCTTGGGAGAAGTCATGCTCGGGGTGGCCAGTGCTGTCTCACCAACGAGAACCAGACCGCACGAGAGGCGGTTCTGGCTAGAAAAGGCCATCCCACTTTGCACCCACTCCTCCTGGCCTGCCAGCCTCTCCACCCTGCTCCCACCCGCCCCTATTCCACTGGAGGGAGGGTGGTCTAGCTGAAGGGAAGGGGTCATCTGGGACATTCCTGAGACTCTGACCTAAAATCAGGCTGAAATGAGGGGGAAGGGGCCGCAGCCCGGATGTGGGCTCCCTTGGGCTCCAGCGACCCAGCTCCCCACTGAGTCCTTCTCTCAGGGGGCTTGCATCAGTGTTCCAGGCCCCCATGAGGCCTGTGAGTGGCCAGGAGGTAGGGGTGGGGCCTGAGATTCCCATATCTCCTCTTGGGGTTCTCCGCCCGGGGGCCGAGGAATGAGGGGTCACTCACTGGGCACCCGGTTAATGGCCCTGAGCGGTCGCAGCACACGGACTGTCCTGACAGCTGAGAAGCTGACGTTCTGCAGGTCCAGCGAATACTCCAGCATCCTGCAGGGAGGGGCCCAAAGGGAGGCCCTTTGAGTCTGAGGCCGCCGTGGGGGTCAAAAGAGGTCAATGAGGAATCCTGCTGTGGTGGGGCAGGAGTCCTCCCCCTCCACCAAGGGACCCTGAAAAGCCAGCTCTCTCCCTGGGGGCAAGGCCACCCCTAAGCCAAGGACAGGCTCCTTATCAGAGAATGAACAGAGGAGGGTGTGGATGGAGGGGCCTTGGAATTCAGAGAAGTACTGGCTCAAGCACTATAGGACAGCCCCGGACCCTTGGTGGACAGCCAGGGAGAAAGCAGCACTGTAGCTGGGCTGGGGGAGGGGGCCGGGCCTAGAACTGGCCCTGGGGAAGGGACCAATCTGATCCTTCGCTCTCCTGCTCCAAGCCCAGGCCCTCACCCTGCAATGACGATGAAAAAGTCAAGCCGGTTCCAAGTGTCTCCCAGGTAACACTTTTTCCCAAAGATGCCCAAGGCCACCATCTTCACCACCATCTCCACAGCGAAGAAGGCAAAGATGAAGTCATCAAAGGCCTGATGTGGGGACAAGAGGCTGCTGAAACTGAGAAAAGGTGTGGGGGGAACACCCCCCTACCCCACCCCCACCCCCACCCCCTCCTCTGGGCTCAGGGCCTCTTGCAGAGAAGGTGTCAGGGTTATAAAGATCAGGAGCTGCCCCCTCCCGCCATCACACACATGCTTACCTGCAGAATCCGGCAGCGCTGGGAGTCACAGGCGATGTCTTCACACGGCCGGAACATGCCCAGGGTCACACAGTTGAGAAGGATGACCAACATGCTGATGCGCTCAAACCAGGTACCAGGCGGTCAAGGAAACAGCTAGCCAGGGTGGAGTTGAGCCCGGGCCCCCACGCCCTGCCCAAGCACCTCCCACTGCCTGAGCCGCCAACCCCATCTGAGAGGCAGCCAGGTGTAGCCAGCTAGTCCCACCTCGGCTCATCTCACCTCTCTGGACCCAGCTTCCTCTTCTGTAAAGTAGGAAAAGCCACAAATACCCTGACTATTTGCACAAGCCATTTGGGGGATAAAATCGATCGTGCTTGTGGAAATGCCAGGCACCAAGAGTGTGCTGCTGAATCTGAATCTTATTCTCCCTACCTCACAGGGAAAATGTGAGAAGCAAATGAGATAATGTATGTGAATGTGTGACACAAACCTAAAGTCGGATTATGCTTGCCTTACAGTTTACCAAGCACTTTCACAGCATGCCACATTGGATGCTCACAACAGCCCCGAGAAATATCCGGGCTAGATCACCTTCTTCCCCAGAACCCAAGGAAACTGAGGCCCAGAAGTCATGTGCTGAAGGTCACAGGAGAGACCCAGATGAGACTGAGCTTTCCAAGCTTCTGATCTGGGATAGCAACTTCCATAGCTGCTTAGGCTGCAGGGAAGGGGTTGTCACGACCGCACTGGCCCCAGACAGACAGGCCGAGGCAGACAAGCACCACAGAACTGGAGCCTCAGGCTGCCTCTTCCCCAGCCAGCCCCTGGCCTCTCAAAGCCCTCAGATGGCCTCCAGACACATTCACACAGTTAAATAATGAGGACCCACTACACACCAGGCCCTGCGCTGGACATAAGCCCCCAGCCTGTGCAGAGCAGACGGTACCCTGTATACAGACTATGCCACCATCACACCTTCTCAAGACTTCCAGCAAAGCCCCACCCTGGACCAACAGACTCTGTTTTGCAACAAGGGGGAGAGAGGGGTCTTTCTAAAACCTGAGTCTTTCCACAGAGTGGATTTCATTAAGGGGCTCACTTCCAGCCCATCTACAGGAGGATGTAGAAAATGGCCTCCGGACCTTAGAGAGTTCTGGGCACCAGACTCACAGATAAGTGACCAAGCATCCTGTTTTCTCAAGAAAAACATGAGAGGGGTGGGGAAGAGTAAAGAGGTTAGAAACAAGCAGAGAGTGGGGGGCCAGGGGAAGGAGAAGGCCTTGAGGATGGAGGTGGGGAGGGTGTCATGGCAGCCCACAGCACAACCCACCAAGCCAGACTCAGTGAGACAGAGAGCGCCCAGAGCAGATGAATCTTCCTGTCATAACTCCACTTCTAGAGTGAGAAGGCTTTGGCCAGGGACCCAAGGACTTACCTTGAAGCTGATCCCAGCCATACCCCATCTCTGTCCTGAACCTCAGACCACACCCCCTCTCCGGGAGCCCACACTCAATCACCTCAAAGCCCTCCTACCCCCTCCTGTCACCCAGGCCCTTTTCCCTCAGACTCACATCCCTTCCCACCAGCAGGTACCCTAAATTCCCAAGGCACTACAATTTCCCTAATCTTACATCCTCACAGGAATAAGAGTTAAAAAAAAATTCTAGGCTTTTGGGGTAAGTTGATGGAAGGGGGAAATGAAAAGAGTGCTCTGTTTCCATGGAGCTGTTTTCCTGAGTGGAGCCGGAGCCCAGTGGATCTATCCCCAGAATAAGGGTCAGCCAGGGGTCAGCCTGGAAAAAAGGGGACAGGGAGGGAGCTCCTTTGGGACCATCATCTGAAAAGGGAAGGGCACGATTACCTTCAAGAACTGGCCTGCTTTCCCCAACCTAGCCCCCTCCTCTCCTCTGTAGGGAAGAGGGTTCTGGAAGGGACCCATATGAGCAGATGTCTCTACATAGGGGCAGGTGGGTAGTTCTCCTGGGAAGAGGGGCTCCCAGGACACCTGTTTGGACCCCTCTAATGGCAGTGAGTCCACCATGTCATCTGTGCCCTTGTCTCATCTCCCTCGCTGAGGCACGGGCACTCTGTTACACCCAAGCCCCTACAGAGCTTAGAGTAGTGCCTGGCATGTAGCAGATGCTCAATACATGGGAAGAGTGAATGAATGAATGAATGAGTCAATCAGTCAATCAACCTCCCTGCCTAGAAGCCAGATGTATCTCCCCATTCATGTTTTCCTACCTTGTTTGCTTCAATAGTGATGAACTGATGATGAGTGGGGGTGGGGGGAGAAGTGACACCATAAAGGAGCTGTCCCTCTTTCTGTCCCCACCTTACACATGCTCACACTGAGGCTTCTTATAGCCAGAGTCTGCCTCCAAAGAACCCCACCTCCAGCTCTTAACCACAGAAGCCCCTTCTCAAGAGCCCTCTTGGCAATTCACCTTACTCCCGGGTACATCCTGCCACTCTCACCTCTCCCCTTTCCCTATAGGTAAACATACATGGACAGGGAAAACACCAAGGCACAGGCAAATTTGGGACAATCTGAATTAAGGAATAATTAATGAGGGTGGGGGGTCTTTTACCCTTCTCAGGGTAGGGCTCATTTCCTTGGGAATATGGCCGTATGTCACTGTGCCATGTTCCTCTGTTGCCATAACAACAGGAGGATGTGTCACCAGGTGGTGTGGATTTGTTGCCATGGTAATTAAAGGGACCCCCCCCCTCACATATGAACTCCCCTTACCCAGGCTGCTGTCTTGTCCTCACGCAGGGAAGGGTAAGTGGGGAGACCCACAGGTTATCAGGTTGGGGGGAACCATGTGACAAATCCCCATGGCAACCAAGGGAATGGGGGACATTGGTTGCCATAGTGACTATGAGACCTGTGCAGTCACATGTCTACTGTTGCTATGGTGACTGTCCGGGCTGGAGTGGATCCCAAAGGGGGAGGTGGGTAGGAGAAGCGAGGATCTTTCGTCTCCCCACAACCCACCATCAAAAGCAGAGAAAAAAGGAAATGGCAGGGTGAGGAACCCCACTTCCATCCCTCCTCCTCTTCTCCCTCCAGGAGAGAGAACTAGAGCATGTTATCTGACAACTTAGTCCTCTCTGTGGGGCTTTATCTAGAGCCCTTGCCTAGTTGGGCAGCTATAAGGGAGAGGAAGGTAGAATGAGGAGGGAGGAGGGCTGGACCACCTCCAGGGGCACGGGGGCTCAGGGCAGAGCATGACTGAGAAGGGAAGCAGGCCCCCCAGCTGTCCCATTCTCTGCTAGGAGCCTGATAATCTGAGACCTAGGAGCACTGAAGAGGTAAAGGGCCTGGACCCAGGAATCCTGGCCTCCTACTACTCGTTGGGAAGGTGGGGTGCTTGCCTCATTCACCCCCGGAGAGGCTGGTGTCTATGGGATTCAGCATTCCCCAGAGTGGGGTGAGATCTAGGGACTCAGGAGGGGGCTCCTGCTAGGGAGGCTGAAAAGGGGATTCCCCCAGCTGAGCCCCCCCCCCCACTCCCACAAGCCTGTTTCCCGGTGGTCTGCCCGCCGACTGCTCCAGAGTGTGGGTGTGTGGGGAGGGAGGTTTCCAGCTGAACTGAAAACTGCAGCCCGAAGAAAGGCAGCCAGCCCCACCCAGAGACAGAGACGAGAGACACAGAGACACAAGAGAGCTGGCCCGCTGGAATCTTTGGGAGGGGAAATAGGCCAGAAAGCTGATTCAAACGTCTGTGACTCTCTGTGTGTATGTGTGTGTGTGTATGTCTGCGTGTGTGAGTGTGTGTGTGTGTATGTCTGCGTGTGTGAGCAGTTGTGTCTGTCGCCATCCTGGCTGAGGCAGGCAGGGCGGGGTGAGAGCTGGGGCGGGAGCAGGCAAGGGGTGAAGGGGGGCTGTGTGGTGGGGGTAATCCCAGGAATGGCTCCAACTGGCACTCTCCATGATGGGGAGTCCCCTGACAGTTCCGTGGAGCAGAGTGTGTATGTGGCCGAGAAGGAAGGTGGGCCTGGACAGAAAGAGTGCCAGGAGGTGTTCTGACCCCCTCAGCCCAGTTCAGTGCTGCAGCCCCAGCCCTTCTCCCCAGAACTCCCTCTGGAGAGCCTTGGGTTTGAAAATGAGAGGAGGGAATTGGTGAGGAGACAGGAAGAACACCCCCCTTCCATTTCCTCTGAGGACCAAAATGGAGATTTCTCCCTAGGTAAGAGAGACAGGGGAACTTGGGACACTGGGACAGTGGCGAGGAAAGCTCCAGAGATGCCTGGTGCCCCCTCCCCTCCAGACGCACACACTCTTAGACACACACAGTGATCACACACTCACACTCACTTCTGGAAGCCATTAGGGCTCCTGCTGTTCAGGCCTCCCCCTTCTCCTCCCCCCACTCCTGGCAGGCTCCCTTCTCCCCCTCTGGCCCCCTTCCCACTCCCCCTCTCGGCATCCCAAATGCCAGCCTGTGATTTCCAAATGAGAAAAAGCTGTGCTGGGCTCTGAGCTTGGAGAAACTCCTACACAAACTTCCAGATGTGACACAACAGCCGGGGAGGGAATGCTCAGGATCTCCTTCCCGGGAGGGGAAACGCACTCCCTCACACTTGAAGAAACACATACTGGAAAGTCCAACACACTCTCTCCCCTATAGCCTGGGAGGAGGGGGGCCTTTCTGACTCTGACCGTGAACCCCCAGTCTCCCCAGTACCACTTCCGAGCCCCTCCTTCCTTTTGCTGCCATCCCTCCCTCCCCAACACACACACACACACACACACACACATACTCACACACTCACTTACACACCACTTCCCACCTGGGTCTAGATCTCCTCTCTAGGAAACCTGGTTTCTTAAAGAGGCTAAGAGAGGAAGGGGCTGAGAAGCATGCCAAGAAGAGCCTAACTAGCTTCAGTTAGTTGAGAGGAGGTGTCCTTATGTCCCTCAGGCCCAGAGGTGCAGCCAAGGGAAGCCTCGCAGATACCAAAAAGAGAGAGGGAAAGACGGAGGCCCAAGAGTCAGTCCAGAACCCCTCCAGCAGTGAAAAACATAGGTTTCCCTTGATACATGGGTGTGATGAGAGTGGTGAGGGCACATCTTAGGCAGCCCCGTTACCAAGAAATTGTTCTCCACCCATCCTCAGCCAATCGAGGCTTAGCAGGCTGTCCAGACGGAGCGATGCTAATGCCCCTCACCCCAGACTCCCACCACCCTAGCGGGAAGCCTGCTCCCCCCTCCCAAGATGAGCACTGGGCCTCCACCTCTCTTCCGTCATTCCAGCCCTCTCCAACTGCCCCCTCCCAGAACACCTCAAGGAAGGAATCTGACCCCAGACCATCCACTAGCACCTGAAGATAGGGCAGGTGGGGATATGCTAGCCAAGAGGTCTGTGTTGTTTTGGAGGGAAAAGGGAGAGAAGATTTCTCTACACACAGTCCCCCACCACCACACACACACACCCCCGGGGGGCTCCTGAGAAGGAGGGGACAGGTCTGGTGCTTTTTTACATTCATGGAGAAGGTGGGTGATTAGCTGCAGAGAGGAGGGATGCCCTGAGCCTGTTCTTTTCAGAGACATTTGTTCCCCATCTCTACCCCTGAGAAAGTGGCCTGGGGTTGCCGGGGGGTAGGGGGGGCGGAGTGGGCAAGATGTGCCAGCTCAGCAGGTCCACACACCTTGGAGGCAGCCCTCTATTTCTGCAGCTCAGAGAGAAAGGGAGGGCGGGGGATGGAGAGAGCGTGCGACGAGGGGAGCTTCCTAAAGACCCACAGGGTGTAGAGGATGGGGGTTGGGGGGGACCCAAGCTCACATCCCTGCTTTGCGCACTAGAGGCAGCAGAGCTGCAGAGAGTGAGGGCGGTGCCAAGCTCCCCCCCTTCCCCAAAGCAGAGTCCCGGTTGGGCTCTTAGGGGTTACAAGGGAGACCCGACGTCTCCCACCCTGAGTCCAAAAGAGCCTCTGAGCTGGGAGGAAAGTGCCAGGAGAAGCTGTCAAGACCAGGGATGGCAGCGTACCCCCCCTTCCCTTCCGGCAGTGGCGGGACCTAACGCAGCCTGGAGCATTAGTCAAGCAGTGCTTTGTGCTAGGGGCTAAGGGGGAGAGGCCGTGGGGATTAGGGGGCTGGGGTCTCCCATGCAATTCATGACGGGGAAGAGGATAGAGGGCAGTGCTAAATCTATCCCCCTGGGATGTGGGGCTTGCATTCCACAAACCTATCCAAGGAGTACACATGGGGTGGTGGACCCGAGTCTTCCCCAGTGAACCAGCTCAGAGTCTCACTGTCCCCCCCAGTAGTTTCTTGGAAGGCTGCGGTCTCCCATACCTGCTCTGCAATCAGGCGGGAGCACTCCCATAGAAAAGGGATGGATAACTTGGACCGGTTTAATCCCATCCCCCGCTTGCCAAAGCTCTTACCACAGTCTTTCCCTCCACAAGAAAAAATCTGGCACAAAACTCCCCAACCCAACCTTAAGCACCCCGCATTGAATAAAGAACTGGGGAAAAGGGAGGCACTCTGAGCATTGGGCTCCTACTGAAAGGGTCTCTACCCCGGCTCTGGGGGCAGACGGCTTTCCTCCATCACATCTTTTTCTCATTCTGCACTCCTGACATCAGCCGCCGCCGGAATCTCCTTATTGTGCCTCCAACCCGCGGGGTGGGGGTGGGGGGGTTAGGACCTGGTCCCCGCCCCCCAACATCTCCCTCAGGGGCAGTAAAAACGTCAGCCTCAAGGACCAGGTCGGGGCGGGTGCCGGTGGGGTGGGGTGGGGGAATCAGACCCTAGAATCCACCGCAAACTTTGGAGCTGGGGCAGGAGGGAAACCCAGGAGATTGCGGTCCCCCCCCTCCCCCGTCCCCGCAGCTTCCTCCCCACCCCACCCCCCAAACTCGGAAACCAAACCCAGCTCGCTAACCGGCGGCGGGCGGAATAGAGCTCCCAGGCTCCCGAAGCTCCCCACATCTGGAGGATGACGACCCTCCCCTGCCCACATCTGGAGAGCATCCAGCTGCACACCAGTAGGGCACGTCTCCTCTCTTTTCCTGGCCTGGATCCCAACCCCCCAAGGAGGACTAAGGTGTGGGTACCGAGGTGGGGCTCGCCTGGGGTATCAGCCAAACCTACTCCCGTCTCCGCTCCTACTCTGAAGCCCCCTTCCCTCCTTTGCAGCCCCCCTCTCATCTGCCCACCTTCCGGGCTCACTTCTCCGACTCACCTGGCTTTTGGTCCCCTCAGGCGGCGCGGCCCGCCCCCCTGCGGCCCCCCAGCCCGGCGGTCGTGCCCCGGAGGATATGGGTTACAGACCGTGCGGAGACACCAGCTCCGCGGGCGGCTGTCCTGGCTCAAGTAGAAGAAAACCACCGGGGCCAGTGCAGGGTATGGCAGCCCCTCCGCCTCGGAGTCCGCGCTGCCCGGGTCCTTTTCCGCCGACCCCGGCCCCGGCCGGCCCCCGGCCCCCGACAGGTCGTTGAGCCGCATGAAGCTCCGGGGCTGTCCTGACTCCTCGGCGCCCGCTCCATCCTCCTCCTCGTCCATCCTCTGGCCAGCTGGGGCCCCGGGTGGTTTCGAGAGGGGCAAGGGGCGCCCCTCAGAGAAGGTGTCCTCACGCAACCGGGGGGCCCCGGCGGGGGCGCATCTGGGGAGCTCTAGGGCGCAGGCTGAGCCCCCGGGGGGGCCAGTTCAGCCCAGCTCCCCCTGCCCGCAGGGGCATGCTGCCCGCGGGGCGCCGGGTCGCAGGGAAGCCCCGCCCGGCGCGAGTCCCGCTTCCCCAGGGCTTCTGGGCCCCCCCGGGCCAGCCGGCCGGCTCCCCCTCACTTTGTTCCGGCTTCTTCGCTTCGCGCCCAGGCTCCGGTCGCCAGATTCGGCACTACCTTCGGCGAAGCGGCCCCAAAAGGGGGAGAGAGAAGGGGGGTGGAGGGTGGGGGGGGCCGGAGAGGGGCGCCCCCTCTTCCCGCGGCGCAGCTGGAGCAGGATCTAAGGGGTCAGCATCGTCCCGGCTCCGCGCCAGCGGCGGCGGGGGAGGGGAGGAGGAATCTCTTTGGGGGTGGGTTTGGAGGGGGTTGGGGGAGGCTCCTTTCTCCACCCGGCGGCGGGCTCACGGTCCAGGAGGGGCGGGGAGGTGGTAGGGGGCCGTCCCGGGCGGGGGTGGAGGCGGAGATGCCGCCGCCGCAGCCGCCGCGGTGGGTGCCGCTGCCGTAGCTGTCGCCGGCACCACTGCCTCCTCCTCCGGCCGAGACGCGGAGCGAGCAAGCGAAAGCGGCGGCGAGGAGCCCGGCGCACACCACAGCTGGATCCCTCACTCCAACTTCAAGCCTCGGCCCCGCCTCTCCCCAGCCAGCCTCGCAGCCAATCGCCGCGCGCCGCCGGCCCCGAGCCGCACTCCCATTGGCCGGCTGCCGTGGCAGTGCGGGCGGGGGCGCCGGGGAGAGAGCCACAGCTGGAATCCGGTTCCCACCCCAAAGCCCGGGACCGCCCCTCTCCCCTCCCCTTGGCACTGGTGTCCGCTCCCGAAGACTGGAGCCAATTAGACGGCTACCCAGACCGAACCCACTTTCTTATTGGCCAGTGGGGGCTCTGGGACTCCTCTGGAGGGAGCCCCAGGGAATCAGAGTATTTGGCGCGGGGTCCCGGGATAGCGCCGCCGGCCCCCGGGCATCCTTTGTCCAAGACCCCAGAATTGGACCGCAGCCGGAGGGCGGGGCTCAGCTCTGGGCGGGCCTGGTGCAGAAGGAAGGCAGACAGCCCGGTGTGAGGGGTGTGACCAGGGTCCCAGAGCGAAATCCTGGGTCTCTACCGGATTAATATCCCACCCTGGAGTTGAGCCTGGGAGCGGGACTGAGGAAGGGGCGAGCGGAGCGGGAACTCCCGGGGGTAGGGCTTCAGGCTGGAGGAGGCTGGTCTTAGGAAAACGGGCGGAGCCCAGGGAAGGCTGAGGCAGTCAAGGTCTGGGCGTGGCCTCCACCAACCTCTTGAGCTTGTTGTTCCTCCTCCCAGGTCCATTTCTGCGACTTTGACCCTAATCTCCTAACCCTAACCCTCTGACCCTGATCTCATGTTGACACTCCTGAGCTTCAGGAGAGGGCTTCGTGCTTGAACACATGGCCCCAGGCAGGTCACGCGGGACCCAGAGCCCGGATCTCCAAGAGCAGCTGCGGAGCAGAGGGATGTTCCTGCGAAGGGACCTGCCAGGGTCTCGAGTGTGTGGGAGGAGGTAGAAGCATAGATCTGGGCTTTACCGACTCTTAACCTGCAAAGTTTCACCAAGCCCCCACTCCGTGCCTCAGTTTCTCATTCCCGAGTTCCAAAATGGCTTATGCGGAGGCTGTCCGCAGGACAGGAGATTGGCGGGGCTACTCTCCTTGCACATCTCCACCCTACCAGGAGCTGGTCCTCGATGGTCTGCTGCTACCCACGCGCGCGCGCGCACGTGTACTCCGGCCCTCCTCCCGCCTCTCTTTCCTGAGTCCCCCGGCTCTCTCTGCCCCAGCTCCCTCTTGCCGCCAGCTCTACCCCTAAAGGCTGTGGGTACCCGGGAGCGGAGTTCTGGGCGCTGGGGTGAAGTGGGGCGGGGAGGGCATCGAGGATTAAGACGTCGGGAAGCGTTTCCCCACCTCTGCGGGAGGTAGACACAGCGGAACCAAGCAAGTCAGTTAGTTCCCTCTCCTGAGACTTCGCGGCCGCTTACGCCACTGAGGAGAGGCAGAGGGATGGACCGGATGACCTCCTACACCCGCCATCCCCCCACCCCCACCCCCGACTCCCTGGCGTTTTTCGCTCTCCTAGGGCTGCGCCACCCACGGCTCCCGCCGAGTGGGGTGCGTGTCTCAGCTCCCTCCCGGGCGGGTTGCGGGGAGTGCAGTAGGGAGGGCAGAGCGGCTGCTGCCTCCCAGGTTGCCCTTTCGCCGAATCCGGCGCCGAGTTGTGCAAATGAGGCCGGGCTCATTTGCATTTCATGCTAATAAGCAGTTCCCTTAAGTGCCTTTCTCTCCTGGCGGGAGTCTCTGCCCTCATTCCGCATGTGCCCGCGCCAGTCTTGAACTCTCAGTGGTCTTCTGGGAGAGGGGCCTATTTATGGTTTGCCCTCGTGTCTGACACCTTCCCTCTCGCTGGTCCGAAGTCTGCCTAGTGGCCTGCCCTTCCCAGACAGGATCAAGAGGCCCCACGGCTGGCACCATAGGTAGTGACTCTAATCATTCCCTCTTAACAGAGGGGAAAATGAGGCCAGAGAGGCTTGCCCAGCCCAATGGTCAGGTTTCCTGATGGTCAGCAGGCCCCACACCTTCATCCACCATCCAGACCACCCCCTAACCCCCATCTCTGGGCTGAACTCAGTTCTAGAACATATGCAAAAAGGGGGGCAGATACATGCACCATCTGGGCAAATCATCCCAGTGCTCGGGGCCACCTAAGGCCTGTGCAGGACACCAGGAGATTCTGATATCCCTGTCAGAGATGCTCCCTGTTGGCCTGAGTGGAGGAGGTTAGGAGGGAGACAGGACCCAGGAAGAAGGCAAAGGAAGCCATGAAACCATCTTTAACTCCCACCCTCCAAGCCTCAGCTCTGACATCACCTCCTCAGGGCGGCCTTCTTTGAGCAAGTATCACAGTGCCTACTAAGTGCCAAGGTTCTGAGGACACAGTTCTGGATCAGACCAGAGTCCATAACCTCAGAGCACTTGGCCCAGCCCAGGCTTATGTCTGTATTTGTAGGAAATGGTTCTCTTCCCCTCTAGGCTCTACGTTCCCTGAGGGCAGGGGCTATTTCCATTTTGCTCACCAGTTTGGCACATAGTAGGTGCTTAATAAATCTCTGTTAGATGAATAAATAACCTCAGGCAGACAGGGGGAATGGGAGGGATAAGAAATTCCTTTCTTTGGGTCGCAGCTGGTCTAAGAGTTGTCTAAGATCTCCTCTGATTTTAGGGGAGAACACCCATATAGGTCCTGCTCCACCAGCCCCTCCAGCCCGCTCCCATTTACACATCCCTCACAGCCAGTATGGCTCCCTCAGGAACTAAGAGAATCTTCCCATAGGTGATGCTCTCTGCTCAGCAATGATACACTGTCCTATTTAGTCAACTCACAGCCTTGGGAGTTGGTGGCTGGGTGGGAGCTGGGAGTTGGGTGGTATTTTTTAGATAAGGAAACTGAGGCTCCAGGAGGTGATGAAATTACTTAAGTGACTGCCCAAACTATGAGGCCCTGTCTCCAACGGCCCTGGCCCACAGCTCCTCCAGGACAGTCCTACCAGCAGAACAAGGAGCATACCAGCAGAACAAGAGGGACCAGCAAAGGAGAGGAGAGGCTGAAGACTTAGAACCCCACATCTGAGCAAGACTTATGCTCAGCTCTGCCCTCTTTAGAAAATGCAAGCACTCCCAAGAGAACTAACCCTTTAAGGCCCTAACTCCTTCCTCTGAACCCGTTTACTAAATCCCATCGTCAGGCACATGCCTGATACCAGGGGATGGAAAAGAGGAGACACAGAGCAGAAGGAAGACGGGATGGAGGGGCAGAAAACACCAAATGCACCCTCCTTCACAGCTGGACCTCCTGGGGGAAGAGGAAGCCTTAGTGGTCTTTACTGCATGCTGAAGACCCCAGAAAGAATGAGATATGTTGAACGGTTTCAGGCCAGGCTCTTACCCTCTCTGAGCCTTGAACATCTATCCATATGAGGCCAAAGGTACCTGCCTTGCCACCTCATTCATGAGGGTCAATGGGACGACTGAGGCAAGAGGACTCTGCAAACTGCCTAGACCTTTCCAAAGCCAGGGCTGGGGCTGCCAAAAAGGCTACCTGTGCTTCACCATGCTCTACCCTCCCTCCTTACTGCCCCCCAGATCAGACTCTGCTTGCCCAGCCCCCAGACTTCCTGGCCAGGCTGAGCAGGGTCCAGCCAGAAAGGGGACAGTTTACCTTGTTGGCTGGAGCCCTAATCCTCCCCAGATGGGCCGGTGGCTTGCACCAAGGGCCCAGCTGCCCAGACCTGGGTCCCGTTGACCATATGTGGCTATGATTGACAGTGTGCAGGGGGTGGCTGTGGTCCTGAGCAGACCTTGGAGTGATTCAGTCTAGTCTCCCAGCTCCTTCCAGCCCCGCTCCTCCCCACTGCTGCTGTCCCCACAAGCAGTTGTCCCATTCAGATCTCATCTCTAGCGGCCTCTTCTGGCTCTCTCTACTGCTTGGCTCTGGGGCTACAAGGGTGCCTAGGCTCATCAGACCCCCAAAGGGCCCAGGGTTGGGGGGCAGCCCCATTATCCTACACTTGCCCTTCCCAAAGCATGCTTCCCAGTCCCCTCCCCCTGGTGAAAACTAGATGGGGTTTCCAGGGCCTATGAAGATGTTGGGTGCCAAGGATGGGGCTTGTGAGCATCTCCCAACACTGAGGGAACAGGAGGAGATCACAGGAAGGCAGAGGCTTTCCCTACAGCAGGAAGGACTCAGGTTTGGAGAAGGACTTCCAACCCAACAGATGCTCCAAATGAAAGAAACCTCTTTCCCTGGACTTAAGTGAGGGCAGGGGGATGGACCATATGACCTCCTGCAGGAAGGCTGGGAGCTGGACAGATACCCTAAAAGAAATGTCCTTGGTCCTGATAAGAGCAGCTCCCATAATGGACCAGAACATATGCAAATTCCATGAAAAATAAAAGCTTATATGAAGCATCCCCCTGCCTCTTCCCCAGCTTAAAATTGGAGGAGACCATAGGAAGGGAGGGCAGGCCCCTTTCTTAACCCTTCCTGAGGGCAAGGATTGGCCTTTCCCCTCCCGTGCAAGTACACACCCCCACCACTGGTGGTCATTACTGGTCCCCTGACCTCAGCTTCACTCAGGTTGCCATGTCCATAGAGCGGGGCAGAGTCAGCCTGGTGACCTTTGAAGGTGAAAGAGGAATCCAAGGAGGCAGAGGGGGCAGCTAGGGGCTCCCAGAAAAGGGGCTCTGGGCTGCTGGCTCCCATGCTGGAGCCCGAGGCCCCTCTCTTATAAGCAAGGCTGAGGCCCTGAGGTTCCCGCAGGACGCTGTTAGGTTTATTCCAGGGTAAGTGGGTGCCCATGGTGGGTCAGCGAGGATGGCCGAGGTCACCTGGTGACAGTGTGCTCAAGGGTGGCCGCAGGTTCTGCAGGGCCCTGCAGGGCCTGAGTCTCTGGCCGGCTGGGAAGCTCCACCTTCTGCCCCAGCCCGAGGTGGGGGAGGCAGTCACTGATGTAGCAGTTTCCGTAGTTCACAGGGCTCGGTGATGGGCATCGAGCAGGCCTGGTTCTCACACACGTAGGCAGTGGCCTGGTCTTCTAGCCGTCGCAGGGTACTCAGGAAAGGCAGCTGGCGGGATAGGAAGCTCGAGGGGTCCCCATCAGCCAGAATCAGCACCTGGGAGAGTGGCAGAGAGGGTCACCTGGGGGCACTGGGACACCGGCAGGGCCCACTAGTGGGTGTCCTCTCCCCAGGCTTTCAAAGGAGCCCGAGATACTGGGGAGCTGAGGAGGGGAGGGGGCCCTGGCAGGGTAGGCAGAGGGTGGGGCCAGGCTCACAGACCAAACCTTGTTAGGGATGTAGATGGAGTGGACACACTGCAACAGAGCCTTGGTGTCCTTGGCCTGGGGGTCTCCACAGATCACGATCTGGCCAGAACAGAAAGGTAACTCCAGTGACAGGTGCAGAGGGGCTGGACCCAGACCTACCAGGGCTCCCCCATCCTCCTGCCAGCCACCCTATATGCCTAAGAAGAAATGGGGACTTAGCTCAGCATCCCCCAGACCAGCTGCCAGGAGGCCGCATCGGATTCACTGCTCAGCAGGTGAGAACACGTACACACACACACACACACACACACACACACACACACACACAGAGGCAGAGATATATAGGCAAACATGCAAATATAAGCAGGCAAACCTGAACACGGGGCATACACACAGAGCCCAGTAATCACGTGCTAGTGAACACTCACACCAGCACACACTCAGAAAGGCAGGCACAGTCACATACCTCCCTCCAGAGTCATACACATCCAGAGGCACACGCACAGCAGTAACACACAGGGACTTACACACAGACAAGCATATACCTGCACACACTATACCGCTGACCCAACTATACCGACACACAGAGGCACACAGAGAAGCACAGAAGCACACAGAAGCCTCAGAGAAACACTTCAGCAACCACAGGGACCCATATTTAACCCCTTCCTCTGAGAGCCCCAGTCACAGGTGCTCATACAGGCACCTGCCGGAGGCCTGCTTCAGACACACACTCACACAGACCCCTCCACCTGCACAGAGCAGCCTTACAGACATTCCCTCGGAGATACCTCTACACACACTCACACAAGGCCACACATTCACGGACCTGAGCTCTGGGGACAGCCCCAGGAACTCCACTCCATGTCTCTATTGCAGCCCCGGCTCCCCTCCCACCCAGGGTCCCTGCCCAAGTGCCCCACCTGCTTGAGGGTCTGCTGGTGGGCTGAGAGGGCGCGGACCATCTCAGGCAACGCCACGGGGACACGGCGCATGCGCTCAGAGAAGGCGGTCAACAGGCAAACACACTTGTCCATCCAGTCCTTGTGGCCTGTGAAGCCGTGCAGCCGAAGCAGGTTATGGGCCGACATGGAGTTGGCGCTGGGCTCTGCACCATCCTGGTCTGCAGGGTGCATGGGGGGCAAGGGCTGAGACGGGGGGTCATTGGGTCCCAGGACCCTGCTCCAGGACTGTGGCCAGGGCAGCTGGAGGGATGGGGTGGAGGAGTCCCTGCCCACCGGCTCCTGCCCCAGGTCTGAGAGTGTAATGCTGACCCTAGCAGTTACTGACCCTTTGCGCACTCACACGCATCCTCAACTCCACCTGCCCCAGGCTGAGCTGTTGGTCCCCAGGCTCCCTGATCTCCCTGCTGATACCTCCATCCAGCGACCCAGCTACCCCTCCCTCCGTCTCCCTCACCTCCCACTTCTAATCCATCGTGAATCTGCAGGGTCTGTGGCCAGAATAGATCCAACCTGACCACTTGTCCCATCTCGTACTTCTACCTTGTCTGGGCCTTTGCTGACCCTTGCCTGGACTAACGCCACTAACGGCTTCCTACCTGGCCGCCCTGTTTCCCCTGCCCCCATTCCCTTCTCCACCGTCGGTCCGAGTAACATTCTTAAACCTAAACCACAGCAAATCACAACCCACTCAAAACTTACCAGAGCCTTCCACCCCTTGCCACACCTACAAGACCCTGCAGGGATCCAGCCCCACCTGGGCATCCTCCCCTCACACGCTGACCTCTGCCTGCCCTGTCCTCCAGGGCACAGGCTGCCCACTCAGAGCCTCTCACAGGCTGTTCCCTCCACCTGAAATCCCTCTAGGGATCCTGCTCCTCTAGGATCACACGGCCCCATCTTGCCCTCCAGCCCTTGGTTGAATGACTCCCCAGCTGAGTTGGGCCCCACCATTGTTCTCTCAGAGCCCTTTCAGTCATTCAGCTAACGTTTATTGAGCACCTAATTCTGTACCAGGCCTGCGCTAGATCCTGGGGATAAAGCAGTGACAACATCCTGCCTCCAAGACGCTTACATCTGAGTGGGGGGAGAGACCATTAACAGACCAGAGGCATCAAGTGATGCTAAATGCCACTGAGAAAAGTCAGGAACAGGGTACATGGTGGGCAGCTCCTACTTCTCCACGGCACTCACAATTTTAACTATGTATTTGTGTGTGTGTGTTTGCTTTAAATATTACTGTCTGTTAGTTGTCTCCCTTACTGAACAGTAAGCTTTATGAGGGTAGGGATGAAGCTGGCCTTGTTCAACCTATCTAGGCATGCCACTTACTGCCACTAAGCATGCTCACAGAAAAGCTACATTAATCTTCATGTCAACAATGTAAGGGAATGCCAACATTAGCTCCATTTTGCATATTAAGCATCTGAGGGGACTTCCCTGGTGGCGCAGTGTTTAAGAATCCGCCTGCCAATGCAGGAGACACAGGTTTGAGCCCTGGTCCAGGAAGATCCCACATTCTGCGAAGCAACGAAGCCCATGTGCCACAACTACTGAGCCTGCGCTCTAGAGCCCGTGAGCCACAACTACTGAAGCTCGCGCGCCTAGAGCCCGTGCTCCGCAGCAAGAGAAGCCACCGCAATGAGAAGCCCGCGCGCCACAACAAAGAGTAGCCCCTGCTCGCCCCAACTAGAGAAAGCCCACATGCAGCAACGAAGACCCAACGCAACCAAAAATAAATAAATTAATTAATTAATTTAATTGATTCGTTAAAAAAAAAAAAAAGAATCTGAGGCTCTGAAATGCAACAAGACCAGCCCAACGTCACTCGGTTAATGAGTGGTAAAGATGTGAGCCCAGGAGGGCCTGGCCCCTGCCCATGCTGGCGCTTCACCACCACACTGCACTTATGCCTCCCCCAGGGAAAACCAAGCAGGACCCCAGGCTGGCTCCACAGCCTCACTGACCGTCCTTCAGACGCAGGGGCAGGCCAGCCCCCAGCTCAGCCTCACTGCAGAAGTAGCCGCCACCCCGGGAGTCCCAGAAGAGCCTGTCCTGCGTGTCCTGCAGCCGCAGAGCCCACTCGAGCCACGCGCTCTCCTGTGAAGCCTCGTACAAGTCCAGCAGGCCCCGCACCACGAAGGCGTAGTCCTCCAGGAAGCCCCAGCAGGGCGGGTTGCTGGGGGGACAGGCATTGGGGAGGAGACAGGACAGGGAGAGAGGGGCTTTCACAGAGGAGGCCCTTTTCACGTGCTTTTGTTTAACCCTCAAAATCTAGCTCTTGGGTAGGTCCCATTAGCCCATTTCCCAGATGAGCAAATGGTCCCAGGGAATTTAAGAGCTCATAGTGGGCAGAAAGCAGAGCCAGGACTAGTTGCCTACCCAGAGAGGAGAAGAGGGGCAGAGAGAAGCATGGGATGCCCAAGGAGGCAAGCCTTCCCGGACTGCCCGGCCCCCCACCTGTGCTCCACGGTCCCCCCAGAGCCTGCATAGCAGGTCCGCATTAGGCGGCCACTGGCCACATCAAACATGTGCCGCTTCAGGAACTTGGCACCACTGATGGCGTAGCTGATCAGCCTCTCCTGGCCCAGGACAGCCCCGGTCACGGCAAAGCCAGACACCATCAGTCCTGGAGGTAGGAGACACGAGTGGTTGTGACGCCGGTCGGGGCCCTCCTGGTATGTCCATCCCAGCCCCCCAAGCTCTGACACCTCCCTGGAGCAACAGGGTAAGCGGGTAAGAGTTTGAGCTCCAGCGCCAGGCAGAGCTGGGCTCCTTTCCCTGTGTGTGACCTCGGGTGGATTACCGTAACTCTCTAGGCCTCAGTTTGCTCATCTGTAAATTAAGGACAATGAACCTAATAAAGGAAGAATTACTATTTAGCAGGTGCCTATCCTACATAAGGGCCCTTATGAAGGGTAATTCTATAAACGGATCAGGCCTCAGACACAGCCACCCCACCGTTCCAGGCCGCCAACATCTTGCTGTCCAGGTGCGGCTTCGGCCGATGTTTCCGGGCCTGGAAAAGCTTCTCGAGGCCTGAGTTGAGTAAGGTCCGTACGGCCTCCACTTCCAGGCCAAAGCGGGCAGCAGTCAGCTCCAGTGAATACCGGACGGTCAGCACGTTCTGGCCCTGCAGCTCCCCCTTTGGGTCCTGAAGAAAACAGCCCTTGTCCGAGGGAGTCCACTTGCCTGTCCGGCTTCAGGACCCCTCCCGGGACCCAGCAGTCCTCACCTGACTGGGGCTGATGCTGCCGGCCTCCGTGAGCCCATAGTGCTTCATGAGGAGCTGGCCCGAGGTCAGAGGCTCGGTGGCGCCCAGCACGGGCTCGGGGAGGAGCTGCTGGACCTCTTTGACTGTCCACACGTAGAAGGCACCCTCTTTGGGCCGCATGCCCCGCTCCGGGGGTGAGTCCGCGTCCTCTGCACTGTAGAAGCCTCCAGACTGTGGGGAGGGGAGAGTTGGCTGGCCCCAGCCTTCAGGACAGCCAGTGGAGGCCTCGAGCCCTCCCGCAGCCAGACCCGCCTGCCTTAGTGGACACACACCCGGTGACTCAGGTTCCGAGCCACGTACTGCAGGATGCCTTTGGCAACTTCGGAGTAGAACTCGTCACCAGAGATCTGAGTGGGAAGGAAGGAGGCTGTAAGCAGAGAGAGCTAGGTACAAGGGGCAGTCAGCGTTCTCCCAGGAAGTTAGGGAGGGAAGCTGGGTAGTGGACATATGAGAGAGAATTAGGGGTGAGGTTAAGGGAGAGCCACAAGTCACCAGGAAAGCCCTGCAAAGAGGCAGCCAGGCGTAGGTGGACAGACTGGGTCTCTGCTCTGGGCTGGGATCAGGGGTCACCTGGAAGGCCTGTGAATAGGCCACCGTGAGCTGTGCCTGGTCATACAGCATCTTCTCAAAGTGGGGGACGTGCCACTGGCGGTCCGTGGAGTAGCGGTGGAAGCCCTGTGCCAGGAGGAACGTGGGGCTGGAGGCCGATCCCAGCTGCTGCCCCCACCCCGCTGCCCTCTCCAGGGAATGCCTATCCCCCCCTCACCTGCCCCACATGGTCTCGGATGCCCCCGTTGGCCATCATCTTCAGGGTGTGCAAGGCCATCTGCTGGGCCCGAGAGCCATCCTGAGTTAGCCGATGGCTGAGCCAGTAGGAGAACAGGAAGCTCAAGATCACTGCAGACACCGAGAGCACGCGGGTGAGAGACCGGGGAGGACAAACGGGCCGAGATCTGGGTGATCAGGACTTTGGCCAGGCTGGGGTTAGGGGTTCACTCAACAGGCAGTCTCTCTGGACAGGCTGAGGGTCAGGAGGTCAACCCACAGGACAGGTGATCGTTACCTAGGTCAGCGTTGGAGGGTCCCTGCTAAGACCAGAAGTCAGGGCTTCACTAGATAGCTACTGACAGACAGGCTGGGGCTCAGATGGTCACTGGCCAGACAGGAGAGTGGGAAGTTAATAAGCAAGACGAGAGTCAGGAGATCACTTACTAGGGTAGGCTTCAGAAGGCCAGGCCGGGGCTGGAGCGGTCACGGGGCGGGGGGCACTGACCTGGCGTGGGGAACTTGGGGGCCTCGGCGAAGCCGCCATACTCCTCATCATAGCCCTCGTCCAGTTGCTGGAAGCAGCGGCTGCTCATGGTGGCAGCAGAAGGTGGCAGCTGGCGGTCACCCATGCTGATCTCCGACCAGGCCAGCAGAGCTGCGGTGACACGCTGGCTGTTTTCCAGCAGGGTACTCTTGTTCTGTTTCCACTATGGGCGGCAGGGGCAGACCTGGAGGTCAGCACAGGGTGGGGGCCCTTGTTCCCTCACCCTTGACCCCCGGCCCCCCACTCCCCAGCGCACACCCACCTGCTCCCGAATCCTCATCAACACTGTGCGGAAGCCAACTCGGGTCAAGCCATCCTCAGGGGGGAAATAGGTGCCCCCCACAAAGGGCTGTAGGTTGGGAGTCAACCACACACTCATGGGCCAGCCCCCACCACTGCTGGTGGCCTGGCGGAGAGAGGGCCAAGGTGAGGGGAGCGGCCCCACGTGCACGGGCAACCACTCCTCCCCGGGAAGACCACTCACCTGCACAAAGGTCATATACACTTTGTCCACATCGGGCCGCTCTTCCCGGTCAACCTTCACGCTGACAAAGTCCTCATTGAGCAGGCGGCCAATCTCCTCGTTCTGGAAGGACTCCTCCTCCATCATGTGGCACCAGTGGCAGGTGGAATACCCCACTGGAATGGGGTCACGGGGCCAGGGGGGACCAGTGACTGGTCAGAGGGGGGCCAGCCAAAGGGTTGCAGCTGAGCCAGAGAGGCCCTGGCCTGTAGTTTCCTGGGAGGCCCCCAGGCCCAGGGAACCCTTCCCTTACCCACCACCACTCCCTTCGCCCAGCCCAGGGAAGGTGGGTGTAGTACCTGAAAGGAAAATTGGCTTGTCTTCTTTCCTGGCCTTGTCGAAGGCTTCCTGCCCCCAGGGGTACCTAGGCCCGGCAGGGTGGGGCATCACTCACTAGCCCGGGCGGGGGTGGGCAGTGGGGGGTAGGAAGGGTGAGGGTCCAGCTGCCCCGAGAGGGCATCAGGAGAGGGACTCACCAGTCCACAGGGTTGTAGGCATGTTGCAGGAGGTACGGTGACTTCTCACTGATCAGGCGGTTGGGGACTTTCTGGGGTGTGGGCTGAGAGCAGTTAGTCCGGCTCCCCTTCCCTCCAGCCGGCATGGGCACTGAACTACTGACCGTCACGCTTCGGTCCTTGTCCCGGGAGGAGCTACCCCTGTCGTGGGCAGGCGGGTCAGGCGAGGAGTGTCCACCGCCTCCCCCTACACCAACCCCAGAGGCCCACCTGACCCCACCCTGCCCTCTGGCACCCCTTCTGGAACCCCCCCGTTCCCAGCCCAACCCACCTTTCTGAACCACGGGGGAGACCGTGGCCTTTGCGCTCCCCCTTGTGTTTTTGGGGGGGTGAAGAAAGGTGGCTCATTGGGGGCCCCCTGCCAGGTTAGTCTCCCCCAACCTCTCAGACCTGGCGGTGGGAAGGGTGATGACTGTGAGGTCAGGGCGAGTCACAGTGGGTGGAATGGTCCTTCAGGCTCCATTCTCTTCCTCTCACCGGGCCCCACCCCAGGGTGGCTGGGCTGGAGGTATCCCTCTGGCATGCCTGCCTGGGTGTGATCTGGGCAGGGAGGCTGCCGGCTGCTGGGTTTGGGACTGGGCCAGGTGAGGGGCAATGAGAAGAAACTCGGCATCAGGGACTCCCTCATTCAACATCCACCCACTGGGCACTTCTGGGGGGCGAGGTCCTGTGCCAGACACCCCATGACCCCCAAAGAATCAGAAACTGGCCCTGATCTCAGGGGGCTCAGTCTGGGACAGTGGCACCGTAAGGCAGGCCTAAGTAATGACAGGCCCCTGCAGCATTAAGGACTGTGACAGGCCAGCCCAGGGTGCTTCTGGACAAGGACCCTTGGCCCAGCATTGGGGTTCAAGGAAGGCTTCCAGGAGGTGGTGTCAGAACAGAGTCCCTGGGGCAAGCTAGCCCTGCAGCTGGAGGGGAGGAAGGGAGGAGGGGGTTACTGTCTGGGCCAGGTCTAGGGAGCGGACTCGGGGAGATAGGCACGGTGTCGGGGGTGGGGAGGTGGCCGGGCAGGCACAGGGGACCAGCGCCGGGAAGACTGGCCCCGGGGCCCCGCAGGCGCAGGGCGCCAGAGCGGCCCCCTTGCCCGCGCGTACCTGCGGCTCGCGGCGAGGCCCGGCGCGGCGCGGGTCAGCAAGAGGCCGCGGCACCGCCAGGCCCGCGCGCCCTGCATGGCTGCTGGCGGCCGACGGCCCGGACGCCGCGGACAGGAAGGGAGGGCGGGAGGGAGGCTGCGAGGGGCGGGCCCGGCCACCCGACAAGCCGCGGTGCATCTTCGCGGGGACCGCAGGCCACGCGGCTGGTCTCCGAGCGCCGCCCGGTGGTCGACCGAGGGATTGCAGACCGGATAACCCGGACTTGGGAGGACACGGGTCTGTGCACAAAACTGGGCCGACTAGGCTGGCTCTAGACCAGCTGTGGGGGTTAACCCTCTTGAGAAGAAGATGGAGGGCTATGAGGATGCCAGGGCCGTGGAAAGCTCTGAGGCTCCTGTCATTTTATCCAACCCTTGCCCGTTTTACAAATGAGAAATGAGGCGAGAGGCAAAGGTGTGGCTTGTCCAGACCCTCCAAGCCAGGAGCTTTGCCTTTGCTCAGCCCACCCCCCACTCCCCAGGGCCTCAAGGTCCTGCTCAAACCCCACCCCCTCCAGGAAGCCTTCCCTGAATAATAATAATAATAATGAGCCAACTTTATGTCCTATCAGGTACTTTACACACGTCTCATTTGCTACATTCAGTCAACATTTATTGAGTGCCCGTCGTCTAGCAGGCACTCTGTTAAGTACAACGGTGGGCAGAGGGAGACCAGGCTCCTGCTCTTGTGTTGCTCACAGTCTGATGAGGGAGCCAATCAGACAACCAGACAAATGAATGTACAACCACCCACTGTGAGAAGTGCCATGACTAGGTATCACAAGGAAACTGGTCTGGTGGGAGAGACGAGGGGGGAAGGCCTCCCTAAGGAAATCACATTTGTGTAGCAGCCTTCGAAGAACAAGAGGATGGATTCTGGAGAGGGCATGGGGAAAATGCTGGGGAAGCAAGAGGAACAGATGTGCAAAGGCCCTGTGGCATAGCAGTGAGTCAGGGCTGAGGAACTGCAGAAGCCAGCATGGCTGCAGGGCAGAGAGCACAGGGAAGAGAGATGGTAGGTGAGGTTGTGAGGCTGCGGAGGAGGAAGGCAGGGGCCAGGTCTTGAACTGTGAGCGGGAGTTTGGTTACTGATGAAAGCAGAAGAAAGCTGTGGAAGGGCTTTAGTCAGGGGAGTGACCCTGCATTTTGGAAAGGTCCCTCCAGTTTCCTGGTGGAGAATGGACTGGAAAGAGACAAGAGTGAAGCAGAGGGGTTCGGAGGCCATAGCAGGACCCAGGGGAGAGCTCTGGGAGGTCTGCACCAGGCAGAGGTGGAGATGCAGAGAGGGGGTGGACTTGAGGTCAGCGGAAGAGGAAACATCCTCAGGATTGTCTATAAGGGAGAGGGGGGTGTCAAGAGTGAAGTTCAGAGTGGGGCTGGTGCTGAATGGGGGGGCATTTGCTGAGGAGGGGGCACAGGGAGAGACTCGGATCATGGGTTCATGAGGTCCGTTTGGACGGTTGGTTTGAGATGTCCTTGAGATGTACGTGTGGAGATGACAAGGCTCTGGAATGCAGAGGAGGGGTTGGTGGGAGAGAGGAATCAGAGTGGCTGCTCAGTGCAGACAGTGTGGGATCACCCAGGCTGACTGCAGCGAGAGGAGAGGCACAGGCTCGGGCCCAGGCTTGAGGAACTCAGAAGTGCACCCGTGAAAGACACAGAGGGTCATGGGAAAACCAGGAGAGGGTGTTGTCCCAGAGGCAAAGGGACAGAGAGTTGCAAGGAGGGAGGGTCAGACTCTGGAGAAGCCAACTGGGATGGGACAGAAAAAGGTCCACTAGCTTCAGCAACGTGGAGGCCATTGGTGGACTTGGCAGATGAGTTCCAGGAGGTAATGCTGACAGTAGAAGCTGATTGGAGTGGGTTGGGGGGGGGGTGGTGGGGAAGAAAGGGGACATAGAGAGGAGGGGCAGTTGATGCAAGGGGAAAGATGGAAAGACACTCTCAGGCTGGATGAGATTAATTATGGCAAATATCACAGGGAAGGATTCAGTGAGAGAAGGCATCTGATGATGTGGAGGAGAGAGACCTCTGAGAAGCTGGGATAGTGGAGTGATGGAAGGGTTGGCAGGCGGGAGAGGCTGGTGTGTGTGCTCCCTGGACGGAATGAGGTTAAGATCAGAGAACAGGAAGCCTGGCTTTAATGTGGAGGAATTTAGGATGATGACGAGCCCCAGAGTGTAACCAGGGGTGAGAGCAGCTGAGACGTCAAGGGGCGGCGAGGTCATCTTCTTGGATAATGAAATCACATAAGATTGAGCAACATCTGGGTGAGAAGACCATGAGCCACGGCACGGGAAGAATGAGGTAGAGCGCAGCCCCAGGCGGGAGGAGGCAGGACACCAGGTGGCTCCAGTCTCCAAGGAGGGAGGGGTCTTCCAGGAGAAAGATGGTCCAGAGCAAAATGGGGAGCCAGACTACCAACCTCCTCTTGGTGGGAAGCAAAACAGCACCCCTTGGGAGTCCTTAGGGAAGCGGTGTCCACAGGGAGAGCCAGTTTAGAAGAGGAGGACCCAGGCTGAGGAGGGGCGAAAGGTGGGTCAGTGACCAAGAAGGATGGAGATCTCCCGGGTTTGTGCAGAAGATGGATCGGTCTGGGTACTGCCTGGCAAAACCAGGAATGAGGGGTATTGCAGGTTCATTCCTCATGGTTAGTCTCTGAACAGGGTGGATCCTGGGCTGAATGGACACTGGCCTGGGAGGAGCCACACAGCAACCTCATAAGGAAGGAACTCTTGTTCCCATTTGACAAGTAAGGAAATGGAGGCACAGTCATAGAGAGGTTAAGTAATTTACTCAAGGTCAGGGAGCATAACCACTTATTACCAAGTGATTATTATTAAGTGCAAACCTTAGAGCACTTTTGAATGCTGTCAGTCTGACTCCTAAGTAGATGCTCTTGTCCACTCTGCCTGTAACAGGTACAGTAGGACTGACTCCCTCCAAAAAAACAAAGCAGCTCCTTTCCCCACCCCCACCTTAGGAAGGAGACCAGCACTGTGTCCTGCCCCACCAACTTTTGTGTTTCTGGCCTATGGAAGGCCATTTTACTCCAGGCCTCTGGCCTGCTGCCTGCAGAGCCAGACCCTGAGCAAAGAAGACACATCAGTGCCCAGTGGTTGGAGAGCATTGAGTAGAAGAGAAGTGAGGGTCACCATGGTGGCCCTCAGAATGAGGTACCAGGCCCTGCTCCTCCCCTTGGTTTCTCAGACCCCACACAAGCCCCCCCAGGAGGGATCATGGCTGAAATTGAGTTTCTTGCCAGTCCTGGTGAAAAGACGAGAGGAGTAAGAGCCAGATGTAAGTGATTCAGTAAAACAAAGGATCGTGGGGGCTCTTGGATCTGGCTTGCCTGCCCCAGTGAGTTCTGAGCTCCTGGAGGCTGCGGGCTTAGCAATTCTTGAATCCCTCCCAGACGAGCCTAGCACTCTGTCCACAGCAGCCAGTCAGTACTTGTGAATTAAATCTGGGGCCCAGGGTGGGAGCTCAGAGCTGTGGAGCCAGATCTCCTGACTCTGAATTGCAGCCCCACTCTGCTAGCTTTGTGACTTTGAGCATGCCACTTAACCTCTCTGAGCCTCACCTATAAAGAGGGAGCAGGGCCAAGGGCTTTGCACTTGATCTAATGCTCTGCTGCTCCCGTTTTGATAATCTTAACCCAATTTTGAACAAGGGGCCCCACGTTTTCATTTTGCACAAATTATGTAGCCATTCCTCAGTGGGAGTAATATTATCTACCTCAGAACATTGATGCAAGGATTAAATGAAATAATCTGTCTAAAGTGCTTAGCACATAACGAGTGCGCAAGGGAACAACTGTCTATTGTCCCTTGCTATTAGATCATCCCCCGCGCCGACGTGTGATAAATGGTTGAATGAATAAGAGTCTGGGGAGCATGTGGAAGCGAAGGTGCCAGGCTGAGGGTGCTGTACAGGAAGTGGGAGCATTTTTGTGCCCCACATTGTGGAGCAGTCGTTCCCACGGCAGCCGGTGATTCGTGCTGGGGTCCGGGCCTGGCCGCCACGCCCGGCAAAAAGTCCACTTTGTGAGACCTGAGGACGCGGGCTCCATTCTTTATTACGAGGCGTGGTCTTGGCCCCACTGAAGTCGTCAGTCTCCATTTCCAGTAGCTGCAAACAGTTTGCGGAGGCCGACGAGCAGCACCTGCGCGGGCCTCGGGGCGGAGTCTCAACCTTCCTTCCTTCCCGGGGTGGGTCCTGGCGTGGCAGCCCCACCCCGCTTACGTCAGGGGGCGAGGCCCAGCGCCGTCAACGCGGGGCGGGGCGTCACGCGCACGCGCCGGCCCGCCCGAGGCGGGGGTGTTGCTCAGAGAAAAGGGTTGGTGCTGGCCTGCGGGGGTTGGTTGAGCAGCCCGGCGGAGCCTGAGGTGGGCAGCAGTGGCTGCGGCAGGCTCCCGGGGGACGGCGGCGTGAAGGGGCGGGCTTGGGGGAAGACGCTGACCGAGGCGGGGAGGGTCACGCCGGCCGGCACGCTGCTAAGCGGGAGGGGCAGGGAGGCGCTGTAGGTCATGGAGCCGCCGACCGGCCCACCGGCCGCCAGGCCCAGCGCCGGCGACCCGGTGCGCATCTGGTTCAGGGTCGGCCTGCCCTGGTCGCCCCCGCCGAACGGGTTGGTGGGGGATGGAGTGCTGAAACCTGCGGAACGAGATTGGGTTGGGGGACTTGGAGCGGGCCAGGGGCACAGAGCCCTAAGTGGGGAAGGAGCAAGGTGGCAGGATCTGGGGTCTTAGAAATACGGAAGAGCTAAGATTTTAGGGCAGGGTCTGGGCTCTGAAGGAAGAGACGGAGAGAGAGAAGGGGACTCCAGTGTTGAGACCCAGCAGGGACGAGGTGGTGTCCTACCTGTTAGGAAGGGGTTCCGGGTCTTTGCAGCCTGGGGCGCCTTGACTAATGAGTCAAGGTTGACCAAGGAGGAGGCCGAGGGGCCCAGGAAGGACTCAGGAGTCTGGCGCGCTGGGGTGTCCTTGCTGGGCTGGGTTAGTGCTTCCCCCAGCACATCCAGGTCAAAGGCATCTGGCTCCTTTGTGCCATTTTGCTTGGAACTGGGGTCGAGGTCTCCAAACAGGTCCAGCTCTGGAATAGAAATGATAGCGCTCACTGATAGGGAGAGTGAGTGGTCTCTCTGTGAGAGGAAGAAGGCAGAGGCCAGCTCTGGGTGGGCCCCTCTTTCCCCAGAGCTGCACATTCCCTGACTCCTGCTTACCCACAGGACTGCTGGGCTTCCCAGAGGGCAGGGCCTGGGCACACTCTAGCCCCTCCTTGGTCTCTGTGGATACTGGAGGCTTGGCGAATGGGTCAAAGGTCGAGGTACCATCTAGCACTAGCCAAGGAGGAAAAGGGAGATGAGATGGGTTGGCAAAAGGGCAGGCACTGGGCTGATCCCTTTCCAGACAAGCTGCCCTCTTAACACAGGATCTCTTGCCCCTTGGCACTGGAGGTAAGGGGACCGAGCAGTCCTCCAGCCCCTCACCCACACCCCCTGGCCCTCCACTTACCAGGTGTGTTGGAGGTCTCCACCGAGGCCCCCCAGGGGTCGGCCCCAGTGTTGGGCAGTTTGTGGTGGGGGGAGCCCTGTGCCCAGGAGTCTGTGGGGGGTGATCCAGCAGGTGGCACTGGGGTCCGGCCCCAGGGCTCAGAGGAGGAGAACATAGGGGGCAAGTTCCAGGGTTGGCTTTGGGACAGGATGCTTCCTGAGCGGACTGGAGACCAGGGGTCTGCCGAAGGCTCCCAGGACGAGCCACTGGGCTCTGTGTTGGGCCTGAGACCTGAAATGGGGACAGCACAGATGTGACCCCAGGCCCACTCAAACCCCCAGTCCAGGGCCTTCCCAGTTACCCAGACCAATTTGGGAGGCCAAGGGACTCATTTCACAGATGGGATGCTGACTCAGGACTACCCAGCAAGCTGGAGCCCATATTCAGCAAGTTATTCCAGGATTCTGGACCCCCCAGGCATAGGCAGCTCAGGCCACATTCGCAGTCAGGGACAGGCTGGGCCAGGAAACCCAGGGTGACCAGAAGCAACAAGAGAACGTTTTCTGAGTTTCCCATGAGCTGAGTTCCTCAGATATGCCCCCTCCCTCACTACAACCCCAAGGCACAGAGGAAACTGAGGCTCAGAGAGGTGCAGTGCTTGCCCAGTGGCCCTCAGCTGTGGGGAGGCGATGCCACCAAGTGGCTGGGAAGGAAGGGGCTCTCTGGGGCCAGCCTGGGAGCCCCTTGCAGCCCTGCATGCCCACCTGGGATGTCCCATGGGTCCGCAGAACAGTGTGTGGAGGGCAGGGCCGGGGCTGGTGCGAAGATGTCCACCAAGTCCAGGATGGAGGACTGTTGGGGGCAGAGGCAACCATGCTCAGGAGACGGTGGGACCTGGAGGAAGGGCGGGCCCTGACCTGTCATCCTCGCTCCAGCTCATTCTCTCCTTTATTCATTCCACAAACATCTATTAATGGTTCCTCGCCTCTGCACAGTGCTTTCCAGTTTATAAAATGTTTCCTCATCTGTTTAGTGTCTGATCTTCATAACAACCTGTGCTGTGGGTAGGGAAGATGGTGGAGTGCCCATTTTACAGATGTGCCAGCTGTAGCCCAGAGAGGGGAATCAAATTGCATAAAGCCACATAGCCAAGGAGAGGCAGAGCTGGGATAGAAGGCAGGCCTGCCCGACCCTTTCCTCAGCTGTCCTGCCCCTCAGCCCATCAGTGGTAAGACACATTTTATGATGAGCCTACTTCTATAAGTCAGTGTCCAAGAAAAATTGGCCACAGTGAACATTGGCGGAAAGGGTACAGAGACAACCCAGGGATAGCATGGACGGCTTTGGAAGGTCGCCTTGCTACCAACAGCTACCCACTCCTGCCTCTTGGAAAGTGTGTGTATGAGCCCAAGATGTTTTCAGCACCATATGCCTGAGGCCACCCCCAGTCTTGATCCATAGTATCATATGATCCTAGAATGTCAGAGCCAGAACTGTCCAACAAGCCCACTGTACGGAGGAGGAAACTGAGGCCAAGACAATGACAATGAGGCCAAGTCATAAAGTAAGTGGCAGCAAATCCAGAATCCCAATCTAGGAATCTCAGGTCAGGATTCTTTGCATCCCACTTTGCCACCAGTTCAGTCATCAGCCCATGCATGACGGGACTTGGGTCTGCTAAACCCCCTCCACTCCTATTTTCATTGAATTAACACTACTTAGTGCTTACTAGATACCAAGCACTGTTCTACACTGTTTACAGATATTTAACGCGACTCATTCCCCAGGCTCTGCCAGCCCACAGCCCTCAGTGCCCCCTACCTGGCTGGTTTTCAGCTTCTCCTCCTCTCTCTCTTCTCTTTCGGGCTCTCTGTCCCGACGGCGGTGGGGTCCGGCCCCAGCACCATTGGCCACAGGGGAGTCATCTTCCCGCCAGGACCTCACCTCCTGCAGAAGGCACAGGAGTGAGGAGAGCATGAGCAGCCCAGGCTGGACTTGAGGGGACCTTGGCTGGAGTCAAGAAGAGTGTAGGGTGAGGGGCGCCGAGAGGTCAGGGGCAGCAGGACCACCACGGGGAGGGGGAAGAGCCTGGTTAGTGCCCGCGTAGCACCTCCACCAGCACCAGCACCAGCACCAGCACAGGAGGCTTGGCCACTACCTTCTCCTGCTCCTGCCGGCTCAGGTGCAGGGCCAGCTGCAGCTGCAGGTCCTCGTCCCTGTGGGAGGCTGGGGGGACCGGCTGCGAGGGAGGAAGAGAGGGGTGAACTTGGCCCAGTGCGCCCACTCCTGGGCCGAGGGGCAGCATCGCCCTGTGCCGGTAAGGGCAGTGGAGAGAGAAATGCCCGCCCTGAGTGGGTGTGGGCAGCCTGCCCCCAGACAGCAGTATGGGTGTGGTCTTCTCCCTGCCCGGATCTGGATCTGGGATGCAGTTTAAAAATCAAGAAGATTCATCCTTCTCTTCTGGGTCCCCTGAGTGCTCTCCAAGCCCTGCTGTGCGAGGCCAGCTGTGTCCTGCCAGGTCTGCCTGGATCCACAGAGGCGATGGCAGAGAGGAGGCTATCGGGGAGGCTGTCCCTGCCCCCCATAAGGACAGCTGATGGGGGGGCAGCATATTTCTGTGTCTCCAAGGAAGGTGTCTGTCAGCACACTCACCCCTTCCCCTCCATGAGGCGATAGCAGCCCCGTGAGACAAACAGTACTGCCCACCTACCACACACACACTACCCCTTCCAGGCCCAGCTAGAGAGGACTGGGGGTGGGGAGTCAGACCCCAATCCCAGTAACCCAACCCAAGGCACACAGGCGCTGTGCTGTCCTTGGGAGCAGGACTAGGGCTTTGGGGACCAGAGCAGGGGAGCCTAAGAATCAAAGGTGTGGGGCACCCAGGCACCCATCCCTCCTCCCGTCCCCTCCGCCCCCCGGCTGCCCCAGGAGGGGCCTTACCTTCTCAGCCTCCTCGCGGCTCATGGCCAGGGCCAGCTGCAGCTGCAGCTCCTCTTCTCCTGACGTCTGGGGCCGGGCCTGCTCTAGGTCGGAGGTGTAGCGGGGGGATGAGGAGGAGGCTGCAACGACCAACCAAACGTCGTGGCTTCCGTAACCGCACAGGTACCCATAGGCTCCCCCGCCCCCCTCTTGCCAGGAAGCTAAGGCTCAGAGAGGGAAACTGAGGGGGAAGGGAACAACTGGCAGTCGTGGGCCCCGGAGGACCAGGCAGTGTGCTTGGCACTTTCTGTAAGGTCTCCATTCCACCCCGATAAAAGAGTCCAATCCCTCCTTTACAGACTCGCAACAGCTCTGAGGGGTGCCTGGCTAGGGTCCTGCAGCAAGACTTGAACCCAGGTCCCCTGACTCAAGTTCCTGGACTCTTACAGCTGCACCCCATCCAGCTTGGGGTCAAGTGCAGTGGGAGGGTGAGAGGTTCCAGTCAGTCAAGGTCACAGCTCTCCAAGCTCTCAGCATACTGTCAAGGAGGGCCATCCTGAGTGCCCCTCAGATCAGGAAAGTGCCTCCCTTCGAGAGTAGGAGAGTTGAGAATGCTCTGCAGCCGCCCCCATTTTCAAGGGCAGTGCCCTCGAGTGGGGGGATCAAGGAGAATGCCGCTGAGCAGCACCACGTGCTGTGTGTCTGTGCACAGGGCCAAGGTCTCATTTAATTCTCAAATTGGACAACTGAGGCAAATAAGATTATCCCTACTTTACAGACGGGGAAACTGAGGTCCAGAGAGCTGGTTGTCTAGATCACATGGCTTGGAAGGGGCAGAATAAGGACTGCTACTCCAGAGCCTATGCTTCCGCCACCACGCCCCTACCAGACAGCGAATTAACAATAACAAACCTATAATAACATCATTGTTCACACCGACTTGTCGGGGACCTACTATGTGCGGGCCTTGGGCCTCGCATGTCACCCTCTTTATCTCACGGAATCCTCAGACATCCCTCTAAGGTGGGGATTCTTATCCACAGCTGGGGTCACAGAGCCAGGGTCAGAACTCGGGCTGCCTCCCTGTCCCCAGCCACGCCCTGGGCTCACTCACAGTTGTAGAAGGACGGGGAACCGCGGGCACGGCTGAAGCCCAGCTGCCCGCTGCCGATGCCCGTGCCCTCCAACGCCATGCGCTCCTTGGTCTTGAGGGCGTGGGTCCGCTCCTGCCGGAGGCGCTCCTCATCCTTGAGCAGGGCCATCACCTGCTTGACCTTCTCGCGCACGTTGACACCCTGGTCCTTGCCATCGCGGTCGATGTACTGGAAGTCCTTGAGCGTCTGGATGGTGTAGAGGTTCTCCCGGCACTGGTGGGCCACCCGCTCGGAGCCCGTCTTGAGCAGGTAGTCCAGCAGCGTCAGCGCCTTGTACACGTGCCGCCAGTTCTTGCCACTGTCATTGAGCCGCCGCCACAGCATGCCCATGACCTCGGCAAAGGCCACCGTGTTGAAGGTCAGATCGGCAATCTCCGACATGAGCGAGCTGGGCGGACCCCACGGGTCATTGCTAGTGGCCTCGCGCACCTTGATCTCCGCTTCCGAGTAGTTGTGCACGATGTTCTTCACCTGGCGCCGCAGCGCTGATGTCGTCATGGCTGGGGACTTGGAGATGGGCGGCCCCCGCCCTAGCCGAAGGTGGAGGGCCGAGGAGGGCCACCGTCGAGAGGTCACGGTCTCCAAGGGTGGGCCGCCGTGCTCTCAGCAGGGCGGCTGTGTCCTTGGCTTCCACATGGGTCTGAGGAAGAGAGGGCCTGGAACTTAGGGGCAATGGGCCACCTTGCTGGCCACTCAGCCAGCGACTAAAGCCCTGGCCAGGGTGTCCCTGCTGCCAGGAACAGCCTTCGGCAGGCACTTATTTTTATTTTTCTTATTTTACTTATTATTCAGCAGGTACTTCTAACTTTGCATGCTCATTAATCTTTACAATCACACCTACAAAGACATTATTATTATTACCTCCGTTCGAAGATGGGGAGAGTTTGAGAGAAAGATTAAACGACTTGTCCAAGATCACAGAGCTGGTGAATGCGGAACCAGGATTAACCCAGGCAGACATGCTCCACAGTCTTTGCTCTTAGTTAGGGACACGAAAGTGACCCCCCAGGAATGCCTACTTGTCTTGCTCCTACTTCACTACCTCTGTTTCTGCCTTAAGACCTATCCTTTCCAACGTCTCCATCCTCACTTTGCTCTCTTCTTATACTGTTAATTTTTGTAGCTTGATTCATTCAACACCAATTTCCTGGGGACTTCTCTGAGCCAGGCACTGTGGCAAGCATGGAGTACAAGCCTTGGCCCCCTTGTACAAGCCACACATCCCCTTGAGAGGGTACAGGCAGTCACAGGCCAGCATGGGGGTGTAGAGGAGCACAGGAGTACCCAAGCTAGGGAAATCAGGAGCGCCTTCCCAGAGGAGGTGATGGCTGAGCTGATCTGAGATTCGAAGCCAAGAGTGAGGAGGAGTGAGGCAGCAAGGCAAGGAAGGAGCATCTGGGGGAGGCTGCCTCCCAAAGAGGACCCATTGTACACACCAGAGCACTGAGGCCAGAGAGGGGTATGGCATGCCCACAGGCACACAGCATGTAGGTGGCAGAGCTGGGACTAACCCCTAGGTGTCCAGAATACGAATCCAATTCATTCGTCTGATTGCTTTATTGCCTCAGTCCCACCTTCTCAGCCAGAATGAAAACTCCCTGAGGGCAAGGGCAGCCTGGGCTCCCCAAACCCCCAAGGCCCTGGGCACGTGGTAGACCTCTGATCTCCCAGCTGAGGGAAGATTAGGGCCAGCCCACTGCCCTCCCCACAGCCTCAAGACCAGGCCATCCGCTAAAAGCAAACCCAGGCCCAAGACAGAGAAAGGTTCTCCCAGGGCCCTACCAGAAACCAAAACACAAATCCCCCTGCCACCACCATTCCTCTGGTGTGGAGACACACACACACACACACACACACACACACACTCACTAGCTGAACCTGGCCTCCACCGAAACCACCCCCCCAACACCAACGATGGAGCTCTGCCCTAGGACTCAGCAGGAGTCAGAAGGAGCCTGTCGACCCCTGCCCCCCATCTCAACTCCCCCTCCAGCCAGCCCTGCTAACCTGGGCTCAGTTCAAAGCCTTGGCAGTTTTCATCAGGGCCCGCGTGCCTGAGAGAGCGTGGACCCAGAGGGTAGGACCTTGTGGGGGCACAGACGAGATGGAGAGTGCTGGCTGAAAGCGGGCTTACCTTCCCTCTGCTGCCTTTCTGTCCCGGCAGTGGCGGGCCTTCTGTGGCATGCCACAGCCAACACTTGTTTAACGCCTGCCCTCCCCATCACTAGTGACTCAGACCTGTCTTTACCTCCCCAGCCTGTGGGCTGGCGGGTGGCAAGAGTCAAGGTGAGAAATAATGGTGCCCTAGAGCCCACCGAGCGCAAGCCCCTCCCAGGACTGGCCACTGAAACCAGCAGAACCAGTCAGGCATCCTGACTCCAGCAGGAGCCCTACCAGGGCCGCCCTGGCCCTCCTGACGGGCCTGGCGTAGTGGAAGGGGGCCCTCAGTGTGGGCCCTGAGGCTCTGCTTGAACTTTCTCCTAGAAGCTGGAAATGGAGGAGGTTTCTCCACACGCCTCTGACTGAGCTGAGGGAAGGGAGGGGTCAGAGACACCGGGAGGCCCCGCCCCCACTGAAGTGTAAGGGGACAAGGTGGGGAGGAAGAGAGGGCAGGGTGAGGCCAAGGGAGCACCGAGGGGAGGGAGAAGGAGAGGAAGGAACACGGGAGGGGGTGGCCGGGAGAGCTGCCAGCGGTGTTACAAGCAAAGGGTTTTATCGAACACAATATGCCCAGAAATAAAAGGGAGTGAAACAGAAACCCAGCAGCCGATAAGGTGGCAGTGGCAGCAGCGGCAGCCGGGCAGCCGGGTATGGAATTACTGCAGTGACCTTGAGCCAGACCCTGTCAGCTGGAGGGAAGGACACTGAGAAGGCCAGGCCGAGAGGCCAATTCAGAGATGGGACGAGGGTGGGGGAGGCGGGAGGCAGGAGGGTACGGGCTGGGGGATGGGGCGGGGCAGGCCCCCGGGGGCAAGAGCATCAGCTCTCTCCTGTGTACGGGGTACCAAGAAGAACTTCACAAGGGACAGGAGCCTGCTCTTCTCAGGGCCCACAGCACTGGCGGATCTGTCTGGACTAAGGAAGCAGATGGCGTTCGCAGAGTGCGGATTCAGGGAGATGGGAGGAGCCCAGACATGCTGAGTCAGTGCATGAGTTTACGCCCCACGGGCCGCACCCCTCTTACCCAGAGACTGTGTGCCCCACGGGCCGCACCCCTCTTACCCAGAGACTGTGTGTGCCCCACGGGCCCGCACCCCTCTTACCCAGAGACTGTGTGCCCCACGGGCCGCACCCCTCTTACCCAGAGACTGTGTGCCCCACGGGCCGCACCCCTCTTACCCAGAGACTGTGTGCCCCACGGGCCGCACCCCTCTCACCCAGAGACTGTGTGCCCCACGGGCCCGCACCCCTCTTACCCAGAGACTGTGTGCCCCACGGGCCGCACCCCTCTTACCCAGAGACTGTGTGCCCCACGGGCCGCACCCCTCTTACCCAGAGACTGTGTGCCCCACGGGCCGCACCCCTCTTACCCAGAGACTGTGTGCCCCACGGGCCGCACCCCTCTTACCCAGAGACTGTGTGCCCCACGGGCCGCACCCCTCTTACCCAGAGACTGTGTGCGCCCCACGGGCCGTACCCCTCTTACCCAGAGACTGTGTGCGCCCCACGGGCCTCACCCCTCTTACCCAGAGACTGTGTGCCCCACGGGCCGCACCCCTCTTACCCAGAGACTGTGTGCCCCACGGGCCCGCACCCCTCTTACCCAGAGACTGTGTGCCCCACGGGCCCGCACCCCTCTTACCCAGAGACTGTGTGCCCCACGGGCCCGCACCCCTCTTACCCAGAGACTGTGTGCCCCACGGGCCGCACCCCTCTCACCCAGAGACTGTGTGCCCCACGGGCCCGCACCCCTCTTACCCAGAGACTGTGTGCCCCACGGGCCCGCACCCCTCTTACCCAGAGACTGTGTGCCCCACGGGCCGCACCCCTCTTACCCAGAGACTGTGTGCCCCACGGGCCCGCACCCCTCTTACCCAGAGACTGTGTGCCCCACGGGCCCGCACCCCTCTTACCCAGAGACTGTGTGCCCCACGGGCCCGCACCCCTCTTACCCAGAGACTGTGTGCGCCCCACGGGCCGCACCCCTCTTACCCAGAGACTGTGTGCGCCCCACTGGCCCGCACCCCTCTTACCCAGAGACTGTGTGTCCCCCACGGGCCGCACCCCTCTTACCCAGAGACTGTGTGCGCCCCACGGGCCCGCACCCCTCTTACCCAGAGACTGTGTGCCCCACGGGCCCGCACCCCTCTTACCCAGAGACTGTGTGTCCCCCACGGGCCCGCACCCCTCTTACCCAGAGACTGTGTGTGCCCCACGGGCCCGCACCCCTCTTACCCAGAGACTGTGTGCCCCACGGGCCCGCACCCCTCTTACCCAGAGACTGTGTGCCCCACGGGCCCGCACCCCTCTTACCCAGAGACTGTGTGCGCCCCACGGGCCCGCACCCCTCTTACCCAGAGACTGTGTGCCCCACGGGCCGCACCCCTCTTACCCAGAGACTGTGTGCCCCACGGGCCCGCACCCCTCTTACCCAGAGACTGTGTGTCCCCCACGGGCCCGCACCCCTCTTACCCAGAGACTGTGTGCCCCACGGGCCCGCACCCCTCTTACCCAGAGACTGTGTGCGCCCCACGGGCCCGCACCCCTCTTACCCAGAGACTGTGTGCGCCCCACGGGCCCGCACCCCTCTTACCCAGAGACTGTGTGCGCCCCACGGGCCCGCACCCCTCTTACCCAGAGACTGTGTGTCCCCCACGGGCCGCACCCCTCTTACCCAGAGACTGTGTGCGCCCCACGGGCCCGCACCCCTCTTACCCAGAGACTGTGTGTCCCCCACGGGCCCGCACCCCTCTTACCCAGAGACTGTGTGTGCCCCACGGGCCCGCACCCCTCTTACCCAGAGACTGTGTGCCCCACGGGCCCGCACCCCTCTTACCCAGAGACTGTGTGTGCCCCACGGGCCCGCACCCCTCTTACCCAGAGACTGTGTGCCCCACGGGCCGCACCCCTCTTACCCAGAGACTGTGTGCCCCACGGGCCGCACCCCTCTTACCCAGAGACTGTGTGCCCCACGGGCCGCACCCCTCTTACCCAGAGACTGTGTGCGCCCCACGGGCCGCACCCCTCTTACCCAGAGACTGTGTGTCCCCCACGGGCCCGCACCCCTCTTACCCAGAGACTGTGTGTCCCCCACGGGCCCGCACCCCTCTTACCCAGAGACTGTGTGTCCCCCACGGGCCCGCACCCCTCTTACCCAGAGACAGTGTGCCCCACGGGCCCGCACCCCTCTTACCCAGAGACTGTGTGCGCCCCACAGGCCTCACCCCTCTTACCCAGAGACTGTGTGCGCCCCACGGGCCCGCACCCCTCTTACCCAGAGACTGTGTGCGCCCCACGGGCCGCACCCCTCTTACCCAGAGACTGTGTGCGCCCCACGGGCCGCACCCCTCTTACCCAGAGACTGTGTGCCCCACGGGCCCGCACCCCTCTTACCCAGAGACTGTGTGTGCCCCACGGGCCGCACCCCTCTTACCCAGAGACTGTGTGCGCCCCACGGGCCGCACCCCTCTTACCCAGAGACTGTGTGCCCCACGGGCCCGCACCCCTCTTACCCAGAGACTGTGTGTGCCCCACGGGCCCGCACCCCTCTTACCCAGAGACTGTGTGCCCCACGGGCCCGCACCCCTCTTACCCAGAGACTGTGTGTGCCCCACGGGCCCGCACCCCTCTTACCCAGAGACTGTGTGCCCCACGGGCCCGCACCCCTCTTACCCAGAGACTGTGTGCCCCACGGGCCGCACCCCTCTTACCCAGAGACTGTGTGCCCCACGGGCCCGCACCCCTCTTACCCAGAGACTGTGTGCCCCACGGGCCCGCACCCCTCTTACCCAGAGACTGTGTGCGCCCCACGGGCCCGCACCCCTCTTACCCAGAGACTGTGTGCGCCCCACGGGCCCGCACCCCTCTTACCCAGAGACTGTGTGCCCCACGGGCCCGCACCCCTCTTACCCAGAGACTGTGTGCGCCCCACGGGCCCGCACCCCTCTTACCCAGAGACTGTGTGCGCCCCACGGGCCCGCACCCCTCTTACCCAGAGACTGTGTGCGCCCCACGGGCCCGCACCCCTCTTACCCAGAGACTGTGTGTCCCCCACGGGCCGCACCCCTCTTACCCAGAGACTGTGTGCGCCCCACGGGCCCGCACCCCTCTTACCCAGAGACTGTGTGTCCCCCACGGGCCCGCACCCCTCTTACCCAGAGACTGTGTGTGCCCCACGGGCCCGCACCCCTCTTACCCAGAGACTGTGTGCCCCACGGGCCCGCACCCCTCTTACCCAGAGACTGTGTGTGCCCCACGGGCCCGCACCCCTCTTACCCAGAGACTGTGTGCCCCACGGGCCGCACCCCTCTTACCCAGAGACTGTGTGCCCCACGGGCCCGCACCCCTCTTACCCAGAGACTGTGTGCCCCACGGGCCCGCACCCCTCTTACCCAGAGACTGTGTGCCCCACGGGCCCGCACCCCTCTTACCCAGAGACTGTGTGCCCCACGGGCCCGCACCCCTCTTACCCAGAGACTGTGTGCCCCACGGGCCCGCACCCCTCTTACCCAGAGACTGTGTGCCCCACGGGCCCGCACCCCTCTTACCCAGAGACTGTGTGCCCCACGGGCCCGCACCCCTCTTACCCAGAGACTGTGTGTCCCCCACGGGCCCGCACCCCTCTTACCCAGAGACTGTGTGTGCCCCACGGGCCCGCACCCCTCTTACCCAGAGACTGTGTGTGCCCCACGGGCCCGCACCCCTCTTACCCAGAGACTGTGTGCCCCACGGGCTCGCACCCCTCTTACCCAGACACTGTGTGTGCCCCACGGGCCCGCACCCCTCTTACCCAGACACTGTGTGTGCCCCACGGGCCCGCACCCCTCTTACCCAGAGACTGTGTGTCCCCCACGGGCCGCACCCCTCTTACCCAGAGACTGTGTGTGCCCCACGGGCCCGCACCCCTCTTACCCAGAGACTGTGTGCCCCACGGGCCCGCACCCCTCTTACCCAGAGACTGTGTGCCCCACGGGCCCGCACCCCTCTTACCCAGAGACTGTGTGCCCCCCACGGGCCCGCACCCCTCTTACCCAGAGACTGTGTGCGCCCCACGGGCCCGCACCCCTCTTACCCAGAGACTGTGTGCCCCACGGGCCCGCACCCCTCTTACCCAGAGACTGTGTGCCCCACGGGCCCGCACCCCTCTTACCCAGAGACTGTGTGCCCCACGGGCCCGCACCCCTCTTACCCAGCGACTGTGTGTCCCCCACGGGCCCGCACCCCTCTTACCCAGAGACTGTGTGTCCCCCACGGGCCCGCACCCCTCTTACCCAGAGACTGTGTGTCCCCCACGGGCCCGCACCCCTCTTACCCAGAGACTGTGTGTGCCCCACGGGCCCGCACCCCTCTTACCCAGAGACTGTGTGTCCCCCACGGGCCCGCACCCCTCTTACCCAGAGACTGTGTGCCCCACGGGCCCGCACCCCTCTTACCCAGAGACTGTGTGCCCCACGGGCCCGCACCCCTCCCATCTTCTGCTAAGGCGGCTCTAGTGCCAGGCCCTTCCCCCCCATCAGGTCCAGCTCGGGCAGTGGGGGGAGTGGCAGTGCCCTAACTCTTGCTGCAGGAGGGACAAGAGGAGTGAGCCCTAGCTCTAAGCTTAAGTCAGCCCAAAGGTAGATGTGTCTTGGGGGCACTGGAGTTGGGTGGGGGCTGTCCTGAGGCTAGAGGTGCAACAGGGGCTGAGGAGGAGTGGGCAGGAGTCTGCTGTGCGGAATGCCACCCAAGACGCTAGTCCCAGGATGGGGAGCGAGCCCCCGGAGGCCCCCTTCTTGGGGGCTGTAGGGAGGGAGGGGCGGCAGGCAAGATGCCTCCAGGTTCCTCTGTGACCCTGCCCTCCTCGTCCTTCTCCCGGGGACCTGGAAGGGAGACTAAGCCCCAAGCCTTTCATGCCAGGCACCACCGCTGATGACGGGAGCTTACCTCTGGTGCAGGCTCCCTTGGCCCCAGCCCCGGGACCACGAGCAGCCTCTGCAGTGACCCTCCAACCTGCGCAGCAGGGGGATGGCACAGCCTCGGGAGTACCCCCAGAGCCATCCACCACGGACGCTCGTCCTGGAGACCCACCCTCTCCCAGGAGGCACAGACCCCTCGGAAGGGTGGTTCAGGGTCCCCAGAATGGGCGGCTGCTCTGCCTCCTGCCTGCTTGTCTTCTGGACGCCAGGCAGCACTCAGGAGGAAAGTTGCTCAGCTGGCCAGGCAGGTCTGCCTCAGCAGTAACAGGACACAGGAGGAAGTGCAGGGCATGTTAACCCCTTCCTGCTGGCCAGGCAGGCAGCACCTTCGGAGGTGGGAGGCCTGCCTGCTGGCTGTCCCTGGGAGGTGCAGATCTGGAGCCAGTGCTTGTGACCCACTCCCACTCTGCGGTGAGTTAACCCTTCCTCTGCCTCCTCAGGGGAAATGAAGGGTGGGGAGGGGAGTCTCCAACACCCACCCCACCCCTATATTCCTCCTCTGGGCCAAGACCACCATTCCCTGGGGTCGGCCCTTTGGTGGAGTACTGCCTTGTGTGGGTTTCCATCTGGTCCCCTTGGCAACTCTGAAGGGGGCATCAGGACTTCAGGCACAGCGCCCTCTCTGCGTCTCTGACACGGGATCGGATCGGAGTGCCCTGCTCTCTCCAAACCTCCTTCCGTGTCTCAACTGGAGGATGCTTGAGGCCCATGAGGTCCTTATCAGAGGCACCAAATGCAAAACCAAGTGGGTAGGAGACTGTAGCCACTCTTCAGGTCTCCCCCTCTCCCTTCTGCTGCATCAGCATTTAAGGCCAATAAGCCCACCGTTAGCAAAGTTGTTCTTCAAACTCTGGGAGCCTGGGGCCCACTCTGCACAGGAAGCCTGGCCCAGAATGATTATTACTGACAGAGAAGAATTTATGGTGCTGAGCCTGAGCTGACAGCATGTTTCTTTGCAAGAGTCATCTCTCATCCACTTCATATTTCTCTGAGCAAGGGAGGGAGCAGAAAGTCCAGAGGCTGTTTTTAAGGTAGAAAAAATGGCTCAAAGAGGCCAGGTGGCTTGGCATGGGGAGGGGGATAAGCAGGCTAGAATCCAGAATAATCTCTGGCTGATGACAAAGGGATCTGGCCTTTAGGGTTTAAGGGTGTGGGAGCATGGTCCTCAGGGACTGGGACGAGGCCCTTGGGCCCAGTGGCAGTGTGAGGACCTCAGGGACCCAGGTCCCATGGTGTCTAGTTCTCCTCCTAGTCACATACTTTGTCATTCTTGGTGATGACACTTTGGGAAGACCTGGCTCTAGGAAGATGACCCCAAAAGTGTGGGTCAACAAAGGCCAGAGGCAGGGCCTACGAGGGGTGATGCTCTCCGTCCTGTCACCTGATTCATTCCTTGTTCTGCTACCAATTTGCTCTTCCACTCCTCATCCCACACATCACCTCCCCAGCTGTGTTTCTCTCTCCTCCTGTTGGATGGCTCCAGGAATGGGGAGGAGGGGAATCCAAGGGCAGGTGGGACATGGGAGGACCAGGAGCTGACTTCATCAAGATCTGACATTCAAGACATGGAGGCATAAGGGAAGTGGCAGGAACCTAAAGGTTCTTTATTGATTTGTTTGTTAAGCAGTTTCCCAGAAGGCAGCTCAGGCATGCAAGTCAGGTGCAGAGACGCAAAGGCTCCTTGACATTCTCTTTGGGGCTGAGCTCATCAGCCAGGACCAGCAGGTCGGTCACCAGGGCATCCAGCAGCCCATAGACCTGGAAGGATGGGATGAACATCACAGGCAAAGGTTCACTCTCTGGAAAGCACCTGCACAAGGGAGCAACCCCCATGCTGCGAGATGGATGGACACATCTACACAAGAGGGACAGCTGGAGCGGGGAGACAACTAAAGTTGTGTAGATAAAACTAAACTTTCTGTAGGACTTCTGTTTTTGCAAATAGATTTTTTTTTTTTTGCTGCGTTGGGTCTTCGTTGCTGCACATGGGCTTTCCCTAGTTGTGGCAAGCAGGGGCTACTCGTCGTTGCAGTGCATGGGCTTCTCATTGCGGTGGCTTCTCTTGTTGCAGAGCACGGGCTCTAGGCGCACAGGCTTCAGTAGGTGCAGCACACGGGCTCAGTAGTTGCAGCACGCGGGCCCTAGAGCGTGCGGGCTTCAGTAGTTGCGGCACGTGGGCTCAGTAGTTGTGGCTCGCAGGCTCAGTAGTGTGGCACATGGGCTTAGTTGCTTCGTGGCATGTGGGATCTTCCCAGACCAGGGATCGAACCTGTGTCCCCTGCATTAGCAGGTGGATTCTTAACCACTGTGCCACCAGGGAAGTCCCAGTTTTATTTTTTGAACCAGTCTGGGGTGGTAATCCTGCACTGCCCCTTGGACATATGGGGACATTAGAGCCTACAGTGGTTAAAGGGGCAATTCCAGGGAGGCCCAGGGAGCAGTGCCCATTTAGTCCCTTGGGGTGACCCAATTCTACCCTGGCCTCCTGGAGACCAACTTTCCTTCCAGTAAGATCACAGATCCACGTACTGAAATGTCTCCAAGACTGTACCCTGTGGTGGAGCTGGACCACACAAGCCTTAGCAAGTTGATTCTTAATTTCAAAGAGCCAAGCAAGAGACTAGCCCACGGGTCCTCAGAGCCCTATGATTACTTTCTAGACCCCATGGAAATCCACAAATCTCAGTCATGTCACCAACAGCAAATGGAGCTTCTGATTAAATGTGATCTGAATGTTAGCACAATGCACAATACAATCTCGGCTACCCAGCTGTCCACACCAGAGGAAGACAAAGCATTGCCATTAGACTCCTTGACATATCAAACATGGCTTTGTGGATCTCCCCTCCAAAACCAACAACAATGACAAAGAACAGAACACAACACAAAGGTGAATCCCTAAGGACCTACTGCTTAAGAACACATTTTATAAAGTCTCTCCAGCGTTTCAAAACCCTTACACTTGCTGGAAATTCACTCTACATGGTGCTCACCCAAGGAACACATCTGCCAAGACACACCTAACACAGAGAAGAAGTGGGAGCAGCAGAAAGGAAAAGGCTTCTGCTCTGTCCCCCCTAGAATCTATTTCAAAATGGCAGCCAGAGTGATCTTCTAAAGCATGAGTCAGACCATATCACTCCTCAATTCAAAACACTGTGTCCTCACAATGGCCTACAAAGCCCCACATGACCCGCTCCCTCTTGGTGGACCCTCTGCCCTTCTGTCCTCCTGGCCCACTCCCTCTTCTGCCCACAGCACTCTTCCTAGATGTCAACGTGGCCACACTTCACTTCCCTTCAACTCTTTGTTTGATGTCACCTTCCAATGAGGCCCACCTACCCCCACCCGGGGCTTCCCCGTCCCCCAGCCCTGGTCTCTTTCTTTTTCCCATAGTGCTCATCACCTAACATACCAGAGGTGTTACTTATTCATGAGGTCTGTCTTGAACACTAGGATGCCCTTCACAAGGGCAGCTCTGCTTCCATCACAGTGCAGTAGGCACTTATGGTTTGTGGGATAAACAGAATGAATGAGGGAGCCAGGGAGTGGAGGAAGGTATGCAGGGCAGATGTGAGTGAGGGGAGGGCTGAGTGCCAGGCTCTTGCCCTCACCTCAGTATGCAGCCTCTGGGTGTATTTCTCCATGACCAGGGGATCTATGGGTTCCTGAGACAGGATGATGCTGTCAGGGGCAGGGTCTTCCAAGGAAAGCCTGTCCCGACTTGTAGATTTCATCAGTTTCTTGTCATCCTTTGCTTTGTGCTTCTTGCTGTTTAAACGGTCCTGCTTGGAGAGACAGAGACATGCCCAGCCTTCAGTAGCTCCTGAGGGAGGTCCAGGACTTTCTCAAGAGCAGCTTAGTGGGGAGCAGGGGCATCACGCTGGAGTGACTGCCCACCTTCCGCAGCCCCTCCTATCCCTTCCCCAGCCCGTGCCCCCAGGCCCAGATGACGTGCTACCTGCCTCTTTCCCAGGTGGCAGCTTGGCTCCTTTTTTATCATCTTTGTCTTTGATTCCCAACTGCTTCTTTTCTTGAGATGGCCCTTTCCTGTCCTCCTTCCCCACTCTCCCGGAAGTCACCTTCACTTCTGTGACAGGAGGTGATTTTCGATCTGAGGGAGGTGAATGGAAGACAAATGGCCTGTGGCCTAGCTGCCCCCACAGGCAGGAACTGGGAGAGCAATGGGCCCTGGGCCAGCAGTGCTCTAGCTATTTGAGAGAATCCCCACAGACTGGGAGCAAGGCCCTGGTTCAGGTGCATGACCTGTGGAACAGGACTGTAGGGCAGGGGTGAGAGGCCCAGGCTCTAGTCCCAGCTCCACCATTTCCCCACGTGCGGGATGGCAAGTCATCTTGCCTCTCTGGGACTCCACCTGTAAAACGTGGGGACTGAACTAAGGTGATTGTTAAGGTTGTTTCTAGGTCCCAAATTCTGGCAGCAGATAAAAAGGTAGCAAGAGGCCTACCCCATGGACCAACCTAACAGAGGTTCCACCAGAAGCGTACAAATGGCTGAGGCGCCACTGCCGCCCGGGCAGAGGGACGGGAAGGACTACGTGGAGGTGTGGCTGCACGGTGTCTGACCTTGCTCTTCTGGCGTGTGCAAGTAGACGGTCTCCTTCTCAGGCAGGCCCAGCAGAGCCCTCAGCCACAGGGAATGGCTCACCAGGCTGTCAATCACATCTCGCCACAGTTGCAAACTAGAGAGCAAGATATATTGGAGAAAAGCCATCGTCCCTCATTTGCCCTTGAACCTGTAGAGGCTTGGTCCTTCCCTTTCAAGACACTGGTGCCAGGAACTGCCACAGAAGCACCATGCCTCTGTCCAGCCAGCACCGTCACTGGCACCCATGCAAGTGCTGGGTTGGGGATCTGGCTTCCCTCGGGTGGTAGCCAAGAAAAAGTGGCCCAAGGATAAGGTTAGATCAGTCTTGAACTAACTCCATCTTGAAACCATGGCTAGAACTGGATCCAGTCCCACTGGAGGGGCTAGACTTGCAAAAGATTTCCAGGACAAGGCTCCTGGGGATGTGTTCTGAGGGCCTTGCAAAAGACCCCCCAAGCCTATCCAAGCGAGTTGCAAGCAGGCGATGGGAAGACTGGCAACCAAGTGAGGCTTTTCATGGAATAGGTCCTCTTCCCACTGCCCTCTGCTATCTCCTCTGCTCTCAATGAGCATTCCTCCGCTCAGTGAGAAGGAACAAGGAAAGAAGGGGAAAAGGTCTAGGCGCGTACTCTGCTGTGGCTCCTCCCCAGAGGGCAGCTGGCATAGGGAGAGCAGCTGCAGGGGCTGCTGCGGCAGCTGCCAGGCCATAGAATGTGTGCAGCATCTTTCAGCAACCTGATCTCAAAGAGAGCTCAGCCCCCTTGAGTCCTGGGACTGCTTGCCCAGAACCCCTGACCACACGCCGCAAAGGGGAAGGGATGGGAGCAGCTCTCCTGGTGGCGGTACCTACCACATCTGGTACAGGAAGTCAGACTGCAACGGCCGCGGTTCCTGGCACAGCTCCAGGGCCGCTTTGTTCAGCCTGATTAGGGCATCTTCTCTCTGGTTCTCCTCAGGGAGTGCCATCACTACCTGGCCGGTCAGAGGAACCATGGGCAACCGTTCTGCCCAGGACACCAGGGGCTCCTGTGTCCTCTACTAATAACAGGTGTGGTGTGGTAAGGGCAGGTGGCCAGGAGGGGATGCAGCCATGGAGAGTCTGTCTGGGTGCCTTCTGTGGGAGCCTGGGCCCTCCCTCAGAAATCTGTACCCATGAACCCCTTTCCAAGGTTTGCCAGGGTCAGAGAAGGAGCCCCTTCTGCACCACAGTGGCCTAGGCACCCAAGATAAAGAGAGATGACCAAGAGATTGCTTTCTCCGGGCCCTCAGAAGGTTGTTTCTCTGCCCCTGGGGGTGGGAGGGGCTGCTGGGGCAGCTCAGGCCAGAAGCACAGACACCTGGCTATGCCTGGGCCCTTCTCCACCAACACCCCCAGGGCTGGGGAGGCACCTTTCTGAAGTCCTCCAGGCAGAGGTTCCACTCCGGTGGGGGAAGGCCGTCCAGCTCCCGGGAGCTCCTGACACTCTCCAGGTCTGGGCTCCCCTCCACCAGGATCTCCTCCATGATGCTCTTCCGCTGAGAACCCGGACCACTCTTCTGGGACCCAACAGGATCTCGGGAGTCCCTGAGGGCCTCACTCTCCTGTCGGGGCGGTCGGGGGTCCAACGCTGGGCTCTTAAGGTGCGCAGAAGACTCGACCTTCATCGAGGCCTCCTCCCAATAGGCTGACGGGGCCGCAGCAGCCTGGGCCCTGGGACTGAGGTGCTCCTCCTCGCCCGGCCTGGCCTCCTCAGCCTTGGGGGGCAGGATGATGTACTGGCACCACAGTCTGTGCAGGTTTTGCACCACTTGGTGCTGGTAATGCAGCTGCAGCAGAGGCAAGGGAAGACACGTGATGGGGAGGCTGCAACATGGGAGACCCAGAGCCCGAGCCAGCCTGCTCCAGCTTCCCGTTCCCTCGAGAGCGCCGATGGAGGAGGCAAGAGGAGGCTGGCAGGAGCTGCTGGGCCCAGAGGGGCTCCCCACTTCCCTTTCAACCTAAGCATCTCCAACGTAAAGCTTTTTATACATTTGGGCTTCCAAGGAAGATTGAGTTTGAATTAAGACGTTTTTGAAGCTCTGTTATCACCAAGCATCCACTTACACTAGCTAAGTTATCTTGGGCAAATGACTTAAGCTCCCTGGAGCTCAGTTTCTCCCATATAAAATGAGAATATAAATAGTACCCATCTCACAGGACTGCTGTGGAGAAACTGAGTTACTCACGGGAGATGCTAAGAACAGGTCCTGGCACATCAAAGGGTTTGCTCTTACTTTCTCCCAGGGCACGCACGAGGGGCAGGGGCCAGCGCTGGGCCTGTACCCGAGGATTCCTATGGTGGAACAAGTCCTCCTCGGTGAGATAGGCGTCCACAGGTGACTGTGCACGCTCCGGGGTCAGGATCGCCCTCAGCAGCTCCTGTAGCATGCTCTCCACGACGGTGACTGCCTCGTGGGAAGCCAGCTTGTTCTGAGGAAGGGAAGGTGGCATGAGCGGCAGCTCAGGCTTCCAAAACCCATGTTACATCCTTGGGGCCGCACGGTTTGGGCCCTGTTGAGAATGTGGCTTGGCCACATGGTCAGTGTCACAGAAATAGTAGAGGGGCATCTTGTGAGAAAGGCTGGTCCTATAGTCAGCAAGTAAAGCAGACATTACGTTTGTCAAAATCACCTTTGTTCACCAAGGGTTGAGCCCCAGCTGAAGCAGCTGGCTTGTGTCTGGGGGCCACGACGAATAAAAAAGCACAGCTTTCTCCAGAATCCCACAAAGCACAGCACCAGATGGCCAGGCTATGAGATGGACTGGGGCCGGCAGATTCCCAGTTCCCACCTCATACTCACTCCTGGGTGCCGGCCCCACTAGTTAAATTGTTCTCTCTGGTTTTGCCTGGTTTTGAAGTCATGCCAGCTAAATGCAATTCCACTGGATAGTACCAGACAACAGTGAACAGATACAGTACCGGTGCAGAGGGTCATTCGTTGTGCTTGTACTCAGATAAGTACTTCCATGCAGTCTGCATCTTAAGGCCCAGTCTCATTTCTTTCTAATGCAGTGGGGCCGAGCATGGTGAAGCTCAAAGCCACCCCTTCTCTTGCCTGCCCGCCCATCTTTTATAACACAAAGCCCCGAGCAGCGTGTTTTGAGCAAGAGTGTGTTTTTGAAAAATTCACCTCTCGGGCTGGGAGAGACAAGATCCCTGCAGGCAGTGCCAGGAAGAACACCAGGTTAACCTATCTAGTGTCCACAGGGGCCAAGATCCTGGGTCCCTTACCTCCAATAACTTCCTCTCATCCCTAAAAATGTCCTGGGTCAGGGAGACTGCATGGAGATTGACCTGCAGGAGAGCACCTCCTAATAGGGTGGGGTGGGTTCCAAACTCCCAACACTCCCTGAAGATCCCAGCATTCAAAGACTTAAAGAAGAAGGTAAAGTTTCTGGTTTCTCCAGGCAGAATCACACCTGAGAGGGACAGAGAAAGAGGTTTTCACCAAGTAGGAGCCACTGAGCCCCAAGCCTGCATGTATAAAGCTAACTAAGCCCTGGTCAGGGTGACCAACTGTCCCAGCTTGCGCAGGACTGAGGGCTTTCTTGGGATGTGGGACTTTCAGTGCTGAAACCGGGAATGTCCCGGGCAAGAGGGGCAGGTGGTCGTCCCAGCCTCAGGCCTGTGCGTATGGGTAACTGAACATCTAGAATGCTTCTGCTCCCCGCTGTGTTCTGCTTCCCCCAGGTGGCTCACTCCCCTGTGTTCTCAAGCGTTCCACCGTTCCCCCAGCTGCCAGGAACAGTTAGGAGACAACACACTTCCCAGGATGGGCGGGACAGGCGGGAAGAGGGGCTCACACTTGCAGGGGCTGGGCATTAGCTAGACTTTGGCTGCAGGAGGGGTGAGTGGGGCAGCTTCTCCCAGGCACCTTCCCGATTGTTGAAGTAAAACCGCTGCATCCTATTCCTCTTCAGGTCTTGGAAAGAGTCCAGCTGGGACCTCCGCCGCCAGTCATACCAAATGGCCACTGTGCCATTATTGACCACGGTCAGTTCTGAAGATGCTTTCTCCCCTTCTAGAGTTTCAAAGGTCAAGCGGACAGCAATTCCAACATGTCTCTGGGGAGAGAAGAGGCATGAGAGATAGCTCTGTGGGAGGTCCTGGCCTAGGGTGACCAACTCAGCCTGGTTTGCCGGGACTTTTCCGGGTTTGGCACTGGAAGTCTCCTGGGCCTGGCCACTCTCAAACAGATAGGTATCATACCCCAAAAGTGGCTGTCCCTGCCGTCAGCAGTAGGAGAGGAGATAAAACAGATTTTTAAAAACATTTCTGCTCCTTAGCATCTGAAGAATATTTCAGAACCTTCTTAAAGCCATACCTGTCTGAGAAGGTTTGCTTATTTACATGTTTGGGACTAGGTACAAACTGGGTGGCTTGTGATACTCTCTTTTCAGCCTTGTGACACTCTCTTTTCAGCCTTGTGACTTTATTCTGGCTCAAGTTAGCATTGCTGTTACCATTTTCAGACATATACTGAAAGCATGACCAGATAAAAAGTCAAATAGGAGACCGTGCAGGCTCCTTGTGACTGCCGCAGTCACGCTGGGACTGCCCCACGAGGGAGGCCCTTCCAGCAGGTGGGTGAGGGTGAAGGCAGTTTTACCTTGTCCTCTGGGTTACTGCCTCGGATCCAGCAAGCTGGCTTCCCACAGAACAGCAGAGAAGGGCCAAGAATAGGCATAGGGACCACATCAGGGTAATTGCCCAATACGTCTCTGTAAGAAAAAGCAATGACTTATTTTCCCTGAGTCTGCCACAGTCTTGCCACGTGGAGCCCACGGAAATGGCTGCCAGAAAGTCTGGAGATGTGCCCGGCTCTGCCCTCCAGAGGAGCATCATCGGCTCCATCCTGCTCCGGTCCTGTAGTGGGAGGTTCTTGGACATAAAGAGGCTCTTCACGCAGAGCCACTCAGCACTGGGAGAGTCTGGAGGGGCCCCATTTATGAGCAAAGGAATGTCTAGGAAATCTCCACTAGGAGTTGGTTGCTGGAAGAGAACAGATGGCAATAGTAAAGCGAGCACAGGTGTTCCTTCGAATGGGCTAGAGGAGGGGGTGACAGCCACTAGCAAGAGGCTGGAATGGAGGCACCCTGATTTCAGGGAGGGAAGCTTGCCCTACAATACTTGAAGGTGCTGGGGAAGCCACACTACCCAACCGCTCTCCCTAGGGCCCCGGCCCAACTCACAAGTGCACTGTGTCTTCAGAGGAGCTTTCCTGGCTCCTTTCAAACACTGAATAGTCTTCCACCATAACAGTGGAGAAAGGCCGCCCTTTGCCCACCACCTCCAGGCCATCAATATCCTCAGAGAGACAGAGAAAGGAAAGGTTAGCTGACTGAAGATAGGCACCACCCTGAGGGGCCTCAGACTAGGCACAGACTACCAACCTGCTGGCTAAAATCCAGCTCTGCCATGATGCTCTGCAGTTCCTTGCGTCGGTAGGTCAGAAACAGACTCCGATCCCAGGTGTAGCGGTACCAAGCATCCTTCTGGGCTGGCAATCCTAGAGCAGGGTCCAAGGACCCTCAGCACAGGCTGCTGCCACGCCCCCTTCCCCAACCACTTTCAAGGGCTCTGAGAGTGCCCATTCCAGCACCGTTTCTGAAAGAGCTGAAAACACAGCTTCCCTGTGAGCTGGGCTCCCCTCCTCCTGGTCCCACACCTACTGCCTCAGCAGCCCTGCACAGGATTCTTGCAAAATTAGCTTCCAAACCATCAAATCTTTGGATTATAATAAAAGTAACAATAGCAGCTACCTTTTATTGAGTGTTTAACAATGGGCCAGAACCTCTTAATACACATCATGTCTCATTTAACCCTCTCACAACCCCATGAGTATTTTACAGATAGGGAAAGTGAGGACCAGAGAGGTTAAATAACTCGCTGGTGTTCACAATCTCAACACAGCTGGGATCTGAACCCAGACAGTCTGGCAGCCTTTAAAGCAGTGCTGCCCATTAGAAATATGATGCACACCATAAATGCAAGCCATGTATATGTAATTTAAAATTTTCCAGATGCCATGTTTAAAAAGGTAAAAAAAACCCAGATGGAATTAATTTTAATAATATAGTTTAACCCAATATATTAAAAATCTTATTTCAACACGTAATCAATACAAAAATTATTAACAAAATCTATTTTTTCGAACTGATCTTCGAAACCCAGTGCAATGCTTACACTTACAGCACATCTCAGTTCAGACCGGCCACTTTCCAAGTGCTCAGCAGCCACGGTGGCTCAGCTGCAGTAAGGACAGCACCGCCCTAGAGCCCAGGCTTCTGCCTGCTCCTCCCACCACGGCTACCACGGTCTTACTGAAGAGAGGACTGAACCTCCACCCCAGAGCCCTGATCTTTCACCCCTAGCCGGTCACATTTACAGCCCGCTCCTTACCCATCTCCACCTGGATGGAGCGGGGCTTCCCGATGTGAGTGATGGGTTCCACAAGGCCACGCTGAGTTTTTGTCTTTGTCATTACCAGACCCATCATTTCATCTCCCAAGTATTCCAGTCGACTCCAGAACCCAGTGGTCAATCCACAGCCCTGGTGATGGAGGACAGATGAGTCAGACCACCTGAGCACCTTGGAGAGAGGCTGGTGGGGAGCCTGGGAAGACAAGAGCTCCACAGACTACAGATGCTCCCTCTGGAGCACTGCTCTGCACTGGATAGATTTTTTTTTTGTCCCCAGGTGTCCAGACCCCTCCCACAGGGTACCTGGGAATGCTGTCCTTACCTTCCCATCAGGCCGTGTTGGCAGTGTACGGTCAAGGAGCTCCCGTTCCTCCTGGATCTTTCTGTAGGTCTCCCCCGTGTGCATCAGCAGCTCGCCGACTGGCTTCTTCAGCCGTTCTAGCAAGAGAGCCAAGAATGCAGTCCCGCCACCAAATCAGAACAGGGGCCCGAGCTCTCTGCACTGATCAGCTCCAGTCACTGGGCTGATTTCACGACCCACTAAGAGCAAGAAGCACTTGGGAGTACTCAGCACAAACGTGATCAGCCTGAATCCAGGTTCTGGAGGTGGAGGGAGAGAAAAAACACAGCAGCAGAGCCTTGATGCCATATGAGGCCAGGCAGGAGCCCTGTCCGCTCTGCTCACCACTGAGGGTTTCCTGCTGCTTCTTCCGAAGGGCTATGTTGCGCTGCCAGTTTTTCAGAAAGTTGTGCTGAAGAGGTGGGGCCCAGGGAGGATGTGCCTTCTCTTCTTTTGGGGCTTCCTGCTTCGGCTCTTCTTTAGCTGAGATGAGGGTCATCAGACAGGGTGGGGTGTGTATCAGCTCAGCCAGCTGAAAAGAGCAACGTGAGTGTGGAGGGCAGGGGAAGGCGTTGAACCGGGGCAGAGCAGACTTCTCCAGGCCGAAATCCCTGCTGTCCTCCCGCTCTGCTGAGTCCCTCCTTTCCAGGACCCCAAGGTAGCAAGTGACAGAAAGCAAATCGCAGAACAAGGGGGGCTTGGAAGCTGCTGTCAGTCCCCTCTCGCCTAGAATGGGAACGCTTGTTCTAAGATTGTGGTCAACGTCTTTTAATGTGTCTGTCCTCCTTACAGCTGGTGTTGACACCCTCACCTGCTGCATGACTGAGCCATTTTTATTGGACCCCAGGCCTCTTAGCACCTGAGCAATCAGAGATTCTTTGCCTGGAACCAGAGAATTAAAGAAACTGAAAGACAGACAGACTCTCCATGTGGCCCTGGGAGCTGTGGGGAACCACCTTCCTCCACCATGTGGACTGAGGAGGAGAGCAGGCCAGTCTTTCGAGAAGGGGAGATAAAGTCGGGGCGCAGAGGAGCAGAGGGCAGTGAGGGAGCGTGGGCTCAGTCTGACGGGAGCCAGACGCACTCTCGCCTTTGGGTTCCTCAAGGCACTTCTGTCTCCTTATAGTGAATTCCTGACTTCAGCTGAAGCTAGCCTATGTTGGCTGCATCATTTGGGGGGAAGGGTCACTTATCACCTCAGATTCTGGGGCCCAGAGCCTGGACTCTCTCTGTAACTCCAGTCCTGCTGGACTCTGCCAGGTGGTAAGACCGCAATGACATCAGTGACTTCTCTCCCCCAGGCAGCTCTGTACAAACGAACCTGGGTGTTCCCTCGAGCAACTGCAATTCTCTTAAAGTCCTGGAGACTCCCCAAGATGTGGTGGGGCAGGATCTGGTCACTGCCATGGAGGATGTCACCCGGCCCTGGGGGTAAAAAGAAGAGGGGAGAAGCTAAGCTATAGCCAGCTGGTATAAACGATTCAAGAGGCTACTCTCTGATGAGGACCTGGCATTCTCTCCAGGAGGACCCGTGAATTCAGAGGCCAGGGCCAAGGCTGGGCATACCAGAGTAGTCCAGGGGCTTCGTGGCTGCATCTGGAGTAGCAGGATGTGCTACCAAGTGGCAAACCTTCTTCTGATGATCCTTGGGTTTGAGTTTACGGATGATAAGTTTCTGGGTAATTACAGGTTTATCTTCTGTTTCAATAAGGCCAGGAATATGTTGCTAAAAAGAAATAAAACAAGGAGATTCCACATGAGATCAGGAGGAGGAAAAACACCAACCTTCTCCTCTGTCCTAATTCTTGGTGGAATTCCTGAAGGCGGATAAGTCTGTTTCTCTAGATCTCTAGATCTGTCCATATGTTCTGTCGAGGAAATGCCTGTGTAACAGCTATGAGGCTTAGTAACATCCTGGAAAAAAAAAAAAAAAAACATCTCATGCCTCCAGATAGTTCAGGTGAGAAGTGGCTGACTCTCCCGGGGAAAGCAGGGGGTTATCCACATCTGTAACTTTGCTTCTTAAACTCATTTTCCCTTATGTGAAATGGGGATGGCAGCACTTGCCTCTATGGGAAGCAAATTACTTCATTCTCTCTTCTCTGTGGTTCTATATGAACCTTAGAAATATTAAACAAACAACATGGTAAATTCCTTTAAATGCAAAAGTGAACAGATTTATGTTTGATGGATTTTTCCATGGAATTAGACACTCTCTCTGAGTAGGGAGGCAGTGGACATGGTTGAAGTTCTAGACAGCCCAGGTGGCAAGGAGAAGTTCCTGCAGGAAGGGATCCCTGGACTTCATCCTTACCTTCCTCAAGTCTTCCTTCTTAATGGCTAAGGCAAGAATGTCATCTCCTTTTAGGACATTGCTAACAGGTTCAGGTTCTTCCTGAATGGGGGGTGTGGGCTGTTCAGGTACCTTTGCCCGCTTCTTTTCTGAAGAGGAACAGAAAGTTCAAGTGCTTAAAAATAGATATATATTAGGGCTTCCCTGGTGGTGCAGTGGTTGAGAATCTGCCTGCCAATGCAGGGGACACGGGTTCGAGCCCTGGTCTGGGAGGATCCCACATGCCGCGGAGCAACTGGGCCCGTGAGCCACAATTACTGAGCCTGCGCGTCTGGAGCCTGTGCTCCACAACAAGAGAGGCCGCGATAGTGAGAGGCCCGTGCACCGTGATGAAGAGTGGCCCCCGCTTGCTACAACTAGAGAAAGCCCTCGCACAGAAACGAAGACCCAACACAGCCATAAATAAATAAATAAATAAATAAAATTTAAAAAAAAAAAAAAAAAAAAAAATAGATATATATTAGACTTCATGGTGGGGGTGTAAAGCTAGCCACCTGGATGGACAGCAGAGGCTGCCAAGGTGGCCTGGGCAGCACTTTGCTGGGGTGACAGGAGTTCTCTCTTGTAGGTCCCCCCCGCCACCACAGTGACCGAGGCTTCTGTAGCTGGAACTGAGAACAGAAGACGTTCCATTCCAGGCTGTGCTATTTATAAGCTGGACAACCTTGGGTACATCACTTAACCTCTCTTGGTCTCAGTCCTCTCTTTTGTAAAAAGAGGAAGCTGGACTAAACCAGTGGTTCCCAAATATTAGTCAGGTGTCTGTCTCAGAATCTCCTGGGGGTTTTACAAATACAGCTTCCTGGCTCCTGTGCTTTTAAAACTCCCTAGGTGGCTCTGATGCACAGTGCTTTGGGACAACTGGATGAGATGCTTTCTTAGCCTCTGATCCATTCTTCTGGGTGAAGGCATTGAGTTTCCTAAGACACTGATGAAAATTCAGATGCTCTGGGGAAAGCAGAACGTTTACCACTGACCATTTACTTCACATTCTTCATTTAACAAATACTGTTTAAGCATCTTCTACATGTCAGGCACCGTGCTGGGTTTTGAGGATACAAGGCAAAGTCTTAGGCTTCAAAGAGCACATGCCCATGGGAGACAAGACTGTCAAACAGACTGAAGTAGGGTGACTATGGGAGCATCCAGGGGACCCCAGTCTGGTGTGTGGGGTGGTCAGGTAGGGCTTCCTAAGGAGGTAATTAGACTGAGAGCTGAAGGATGAAGAGAGACAATGGAAAGAGAATGGAGAACAGGAATTCCAAAGGGCATAGCATGAAGAGGCCTAGAGGCAAGAGAGAATGGAGTACCTGCCTGGAACTCAAAGCACCTGTTTTTAAATAGCTGGAGGGCAGCGAGGTGGGAGGTAGGAAGCAGCGTCTGGAGAGAAAAGTAGGAGCCATATCACTAAGAGCTTAGTGAGCCGTGTAAAGGACTTCAGTTTTTAGCCTGTGGACCATGACATGGCAAAGAACGGATTAGGGGGTGCAAGACTGAGCACAAGATTATTTAGGAGTCTACTGCGGTGGTGAGGTGGCTGGCGGAAGTAGCTCATGAGCCTGGAGGAAAGTGGAGCCATCTGAGCCTGTATCTTCCATGCGCCATGCCAGAGCACGGTACGGAGAACGCATGGGGCGGAAGCAAGCTTCTTCCCAACGAGGACATATTCCCTGCCTTCCTTCCACAGAGGTGGGTTAACAGTTTCAAATGCATCTCGTTTCTCTGGCTGGTATCCTCCTGTCTGCTGCCCTCTGGTTCAGAAAGCTTAGATATAAGGCCCTACACAAAATAATCAAGAGAAAACCTAAGCACTGTCTTTAATGACTTTAAAACACAACTTGGTTTTGTCCACTGTTTCTCACAGTATTCTAATTTTTAAGAAGCAATATCATTAAAACATCAACACAAGTGTTTCAGTTACCAAAATCAAACTATTTTTTAGAAAATGCCCACATACTCAGTGGCAAAAAAAAACCCCAAGCCAGAATCATTCTAAACATAACTCTAGGGACTTCCCTGGTGGCGCAGTGGTTAAGAATCTGCCTGCCAATGCACGGGACACAGGTTCGAGCCCTGGTCTGGGAAGATCCTACATGCGGCGGAGCAACTAAGCCCGTGCCCCACAACTACTGAGCCTGCGCTCTAGAGCCCGAGAGCCACAACTACTGAAGCCCGCGCACCTAGAGCCCGTGCTCCGCAACAAGAGACGCCACCGCAATGAGAAGCCCACGCACCACAACGAAGAGTAGCCCCGCTCGCCGCAACTAGAAAGAGCCCGCGCGCAGCAACAAAGACCCAATGCAGCCATAAATAAATAAATAAGTAAAATTTAAAAATAAAATAAAATAAACATAACTCTAAATTTCGCTATCGACCAGAGTCTACCTCCTCAGCAGTGGGGTCAGCGGAAACTCAGGAGCATCTACCAGTCAAGCCACATGGCCCTGTGCACACAAACACACATGGGGCCGAATGGCTTGACGGCGAGTTCTGGTCCCATCCCCACCATGTGTGGAGATGCAGACTTAGGTTTTGGTCTCTACTTCCCCTCTCCCTTCTACACAGTCACCAAAGTTGGTGGTAGCCCAAGAGAGAATTGGTACTAGTTGAAGGTTCCCTTTTATAGATATTTTGGTATTATTTATATTCTCCAGGAGATTTGCTTCCTCTGTCCATCACCCTGGCTGGTTCTACATCTTCTCAAGGGATTAAACATCTCCAGATATATGCTTTTTACTGATGGGTGTAATACACATAATTACCATGTGTAAATTTATAAACCTTCAACATTGCTGAAGACTTCTGAAATAGTCAGTGAAACTCTGGTCTGAGGTTTTTCTAAGATGGTTACCTTCAATGTAGTGCAATACATGCTCTGCTACTGTATAGTCAGGGAATGGTGTGTTCTAGTTAATATTCATAGAAAGGATATATACATTTTAAACTTCAATTCACCCTAGAGAATGTGAATATTTACCAAGTACCTTCTATGTACTATAAATTACAGAGAAAATGGTATAAAAGGTTAAGATATGGCTCCTTCTCTTGAGGAACTGAAAGATGCAGCAGACACTAACACACACCAATCATAACCTAAGAGCCTAAATTAGTGGCACAGACAATAGCTTTGGTTACACATCAAAGAAGGAACAGATGGATGTAGATTATAAAGTTAGGGCTCTAAGGAAAGTTTCAGAAGAGCAGCTGCAGTGGTCAGAGGCAGCTTCACCAGTTAAGTTAGACCTTGAAGGACCAGAAGGCCTCGCATAGGCAGAATAGCAAACAGAGGTGTTCCAGGTGAGATCACAATCAGAGCAAAGGTGGAGGCAGGGCTGAGCATGGCATATGTGAGGCATGGTGACACAGAAGGCCTGTAGAGGAGGTGGGGGTGATAGTGGGGATGAGAGGAAAACCAGGGCATCATGGCTTTGTAAACTAAGTCTGAAGCATCTGATCTTCCTCCGTCAGCAAGAAGGAGGTTTGGTTCAGAAGAATGAGTTGATGAAAGCAGCATTTCAGAGTGACTCATCCTATGAGTGTAAGCCAGGTGGACAGGAGGGGCAGGGACAAGTTGGGGAGGCCAGGCAGGAAGGATGATCCTGTGGGGGTCATTTCAGGGCCTGTGGGAGGTTTCCACAGGTCAGAGTATGTCTCACTACTGAACCTGTAGAGGGCCAGCTATTTCCAGTTCTTTGGTCTGGAAACCCAAGCTGAGTGGGGTTCCTGGTGAGCCACACAGCTGGCACTTCGCCCTTGTCCTGACAGCTGTGAGGGGGTCAGAGACCAGCCCCCTTGCATGGGGCAGTCAGATGACACCTCTGCTGGAGCTAGCCCACGCAGCTGGAAGCAAGGTGCTCAGGTAGGGTGGGAGGGACAGGGTTGGGAGACAGGGAGGGGGGAGCTACGGAGGGAGAAGAAACCTGGACTCTATTTTTTCTGCTTCTCGTTTCATCTAAATGTTATTCTTTATTAGTGTTGATTAAGGTCTTCAGGAAATTCTGACCTCACAGTTGCACTGGGGGAACCAAGGGAGGGGCTGTCCCTACCAGGGCTGAGCTTTAATTGATGGTGGAGAGGGATCTGGTACTGCTGGGAGTCTTCCCAGTTTCTTAGCAACAACAGCAGGGAGAAACCTAGGAGTCAAAGGGCTCAGGTCCCTAAACAGGTTTAAAGTCACAATATTTGCTTGCCTTTTTGCTATAATTCAGAGTTCTTGGAGAAACACAGCGAAAGATTACAGTTGTTGATTAACTTTATTATATTGGCGGGGGAGGAAGTATTGCCTACTACATTAGAGGCTTCCCCCAAGATATTTAGGAGGAAAAAGGTACCTTGCATGCTTCTTTCTTTCCTCACCTTAATGCATGTTCTTAAATGAAGGACTATTTATTTATTTATTTTTAAATTATTGTTTCTGATTTTATTTTTTTTAATTTTTAAAAAATTTTTACTGAAGTATAGTTGATTTACAATGTTGTGTTAGTTTCAGGTGTACAACACAGTGATTCAGTTATACACACATATATATATATAATTTATTCTTTTTCAGATTCTTTTTCCTTATAGTTTATTACAAAATACTGAGTATAGTTCCCCGTGCTATACAGTACATTCAAGGGCTATTTAACAAACTAAATTTCCTCTTATTAAAAATAAATATGCAATGAAAAAACTCTTTCCTTGATTTGTTTACAGCAGAAAGTTCAAATCTGATAAGATCCCCAGAAACTAGGTAAGCAGGAGGCAGTACCTAGGAAAGCCCTTGACTGCCCTTGGGAAAGAAGACCAGCTATTTTTCTCTCTTTCTTTCTTAACTGTTAAAAATTATATCATGAAAGAGCATCTCAATGTTGCCTACATTGGACTTTTATACTATGAAGAAGCATTAAATAAAGGCATTCTTTCCAGGCCTCCCAGGGAACCCTACTGTCTCCAGGCCTGCCCCCTCCTCACACTGAGCTCGCACCACAATCTGAGGCTGGGTCTCCCCAAGGCCTGCAACGGCATGCCGACTTTCTGACCTAGCATGTAAAGCCAGTTTGTGGTCTGGTCCCTGATCACCTGTGCAGTCACCTCTGGCTCCTTTCCCCCTTCTCCACACTCACCACCTCTGCCCTGGCCATCAATGTCACAGTTCCATGCCTCAGCTGATGCTGCTCCCTAGGCCTGGAGAAGCAAATCGCTTTTTTTTTTTTGACTAGCCATAAATGTCATCTTCTTCAGAAAACTATCCCCTCTAACTCTACCATCCAAGGCTTGGGTCAGGTGCTCTGATCCCCCTTAATACCTATGGGCTCCTATATCACAGCCTTTATACTTGATCGGTTTCTCCTCCTCCGTTTCCTGAGGTCTGGGGTCCCACAGTTACCACCGATAGCGTTGTTGCCCAGCACAGTGCCCACACACAGGTATAGGGCACGCCTTGTACCGCACCCCATTCCCGCGTGATCTTTACCTCCATCCTGGTGTCACCCCCATCCTCCAGGCCCCGTGTCGTGAATCCCAAGAACCCCTGCCCCTGTCTGGCTTTCCTGAGCTCCCAAGGCAGCCAGCGCCAACCTTTCACGCTCTCTGGGGCCTCCAAGAATCTGTTTGTAGGTATTCTAAGGCGGGACTCCTTCTTTAGAGACTTCATGGTGCCGCCCCGGCTGTGAGCGTGGCCCTGCGCCGCCGGGACCCGGAAAAACCGGGCTGTGCGGCAGCTCCCGCGACCCTGCGCGCGCCCGCCCGCCAGAGGCCGCCCGGGCGTCCATAGCAACCAGCGCCCCGAGCGGGGGCGCGCACCCACCGAACAACTTGGGTGGAGACTGCTTGGAAACCACCTTTTTCATCTTGCCGCGCCCACCCGCCAGCCGCCAGCCGCCAGCCGCTCTTCTGGCGCTGACCCTGAGAACGCCCCAGACACGGGTGACGTCACAGGAGGCGCCGGCGGGCGCCGACACGTCAGTAGCCAGGCGGGCGGGGCGGAGCCAGGCGGGGGAGAGTCGACTGGGGGGTGGGGGAGAGAAACGGAGGAAGCAAGTAGGGGCTCCGTGACCCTCTCGGCCGTTTCCCGGTGCCCCCGACTCCCACCACGGCCTGCAGCCCGGCTCCCGCTGTCCCTCGGCCCGTCCGCACAGCCACCACGGGATCGAGCCTTTCACGCGGTGCGGAAAACCCCTGATTCCTCCCATGGACTTCAGTTGCCCGGTGGCCCCTGCTTGTCCCCTACACGGGCCGGGTGACCTCCCCGCCCACCAGTTCCCAGACGAGCCAAGCTTTTACCCCGACTTGGGGACTTGGGGCCTTCTCACACTGTTTCAGTCCTTGGAGATGCCGCCCTTGACCCCCAATTTAAAGTAGCCTTCTTGGGCTTCCCTGGTGGTGCAGTGGTTAAGAATCCGCCTGCCAATGCAGGGCACACGGGTTCGAGCCCTGGTCCGGGAAGATCCCACATGCTGCGGAGCAACTAAGCCCGTGAGCCACAACTACTGAGCCCATGTGCCACAGCTAGTGAAGCCCACGCGCTTAGAGCCTGTGCTCTGCAGTAAGAGAAGCCACTGCAATGAGAAGCCCGCGCACCGCAACGAAGAGTAGCTAGCCCCCCGCTCGCTGCAACTAGAGAAAGCCCACGCCTGGCAACAAAGACCCAATGCGGCCAAAAATAAATAATAATAAATAAAATAAATATTAAAAAATCTTAAAACAAAGTAACCCTCTCTGTTATCTCAACTTTATAAATGCACCCAGTATATTTTTTTCCAGAGTCCTAACGCATTCTGGAATTATTATGTTTGTTTAAGTGGTTGGCTGCTGTCAAGCTCTCTGAGAGAATATAAACGCTGTGAGAGCAGGGCTGGCTTGTCCTTTGTCCCCAGCCCAACTCAAAGTTTAGCACATAGCAGTGGCTCAGAAACTGTGTGTGGAATAATGAAGGGACTCTAGAGCGGGACAGAACTGGGTTCCAATGTCAGCTTTCCCTGTTTCCTAGCTGTGTGTTCTTGGGCCAGTCCCTTGACCTCTCTGAGCTACAGTTTTCTCACGTAAAATGGAGGTCATAATGCTTCCCACACAGGGCCACTGTAAGGGTTAACGGAGTATGCATTTAAACTACCCAACACAGTACCCTCCATAAACTGTAGGGACGTCTCAGTCAATTCTCAAAATCATGCCAGGGTTGGGGAGATGCACTGTGTACCCATTTTACAGATGGAAAAACTGAGCTCCACCAAGGAAGAGGATATAAGTCGACTAACCAGAAGCACAATTTGAACCTGGTTCTCCCAAGTCCAAGGCCAGGGCTCTTTGGACCCTGTCTCCTGGGACATTTCTGAGCTTTGCTGCAGTATACCCCAGACAGAGGAGGAGCTAGGGAGGATGCCAGTAGGGCTGTTCACTCCCTGGGCTCCCTATGTGTTCTCCACTACTGGGCTTCTCCCAGGGGCATAGCCCCTTCTCCATGCCCCTCTAGACCTTCCCTCCTCTTATGATTGACACATCCTCCATGACCAGCCCCTCCTCTCCTGCTCTCAGTGGCCTAGGCACCAATCTCCTTCCACCCTCCAGGGAGTCCCCAGTTCAGTTCACTTCATGAACGTTTACTGAACGTTTATGATACTCCAGGCTGGGGACTGTGTCATCTGGGCCCTCCAGGAAGCAGACAACAGATGGAGATAGGAGTGCAAGAGGTTTATTGTGAGAAGGGGTGGGGGAGGAAGCAGGACCAGGCTGGGAGAGCCTCAGACTGTGTTGCAGATCTGACAAAGTCTTGGCCAACCCAGTGTGGACCTCCAGGAAAAGAATGTTCATTCAGAGGTTGTCAGCTAACTGCCCTCCTTGCAGGAGAACAGCAAGCTCTTTCTTGAAGGGAGATAGGACCAGTTCACATCCATGGCTGCCACTGGAACTCTGAGATATGGAGGAAAGTAAACATCTCCTCTTGTTCTTAGGAGCTTAGGGTCCACTCTGGCGCACAAGACAAACACTCATGAAACTCTTATCCATGCAGTCAGCTTCCGGAAGGTCTTGGAATTTTGGGAAGTTATACAGCTGGTGGGTAGCCTGGCTGGGAGTGGGAGAGAGGCCTGAGGGCTGTTCAGGGAGGGTACAGTGTAGGTTAAAGGACAAGGGAAGAAGGGAGCGGGAGAGGGGCGTGGTCAGGCAGGTACACAACCTGGCAGGGCTCTGCCACCAGCCCCTGAGTGACCTTGGGCAGGTGCCTCGCCTTTCTGTGTCTCCATATCACCATCCTCATCATGAAGTTATTGGACCAGATCTGAGCTGGTTAACCTTTTGAGAATCTGATGAAAGCTAGGAAACTTCTCCCCAGAAATGTACATTTGATTTTATTTTAATTGTGGTAAAATACATGTAACATAAAATTCACCATTTTAATGAACACAATTCAGTGGCACTTAGTACATTCACAATGTCGTGTAACCATCACCATTTTCTAGTTCCAGAACTTTTTCCTCATCCCAAAAGAAACCCTGTATCCAGTCACTCCCCATTCCTCCCCACCCCTCAGCCCCTGGCAACCACTTATTTACTTTTCTGTCTTTTTTGATTTGCCTATTCTGGATATTTCCTATAAATGGAATGGTACAATATTTGGCCTTTTGTGTCTGACTACTTTTACTAGGTATAATGTAAAGGTTCATCAATGTTGTGGCACATGTCAGTACTTCATTCCCTTTTATGGTTGGACAATATTTCATTGTATAGGTGGTATACCATATTTTGTTTATTCATTCATCTGCACATTTGGTTTTGCATATGATTTTGCACTCAGTTCCAGGGATTCCCTGAAGTTCACTTGCGTGGCCCTGGCGTGGGGTGGGCTGAGCTCAGGGTGCTTTAGAAAAAGAGTTGGGCCATCTGAAAGTGGGTTTCCAACTCTAATGTATGTGCTCATGGGCTAGGGATTAATCACAACTTGGGAAAGGCAGGATGTAAATGCCAGGCGAACCTTCTTAGGGGAGTAGCATTTGAGGTGGGCCGCTAAAGACAAGAGTTCAACAGGCAGGTCGGGTGGCAGGCACTCCACGTGAGGACACAGCAGGAGCCGATCCCAGAGGGGATAAAGCACAAGTTCAGGGGACAGTGTCATTTAGCCACTGCAGTCTCCTCCTAGCACGGCAGCTCTGAGCAATCTCCTCAAGCCCGGAGAGGATGAGGTGGCTGGTTTGATAGAAGACATGACATCAATTATTGCTTCATGTCTCTGTTTATTTCCACGCAGCCAGGTGCCAGGCCTGTGGGCAGCTACTCTTTGCCGAGGCTAAACAGCCTCCCTAAATAGAAAGTGTGTTTCTTCCACAGGCTGCATCACCCCTTTCCAGGGACAGCCACCCTCCCAAAGCCTGAGGCTGCAGCAGTCTGTCTGAAGACCCTCGCATCTAGCTCACCCCCTTCAGGTCTGGCTCCCTCCTCCTAGTCCATCCTAAAGCTTGTCTTACCTCCACATACACGCCTGTCCCTGTCCCCTATCATCTGCATCGCCCCCCTCCTTACATCTGGCCTTCCCCCCACACAGCTGGCTCACTCTCCACATCTGTCTCATTCCCCTTAAAATCTGGCTGCCCCCTGAAATGACTCATCACACCACTCCCCTTCTTACTAGAAACTTGCTCAGCTAACATGCAGCAGGAGTCTCACATACTTCTTGGCCCTGAAGTCAGGCCACAGCTGGACACTTCCCAGGATGAACTGACTTCAGCTTCAGGAATGATGCTCAGACCCCGGGCACCACCTCCAGGCTCAAATTGCTCTTCCTCCCTTCTGGGGAAGGACGCAGGGGAAATGTTTTGGAGGCCACATAGAATAGGGGTTAGGAGCAAGGGGTCTTCAGAGTAAAACATGGGTTTGCATCTCAACGTTGCCCCGTCCTAGGCCGTCCGTCTCCTCTTTAGGGTGGAACGGTGCTGGTCTCACAGGGTTGCCGTCACCCTCTAATGTCTCATCCTGTTCTGCTCTCCTTAGAATCCTTATCCCAATTTCTGTATGGTCTGTCTGTCTGCCCCCACTAAAGCGTAAGGTCCAAGGGAGCAGCAGCCTTGCCTGGCAGATTCAGGGATGTATCCCAGTTCCTGGAGCGGTGTCTGGTACATGCAGGCCATCAGTAGAGGATAGGGATGGGGGAAACCTAGAGAAACGTCAATGGGTTCATGGTAGCTGCCTTCCAGTACCTGTGGGACAGGAAGAGAGCCTAGCTCCTCCAGAGCAGCAGCGCTCAAAGGCAAAACCGTAAACCACAGTAACACATCCCTGGGAGGTTTGCAGCACGACTTGCCTAAGAATCAGAGCTCCCTCCTCGTGCGGGAGTCTCATCGCAGGCCCTGGGACCATCTGCTTGGGCTGCTGGTAAGGACGTGTCTGAGATGGATGGACATCGAGTTCTGGGGCTCTGGGCTGAGGCTTTCCGCCAAAAGGAAGGTTCTCTGCCCGAGCCCCCATCCTTTCTCCTTGTCCTGATCAGGAGAAGGCTGCTTGCTAGGGACAGGATCCGGGCCCAGGGAACGGCTCCCCTTGGGGCCTTCATCCTCTAGATTGTGGGGGTACCTGCAGAATGGCCCCATTCCACCAGTGAGGACACTGTTCTAGCGGCCCATGGCCTAGAACTGGGGCTGCTGGAGGATGAGGTGGGAGGAGGCCGAATTAAAAGCCCTGGGCCCGAGTTTCTTTCAAGCTGTGCAACCCAGGCCCCATGCCTCCCCCTCTGAGTCTCATCTACTCCCTTGCAGAAGGGGCTCAACACTGTCTTCATTGACTTCCCAGGATCAATGCGAGAAAAAAAGAAAAAAAAGTGTATAAGTACTCTGAAAACTGTACAGATGAAAGGGATTCTAGTTAAGGCCCAGAACCCTCAAACCCACTAGATAATTTCTCTCTTAGTGCAGTAAGCAGAATAATGGCTCCCCAAAGATGTCCACATCCTTATCGCCAGAAGCTGTGAATTTGTTACCTTACAAGGCAAAAAGGACTTTGTAGATGTGATTAAGGATTTTGAGATGGGGAGATTATCGTGAATTATCCAGATGGTCCCAATGGAATCACAAGGGTCCTTCTAAGAGGGAGGCAGGAGGGTCAGAGTCAGAGAAGGAGATGCGATGATGGAAGCAGAGGTCGAAGTGACACGGCCATGAGCCAAGAAAGGCCGCAGCCTTTAGGAGCTGGAAAAGACAAGGAACAGATTCTGTCCTAGAGCCCCCAGAGGAACACAGCTCTGCTCACACCTGATTTTAGCCATTTCAGACTTCTGACCTCCAGAACTGTAAGATAATAAATTTGTGTTGTTTTAAGTCACTAAGTTTGTGGTAATTTGTTATGGCAACAATAGGAAATTAATATAGACAGAGTCATATAAACACTTTCAAATCTGATACTCCAACTCTTTTTCAATATTCCTTCTCAGTCAATGAAAGCATCTGTGGTTACCAAGTTAGCTCAGGACTCCCATGTTATCATTAAGTAGAGCACTGCTTATCCTGAGTTCCATTTTAGCAGAGCATGCCAAACTTGACACACCCAAGTTAGAACCCCTGCTCAATAATTTTCCAGCTGGGTGACCTTGGGCCAGGTCACTTAACTTCTGGAGTTGTGAGAATTAAAGATGATTCCACTCAAAAACTCTTTCCTTTCACAGAAGTTAAGGGTTGTATCTAGGGTTGCCAGATAAAATACAAAATGCCCGACTAAATCTGAATTTCAGATAAAACAAATAGTTTTTTAGTATAACTATGTTCCATGCAATATTTTGTTGTTATGAACTTATTCATTCAAAACTTATTCATTGTTTTATCTGAAATTCAAATATAACTGGGTGTATTTTTATTTGCTAAATCTGTCAACCTTAGTCTTGTTTCAGGTCACATAGCTTGTAAGCAACAGAGCTAAGCCTCAGTCTCAGACCTTTCAACCCCAAGGTCAATAAGCACCCTGCTCCATCACAGGCCTGGCTTTGAGCAGATTAGCTTAGCCACATAGTAGCCTGGATTTACAACCCAACTGAGGCTTCAAAAACAAATGAAGTTTGAGCTTTGAAAATTCATTTCATATCTTAAAAATATATAAAGTGATTATGAAATAAAAATTTAAAACAATAAATGCTTATATTTATTATATATGTACATATGTATAAAGTGTGTAAAATCAACACTGAGTATGAAAAATGAAAGAAAAAACTGCATGCCAAAATGCTTTAACGTATATTAAGAACGTGACTATATCTCTAACATGCCTTTCAGGACTTTTTTCCTTTTGCCTATGTGGACCAACCCATAAGACCAGTGGAGTTTAAATGGCAACTAACCTTACTGGGGGTTTATCATGGACTGGGCAGCCTTCTAAGCACTTTATGTGTACTGACTTCTGTTTTTTAAAATTGAGATATAATTCACACAACATAAAATTTTATATAACATAAAATTTACCCTTTAAAGTGTACAAGTCAGTGGTTTTTACTATATTCACAAGGTTGTGCCACCACCACCACTGTCTAGTTCCAGAACATTTCCATCACCCCAAAAAGGAACTGTATCTCTCAACAGTCACTCCCCACTCCCTTCTGTCTTCAGCCCCTGGCAAATACCACTCTATTTTCTGTCTCTATGGATTTGCCTGTCCTGGACACTTCACAAACAGGAAATCATACAATATGTGGCCTTTCGTGGCTGCTTTCTTTCACGTAGCATAATGTTTTCAAGGTTAAATCCACATAGCACATATTGGTACTTCATCTCTTTTTATTGCTGTATTGTAATATTTCACTGTATTAATATACCATGCTTTATTTATCCATTTATCAGTTGATGAGCATTTGAGTTCTTTCCACATTGTGACTATCGTGAATAATGCTGCTATGAACATTTATTTGTATATAAGTTTTTGTGTGGACATGTTTTTTTTTTTTTTTTTTTTAATTAATTAATTAATTTATTTATTTATGGCTGTGTTGGGTCTTCCTTTCTGTGCGAGGGCTTTCTCTAGTTGCGGCAAGTGGGGGCCGCTCTTCATCGCGGTGCGCGGGCCTCTCATTATCGCGGCCTTTCTTGTTACAGAGCACAGGCTCCAGACGCGCAGGCTCAGTAATTGTGGCTCACGGGCCCAGTTGCTCCGCAGCATGTGGGATCTTCCCAGACCAGGGCTTGAACCCGTGTCCCCTGCATTGGCAGGCAGATTCTCAACCACTGCGCCACCAGGGAAGCCCTGGACATGTGTTTTTTAACTCTCTTGGGTACATATCTAGGAGTAGGATTGTCAGGTCACATAGTAATTCTATATTTAACTCTTTGAGGAACTGTCAGACTGTTTTCCACAGCAGCTGCATCATTTTGCATTCCCACCAGCAGCGTGTGAGGGTTCCAATTTTTCCATGTACTTGCCAACACTTATTTTCCTTTTTTAAAATTATAACTACCTTAGTGGGTGTGAAGTGGTATCTCATTGCGGCTTTGATTTGCAGTTCCTTAATGGCTAATAATGTTGAGCAGCTTTTCATGTGCTTTTTGTCCATTTGTATATCTCCTTTGGAGAAATGTCTATTCAAATCCTTTGCCCATTTTTTAATTGGGTTGTTTGTCTTTTGGTTGTCGAGTTGTAGGAGTTCTTTATATATTCTGGATATTACACCTTTTTGAGATATACGATTTGCAGATATTTTCTCCCATTCTGTGGTTTTCTTTTCACTTTCTTGATAGTGTCCTTTGACACACAAGATTTTTTAATTTTGATGAAACCTAATTTATATATTTTCTCTGGTTGTTTTAGCTATGTGTCCTAAGTTCTTGAAAGTTTACAACAACCATGTGAGGTAGAGCACTCCCATTTTACAGTTGAGGAAATTGGGGTATAAAAGGTGAAGCACCTTGTTCAAGATTAAGCTGCTAACAAGCGGCAGGGCTGAACACAAGCACTCCCACTCCAGGACCCGGGCGGGAATCATTCACCGCTCCTGCGCTCAAACTCAATTTAAGGAGTAGGATCCTTAAATTGTCCCTGGACCTTCAGACCTTATTCAGGATTAGGACAGCCTGCCTGACAGTTGTCATAGCTCACCTTTTATTGTTCATGAATTAATCTGAAGGGTCAGTACAGGGTTGGGGGGGTGGGATACTGAGGGCGGCGGGGAAAAATGGCAGCTTCCCCAGTGATGTAAAGCAGCCTCCGTGAGCCAAGGCCCTGCCCACCTTGTCTCCCATCATGGCTGCCAAGGCCTCAGACAGGGGATCTGGCCTCTCACTTCGGTTCTAATCAAAATAAGAAAGGTCAGCCAAGAAAGTGAGGCCTGTGTAAGCTGGGTCAGGTTCAAGGGCAAGGGGAAGCCCCAAGCTGAGTCAGGGATAGCAGGAATGGAGGTAAGGAGCCCCAAGGTCTTGGAGAGGATGAGGAGCAATGGGCACCAGGAGAGGCCTGATGCAGAGGTAGGGGCAAAGGAAAGGTGCACTCTGGTGGGAGTGTCTCCCGGGTGTCAGGGTCTTGGAGGCAGGTAGGGGCAGCCCCACCTGCATAGGTCAGCCACCTGAGGAACGGGGCCATTCCAGTCTGACCTGCTGGGGGAGGGCAAGGAGCACTGGTCTGAGGAGTCACCCAGTGAGGGACATTCCTCCTACTATGGGCGCCACTGCCTGGAGGCTGTCCTGTGGCCCACACCCACCTGAAAGGCAGCAAGTTCTACACTGGGCCAGGGTGGGAATTTTCCAGAAGCCCAGGGCTACCTACTGACAAGTTTCAGCATCGCAAAGAAATGACAGGTCTCTTTCTGTCTTGTCAGGAACCAGGAATTCTTGCTTGGAGCCTCCTTCCTTAGGGCTAGCATGCCCAGGAAACTAAATCACTATGAAAACACTAATAGTAATAACTACCACTTTGTCAAATGTGCACTTTGTGCCAGGAACTGCACTCGGCTCTTTCCATCCATTCATCCATCCATCATCTCCAACCCTACAAACACCCTGAGGAAGGCATGGTCCCTGCTTTCAGAGGTGAGGAAATGGAGACACACAGGGTGAGTGACTTAAATAAGGCTACCAGCTAGTAATGCTACTGGCCCCTCACGGAGGCATTGCTGTAGCAGTCCCTCAGGCCACACCCCAGGAGCCTGACCGCCACCTAACCTCACCGCCCACCCCCGAGGAAGTAGGAAGAAGGGGCTACTGCTCAGGCTGGTTGTGAAATGGGGCTGTGACCCAAAAGGAAGAGGCAGGGCCAAGTGGTTTCGACAGACACAGTGGCCGAGGGCTGCTGCCTTCTCTCATTCACTTCTCAGAGAGCCCAGCACAGGAAGCAACTCTGACACTGGCTGGTCCAGAGTTTCTGAAAATACGGCTGAGCATCAGGCTCACTGGAGAGCGTTTAAAAATACAGATCCCTGGATACAGAGATTTGGATTCTATAGATCTTAGGGGGGCCCAGGAATGCACATTTCATGGAACCTCTGGTACTTCTGATGCAGAGCCAGGTTTGAGAACCTGGGGCTGGTCCAACCCCTTCACTAAACAGTAGAGAAAAACCCTATCTCAGTTCAGGGAAGTCCTACAGGTGGGAAGCAGCAGAGTAGAGATTTGGTCCCAGGTGGACACAGCCGTCAACATTAGACTGCCTCTCCTGGGAGGAGAAAGCCAACTTGAAAGTTGACCATATTTCTGGAGCCCGGAACTGACAGAAAAAGTCACAGGGCAAAACATGGACTCAAAATATAAATATTTGAAATTTCTAGAAAACTCACTTCCAAAAAAGTAAATATCTATGAAAGATAAAAAGGACAGCATACTGGAAGCAATACTTGCAGTGAATAAGACAAAGAGTTAATATACTTGTAATTATTTATCTACGTAAACAATTCATTCAACTTGATCAGGAAATCATTAAGGCTAAATAAGCAGCTGGCTAAATGAAAATAAGCAAAGAGCTTAAATGTGCACAGAACACAATAGTTAGTAAACAAATATTTAATGGATAACATTTGATTTGTTGATAAACTTTAAAATGTAAATTGAAACAAGGTACCATTAACACATTAGATTATTTTTTTAACTATATTTTTATATATGTACTTATATGTGTAAATTCATAGGAATGGATTGGGGGGACTTCCCTGGCGGTCCAGTGGTTATAACTCCACACTCCCAATGAAGGGGGTTCGGGTTTGATCCCTGGTCGGGGAACTAAGATCCCGAATGCTGCACAGTGTGGCCAAAAAACAAAACAAAAAAGAAAGAAAAAAAAAAAGAAAAGGATTGGGAAGTTGTTTTCTGATTGCCTCAATATCTAGTCTCACCCTTTTTTATTAACCAAGCCCTTCTTTTATGAGGAATGGTGAGGAAGCAGCAACATGCTAATTACCTGGAACACAGACATGATGGCTGGAGCTCCAGGGACTATATTAGACCATGTGGAGATCTTAGGGATGGATGCTATGAAATGAGGATACAGAGCACAGAGCCTGTGTTCTTCATGACCAATGACCATGGGTCCACTATGCTAGCCCTGAAATGCTTTGTCTAGACTTCTTTTATGTGGAAGAAAAATACATTTATTTGCTTAAGCTTATGTTACTTTGATTTTCTGTCATGTGCAGTTGAACCTAAACTTAACTGATACACACATCAAACCTATGTGGAGGTGTAAAAGGGACTATGCTATGGTATTACTTACATTTATTATTATTATTTTTTACATTAAGAATGTATTGATGTATTATTTATATAAGCATCTGTTTTGGAGCCTCAGTGAACTCAGCTTGAGTATGAGCCCCATCACCTCCTATCTATGTGACCTGGGGCAGTTAATTTCTCTGAGCCTGTTTGCCCCTCTGTAAAGTGGGCATGATAATAACAGAACTTATTGAGTTGTTGTGGTGCTTAAATGAATTAATGCAGATAAAATGCTTGGCACCATGCCTGGCTGACAGCTATTACCGTACTACATTATGCTATCACATAGGCACTAGTGGTGGCAGAACCAATTAGAAAAAACCCAGGACATGTTTTTGAGTTAAAAAAAAAAACAAAAAACAGGTTGCAAAACTGGCACATGAGTATGATCCCTTTTGTGAAAAATTATTTTTATTTCTACATAGATATGTATATCTATGCATCAAGAGATGTCTGGAGGGATGGTTGACCAAATGTTGTAGTGGTAATTCCTGGATAGTAGAAGCTTTCTTTCTTCTATATGGTTGAAAAAGAGCATTATTATTTTTTGAGCAGGAAAATTAAAAAAAAAAAAAGGGAAAAGCCCCTTGGAAAACAATATAACAACTCTCACCACGAATCATTAAAGCATCCATACCCTTTGACCCAACCATCTCACTCTTGGGAATTGACCTGAGGAAATAATTCAAATGAAGGAAGAAGCTACATCCATAAAAACATGCACTGCAGCATGATTTATAATAGAGAAAAATGGGGAACAACTTAAGTGCCTTATATTAGGGTAATACTTATTATTCACCCATTGGAATATTGTGCAACAATTAAAATGAGAAAGATGATGACCATGTAAAAACATGGAAAAATGCATATGACAGACTGAGAAGAAAAAGGAGCAGAACACAAAATCAGATGTGTCAGGAGAACAACTGGGCAAAAGTCCTGTATGCATTTGGATGAGGACTGGAAGGGAACACAAACAGTTGAATTTGTTGGGGTCACTAATTGTAGATTTTTTTTTTCTTTTTCACTTAGAATTCTGTCTAATGTTTCTATAATGTTCTTCGTATAATTTTAAAAATTGGCTTTAAAAATCCCCTCAGGGAAAAGAAGAGAAAGCAGGAGGAGGAAAGAGGAGGGAGAAGATGTGGATTCTCCCAGAAGCAGGGTCTGGATGAGAAGAGTACAGAGGCAATCTGAACACATGGGCACAGTCCCAGCTGGATCTTCTACCTGGGTGGCCCCAGAGGCTGCATCCCCTCTGTTCTCTGACTCAAGAGTAATCAGGTGGACCAAAATCGTTGCCTAAGTTAGGGAGACATTACATTAGCTGATAATAAAGTGAGGGTTAAAAGTGTTCTCCAGATTGGAATCATTTGGAAAAATTTATCGTGCTTGCTATTGACGACCAGCGGGCTGGCAAGGGCATGAACTGCCAGGCCTCCTGGAGGGCGGTTTGGCACAGTGTATCCAAACAAAGGAGGTGTGTCTCCTCAGAGTCAGCAACCCCAGTCCTTGGGATTTAGCCTAAACCTAAGAAAATGATCAAGCCAGTGCATAAAAATATTTACATAAGATGTTCGTTACAGCGTTTATAAAAATAAAAAATTAAACCTTCTGTTTCACCAAAAAGGAATTGGTAAACTAAATTTCGGGATCACAATGCAGTGGTACACTAGGAAGCTACACTAAAAAAATAGGATGTAGATACAAATTTGACATGAAAAAATGCCCACCACATCTGGGGTAGAATAAGAAGGCTCCAAAGCAAGATGTGTATTTTCCCCTTTTTGTTAAGAGTGTCTATCTAAAGATGTTCATTTGCATGTAAGAATTTCTGCTAAGATACAGACCAAGATCTAAAAGAAGTTAATCTTTGAATGGTGGGATTACAAACTGGATCAAGGAGTTTAGTCTCAATTGTATTGTTGCAGTAACAAACAACCCCCAAATCTACTGGTTTACAGCAGTGAGTGTTGCCATCCCACTCCTGCTCCTGTCTCTGGTGGTCGGCCGCTCCTCTGCCCGAAGACTTCTTCACTCTAGGACCCAGGTGGACGGAACAGCCTCTATTTGAACCCTGCAGGTCTCTGTGGTGGAGGAAGGAGATGGTGGACCACCCACTGGCTCTTACAATCTGTGCCGGGCAAGTCTTATGGCCCTTCCCAGGTTCAATGGGGCAGGGATATATAATGGTAAACATTTTGAACAATAAAACAAGCTACGACATAAGTTATTTCATCCCTTGTCTTAGTCCATTCAGGCTGCTGTAACAAAACTACGACAGCCTGCGTAGCTTAAATAACAATACATTTACTTCTCACAGTTCTGAAGGCTGGGAAGTCCAACATCAAGGTGCCAGGAGATTTGGTGTCTGGTGAGGGCCTGATTCCTGGTTCGTAGCTGTCTGTCTTCCCTCTGTGTCCTCACACGGTAGATGGGGCCAGGGAGTTCTCTGAGGTCTCTTTCATAAGCACACTAATCCATTCATGAGGGCTCCATCTTCATGACCTAATCACCTCCCAAAGGCCCCACCTCTGAATACCATCCCCCTAGGGATGAAGTTTCCACATATGAATTCTGGGGGGAACACAAACATTCAGTTTATAGCAATCCTATTACTTAAAGTCCTTTCTTTGCAGAATGCAGTTCTTTCCCAGGAAGTGGATGGTCTCATGGAGATGGGACATGTGGGTTCTCCAGGAGGGAAAATACAGACACCGAGACCAAGCACCAGGCAGAGATGGCAGCTTCAAGCCTGAGGCAGAGCGGCCAGAGAGAGGTCAGGATTTTGCTTACTTTAAGAGACAGGTCAATCAACCTGACCCCACGATAAGAATAAAACAACAATGTGACAGAAAGTTCTAGATGTCCAGAAGTGTTATGCCAGTTCTCTTACTTACTACTTATATGACTTGAGTCAAGTTAGAGGGCCTCTTTGAATGTCCCCATACGTAAAATGCAAATTAAAATAGCTGTCCTGCTTACTTTACTTGGTTGGGCATGGGGGTGGGGGTGGCTCAGTCGTCAGCCGTAAAATTGTCAGCACTCTAGGTGGGGAAGGTTTGGGCCTTCAAGCTGTAACCACACACTCACATACACTACATTTCCCCAAATCCTCTCATCACCTCATCATCAGCGTAGCTTGTTCACCGCTCTTATTTGTGTCCGTATGCTTTTCAACAGGACAGGTGAAAGATGACAACAGAAGTCTCCATAGGGAGGAGGAGAACCCCTTTGATGGATGAGCCCAGGATGGTCTGGACACAGAGGGAAGGACCTCACTCCACTTGGTCAGGTCTGGAATTAGCCTTGTTCCCCTTTTTTCTCCTGATCCCAGCCTCTCAGGACGGAAGGTGACAGGGCTTCTCAAACTGCCTGACCACTACAGTCACTTAGGAAACATTTAAACACTGGGCTCCACCTTCCAGAGACTCTGATTCACCTGGTGAGGGTGGGAGGCTGAGTCACAGAAGGTGACCTGTGCCATCCCCACCTGGCTCCCATCCAGCCCCTCTGCACAGGCCTCGTGTGGTGCCCCAGCAGGGAGGGCCCAGGCATCTCAGGTGGCACGAGCCCTGACAGCTGGGAGAAACCTGAGTGGGCCCAGGTTATCTGATGGCGCACCTGCTCCGGCCCCGTGCTCACATCTTGAATATCAAGATCAGGGGAAGGCTCAAGAAGAGGCTCCCCAGGCAGCACAGGTCACCCTGTAAGCTGCGTCGGGGCCAAAGGAGATAGTAAGAAAAAAGCATTTCCCCTTTCCTGCTCCCAGTCCCTCAGAACCAAATGCACTGCAGGCTTCCACAGCCCATCTACACACCTTTACTGATAACCCTGGAGTTTATCTCTTCACACATCTATCAACATGGTGGTGAGTTCCTCGAGGGCTGGGACAGGTCTTACTCTTCTCTGCATGCCGCTCAGAGCCTGGCACACTATTAGTGCTTGCTGAATATTTCATAAATAAACGAGAGGGAGTTAACACTTACCATGTTACCACAGGTCAAAGAAGGACTGATATTCACACCCACCAGGCACATGGGAAATGCACGTGCTCACCTCTGAGGGTGGGGGGAACCCTATCCTTAGTCACCCAGCTAGAGACTGAGCTTAGCATGCCCTGATTTGCAAGGGTACTAAATTACCTTTGACATCAGGGCACCCTTTGATATGATAAGTTATGGAGCCTCTTCACAGGAAAATGCTCCCTCCCCACCGCCCCCCAAACCCTGCACAGAATTTATAGGTTAAGGGTATCAGACCTTAAAAAAAAGGGGAAGCTCTTTTTTCAATGGATGCATGCCAGATAATGAACATAGATGGAACGACAGAGTCAGAAATTAACATTTTGCAACCCCCAATCTAATCATTGATTTAGGCAAGGATCATTGATGAATGCTAAGATCACTGGGAAAATGACTGCCAGGAAGGAATCTCAGCCCTAGACTAAGGCTCAAGCCCCCAAATCAGGATCCCACACTCCAGGAAAAAGCCCAGACAAAGGATAAGACCACAGTCAAGGCAGGCTCCAGATGGGTTTATTAAAGCCAGGGGAGAATTACCAGGCTCTGATCTTTCCTGAATTCTCCCCTCCCCTTTCCCTCTTGGTTCCCCCCACCTTCACTCTCTCAGGGGAAAAGGCTGCAGTGGGAGGGGACTGGGGGCCACTCTGGAAGTACCGTGAGGCTCCTGACACCCAAACATATCCTGGCTGCCGAAAGAGAAGAGGCAAGGCTTGCTGTGATCTCTCCCACTGTTCTCAGAGTCCAGTGGGCTGCCGTGCTGGATATACATGTCCCGTCCTGTCCTGCAGGAGCAGGAAGCCCGAGAGCTCTATTTCCCAGAATCTCTTGCCAGCCAGGATTTGTTCAGAGTCTACTGATGAGAGGCAGCCACAGAGACCATTACTGCTTCTCTGGCAGTGGTGGGTACACTTGATGCCAGTTCCCAGACCAGAAATGTCCTCCCATCTGCCTCACTGTAGCGATTCCCCTGGGGATGCCAGGATCGGGCAGTGACCAGAGCCGGGACAGCACCTGCCAGTGGAGATGGCAGTGTCACTGGGACACAGGAACATGTGGTTATCCTCCTGGCACAGGGGAGGGAGTTCTCTGCTGCCAGGCCTCTTGGAGCCGAGATAGAAGGGTCGGCAACATAGAGTCCAGCACGGCCAGCCCCTCCCAGGAACACCGAAGACCCCTGGAAAAACAAAGAGGCCAGGCTGTGACTGTGCCCTCTTACCAGTTTCAATCATCACCCTCCACCAGCGCCAAGGCCCTGGCACCCACAGGCCCCTCCTTGTCAGTCTTTCTCACCTCTCTCTGGTCTGTGGATGTGTCGTCAGGGTTCCCTGGGTCCCCAAACCACCTCCCCCCACTCAACACACCTGTGATCCAGCAGCAAGAGGCCCTGCTCCAGCAGCTCCTGCACCTCCTCGTCGGCTACAAACAGGTCCCACAGGGTCAGCTGGGGCTCAAACTGCTGCCAGTGCTGGGGAGACCAGAAGGGGCAGAGATGCAGGGACCACAAGGTGGGGAGCTGGCGGGGCTATTCTAGGCCACCTGTCTGGGGGTGCAGTGAGGGATGAGGGGTGGGTCCAATCCCACACAGGGATCTCAAAACTGACTGTCATGCACACCAGGACCAGGCCAATGGACCAGCAGGGAGGTGGGCACCTTCAGTCCTATTCCATGTTCAGGCCAAACCCAGCTCCCAGCCAAGCCAGGTCTCCCTTTGCTCCTCCCCTCTCCCTGTTCTGGTCAGAGTATGGTCAGCCCCAGCCAGAGCTCTATGGCTCTGACTTCATCCAGAGCACTTCTGAGCTTGACTGATCTTTATCTACTGCACTTCCTATCTGAGCTTTCAGCTCTGCTTTAAAAATATTTGAAAACTCTTAATCTAGTCTATTCCCTTAGATGACTGAGAAAGTTGAAATTCAGAGGTGAAAGGACGTGTGCCTAAGGTTGCAGCAGATGGGGACTAGAGCCCGGGTCTCTGCAGCCCTAGTCTAGGGTTCTCACCATTGCCCTCCGCTGCTCATTGCTCCTGCCCATCAGGCCTCTGCTGGACCAAGGCCCTCCCTCTAGCTGCCAGTCCCAGAGGAATGGGAGAGGGGTGTGTGTGTGTGTGTGTGTGTGTGCGCGCGCGCGCGTGTAGAAGAGAGAGTGAGACAGAGTGATTCTGCGAGGCCTAGGAGGAGAAAGCGGCGTGCCAGACCCCTTGACCTCTTACCTGGTGAGTGATCCCCACGTCTGTGCGTAGTCCCATGGCCAAGACTTCCTCCAGACTGAAAGAAACACCAATAAGGGGTCTTGGAGAGGAGACTTGTGCTTCTCCCATTCTTCACACCCTATGCTGGGATGTGCGTATGGGGGGTTTATGGGGATCACGCAGTATGGGGCGGGGAGGGGGCAGGGCAAGTCGGGAAACAAAGATGTGCAGGTAGGTGGTTCTTGGGATAGAGGGGAAGCCTGAGGGAAGAGCCCTCGGGTGCTCACAGCGCCAGCTCGCCCAGGGGGACACGCCTCCGGGTGCCGTGACCAAACAGCGTCACCTCCTTCATCCAGCTGTCCGGCTCCAGGGTCTGGATCCGAGCCTCTCGGGTGTGGCCCCCAGCCCCCTGGGGTATAAATCGCCCATGGGCTCCTGACAACATCAACAACCACCCCCGCTTTAATAGTAGCTAACACTGTGTGCTTGCCAGATGTTCAATCAGTGGTTCTCAAAGTGTGGCCCCTGGACCAACAGCATCTCAGATGCCAGAAATGTAAATTCTCAGGCCCTGTCCAATTCCAGAAATTCTAGAATTTGGTTGGGGCCCAGTTGGGTTTTAACAAGCAGTCCAGATAATTCTGATGCACACTAAAGATCAAGAACCACAGTGCCAGGCACTATACCAAGTGCCTCAAAATACATACCTAACAGCTCTACAAAATAGATAGTATTTTTTGCCACACTTTACATATGAGGAAACAGAGGCTTGGAGAGCTTAATAAGTGGCCCAAGAGTACACAGCCATGACACTGCTCTCCTGAGTCATCCCACCTAAGGTTCACAGGGGACTCACCAGGTCCAACGCCAAGGTACTGACCGCACTGCCAGTAAGTCCAGTTGTGGGTACTAAGCGCCCCCTGTGGGAAGGGAGGGAACAGTCGGTGCAGAGAGAAGCGGGTGGGTCTGTCTCTGCTCAGGTAAGGGCACCTGGTTAGAATGTCCCACCATCTCAGGCTTCGGAAGCACCCTTCTCCCCAAAGAGCCACAACTGCCTGGTCACGCCTCAGCCTGCCCATGCCCCACCTTCAGCCACAGGACTTACATTCCGGGCGAAGTTGGAGACCTCATACTGGCGGAAGCCAGCCTCCCGAAGGACTGCCCGTCCCTCCTGGTACATCTCAGCGGCAAGTTCGGGGTCAGGGGCAGGAAGGGCACCCTGCTGCACCTGGGTGAAGACGGCGGTGCCCCGCTCCAGGGACAGCTGGTAGAGGGACACATGGTCATCACAGAGGCGCAGCAGTTTCCGCAGCTGCCCAAGCCACGGCCCCACGTGCTGTGCCGGCAGCCCCAGCATCAGGTCCACAGAAACCCGCCCCGGGAAGTGGCGCCGGGCCTCCGCCAGCATCTGCAGAGCCTCACTGGCCGAGTGTGTCCTCCCCAGCAGCTGGAGCTCAGTGTCATCTAGGGACTGGAGAGAGAGGGTCAGGTGTAAGCACGCAGGCTAGCTCAGAGGGAGACAGAAACACCTGACTGACCTTACTGCAGACACAGATACAGGGGAAAACACAGGACATGGCAGGGGGCTGGAAGGTGGAAGGTCAAGCCAGTAGCAGGGGTACCATTCACTGAAGAGTCACTATGTGCAAAGCATTTCTACGCAGTGTCCAATTTATCGTTATAACCCTCCAACATTAGCTCCATTTTACAGATGACAAAACAAGTTCAGAGATGTTAAGCAGCTTGCCCAAAGTCATACAATGGCGAAGTCAGACCTGGAATTTAGGACTGTCTGATGCCAAAGCCAACCATCCTTTTTTGATTTTACTTTTTACTTTGAAATATTTCGAACCTATAGAAAAGTTGCAAGAAAAGCTCAACAAACACCTTCATTCAGATTCACCAATTAACATTTTGCCACATTTGCTTTGTCTCTCTCTCTCTAAATATACACATATATTATGTTGAATCATTTGAGGGTAAATTATAGACCAGGGCTGTCTAAAACAACTATCTGCGATGATGGAAACGTTCTGTATCTGCATGGTCCAATACAGTAGATACTAATCACGTGTGGCTATTTAAATTTTAAGTTAATTAAATTTAAATAATCACATTCTAGGTGCTTCCTAGCATGTGGTCAGTGGCTACTATATTGGTCAGTGCAGATATAGAACATTTTAGTATAATACGGTAGCCATTGGCCACAGGCTAGTGAGCACTTGCAATGTGGTTATTTAAATGTAAAAAACTTAAATATTGTACTCCTGTACCCCTAAATAATTAAATGTGTATTTCCTAAGAACAAGGACATTCTCTTACACAACCACAATCTAATTATAGAGTTCAGGAAATGTAACACTGATACAATCCCGTTATCTAAGACACAGTCTTATTCAAAGTTGGCCAATTGTCCCTAAATGTCTGCTGTAGTAATTTCCTCTTCCCACCCCAATCCAGGATCCAATCAGGGGTCACACATTGCATTCAGCTATCATTGTCTCTTTAGTTTCCTTTAGTTGAGATCCTCATCCTGCCTTTGTCTTTTATGACATTGACATTTTTGAAGAGTACAGGCTAGTTGTTTTAATTTTCTATTTTATTATTATTTTTTAAATTATTTATTTATTTTGGCTGCGCCGGTTCTTAGTTGCGGCACATGGGATCTTTAGTTGTGGCATACGAACTCTTAGTTGCATGCGCAATCTAGTTCCCCAACCAGGGACTGAACCCGGGACCCCTGCACTGGGAGTGTGGAGTCTTACCCACTGGACCACCAGGGAAGTCCCCAGGCTAGTTGTTTTTAAAAATGTCTCTTAGGGAAGGAAGCTGCATGGCGTGGCCTAAATAAATAAATTAATTAAAATGTCTCTTAATAAGTCCTAGAGCTCTCCTGTACATCATTGTGTTTATAGTTAGCAATACTGTACTGTACACTAAAAAACTGTTAAGATGGTACTTCGATCTCATGTTACCTGTTCTTACGATACACACACAAAGTCTCTTAATTTAGGTGTTTCCTCACAATTAGATTCAAGATATGTAAGCATTTGGGGACAGAGTATCTCAGAAATGGTGTGTCCCTCTCAATATATCTCAACAGGACAAAGCCCTGACCCCAAACTCTATGGTAAATGGTACATGTATTTGAAGGAGGGAGACAATACTGGCTATGGAAATATCACGGGCCAACCTGCGAGGAACATGTTTCTCTCCCCACTTAAAAACCTTCAGTGACTCCCTTGTCACCACTAAGCAAAACCCCAAACTTCCTAGTATGGTGCTGAAGACTTCTGGGCCCTAGCTTGCAGCCTTGTCCCCAGCCTCTCCAGTCACAAGGAATGGCTCACAGGTCCCCCAAAACATGAAAGCTCTTCCAAATCCTGTGTCTTTTCCTCCCACACCCTCACCTCTGGTGGACTCCTCTTCCTCATTCAAACATCATGTCCTTCAGGAAGGTTTCTATGATCTTGTCAGACTGAGATGGCCTTCAGGCTGTACTCTGAGAGCATTTTGTAGAGACCCCATTTATAAGCAGACTTAATCATGCTGCAGTGATCTGACCACCTGTCGGCCTCCTCCTGGGTCTCCAATCATGTAACAAATCTTTTTCAAGCACCTACTATGTGCCAGGCACATAGTGCTTGGAACACTGTGATGAACACAAAGGCATACATGATCCCTGCCTCACAGGGCTTGTGGTCTACCACAGAAACAGACAATTAAGTACTTACAAAAGCGTCACCATACACTTTTTAGTGCCTACAGGTTCCTGGCACCCAGAAAGAGCTCAATAAATGTTTGCCCAATGAATGAACGTGATCACCCAGGACAGACATCCTGGGTGCTCTAGGATGAGGTGGGTGAGATGGGTTACCTGGAGGCCAATGGACAACCTGTTGACTCCTGCTGCCCGGAATGCTGCCAGCCTGGAGCTTGGGGCCGAAGTGGGGTTGGCCTCCAATGTGACTTCAGAGTCTGCAGGCAAGTGAGTTGCCTGGGCCACTGCCTCCAGGACAGCTGCCACAGTATGGGGGCTGGCCAGACTGGGGGTACCCCCACCAAAGAACACAGACTCCACTCTAGGGAAAGAGGATGGAAAAGATGAGACGTGGGGGAGCCCTACGGGATGCCTACACCTGTCCTATGCACCGGCCACATAATTCCCAAGACCCTGCCTACAGCCCCCAGTACCCACCGCCGCACCCCACTGAGTTGCAGCAGCGTCTGAGCCTCGGTCACCAGACAGCGTCTCATAGCAGCCTCGTCCACGCCGCGGGGGATGTACTTGTTGAAGTTGCAGTAACTGCAGCGCTTCTCGCAGTAGGGCCACTGGGGGCAGGGGGCGTGTGAACAGGACGAGAGATGACCCCGGGGCTGCCCTGGCCACTTCCAGGGTTCAGTCGCACACATCCCCATCCCCATTCCGAGATCAGTCAACAGTGGCTACCGCATCTAAGCCACGCAACTCCCCAAGGGGATTATTAGTAAGCCCACTTCCATAGGAGGACATTGAGGTTCAGAAGGGAAATCACTTGGTCAAGGTCAACGAGATGGTGAGCACCAGAGACTTCAGGTCTCCGGACCAAGACACTTCCCTGCCAGAGAAAGGGTCACAGACCTCGTCTGGGAGCGGGGAAAGACGGCAGGTGGGCTCGCAGCGCGACAAGCGCCTCCTCGTCTCCGGCCCTCCGCGCCCGAATCTCCGCCTCCCCTCCCCACTCACGTGGACGTAAAGTGCTGCGCGCTGGCTCCCGGGCGTAGGACCCCGGGGTCCTCCCGCGTCCTCCGCGAGGCGGCGCCTCTGGGCCATCTTGGCGGCCTTCACCCAGCCGCGGGCCCGAACCCCGGGGAGCGCCGTGCCGCCCGCTGTGGCGGGGCGGCCCGGTGCGCGGGCCAGGACCCGAGATCGAGACGAACCCAGGGCAAAGCGTCCTGTGTGCGCAGAGCCGGGCCGGGTGGGCCGCCCGGGCGGAAGGAAGGGGGCTGCGTGGCCGCGCCCTGTGTCGGAGCGCCGCCGGGAGGGCTCCGGGCCGCAGCGCCACCGGGAGGGCTCCGGGCCGCAGCGCCACCTGCTGGGCACCGGTGCGCTCACCGCAGCCGCCCGGCCGTCCTTTCTCTGGCGGCGGGAGGGGTGCGGGGAGCTCCGCAGCTTTTGGCACCCCGTCGAGGGCGAGTTCCTGGATCAATCCAGGAACTCTTAGTTCGTTCAATGGGTTCCTGCACATTTTATGTGCCTGGTTCAGAGCTGGGCGCTGGGGACATCGCCCAGATGCATAAGACCAGGGCACAGTACAGATGCATGAGACAGGACGTAAACCAACAAGAGACAACAGGCAACAGATTTTAATTCAGCACTTGCTGGATACCAGGCTGGTGCGCTCCGTGCCGCGAGGCGGGTCTGTTACAAGGGACGTGGAATCAGTGGGGTAGGACAGGGCACTTGGAGTGAATGTTGCAAGAGCAGAAAATCCCAGGGGGAATGGGCTTGGCCAGGAGAGTAGGCTGTCATCTCCGGGGTCAGGCCAACCCCAGGCACCTGCTGTGAGGAGAGTCAGAGATGCTGTGTGTGGGACAGACAGGGTTCAGGTGAAGGGCTGGACAAGCAGGCACCTGAAGAACTGTCCCAGAAAGTGGAAGGATCATGGGCTTTGGAATCAGTCAGCTGGTTTCCCTAATTCCAGTTGTGTGACCTTGGGCAAATCATTGAACTTCTTGAGTTTCAGTTTCATAGTTTGTGAAATGGGGCTAATGCCTACTTGACTGTGTCACTGGGAAAATTTCAACAGGAAATGTATATGGATGCACCTGTATGTGTATAGTGCCTGGCACTCAGAATACCCTAAATTTATGTTCATTTTCTAAAAAGTAAAGAGGAGGCTGCTGCTGCTGGGGGCAGTCACACTGGGAGGTAAGGCTTGCAAGCAGAAGGAACTTTTCTTTCTGTCTCTGTGAACTGGAAATCGCTGTGCTCAGCTGTTTTTCTTTCTTGGGTCAAGCTACAGCCTGCTTTCTCCTGCTTTATCTGCCCATCAAGGAAGCCCCAGGTTCACTGAAAATTGGGTTGGTTGGGAGGGATGGGGGAGTAGGGGGATGTAGGATGATAGCTAAAGAGTATGGAGTTTCTTTTTAAAAGGTGATGAACATTTTTTAAATTGACTTTGGTGATGGCTGCACATATCTGTGAATATACTAAAAACCACTGATGTAACACTTTAAATGGGTGAATCGGGTGGTATGTGAATTATAACTCAATAAAGCTGTTTTTTTTTTAAAAAAAAAAAAAGAATACTTCTTGCTGTACTAATCTAGCAACAATGTGAAAAAGAAATGAGTATAGCCCTAAAAAATATTGTGTTGGTATCTCAAAGGAATCGAGTGAGGATTAAATCAAGTAGATACTGCACGCCAAAGTGCTTAGTACCATCGTTGACAAGGAATAGGAGGTCTGAAAGTGCTTTGGTCTCTTCCCTTTTCCATCCTGTAGCAGCTGCCAAGACAGCACGCCAGCAAGAGATCAGCCAAAGTAAACAGAGAAGCTCTTTATGCCAAATCACAGAGCCAGCAAGGGGAATGTGGGGGAAGGGCAGGGAGGAAGGATCCTCCCCACTCCTTTATTCACAGGTTTAGATGTTGTTCCATCTGCTCTCGAAGTTTGAATTTCTGGACCTAGAGGAAAGGGAAAGGAGTGAGAACCAGGCGTGGGCCTCTGCCAGCTAGGGTGACCAAGCCCAGCTGGTTTGCCTAGGACTGAGGAGTTTCTCAGGTTAAAGCCAGGAAAGTTTGGGGCAAACCAGGATGAGCTGACTAGTTGGTTACCCTACTGCCAGCCTCTCAACAGAATCTGGCCCACCACTCAGGGAGGCATAGGCAGGCCGCCTGACCTTCTGCACCTGGGCCCCGGGCTCCCCTACCCCTCCCTGGTCTCCTTACACACCTTTCCTGAGACGGTGAGGGGGTAGTTTGTGACAAACACGATGTATCGGGGAATCTTGAAGTGGGAGATCTGCAGACCAGAGGGAGATAAAGCATGAGGCTGGGCGGGGTCCCACAGTTGGGTGTAGGGGACAGTGGGCTGACAGGTTGGCAGGCAGAGGGTGTTGGAGAACTGAGCAACACCATGATGCTTGGGGCGGGTTGAGGGTCCCACCTTCCCTTTGCAGAAAGCCTTGATCTCCTCCGCTGTGGTCTTCTCCCCTTTCTTGAGCTGAATGCAGGCACAGATTTCCTCCCCCATCCGGTCATCCTTCACTCCCACCACCTTCCAGAGTCAGAGATAGATATCAGACATCCCCATCCCCATCCGTGTCCCCTGCTCTTGGGGTCTCACCTGGGCTCACCTGGGCTGGGCGCCTCACCTGCACTTCCTGCACCTGTGGGTGTGTGTGAAAGAAGTTCTCGAGCTCAGCGGGGTAGATGTTCTCACCGCCGCGGATGATCATATCCTTGGAGCGGCCCAGGATCTTGCAGAAGCCCTGCTCGTCCATCATGGCAATGTCTCTACAAGGAAAACCCAGGAGCCGCCTCTCATCTCTGCCTCATCTGGCTGGCTCGCTCACTCATTCAGCAAACATTTATCAAGCACCTACTATATGTCTTGCACTACTCTAGACTCTGGGGCATATGGCATGAACAAGACATTACTTGGATAGTATAGTCTAATGTAGGAGGCAGATAAAACCAAGTAAACCCATACCTATGGCATATTTTCTCTCTCTCTAAACATATCTATACATATGATTTTCATGGCTGGCTTCTTCTTATCATTCAGGTTTCAGCTCAAACGTTTCCACTTTAGAGAAGCCTTCTCTGATCACCCCATAAAGGGAAGCTCCCCTCCTCACCACAGCCACTCTCTCTCTTATGACCCTATTTTATTTTCTTCGTGATGCTTATAAATGTCTGAAATGATCTTGTTTGTATCTGTCTCCCTCCACCAGATATGTGGGAAGTAAGAGCAGGATCCTTCCCATTGTGCCTTCCACTGGACCACCGGTGTTTAGAATAGTGCTGGCACGTGGCAGGTGCATAATTGGAATTTGTTGAATTAAATGAGTGACTGAATCTTGGCTCAGATTTTGCAGGCACTGTCCCGGGTGCTCTCATCTGTGCTGCATTTGGTCTTTCTGGGAGCCCTATTTGGAGACTATGGTCATCCCCATTTTATACATTTTGGAAACTAAGTCTCAGAGATGTGAAGGGGCCATCTTGACACACATGTTCTCCCTGTTCTAGCTCAATGTTGCCAGCTCAGCCTCAGGACCCCCAACCTCCCCTCGGCAGCCCAACTCTCCACACTGCCCTGCCTTCTCACCCTGTCTGGTACCACTTGTCCTGTCCAGTTGCTTCCTCGGTCTTCCAGGGCTCACCCCAGTAGCCCAGCATGACGCAGTACCCTCGGATGCACAGCTCTCCAGGTGTGTTCAGCTCTGCCAGTGTCCCCGTCCCCACGTTCACGATCTGGGCCTGGGACCAGGCAGCTTCAGGCTGGGGCCTCCCACCCACTCACTTCAGGATGGGGGGCCCTCAGGATGGGGGGAGCTTTGCCTTCCTTCCCCCTAGTAATGAAGCCCCCTGGCTCTGCCCATCCCCAGGGAAGGGAGACAAAGGCTGGAGTAGATCCATCACCAGTCCGACACTGGAGCTGGGCATGAAAGAATAGTTGAGGCCCAGGCCAGGAGCTGCTCAGAGGAGGCCGCCTGCGGGGAAGTCAGACCAGCTGAAGAATTATAAACAATGCACAAGAAAGGGGAGTCTCCTCTTACTTCCCATTAAGCAGTAAATAAAGAAGCCAAAAAGGGTGGCACAGCAGGGCCATGTGAACAGAAGAGGTGGCAAACAGGCAGAATCTGAAAGCCTAGTTGAGAAATGAGCCACAGCCAACGTGCAAGGAAAGCTTAGCCTGTGTGCCTCGTGTCTGCATCTGTGAAATGGGGAGAACTACACTTGCCCTGTCTACCTCACAGGTGGGCATCCCAGCGAGTGGCAGTGAGGCTGTCAGACACATGGGAGGGGGCTGATGTCACTGCACACTCACTTCAGGGAGAAGGGCAGTTGGCCCCAGGGGAAGCACTCTGGCAGTGACCCCAGAGGGGCAAGGGCACAAGGGGGGAGGGGAAACCAGGTACGGGCTGGCATAAAGCACCAGTGTTAGAGGCTGGGAATTTGAGAGCGAAAGGTGCTCTGGGTCAGCCTTCAAGGTGCAAGGGACCCCCAGAGGAAGAAGCTGCTTGGGAAACTGTTTATGCCAAGCGAAAAGAGGGCCTCTGCCGAAGTGAGTGGGGGCGGGGGGGGGGGGGGGGGAAGGGCAGGGCTACGGGAGAGAAAGAGCCGTGTAGGAAAAATCTCTGTTCTCTGTGCCCTGGATCCTCTTTGAGGCTGTTCTGGCTGCCCCAAAACAGACAGTGGGCTTGGCAAAAACACACCTCAGACAGGAAGGGAGGCAGAGAAGTTCAGCTGCGGCTGGCCACTGTTCCAGCTCTTCCCCGCTCAGGCCTCAGCCCACAGAGAAAGCCCCAGGCCCGGGAAGACCTTGCTGCTGGGGGCTCTCGGCGTCTTGAGTGAGCTGTTTGGATCTCTAATTGAAAGCAATAAACATCCCAGGGGGTGAACCCCCGGCGAGTGGTGGGAGGTGGGGTCTGGGGCCCACCTCTGTGTGAGGCATAATCCTGCCCACACTTTCTGCCTTCTGCGCCACTGTGTCTTCGGTGAAGTTCATGAAGGTCACGGGACTGTTCTCTGTGGATCCATAAACCACCTAGAGGGTCCAGAAAGGGTGTTTGGAACAGAGCCCAGGACTGCAGCAGGATGGGGAAGTTACCCTGAGGGAAGGAACCGGGTGGGGGGGGGGCGGGGAATGGGGAGAGTGGAAGGCAGTTGAATGGTGGGAGAAGAGGCATATTCGGCAGAAGTCAGGAGGCAGTGGCACTGGATGTATTGCAGACTAGCTCAACTAGCAGGGGCCCCAGGTCTGAAATAAAATTGAGAGCAGGGAAGCCATTCTCTTCCGGCCGGGCTCTCAGTCTTTGTTCTTTCCTGGAGCAGCCACATGCTGTAGCCTGTGGCTCCCAGCGTTACCAATGTCCCAGCCTTCTCCACCTCCTCCCCCGGCTGTCTTAGCACACCCTTCCTGATTTTGGGCCACAACATCCCCTGCCCCACCCTTCCAAGCTGAAGGACCCATAAACTTGATGAGAAAGCCACCCTGCCTTGGCCAGCTGGGAACTACACAGGCACAACCCACCCGAAACCCGGTACAAGTGCCTAGCCTTGGGGTAGGTGCCCCCCAAGTTCTGGAGAGTTTCCTGTAAATTTATTTTCCTCAAACTAAAAATACAGCCAAAGCAAGGATTTAAAAAGCCAGTGGCACACCCCCCCCCCGCACCCCCCCTTCTAGTGGTCAGAACATCCTAAGCAACAGAAAACCAGCAGCCAGCCTTGGAGGAACATCACCAGGCAGTGTTCTCGGCCAACTATGACCCCCATCCAGAGGCGACAGGTGAAAGGGGCTTAGGAGAGGGCAGGCCTCCGCACCTGAGTGCTGGGTGAAGGGAGAGGGGCTGGCTACCCTCTGTTCTAGGTTCCTTCCAGCCAGCAAAGACACCAGACCTTTTTTCATCCTTCAACCCCACCCTACCCCCCATTTCCTCTGTGTTAGTGGAAATGACTCAGGCATAGCTGGGGTTTGGAGAGACCTGGGGTCTGGTTCCTCCCCTCACCCCCCAACACAGACAAGAACCCCTACCATCAGCCCAGAGCTCGCTTTGGGGCCAGAGCTGAGACTCTGCCTGCCCACTCTCCCCTTTCCACAAAAATCTGGACACCGTGGCTGGCACGTGGACACACAGAGACCTGGTCAGCTGGGGCAGGGCTGCCCACAGGACCTAGGGTCGAGAAGCCCAAGCTGTCTAGGGCTGGTCCCTTGTGGCCAGGACCCAGCCCCCTCACCCGCCCTCACAGTCCTGGGCCACTGCCCAGGTGTGGCTTCTGTCAAGTACACCTTGACACCTCTCTGGCCGCCACCCTGGGAGAACACCCCCAGCCAAGGGGTCCTGACCGCTGGGGGTGGGGATGAGGAGGTGGGGACATTTCAGGGAGATTAAGGAGGGGGGAGATGGTGTGACTGTGCCTGTGGTCTTCAGGTGTTTGCCGAGCCCTGTGGGTCATTCCCCTTGCCCCCAGTTCCCACTTTTCTGGTTACCTTCAGTCGTGGCAAAGAGGCATAGGCGGTGCAGGGGACAGAAACTCAAGCCCGGGGCTGGCAGAGAGGGGCCAGAGGCCAGTCCAGGGCAGGGAAGAGCTCCCACCTCCTGAGGGCTGGCTGCGGGTGCAGCTGGAAGGGGAGCCCGACGCCAGAGAGCCCCATTAAAGCGCCGCCGGCCGGCGACTGCGGCGAGACTCGCGTCCGGCTGTCCGTCCCCACTTCCTCCCTCGCTGGGTCCAGGGCACACAGCCGAGCGCAGAAGGGGGGAGGTGTGGAGGCTCAGACTTGAGCAAACAAATAAGTTCAGGGAACGCCTCCCTCTCTTTGGTGTAAACTCCGGGCCCAGGACACACCCATACCCTCCCCTGCGAGGGTGGGGGTGGGGAAGGGGGTGGGGGTGGGGAGGGAGCAGAATCCGAGGGCAGGGAGATAGGGGACCACACGGTCCCCAGGGTGGGAGGGCCCCTCCCCTTCGAGGGCGGGGGCGCAGCTCCGGGCGGGAGGGAGTTAAACGCGGCTCCACGTAGGAGCTGGCTCCGGCTGCCGGCTGCGGTCAGGGCCATCGTATAAATAGGGCGGGAGACCGAGCACCGAGGACTTGCCGCTGCCCCCAGCCCCGGCCCCAGGCGTCCCGGCCATGGCCCGCCCGATGCTCTTGCTCAGCCTCGGCCTCCTGGCCGGCCTGCTGCCGGCGCTGGCCGCCTGCCCCCAGAACTGCCACTGCCACGGTGACCTGCAGCACGTCATCTGCGACAAGGTGGGGCTGCAGAAGATCCCCAAGGTGTCAGAGAAGACCAAGCTGCTCAACCTACAGCGCAACAACTTCCCAGTGCTGGCTGCCAACTCGTTTCGGGCCATGCCGAACCTCGTGTCGCTGCACCTGCAGCACTGCCAGATCCGCGAGGTGGCCGCGGGCGCCTTCCGCGGCCTCAAGCAGCTCATCTACCTGTACCTGTCCCACAATGACATCCGCGTGCTGCGCACCGGCGCCTTCGACGACCTGAGCGAGCTCACCTACCTCTACCTGGACCACAACAAGGTGACCGAGCTGCCCCGGGGGCTGCTCTCTCCGCTGGTCAACCTCTTCATCCTGCAGCTCAACAACAACAAGATCCGCGAGCTGCGCTCAGGCGCCTTCCACGGCGCCAAGGACCTGCGCTGGCTCTACCTGTCGGAAAACTCACTCAGTTCCCTGCACCCCGGCACTCTGGATGACGTGGAGAACCTCGCCAAGTTCTACCTGGATAGGAACCAGCTGTCCAGCTACCCCTTGGCTGCTCTGAGCAAGCTGCGGGTGGTGGAGGATCTGAAGCTGTCCCACAATCCCCTGAAAAGCATTCCCGACAATGCGTTCCAGTCTTTCGGCAGATATCTGGAGACCCTCTGGCTGGACAACACCAACCTGGAGAAGGTGAGCTCCTGGCTGCAGGGCTCTGCCCCAGCTCCGCCTTCACTGCCAGGAGGCCCAGGGATCCAGGGCCACAGCTGGGCACCATCCCCTCTCCCCTAAAATTGCCTCTTCCTAGGGCTGTCTCCAAGGTGAGGAGCTCTGCTACCTCTGTCCTCATCTTGTCATATTCTCACCCAAAATCCTGCCCTGCTGCCCCTGTCCCTAGTCTCGGCCACTGCCCTCCTAGGATTCCTACTTATAAACAGAGCTGGGGCTGCCCTGGCCCCACCAATGGCCCCCAGGAGGCATGTCCAGGGCTCCCGAACCCCCTGCTGTGTGCAGCAGCCACCCCTTCCTGTTGGGCCTTCCACCCCTCCTATGCTGTTTTTTTCCCCGTCTCCAGTAAAACTACCACCCCATAAAGGGAGGTTTGTTTACTGAGGAGCCTTCCAGAGGAGCTGGGCAAATCAGGCCCACAAAGACACCCTGTTCCTGGTGGGGAGTGTGCTAAGGTGGGGTGGGGGGCTGGGGAGTGAGGGGGAGGACATACCTGAGGAAGACCTCCTCCTTGCCTCCCAGAGGCCCTGATGGATCCCTCATCCCCACCCCCAGTCCACACACCTACATTCCACTGCATTCTCAGGTCCATTTCAGCTGAGTGGGGACAGGGGGCCTGACCCAGGTTGCAGACATGCACCCATGGGTTCCGTGAAGGGGCAAAGGCAAGAACCACTCACCACTGTTAACCTTTGGCACAAGGACCCTAGGTGTCTCCCCATAGGAAAGACTGGCCATGCCTCACTGTGTCCTAGACAACTCACTGCCCTTTGCCCACCCCGGTCACCCGACCCATCTCCTGGCTGCGTCCTCACTCAGTCCTTCCTCCTCTGTGATGCCCAGCACCTGGCCAGGTGGGGCTGCCTTGGGTCGGAGTGGAATCCTTCCTTGGGACTAGAAAATCGCTCTGGTGTAGGGGCTCCGGCCAGGAGGTTTGGGCAGGGACCAGGGCAAGGTGGGGGAGATGGTCATCAGAGCAGTCTGATTACCAGGGAACTTCACACCCTTCCCTGGGCCACAGGCACAGAGATGAGGGCAGAATAATACCTGGATGGCGACCAGCCTTCATCTGGGTGGACAGAGTCTGACAGAGCCTGCCCTTCTTCAGCCCCAGCCACTCCCCAGCAGAAGTCAGAGTCCCCTGTGGCCCACCATTGCCAGCGTGGCCTTTCAGTGGGAAGTAGAGCAGGGCAGCAGGGGCTCATTTGGGGCAGGGGAGGCCAGGCAGGAACTGTGACGTCTGGGCCAAGATATGGGCACCAATAGAATGTTTCCTCTGGAGCCAGCCAACCTGGCCCAAGACTCCACCGAGGTGGCTCCACAAATAGAGTCTGGCAGGCAGTGAGGGAGCAGTGAGGATAGAGCTGGGGGACATCCCAGGACCCTGGGGGCTGTGGGGAACCTGGGCCCACTGCCCATCCCACCAAACACTGACCAGCTTCACTGTGTGCCAGCTTGGGCCACTGGGGCCAACTCTGGCTGCCTCCCCAGCCCCAGTGTTTGTGCAAGAAGCATGGTGCCAGGGGAGGAGGAGCTGGATGTGGTCCTGCAGCTACTGTTGACTCCCTGGGCAAGGGACTTAACCCTGCCCCCTCCCCGCCCCCCCCCCCGCCAGTTTACATATTGCAAATAACACTACCTATCTCAAAAGGTGGTTGTATGGATTAGGTCATCTGAGACAACTTAGTCATACTGTGAAACTCCTCAAGGTGCCACTGCTTACGTCCAGGGAAGGACCCTGCCCCTCTGGGGCCATAGAGATGGGAGAGGCCGGACACGGGCTGGGTGCTCACTCGTGCCCACCTCCCTCCCTAGTTCTCTGATGGTGCCTTCCTGGGTGTGACCACGCTGAAACATGTCCATCTGGAGAACAATCGCCTGAACCAGCTGCCTTCCAGCTTCCCCTTTGACAGTCTGGAGACCCTCACCCTCACCAACAACCCCTGGAAATGTACCTGCCAGCTCCGGGGACTGCGGAGGTGAGAGGACCCCCGTGGTACCCCCAGAACATGCTCATGTGATGAAGTAGAGACACACTGGCCCTGCACTAAGACATCCTGGGCATATGTCCTAGATCTGCTATCTAATAGGTGTGGAACCCTGGGCATTTCCCGATTTGCATGAAGATGACAGTTCCAGACTACCCTAAAGCCAAGTCACCCTGGCCCCACGGCTCACTGACCCTTCCTCCAGTACTCTTACATCTCTTCCCCTACCCCAGCAATTCTCTGTCTCTCCAGGTGGCTGGAAGCCAAGACCTCCCGCCCTGATGCCACTTGCGTGTCGCCCGCCAAGTTCAGGGGCCAGCACATTCGTGACACGGACGCCTTCCGCGGCTGCAAGTTCCCCACTAAGAGGTCCAAGAAAGCCGGCCGCCATTAAACAGGTGGGGCCCGGTGGGCAGCTCCCCCATTCCCTCTCTGGAGATTCTGGAAGTGAGGAGGGTGTCCCAGGATACTTCCCCACCATGGAAGGGCATGTAGACCCTCCATTTTTGCAGGGAGAGGAGGGGAGGACAGGGGCTCCCCCTCTAAGGGGGAAAATGATACTGCCCAGGACCACCACCATTCTCTCCAAACACTGTCTAGGTTGTTGGAGTCCTGACACCAATCCTTGCCTCACCTCAGGTCCTGACCCAGCCGGTCCTGGTGACTGGTCTCTGCCTTCTGCCGGAAAAACTACTGATCCTCCCACCTCCGACCCCCACCTTCTCCCCACAGCCTTTGCTGATGCACAAGCTGTCCACACCTAGACATGTCCTGGCAGGGGACTCGGGCACTGCAGCACAGACCCAGCTCCGCCTGACGGTGAGAGCTTCATGGTGCCTGGCCCCGCGGCTATGGCTCCTCTCAGAGAAGCTGTTGCTGAGACCCCCAAGTCCTTTAGAACCGGAACACGGTGGCCATCAGGATGGCCACTCTTCCAGAATCCTCGTCTCTGCTCCCCTTTCCCTGCCATTTGGAAACAAACATCAGATCCTTGCCCCACCCCTTGCCTCCAGGAAGGGTCTCAAGCCCCTATCCCCAACTTTGCCAGCCCCCGCCTGCCAGGACACTCTAGCCGGACACTGGTGCTTTGCCACACATCCTCCCATGCTGCATTTCTTCCCCAGATTTCTATAAATATAAATTTATGTATGTGTAATATTTACTCCCCTGTCACCTATCTCTGTGACTTGAGAGCTGCTGATTAGGTAAGATTGCTTTTTCTCACATCTGCTTTCTGGAATGAGGGCCAGCCGGAGGGTCTTCCTTGGAGACCCAGGCTGGGCTCCTCCCCACTCCCAGCAATCTCTTCTCGCCCAGCCCCGTCCTCCACTCACCACCAGTTCCTTCATGTTCAGCTTGTTGATGATGGCTCGGATCAGCTCTGGGGATGCAGGGGACCCACCAATCACACCTGAATCAGAGAGAGGGCTGACACAGCTCCCACCTTCTCCAGGCCCAGTGGACCCCCCCCTTCACCTATGGCCCTTTTTAGGAAATAACATTCCCTTCTCTCCCCAACCCTGGACCTATTCCTAGACCAGGCAGCTGGCCTTGGGCTGGAGTCTAGGGACACTGGGGATTTGCCTCCCTCCCACCCATGTTTCTACAGTGGCCTTCTTGCCCCTAAATGAAAGCTTGGGCACATATGTAGCTCACTGGGCCAATCCTAGCCTGCCACCCTTGGCCCCATCCCACCTCCACACATGGCTGAGATGTCATAACTTGAGAAGTCTGGTTGGTTCAGAATGTCCACGAACATTGTGGGAGTTCCATATAGCAAGGAGCCTCTGTATGAGGGAGGTACATCTCAGAATCAGGCTTGGAAGTAGAAGGGAACTTCCTCTTCTCACCACCCCACCCTGACCCTACAGTAAGGGCCAAGGCTGCAACTGTGGGGAACAGGCAGGAGAAGCTCCTTGGAGGGAGGAACTGGTCCTCTCCTGGGGGTCTCCCACTACCCCGCCTCCATTTCTCCTGGTTGGAGGGAAGAGACATCTTGGAAAGGGATCAGGGCCCAGGAGTGAGGAATAGGAGGGTCTTATCAGCCCGCTGATGGCTGTCCACTGATGCCCACCTCTCTCTGCTGATGGCCTCCAGCGCTTTCTTGCCATCAAAGACCGGAGAGGACAGGATGAGGGTGACCCCGTGCATCAAGCTCACCATTGTGCCTCCCACGGAACCCAGGCAGTGGTACAGGGGGTTGGGCAGGACCACCCGTGACTTGTCTGGTGGCTGGAGATGGAAGCAGGAGGCTGGGTCTATTGCGGGGCCCCCGGAAGCCAGTTCCTCTAGCCAGCGGGGGAGCCCAGCAAGCCCCCCACCCCCGCCAGCACGGTGCCAGGGAAGCCCTTGCTGGGGGCCAGCACCCCCTCACCTTCTGGTGCAGTCTCAGGCGCTCTCCTATCATGTTGGAGTTGTTGACAATGTTGTAGTGGGAGAGCGTGGCCCCCTTGGGGCTGCCGGTTGTCCCCTGACAAGACAAGCAGGTGATGGCTTGGCCTCTTTCATCCCATCTCCTTCCCACCCTGGGCCAGTGCATGGAAGAGCACTGGACTGGGAGTCAGGAGACCGAGACGGCTGCCCCAGATCCATTCATTCACTTGATACGTATTCACAAGGATTTGCCACATGCCTACACGGTGCCAGGTGTTAGGATCCACAAAGGTGGCAAATAAGGTCTGTCCTTATGCCGCTCATGAGGTGGCTCAGAGAACTCTGTGGCTCACCAGCAGATGCCCTCTCTGGGCCTCAGTTTCCCCATCTGCTAAATGAGGGGCTCTGACCTGTGGTGGCTCAGTGTATCTGCCCCTGTGCTGGGGACAAGAGGGCCAGGGGAGGTGGGCATGTGACAAGGATACCAGTTGCTGGTGTTTTCCAGGGCAGAGCAGACAGCTAGGGCCGGCCCCACTAGAAGAGTGTTTGCTCTCCCCTGATCTCCTCTGCTGCTTCCTCCTTCTCAGGGGAGGGTCACATGGCGGGCAAGGGTTAGTGTGCCAGCCTGGGCTCGGGACAGGAGACCTCTGCCCTACCGAGGTGAACTGGATGTTGATGGGGTCATGGCAGGACAGGAGCTGCTGGGTGAGCCGGAGCCGGGCCAGATTCTGCTCTTGACTGCCAGCTGCCACCACCTCATCCAGGAGCAGCGTCCCTGGCAGAGGGGCGTCCACCGAGATGACTGTGGTCAGATCTGGGAGCCTGGGGGTAAGGGAGCATGGTGAGAGTCAGGGGCTGAGGCAGGGCCCACAGAGATGGGTAAGGGATGAGGGGGCCAGGAGGCTGCATGAAGCACCCCTCCCAATCTGGGACACTCCCACCTCTGACTCTTCAAGTCCCCTGGCTGGGCCTTCTCCACCTCTGGACAGATCTGCTTCAGGATGTTGTAGTAATGCTGGGTCTTGAATTGCCTGGGGAACACGAGGGCTTTGCAGCCCACCTGTAGAAGGGGAGCGCCCCACCATGGTCAGCAGGAAGCCCCAGCCTGGGGATGTGGCGGCGTCCTAACTGTTGCTCTCTTGCCCACACACACCACCACCACGACACACACATGCACCACCCCCAACACGCACACTAGCCTGTCTGACCAACAACCCGCTCTTCCCACCCACCGGCTGAGGAAGGACAGACTCTGGGGGTCACTCACGTGTGCATGGCCCCCCAGCCCAGTCAGCCCTCTATGACAACTGGAAGCCCCCTGTGCCAGGCACCAGCTGGCTCCCCCGCCCCCACCAAGGCAAGGGATGGGCCTACCTTCCTGAGGGCATACTCCACCTCCATAGCCTGGTAGGCTGGGTTCACAGACACCTGGTGGAGACAGCGAGGGTACATCATGTGTCCTGGGCAGACTCTGTCCCTCTCACTGCCCCTCCACCCTCAGAGGCAGCACCCTGTACCTTCAGGCTTCCTTGGTGGGCTTCAGGAGAAAGCACTAGCTGGTCTGAAACCAGCCAGGCACTGGTATGATTCTGGGGCCAAGGGTCCAGGGGGTTCCCCTGAATGATGCCCCCACCCCTCACAGCCAGCTGTGCCAGGCAAGCCCCTCCTCACCAGAATGATGCCTGCCTGGGCCGTGGCCAGCTGCATGAGTACCCATGCGTAGGAGTTGGGTCCCCACATGCCCAGACGGTCACCCTTGCAGAGGCCAATACTCAGGAGCCCAGAAGCAGCTTTGTCCACCTGGTATAAACAGACAGGGCACAAAAGGGTGAGATGCAGGTGAGCAGAAAGGGGCCCATGACTCGCCCCTTAACCTTTGGCCCAGGGGTTCACATCAGAACCACCTGGGAACAAGGGACAGGCAGATACCTAGGCCTCAGCAGATCTGGAGGGGGCTTGGGAACATGCATAGTTAGCCAGTGTCCCAAGAATGACTGATGCAGGAGGCACCTGGGCCACCTCTGCCTCAGCCCTGCCCTCCTCTCCTGACATCCCTTGGGGCTCTCAGGCAGCCCCAGCACCCTGCCCCACGGCTAGGCACCACCCTTGCTGCTCCACCCAGCCAGGGCAGCCTGGGGGCCAGCACCTGCCCACTTTGAGGGTTCAAAGTCAGGACCCACCTCCTCCTTGAGCTGGGCAAAGGTCAACCTGATGTTTTCGTGGTGGACAACCAAGGCCTCTCGGTCCGGGACCCTCTGTGCTGTGGCATCCAGGCACTGCCCCACAGTCTTGTTAATAAGGTGCAACGTGGTATGGCCCTGGACATAGCTGAGGCCTCCGACGGGCAGGGTGGCGGTGCGATCCATCGCTCCAGAACTGTGGGGAGAGGGGCTATGGGCTCAACTGCACCAACCCAGGCGCCCCTGGCAACAAAGGCTGGCACACCCCGCTGGGAGGTAGGCTGCTTACAATGTGTGCGGGATACTCCAGAAACTGTCTGATCCGCCCCATCCCCAGGGACCATCATCATTTAACTTAGGACCTGCTTCGCCCTTGGGAGATCAAACCTGGAGGCTGACTTCCTGTCGTTAATCAGAGAGAAGGTTCTTTTCCCCAACCTACTCCCCAGTTTCCACTCAGTGCCAGGGGCCTGGAGCCTTGGTGCCAAAACCCTGGAAAGGGAAACTAAAGTCAATCACGCTGATTTGACTAAGCAGGGAGGTAGCCTGTGTGGGATAGGAATGGCCTCATCCTAGACACTGCTTCCTTCTAGTAAAAAGGCCCCTGGGTATTTGTCAAAACCCATAGAATAGTCTAACACAAGGACTAAACCTTAATGTACTATGGACTATAGTCAATAATAATGTACCATACTAGTTCCCTAATTTTAACAAGTGTACCACACTAATGCAGATGTTAATATCAGGGAAACTGTGCCGGGGTGGGGTGGGGGGTGGGTATAAGGAACTCTATGTTCGATCTGCTCAGTTATTCTGTAACTCTAAAACTGTCTAGGGGGACTTCTCTGGTGGCGCAGTGGTTAAGACTCCGTGCTCCCAATGCAGGGGGCCCAGGTTTGATCCCTGGTCAGGGAACTAGATCCCACATGCATGTCGCAACTAAGAATTCACATGCCACAACTAAGGAGCGTGCCAGCCGCAACTAAGGAGCACACATGCCACAACTAAGGAGCCGGCGACCCACAGCTAAGGAGCCCGCGAGCCGCAACTAAGGAGCACGCCTGCTGCAACTGAGACCCAGTGCAACCAAACAAATAAATTAAATAAATCTACATTAAAAAAAAATTAAAAACTAAAACTGTCTATTAATTATTAAAACTAAAGTCTATCAATTATTTAAAAACAAAAACGAAAAAAGGTCCCCAGCAGTCCAAGTATCACAGGCCTCGGCCTGCTAGTGCCCACTTCGCTGTCCTGGGTGACAGCTGCTGGCCTCCCACCCAGGCCCAGGTGGGGGTGTGGTAGCTCTCAGACCCTGTTCTCATCAGAGAGGGCATGCTCCAGGACCCTTCCAGGCCTCCTCTGGGCCACCGCTGGGTGGTGTGGGCCCCAGGGACCCTTCCTAATGATTCAGTCCTGCAGCTGCTGAGCTGAAAAGACCAAGCCTAGCTTTCACTGATTGGCCGCTTATGGCTTATGGGGGAGAATTTCTGGGAAGAACAAGGTATGCAGGGCAGAGGGGAGCAAAACTGGTTTTCCCTGTAAATGAGAGGAGACCTCATCTCACAGGAGGGTGGGTCCCAGTGTGGGCTGATGAGGAGGCTGTCCTGACTTCAACGAGGCTGAGCCACACATTGGGAAGCGAGCGAGCACTGGGCTGGAGTTGGGGGCTTGAGGTCTCATCCCAGGTGTACCCCCAGCTGGGTGGGTGGCTGTCACAGACACCTTTGGTGTCCCTTGACATGTCTCCTCAGTGCACCTCTGGTTTCAGCTGCTGGGACAGTTCCTTGTGGTTCTGTCTGCTCAGGGACTCCCTCAAGTCTCCCCTTCTTAGCTGGACAGTTCTGGGGGGCATCAAGTCCTGGGGGGAAGACCCTGGTTGCCTGCACACACCCCATACTGACTTCTCTTCTTTTTTTTTTTTTTTTTTAATTTTATTTATTTATTTATTTATTTATTTAATTTATTTATTTATGGCTGTTTTGGGTCTTCGTTTCTGTGCGAGGGCTTTCTCTAGTTGCGGCAAGCGGGGGCCACTCTTCATCGCGGTGCGCAGGCCTCTCGTTATGGAGCACAGGCTCCAGACGCGCAGGCTCAGCAATTGTGGCTCATGGGCCTAGTCGCTCCGTGGCATGTGGGATCCTCCCAGACCAGGGTTCGAACCCGTGTCCCCTGCATTGGCAGGCAGATTCTCATCCACTGCGCCACCAGGGAAGCCCCCTGACTTCTCTTCTTGTCTCCTCTCCGCACTCCCTCACTCCAACTTCCTAGGATCACAAATAAACCACCAGCACCCAAGTCTTTGCTCTCAAGAGAATCCAAGTTAAGATACCTGTGTCTTCGTCTCTCTAGGCCTCAGCTTCCCCACCTATAAAGTTTGAGGACTTGGATCAGTGGTTATCCTCAAGGGGATGCTATTTACATACCTGGGCAGTCTTCTCAAAGGGTTGTGGCGAGCCACCTAAGCCAGGTGGTTCCCTCAGGTGTGCTGGAGCAGAAAACAACCAGGTGTCACAGGCCTCTGAAGCCCTGCCAGCAGCCCACACTCAGGTTGACAAACCTAAAGAACTACTACTAAGGTAGTTCCCTGTGGTCACCATGACACCCCTCAAGAGAGACTGTGTACCCAAATCCTTCACTCACAGGCATACTGTGGAGGGCATCCATTTTTGCCCACTGGGAAACAGATATGCTCTTTTCTTTGGGTTTGCCAAAGTGATAGTTGCAAGAGCAAGCATGTGGAGAAAACCTGCCTAAGAAGAAAGCCAACACAGAGGAAAGTAGGAGAGACAGAAAGAGACAGAGAGACAAAGAGAGACAGAAATAGAGACAGGAAGACCCAGTGACAGACTTAATCTTGAGATTGTCGAATACCTAGACCCAGTCACGTGTTAAGCCTACCTACCTCTGGACTTTTCACTGTCAACAGTCAATAAACTCCCTCTTTCAATTTAAGCCAGTCTGGGGGTGGGGGAGGGGAAAGCTGAACTCCATTTGCAACAACATGGATGGACCTAAAGGACATTATGCTTAAGGGAAATAAGCCAGACACAGAAAGATTAATACTGCATGATCTCAGTTATATGTGTAATCTAAAATATGAACAAACAAACAAATTTAAGCCAGTCTGAGTTCGGTTTCTGTTGCTTACAACTGGTGAATCCTAACTATATACATTTTTTGCGTTCAGTGGCTTACCACTGCCCTTGAAAGCCTGGCAGGCCACTTCCCAACAGCCCAGCATCTGGATTAGAAGGCAGAGAAATACAGATCTCAGCCAGTTTAATGGTCACATTGTCAACAAATCATTAAAGGCGGGGGGATCTGCCTGACAATACAGACCCTCTTATTCTCAAAATGACCCGGAGTCCTATTTTGTTTGGAATCTGATTTTCTACACATTCACCATGGTTTTCAGTGGCTTCTTGGAGTGTCTAGTTGGCAAATCAACTGGTTGATTAATGTGCCTCCCCCAAATGCAGTTCAATTGCCCTGTGTATTATCTCCTTTATCTTCATGGTGGCTCTGATAGGTGGTATGAGAGAGACCCCCCTTCTCCCTTAATAATACACCCTCGGATGTTCACCTGGCTATGGCCAGGTGGAATAGAGACCACATTTCCAAGCTTCCCCAGCAGGTGGTCTGGTCCAAGAATAAAGTTCTGGCCAATGGGATTTAAGGAGAGGTCGTGTGTGCAGGTTCTGAGAAGAACCCTTAAAGAGAAGCACATCTTTTTTTCTTTCCCACTGGCTGTAATGCTGCCCATGACAGTTCTCTCGGACCACATGGTGAGCTTGGGCACCACAGAGCAACAGACAGAAGGGGCTGGAGCCTGACAGCAGCCTGTACCATGCTGGCCACAGACTGGCCATCTCCCAGAAGAAGAAACTCCCATCTCCTAAAACCACGGTGAGAGGGGATTTTTGTGAAACACACTAAGCCAATTCTAAAAAATACAGGTGGGAATTATGAACTCTCATTGTACAGGTAAGGAAACTGAAGTCCAAAGAGGCCAAGTGGGCTGCCCAGCTGGTAAATAGCTGAGCCTGAAGTGGAGAGTTCCGTACCACTGCCCCAGCATTACAGCCTTGCCTGCCCAATCCAGGGAGAAAGGATGGGATGGGTAATTCTCTTCTTTAGGCTCTGGATTTAGTCCCTATCTGATCAACAGAGATTGTCTAATCTCAATTTTATTTTTCCACAATTGTTTACTAATTGAACCCAAGAAACTGGGACTGCGTAGGGCAGGGTTGTGGTGGAAACAGGTTGCTCCTTCAAAGGATTGAAGAGTTCTAGAAACACATATCAATGCAATTTGCTCATAAACTTAAGAACCATGCATCGTTTCAAAAGACCAAGTGCAAACACCGCTGATTCTACTTCCCTCCTTCCTCAGACACACCCAAACACCTTGGTCAAGAAGGGCGGCCTCTTCTTTTTCTATTCTTAAACAAAGTGGCAGATACCCCACTTAAACCTGAAAAAGACAATAAAGAGATTTGGTTTCAGGAAAAGTTGTTTGCTTGTTTGTGGAAAGTTTAAGGAGTTGGAGCAGGACCGCCAGGAGTCCCAGCTGCTACCAACTCAAACAACTAGAGTAAGCCTTTAGCTACTTGGACCGGGTATTGTAAAACGCCAGGTGGGAGTGAGTCAGCCAGGCGGGAGCTGGGAGGGAACTGGAGACAAGGCACAGCCCCACCTAAAGGTGTCCCCAGAGAATGGGCCTGTGAAAATTCAGGCCCGATCTGCTGCCAGATCTGATTTCATAAGAGAAGTCAGGAAACAAGGATTTTTTGAAAAAATAATTCTTTTGGGCTTCCCTGGTGGCGCAGTGGTTGAGAATCTGCCTGCCAATGCAGGGGACACGGGTTCGAGCCCTGGTCTGGGAAGATCCCACATGCCGCGGAGCAACTAGGCCCGTGAGCCACAACTACCGAGCCTGCGTGTCTGGAGCCTGTGCTCCGCAACAAGAGAGCCCGCGATAGTGAGAGGCCCGCGCACCGCGATGAAGAGTGGCCCCCACTCTCTGCAACTAGAGAAAGCCCTCGCACAGAAACGAAGACCCAACACAGCCAAAAATAAAAATTAATTAATTAATTAATTAAAAAAATAATAATAATAATTCTTTTGACCTTTCATCTTTGGCAACTAATATGTTCACTGTTTTATCCTCAGTGCTTCACAGGGCCTGGAATGTAAGAAGTGTTCAAATGAATGACCAAATGAATGAATTATAAATAATGCACATAACCGAATTAAAAATAAGCAAACAACTTGAATAGACTTTTTTCCAAAGAAGATATATGAATGGCCAACAAGCACATGAAATGCAAATTAAAACCACAATGAAATACCACTTCATGCCCACTAGGAAGGCTGTAAACAAAAAACCAAAATATCAAGTGTTGGTAAGCATGTGGAGAAACTGAAACTCTTACGCACTGCTGATGGGAATGTAAAATGGTGCACTTGCTGTGGAAAACAGTTTGGTGGTTCTCCAAAGAGTTAAACATAGAGTTAACATTTGACCTGGCAATTCTACTCCTAGGCATATACCCTAAAGAAGTGAAAACAAGTGTTCAAAGATTTGTACACAGGGACTTCCCTGGTGGCTCAGTGGTTAAGAATCCACCTGCCAATGCAGGGGACACAGGGTCAAATCCCTGGTCCGGGAAGATCCAACATGCCACAGAGCAACTAAGTCCCTGTGCCACAACTACTGAGCCTGCGTGCCACAACTACTGAAGCACGGATGCCTAGAGCCCGTGCTCCACAAGAGAAGCCACCACAATGAGAAGCCCACGTGCTGCAATGAAGAGTAACCCCCGCTCGATGCAACTAGAGAAAGCCCGCGCGCAGCAACGAAGACACAATGCAGCCAAAAATAAATAAATATATAAAAATGTTCCTTAATTAAAAACAAAAATCAATGGTAATTCTTTTAAAAAAAAATTTGTACACAAATGTTCATAGCAGTAATACTCACAATAGCCAAAAGGTGAAAACAACCCAAATATTCAGTAATGAATAAATAAATAAACAAAATGGGGAATATCTCTACAATGGAATATTATTTGACCATAAAAAGGAATGAAGTACTGATACATGCTACAACATGGATGAACCTTAAAAATATTGTGGTAAGTGAAAGAAGCCAGACACAGAAAATCACATATTGCTTAATTCCAGTTATGTGAAGTGTTACAGTTAGGCACATCTGTAGAGACAGAAAATAGAGTAAGTGGTTGTTCGGGTAGAGGGGATGGGAGGATAGAGAGGTGATAGCTAAGGGTAGGGGTTGCACATATTCATGAACACACTAAAAATGATCAAATTGTACACTTTAAAAAATAATGCACAAAATTCTATTCCTAGGTATACAGCCAACAGAAATCATACATGTGCTCACCAAAAAGACAGGATATTTGCATTATTTCCAATATGAAAACTACCCAAATACTCACAAACAGTAGAATAAACAAACAGTGATTTATTATTTGCAATATTATACAGCAATGAGAGCACATGAACTATGACTACACCCAACAATAGGAATGAAACGCATTAAAAAATGTTAAATGAAAGAAGCCAGAGAGAAAAAGGTATACACTGTCTGATTCCATTTATATGTACAAAACAGGCAAAACCTAGCTATGCTGTTAGAAATCAAGAGAGCGGCCAGCTGGGTGCTGGTTGTATCGGTGTGTTCAGTTTATCAAAAATTTATCAAGCGAGCATATAAAATATATGTACTTTCCTGAATCTATGTTATACTTCAATACAAAGTTAAAAAGAAGACCCTTCTAGGGCTTAAACCAGTGTTGGTAGAAACACAATTCATAAACTAAATTTAGCAACCGACTGTGGCATCTATTTACCATCCTGTCGAAAAATAAAAGCAGCACGTAACGTTTCTGTGCAAAATACATGCATACATTAATAAATAATGCTGGAAAAGCCAAGCAAACACATCTATTTGTGATCTCCATCTTAGAAATTACTCAAGAAAAGAAATAAGCTCAATTTTGAGTGTAGCAGAATTTTCCTTTCTGGGAGTTCCAATATGAGAAAGCAGTTTTGTGCCCTCTGTGCAGTTCCTGGTACCCTGTGACTGCTGGCCCAGCCAACCCGTTTCCTACATGGGTGCATGATCCCCATGTACAGGCGCACAGAGCATCTCAGGGCACATTGCTTACTATTTAGAATATGGCTGCCTGGAGGCAAGGCTTTGGCCTTGCTCCAGCGGGAAACTAGGATCCACCTGGTAACTATCTACTTGACAGTGTAATTTCCAATAATGTCTGTAGAGACGTTTAACGACAAGTCAGGAATGTAATGATTATGATTTATGAAAAAAGATGGGCACGCTCAGTGGGAAAGGGCAGAGATGGATAAATCTCCTGCAGGGTAGTGAACTGAAGGAAGAGAGAGAACAGTGAGCCTCTCCCTTGTAACGCTGTCTTGCAGGTTTTCCCAGGCAAATCATCCCAAGTGCTCTTATCCCTGTCTTACAAATGGAGACAACCGAGAGAGAATTTAAGCAACTTGTCCAAGATGCCACCATAAAAGTCGGTAAAAACATCCTCATCATTCAATAACAAACAGCTTTCCACGAAAACAGACGAGTGACATTGACACATGAAACACAAAAAAACCCTGCAAACTGACAGAAGAAGGAAGACAGGTGGCCAGTAAGCATAGGAAAAGATGTCCATGTCACAAATCAAAGCAAAATAACCATAAGAGATCAGCAAAGATGGAAAATATTGATAGCATGATGTCTGCAACTTATTTGCAAATGGTGGCCAAAAATACGTGTGTGTTTTTATAAAAGGGTATCTGTAAAAAGGATTATTCATTTTTATAGATGAAGCAAGAGGTTCATTTTCTTAAGTTTCCCAGTCTGGTGGGTGGCAATGCTGGGGCCCTTTCTGCATGTACAGCTCTTTACACTGCAGCCCATCCACAGCCTCCTCTGGGGGTCGCATAGGGGCTGGAGCAGCAGACCTGAAGCTGATGGTGCCACAGGCCCATGGAGAACCACCCTCACTTGGCTCTCACCTTCCAGGCCCTCAAGCCACACTGGCCCTTTTCCACGATTTATTTGTGGTATCTGATTCATCTTCTCTGCTGCCTCTGATCCCATGGTTCCAGCTCACCTCTCCTAGCACCAACTACAATGGCTCTGCACCCTAACTGCCTAGTCCCCTGGTTACAGCCACCTGGAAAGCCTTGTGCCCCGGTGTCAGCCCTGCTCAGTGCAGCCTAGCCTTCTGGCAGGACCTGAACAAAATACATGGGCTGCCTGGCTCAGGGAACTCCTGTGAGCAGTTGTAGCATTCTGTGACATTCTAGGGCTGGTGACTAAAGTCAGGGCTAGAGACTCTGTGAGCACCAAGGATCACAGGTCCTGACAGGGTCAGGCAGAGACCACAGGCAGAGCTGGACCCTGAAGGAGCCATGGGAAGCAGGGACGACCGCGCCACCTGAGCACACAGGTCTGAGAATCTACTTGGGGGAGAAGCTATTTGTTTTGCCTCCTGTTACATATTACCTGCTGGGAGGAGGTTCCTGGGACCTGGGTCAGGGGCTTGCAGGTGGACCCTGCCCCTGTCAGAGGCTGGAATTACCCCAGGTCTTGGGCAAGGCCTCTTAATCCTTTCAGAAGCCACAAGGGAGGGACGTGAATAGATGCGAGGGGCCCATGGAACTGCCCCCACACTGAGGCCAACCACTGCTCCCCTGGGCAATGTGCCACAACAGCCACCAGCAAGAAAGCTTTAGAAAGGAAATCGAAAGCAATAGCCCGCTTTTGTTCCAAGTCATGGACTGGCCTCTGCTCCCCCTCTATAGGCATTTGATGCCAGGCTATGCCCTGGGCTCTAAGAAGAAGATAAAGCATCACCAAAGCTAAAAGACGGCAACTGCCTGGTTTTACAAATTTCATTTTATATATGAGACAAAGGATTAGTATTTAGTCTGTATTAAAGGGGGAAAAAAACCCCCCACAAATCAATAAAGACAAGCAATCTAACACAATAAATATGCAAAGAATATGAGTATTCACAGAAGACATTTCAAAAGACACCTAATCTCCCTGGTAATCAGTGAAATGTAAACCAACCCACAATAAGATACCCTTTAGCCCCCCACCAGAGTGGCAAACACTTTATCCTTCAGCAATCCTGAGTATTTGCGAGGTTGTGGGGAAAGGGCAACTCTCAGTCCCTGCTGGTGGTCATAGCAGTACAGCCTCTCCAGGGCAATTTCTAGAAAAGCTGAAAATGTCAACCCTTTAATACGGCAATTGCACTGCTGGAGACATAGTCATATGAAGGATTTCTATACAGTAGGTAAAAAGAATAATCTAGATCTATAGGTGTCAACATAAATAGATCTCAAAAATATACTGTTGGGTGAAAAAAGAAGGGCACAGTGATATAATTTTTGCTAAAATTATAAAAGCATAAGTATTGTTTATGGACATACAAAAAAAACTAAGAGTGCTTATTACTTGCTTGATAGGATTCTAAGCGTTTTACAAATTATATGATATTCTGTTTATGGATTCAGAGACATGTTAAAAGCAAAAAACTTGCTCTGACACAACATACATTAAATTTATGACAGTGGCTCTCTGGTGAGGGATGGGTTGGAGGAGACTTAAAAAAGGGACATCAGCTTGATCCGTAATATTTGATTACTTTTATTTATCATTTTCTGTAACAAGTATGGCTATATTTTAATTTGGAGCAGTAGGTACACAGGTGCTTGTTACCTGATCATGTGATTGTATTAAAAAAATTTTTTTCCATATGAAATTTTTAAGAAGAAAAATACAAGAGGCTTGATGATCTCCTAAGAAGGGTACTTCAACGTTCAAAAGACAGAGCAACTTCCTGGCACAGACAGAATGACCCACTGGACCTGTCGTGTTAAGGGCCAGAACAAGACTAACTTTTATGCAATAAGGAAGGGCTGCAGGCTGCCCATGAAGTTCATGTGCTGTCCTCTTGGGCAAGCCTCAGTCCTCAGTCAACATACTCAGCCTTGTGTGAGACACAGCTCCAGCTAAATGTGCCAACGCATCTTCTAGCTCATGGCAGATGAGAGGCAGGCTCTCCTCTTCCATCTCCCTTGCACATCACCCCAAGATTCATTATTCAACCCAGCAGCCCAAGTACTGCTCACTGATCCACGCACCATGGGGCTGCATTCTTGCAGGGGTCGGGGGGCTCCTTTCCCTAATTTTCAGAAAGACACTAGGCTAGTGTTCGATCTGGGAGTAGAGATGGCAGATGCTGGGGCTGGAGGGGACAACTTTTAACCTGTAATAACTGTTTTATCCTGAAATAAAGTTATTTTTATGTACCCACAAAGATGAGTGACACATTTATACCAGCTACAACATACAACTAGTGTTCAAGAAAATGAAGGAGCGGTTGTGACAAATAAAATCCAAAGAGCACTAGTGAATGGTCATTTTCTTAACTGATGGCCATTTTAATGTGCAGTGGCCACCAAGAGCACAAGAATGACTATGATGTTAAAAGGTCCTCAGCAAAAAATAAGAATTTCGACCTAAGTCTCTTAGGGAAAAAAAAAACAACCTCAAAATAGATCACAGACTGCATGTAAAACATTAAAAACATTTAGAAAACAACATGGGAGAAAATCTTCAGGATCTAGGGCTAGGCAAAGTTTTTAAACTTGACACTACAAGCACAATCTATAAAATTAATAAACGGACCTCAATAAAATTAAAACTTTTTGCTCTGCGAAAGACCCTATTAAGAGGACAAAAAGATGAGATACAGAGTGGGAGAAAATATTTGCAAACCACATATCTGACAAAGGACTAGTATCCAGATTGCACAAAGAACTCTGAAAACTCAACAGTTAAAAAAAAAAAAACAACTAGAAAATGAGCAAAAGACATAAAGAGATACGTCACCAAAGAGGATATACAGGTGGCAGATAAGCACATGATGTTATTCAAGGGACTTCCCTGGTGGCGCAGTGGTTAGGAATCTACCTGCCAATGCAGGGGACACGGGTTCGAGCCCTGGTCCGGGAAGATCCCACATGCCGTGGAGCAACTAAGCCCGTGAGCCACAACTACTGAGCCTGTGCTCTAGAGCCTGTGAGCCACAACTACTGAAGCCCGCGAGCCACAACTACTGAAGCCCATGCGCCTAGAGCCCATGTTCTGCAGCAGGAGAAGCCACCGCAATGAGAAGCCCGCACACTGCAGCGAAGAGTAGTCCCCGCTCGCCACAACTAGAGAAAGCCCGCACGCAGCAACGAAGACCCAACGCAGCCAAAAATAAATAAAATAAATCTATTAAAAAAAAAACCAAAATCAGTTCTTAGATGATATAATATTGGGGACCACAAGGTGTAACTGGGTTTCCCAGTTCAGTGGGCCTAGAAGCCACACCGTCTCCATCACTCTCTGCTGGGATAGCCCCTTGACATATTTGTTAGACCTATTCTGAGGCCCCCACTTCTCAGCTTGCCTTTATGCTGCCACACCCAAGAGGTGAAATATTGAGCATAGGAGATCATGTCCTTTTCCCCATGGTTATCAAGGAAAGCTAAACTGTTTAATGTATAACACACACTTTCATGAATTTTTTGTCAAGATTAATAGGTCACTCCTTCCAAAAGCAACCCTTGGTTTTTGAGCAAAAGAAGATAGACACAAGAGTATATACTCTGAGATTCAAGAATAGACAAAATTAATCTATGGAGATTAGAAATCAGAACAGTGATAGTCTCTGGTTGGGGAAGGGAATTGACTGGAAAGGGGCACTAGAGAAATTTCTAGAGCTGTGCTGTCTATATGGTAGCCTAGTCACATGTGGCTCTAGAACACATGAAGCATGGCTAGTCTGAATTGAAGTGTTCTGTGGGTGTTAAATACACACCAGATTTGGAAGACTTTATGAAATAAAGAATATAAAATACCTCCTTAGCAATTTTTAAAAGATTGATTACATGCTGAAATGATATTTTGGCTATACTAAGTTAAAGAAAATATATCATTAAACTTATTGCCTATTTCTTATTACTTTTTTAATATGGCTACTAGAAAACATAAAATTCCACATGTGGCTCACAGTATATTTCTACTGAACAGCACTGTTTTAGAGCGCTGGACAAGTTCTGTATCTTGGGGTGTTGAGTAATGGGTGAATACATTGGTTAACATTCATCAAACTGCACACCTAAGATTTGTGCATTTTACTGTCTGTAATTATACCATAAAGTCCCATGATCTTTCCACCACCCAACATAACCTTCCTGAAGGAGTCCACAGCTTACAAAGAACACAGACTACAAAGAACCCCCAAGTGGTAAGAGCTACAATGAAGATTTTGAGCAAGGCACTCTGTATTGGTGGAAACTTCCATTTTTAGCTCGAATAAAACTGATGGTGTATATGTGTTTTTGTACATGTAGAGAAAGTAAACAGGAAATTATTATTTGAGTCCAGTAAACTCAAGAAGACAGAGGGCCTGAAATACTTGGGGTTAGAAGGCATCCATGCTGCAGATTTTCCCTTGGGCCACTGTTCGGGGCTCATGGGGAAAGCACATAGGAGCCAGGGGTGGAGGCTGATTCAGAACACCTGCATCACTAAGGTACATACAAGGTTTAGATCTTAGCTTTCTAGGGTCAAAACCCTCAATGTTTTCTGTTCACTCACAGAGGACTAGAGAAAACCAGAGAGTCCAGAGGTTAGGAAGAGTTCATAAGGGTTTAAGCATAAGTAAGATTTCATACAAGTATGAAGGCTTCCTACTTCGACCACAGCCCTCTTGGATTCAGGGATCCAAGTCTCAAAGTCCAGCCTCCTTAGGAATCACAGAAAGTCCACAGAAATACTGCAGAGTGCTTCTTGTCCAAGTGGCCTATTTTACAAAGAAACCAAGGTCCAGAGAGGTTGAGGGACTTGCCTAAAGCCATACTGGTCGGGCTGGGCTTGCTTTCCTGTCATCTAACTCCCAAACTGAGAAATACATGCATGCCAATGAGATTCACAGAACATGATTCCTAAGGTAGAAAAACAGCTTGTTTATTTCTGAAAGGAGAGGCCCCTGGCAGGATTATTGGTTCCTGTCATTTATCAGGACACTCCTCTAGCAAGGCCCCTTTAAGAGATGAAATTACATCCTGTACTTTGGTTTGATCAGGGGGGAAACAAAAGCAGTCCTTTATCCCAACACTCAGAGTAATCATGGATGGGTCTGTCAACTCAACCAGAGCAGCCCCAGCTTGGTTTAAGCAGTTGCCTCTGCCAGAACGGTCTTCTTCCTACTCTCCAGACAAGGCTCTAAACTGTAGGTCTTGGGGTCATTGTAGCAATGTGCAAAGCCATTGTTACATAAGTACTTTCTGTCTCATAACTCATTAGCACCAGGCTGTGGGTAAGAATTTTCTTACGCGACCGACCTCATTTAACTCTCACGACAACACTATTTACACATAACAAAAGTCTCAAGTTTAACTTAGTCCCAAAGCTACCAGCTAGAAAGTGGTTCTTTTGAACTCAGATCTGTCTGGCTCCAAAGTCTTTGTCTGTAGATTGAATAAATAAATAATGTGGGAGATGTTAGGAGGGCTTCATACGCAGGGTTCAAAAGAGTTCAAGCACAAGCAAGAGTTTATATCAATACAAGTATACGGCCTTCATCCTTCAAACCACAGACCTATCATTGGAGGAATCAGGCTCAAATTCCAGCTTCTTTAGGAAGTCTTACCTAATCCCATTCCCACCTATCACATTCTTCCCTGCTTTGATTGACACTCTCCTGGTATAGCATCCTTACTGCCTTGAATCAGTGGGTCTATGATCCTCCCCTGCAGATCCCTTTTTGGCAAAGAAGCCACTGGAAACAAGTTCATTCATCCTTGTATCCCCCACTGCACCCTCTACAGTAGATTGCATACCTACTGTGTGCAAGGCAGGAGAGGTAACTAAAACCGATGTGTACCAGTCAGTCACTGATTACAATGTCCAAATTTATAGTTTATTTTCTATTATTACATTTAGACTGGAGTAGCGAGTAAGGATATCATTACCAAATCCCTTGTTAATCATCTTTGGTAGATTATGGGAAGGGTCTATTTTTCTATTGTGATTTCTACCCAAAACACTTCCTAGCTTAATATAATCCCCTCATATAGGGACATCATTTTAGTTTCCAATACTGGTCCCACCTGATTATAGGCATCCCCCTGGAGGGTGGTCCATGAAGCCCACTCATGCCCTTGTACCAACCATCAGCACTGAGTCACTGGAGCCCCCGCTCTGAGGGTCACATCTGATTCTGAGAGGCTTGAGCCACAGCTCTCTCTGTCTTTCCCAGCTCTGAGTGCTCCCAACACCCTGGGTGCAGCTGCCTCACTGGCAGCCCCAAGCCAGCGTTAGAGGTCTGAAGGAAGCCTGCTTATTGGAGGTTCATCAGGAATCAGCATTGGATTCTGCCTTCCTAGGCTCCCTGAAGCTCCAAACTAGACCACCTGCCTTCCCTGGGGATGGGGTTATGTGGACAAGGGGAAGGGGTTGGTGGTTCAGGAGGTCTGTAGAGCAATGGACAGCTTCTTCTTTCCTTCTGGGGAAAAGGCTGTGGACAGCCCTGACTTTGATGGATAGCGGAATGTCCAGAAGATCCAGGGGCTAGATTTAGGGCTGGGCAGAGGCTGACACCTTGGTAACTGGCCAGAAGAGAGAACCAGGTGCAATAAAGAGGGCACTGAGGAGGAAATCTTCTCCTACCTTCAAATCACTTGAAATTCCTACCCAGACCCCATTTGGAGGTTCTCAGGTACCAACTCTGCCCCAAAGCAAAGGCTGAGAAGAGCAAGCCTTTGTCAATCCAGCATGTAGGTAGCATTAGTGACAAACTCCACGCAGGCTCCAAGGTTAGGTAACACACTCAAGGTCACGCAGCAGGTAGGTGGAGGGCTATAACCTAAAGCAGTCTGGCTTCAAAGTTCTTGCTTTTTCTTAACAGGCAGAACTGGGGATCTGACAGGTAACAGGCATGGGGTGTTTGTCAGCAAGAAAGCAGGCTGTATGTGACCAGGTCAGAAAGAGCAGAGGACAGAAGTCCAGGAGCTTTCCACACCATGGCACCCAGAACACTGAGTAGTGATCATCTTGACTTATCTTCTCCCTCACTAGACTACAAGTTCCCGGAGGGCTGCGTTTTCTGGCTTTCATAACCACAATACCCGCCCCGTGCTTGACGTGACGGTGACGTTCTCAGGAATATCTGTTGAATGCTTGAGACTCTTGAGGGCTTCTTAAGGACAAAGTAGGAGCAAAATCAGGTCAAACCACCATAGTCAGTAGGTAAGGCCTCAAGCACAAGGGCGTGGCAGGAACGGGAGGGAATTAGGCCAAATGCTCAGGAAATCTTTCTCTGGACACATGGCTCTCCTCTTGACAGAGTCAGAATTTCTCTGAGGCCTGGTGCCCCTACTCTGCAATTGTAGGCCTGTAGCAGGTAAGAGACCTGCTTTGTTTACACATAAAAAGTCAAAGGTCAGGGGACTTCCCTGGTGGGGAAACGGTGAGAACGGTTTTCTTCATCAGAATCCCATCTGCTGACCTGCCATGAGCCACTGGGTTTTCCCAGAAAATTAAGCCTAGTGATCTGAAAGCACTGCATGCTTTCTATCTTCAGAAACCAGCAAGTTCAAAACGTTGTGATCTTGTAGTTCTAGCCAAAGAGGAAGAGTTTGCATCTCCCTCCAACTTCATTCCTTTTTTTTTTAACCGAGCAGTTCTCTCAGAGAACTTCCGGCTTTTTGTCACTTTTCCATGTCCAGGCCTACACTCCACCTGGTATCCAAAACCGTGTCCTGATCCCAGACCTAGTACCTGGCCTAGCTGGCTGGCAGGGCAGGCTCAGTGGTGCCCAGGCCTCCCCCTGCTGGGTGCTGAAGATGAAAGCCACCACTGATAACATCAGCGGGAGCCCAGCTCTGCTTAATCAACACACTTTCACATCTGTAATCTTACAGGGAGGTAACATTACTTACTGTGTTGCTGTAGAGGCAGCAAAACTACTGGAAACTCACATCCTCCACCTGCCAGCCCCCATCCCACCCTCTGCATTGAGGACAGAAGAAAACAGACCCGGTAAGTAGCAAGGAGCCAAGCGGTGTTTGTCAGCAGCTGATGAGGAGAGGGGAGACTGCTGAGCTTAGTGGCCTAGGGTGGTCAACACCGGGTGGAATATCCTCAAGTTTATCCCTGCAAGGGGTCCAGCTCAGAGGCAGTGTCCTGGGGACAGAGTACAGGCCTTGCCCCTGCCCCTCCCCCTCGGGGCAGACTGCTAAAGGCTCCCACTTCTGGCCATCAGTGTGCCCGCGAATGGACGAACCTAAAGTCCCAGACCAGAGCCCAGAGTCAGTGCAGGGTCCCTGCCAGCCACCAGCCGCAGCCCCAGTCTGCGTGGGCCAGGCCAGCATTTCCTGTTGCCTAGGTGCCAGGTGCAGGGTACCTACTCTCCCGCGTGTGCCGCCCGGAGGTGGGGCAGCCGCAGGCCTCCCAGCCCGAGCGCGATCGGCCCCCAGAGAGGTTCCGCAGGACCCCCAAGATCCCCTCCGGGGGACGGGGCCCGTCCCTCTCCTCCCAGGCCGCGTACCTGAGGGGACGGACGCCCCACAACCCCACTTCCTGCCAAACCCGGGAGAGGCCGACCCGGGCCCCCAGCACCCCCGGGCTCCGGGCGCACAGCCTCCCGACGCGCAGCATCCCGACGTAGACAGCCTTGGCTCGCGACGCCCGCGTCCGGGCCCGAGTAAACTTTTAGTGTGCTGAGGCGGGGCGAGCGCGGAGCGGGCGCGGAGGCGGGAGGGTCGCCTCTGCCTATGGGTTGCGGAGGACTAGGTGCCGGCCGGGCGGGCGGGGCGGGGCGAGGCGAGGCCTGAGAGGCTTGGAGGAAGAGAAAGCGCGTGGGTGACCTTCCCCTGGACCCGCCGCCCTCCCCCTCCCACCCTCTTAAAATGGCCCTGGTTTCCTTCTGGATCCGACGTCCCCGGCCCGCAGCCCAAGGCAGGTCTCCCTTCCCAACCACCAGGGGCTTGGGTTTGGGGGCGCAAGAGCGTGTTGATTTCCTAGAGGGGGAGCCAGCGGCGCGGCGCGGCGACACCAGACGCGGCCATCCCCCGAGCCGTGTGGGCGCGCGGGTCACGTGCTGCCCCCGCCCCCCCCCCCCGCGGGTTGCCGGCCAGAGGCCAGGGAAGCCGGCGCGAAGCGCCCCCAACCATGCCGGCTGGAGCAGAGAGCCCGCGGGGGAGGGGAGGCAGCTGGGACAATGCGTGGCGCGGCTGAGACCGCTGCGGCCCGAGTACTGGGTGAGGACAGACGTCAGCTTCAGAATGGACTCCATTAACAAATGGAGGGGACCCCCACGTCCCAAGCGTCAGCCTCCCATCCCTCCCCCGGACTTCTGCCTTGACCTGCAGTGCACCCTAAGGTGGCCTCAGGAGTTGGAACCTCTCCACCACCCCCACCCCCGCGTCCCAGGCACAATTCCTGAGGCTGAGGAGTGAATGAAAAGTAAACCTCTCTCTCTCCAGACCCTCCCTGTGGTCCCCTGAGGCCCAGGGGTGGTTGCAGGATGGAGAGAAGGTGACTGCCCATCTCTGGACCTAGCTAGGAAAAGAGGCACTGGACAGCAGTGTGGCACATGTGCCAGGTCCGTAGTGTCTCGGTGTAGCCATGGCCCTTCTTCCAGACGAGAAGGGGGAGAGCAATACGGGAAAGACCCTGGCAGGGTGGCCTCCCCTCTCCTGACCCGGAGGCAGTGATACACACTGGGCCAGGAAGAAGGGGTGGCTGAGGGCGGGGCTTGGCCTGAGAAGATCTTCGCCTTTATCTGGGAGTTTTGGCTCAACCGAGGTCGTGAGAAGGAGACAGCGCTGCTCCTCTTCACGATCCTGAGAGTGACCTCGATCCTCTGAAACCCTGGCTCCTGGGGAGGCTCCCCACACTTCAGTTGTGTGGGGGTGGGACAGGAAGGAAGACAGAGGAGCACAGATTATAAGAAGCTGGGTTTGCAAGGGCCTGCCTTCCTAACAGACTAGCTCACAGACTCTGACAGCCCAGCCCAGGGAATGTGGGGCACACGGGAGTATCCCAAGTCTGGGTACCAAGCCCTGCTTGGCAGGCTCTGCTACTAGCTTGCTGGGTGACCCTGGGTAAGTCATTTCTCCTCTCTGGGCCTGTGAAGTGAGGAGTGGATACTGATCTTGCAGGCCCTTGCACTTTCCTTGCTAGTTTGAGGATCCTGGAGGGGGAAGGATGGGATGAGTTCTTCCCTGAACTTTGCTCCAGACTCAGCTTTCCACAAACTGGGCTTTCCTGATTTCCCAGACATAGATGTTGTGGAATCACAGCCACCAGTTTCAAGATATCTCCCCCATGCCAGGCTCTTCATGCCAAGCTCTTCAAGGACGTTATCTCTGCCCTCACAATCAACCTGCAAGGAACAGGCATGCCTTGGAATGTGTCTCTGTTTTTATGGATAAAGAAATTGAGACCCAAAGCGGTTCAGCTACTTGCCCAAGGTCAAGGTGGGCTCAGTGAACACAGGCCAAGGCTCTGTCTATACTCAGTTTGTGGCTTTGGGCAAGTCACGGGGCCTTTCCAGCCTCAATCATCTTTAAAATGGGAATAATACTAGCCTCACACAGAGGGCTGGGGTAATCACTGAGTACAGTAGCACAGAACTGGTACTCGACCAGTTTTCAGTGATGGTTAGTTTCTTTTTCCATCCTCTTCTTCCTCCTGTGTCTACACTCTGAGACCTTCCTCTGCGTTAGGTATTGCAAACCTTTTTTTTTTAGGAGGAAGAATTACTTTTCATCTCTGCAAAGCCTTGAGAGCTGTGGTAGGCACTGGTTCCAAGGAAGGTGAGGACGGCTGGGAGAAAGAAAAATAGAAACGCCTGATGTGAGAGTTCCTGAGTCCGGGTAGCAGATCATGGTGACCAGAATTCTTGGGTCACTTTGAGGGAGTAGGTAGCTGGGCACATTGGCCATCCATGCCCTCCAGCTTTCCTCCCTCATCTGTCAACCAACTCAGTTCCTCATAGCTCCCCAAGGGGCTTTCTGCCTGATCCGAGCATATCTGCTTGTGCTGCACATGACTTGCATGATATATGTCCCCTGTGATTTTGCTCATTTCTTTGGCTACCCTGAGAAAACCCTTAGGCCTTCCCCTTTGCCAATTTCCTTCCCTTCCTGTGCTTCAAAACCGGTCTCATACTGTAAACATCATTTATTGATTTTTCAAAAACTTCTTAGCATCAACCTATGAAAAAGTCCAGAAGACTTAACTGAAGTTAGGGAACAGAATGAAAATGCTACAAACCTTGGAAGTCACACTTGACAGTAGTGTTGAGAGGTAAGGGACAGGAGATGAGAGCGGAGGCAGATACTCTTACCTTACAATTTGAGGTGTCAAGAGATCCTGTTTATTGATGATGGAACATGAAATAAAGGAATGTGTCATTTAAAGTTACAAAGCAACCAGTGTACGTACAAAAATAGCAATAAAGGGCTTCCCTGGTGGTGCAGTGATTGGGAGTCTGCCTGCCAATGCAGGGGACACGGGTTCGAGCCCTGGTCTGGGAAGATCCCACATGCCGCGGAGCAACTGGGCCCGTGAGCCACAATTACTGAGCCTGCGCGTCTGGAGCCTGTGCTCCACAACAAGAGAGGCCGCGATAGTGAGAGGCCCGCGCACCGCGATGAAGAGTGGCCCCCGCTTGCCGCAACTGGAGAAAGCCCTCGCACAGAAATGAAGACCCAACACAGCCACAAGTAAATAAATAAAATTTAAAAAAAAAAAAAAAAAGCAATAAAACTATATTAGAAGGACATGAGGAGGAAAGATGGGAGTGCGAATGCTTGCCTTTTAAACAGAAAATCAAGAAATGTCTGAATAAGTATATTGTTTAGAGGTAAATAACAGAAGATAAAACAGAAACAGTTAAAGTAATTCAAATGGTTCCCTTTGGACTTTTTTTTTTTCTTTCTGGCATTTCTATAACTTTATTTGACAATCAGCAGTTAGTTCTCATCCACATTAACTGTCTGCAGATTTTTGAAAGTGGTGACAGGTAAATTGGTAACCAATGTATAGAGCTTGTTTGGTGAATCTTCATCTTTATTATGTTTTCTGGACAACCGCACACGGATACGGTATGGGACATTCCTTATTCCTTTGGCCCAGACAGTTTTGTTGAGCCTAGTGTCAATGCGTGCATCTGGAGTGCCCATCTCCTTCATGGCAAATTTCCAGATTTCTTTGAGTGCCTGAGGAGCACGCTTCTTGAAACCCACTCCAGGGATGTGCTTGTGAACGTTGATAGTGTATACTCTGGTCACCACCTCGTTGATGGCTGACTGGCCCTTCTTCTTCTCGCTGCACTTTGCAGGAGCCATCCTGCCGGGCTGGGGATGGAAAGGATTCCCTTTGGACTTGAATAGACATTTCTCCAAAGAAGATGTATGAATGGCCCACAGACACATGAAAAGGTGCTCAACATCACTGGTCATTAGGGAAATACAAATCAAAACCACAATAAGTTACTACCTCACATGCTTTAGGATGGCTACTATCAAAAAAACAGAGAACAACAAGTGTTGGCGAAGATGTGGGGAAATTGGAACACTTGTGCATTGCTGGGGGGAATGTAAAATGGTGCAGCGGCTGTGAAAAACAGTATGGCAGTTCCTCAAAAAATTAAGAACAATTACCACATGATCCAACAATTCCACTTCTGGGTATGCACCCAAAAGAATTGAAAGTAGGGACTTGAGTAGACATTTGTACATCAATGTTCATTGAAACATTATTCACAATAGCCAAAGGCAGAAACAACCCAAATGTCCATGGATGGATGGATGGATGGATAAACAAGATGTGGTGTATACAACAGAGTATTATTCAGCCTTATAAAGGAAGGAAATTCTGACTCACGCTACAAGGGTCAACCTTGTAGCAACATTTAAGGTATGCTAAGTATGATAAGGACAAATACTATATAATTTCACTTATATGAGGAATCTACAGTAGTCAAATTCATAGAGACAGGAAGTAGAATGATGGTTGCCAGGGGCTGCAGGGAGGGGGAATAGGGACTTATTGTTGTAGGGTACAGGATTTTAGTTTGGGAAGATGGAAAAGTTCTGGAGATGGGTGGTGGTGATGGTTACAAACAATGTGAATGTACTACTACTTTTTGTTAAAAAGCCTTTTTCTTGTTTTATTTTCCTAAGATGGTGTACATGTTTTCTCTTAATAAATTTTTTTATTAACAGCCCAAGGGAGGCATCCTGACTAGTGCCACTGATCATTTACAGAGATTAGCATGTTTCATGAGGTTCTCAATGAGTGCCAAGGGGTTACATAGGCCTGCAGTCGGCCTCGGAGTCAGGTCTGGGAAGAATCCAGCTCTGCTGCTTTTCCTCTCAATGACCCTGAGCAAAGTTCTTTTCTCTGGTGTAATTTTTCAAAGCTCTCTGTTGTAAATGACTGTTTCCAAATAGTATATGAAAAATGTCTCTTTCAAAGAAATTTCTTCACTGTAAGTCTGAGAAGGGAGCTGTCTAATAAGAGATGCAGTAGTCATGAAGGAAAGGTGGGAAAAAAGACACTGCTGGCAGCCACATAAAGAAGAAAAAGGAGGATGAGGAAGGGAGTTTTAATTTTGAAAGAAGAGATGACAGTGACTTGATACATGATGCCTATACTCTGCCAGTCAGATCCAGTAGCCAGTATCAAAAACAAAACAAAACAAACAAAAAAACAAGGCTGATAAAAATTGTTCTAAAAACGATGTTTCTGATTTTCAAGCTGAACGTGAAAATAAGGAACTCGTTCTGAACTGCTGTGTAAAGTAAAATTATTTGATCACAACTAATGATGGCAGACACAGACAGTCATGATCTTAAACAATCAGTATTTTCTTGCTGACAACTCAAAATTGAAAAAACTAAAGAAACTGCAATCTCAGCAGCTGCCAAAAGTTGTGAAAGCCTTGCTTTCATAAAGAGTGTAGTACAAAAATCTTTCTTTAGACGATGTAATTTTAAACTTTTCTTGGGTCAAAGTCAAGAGCTAAAGTCATCTGTCAAGACTTGAATAAGACCCAGTGTTATCAGACCAAATCTAATTTATCTTCCTTTACTCAATCATTGGTTCAACAGACATTCCCTGAGTGCCCACTAGGTACCAGGCACAAGGCTGGGCTCTCAGGCTGAAGATATGAATAAGACAGGTGTCTGCTCTCAGGGAGCTCACTGTCTAGTAGAGAACACCAACCCTGAGACTGATGGGGGCATGTGGTGTGGCCAGTGCCATGGGAGAAGGGGGACAGGGGATAGGCACCTACCCTAGGTGTGTCACCGAAGGTCTCTTAGAGGTCTGAGCTGAGTGAGTAGTGTATTAGTTTCCTAACACTGCTGGAAAAAATTACACAAGTTTAATGGTTTAAAACAACAGAAATTTATTCTCTTACAGCTCTGGAGGCCAGAAGTCTGAACTGAGTCTTATGGGACTAAAATCAAGGTGTTTGCAGGGCTAGTGCTTTCCAGAGGCTCTGGAGAGAATTGTTCCTTGTTGCTTCCAGCTTCTGGTGGCTCCAGGCATCACACTCATCTCTGCCTCCTTGGTCACATTGCCTCCTCCTCTTCTATGTCCAATCTCCCTTTGCCTTTCTTATAAGGACACTTGTGATTACATTTAGGGCCCACATGGTTAATCCTAAAAAATCTCTCCATCGCAAGCTCTTTAATTTGATTACATCTGAAAAGTCCCTTTTGCCATATAAGGTAACATATTCACAGGTTCCAGGGATTAGGACATGGATGACTTTGGGAGCCATTATGCAGCCCACCCCAGATAGGATTGGGAGGGGAAACTGTGGACGGCCAATGGGATGTTTATAGGGGGAGAATATATAAATGGGAGTGTGGAGAAAGTATACGTGAAGGCAGGGAGCACATACATTCTGGAAGTTACTAGTATTGTTATGGGAGTGCTTTTTTGGGAGTAGTGGGAGGCAAGGCAGGGCCTTAGGAGAGAGGCAGGCAAAGTGTATAATGATTACGGATTTTATTTCCAGCATGCCCTTAGCTGGCAGGTGGTATGTGGTAGGTACTCAATATATTTTGGGATATTTGAGTCAAATGAATGACTCAAACAAGTTATATTCTTAGAATGCCTACTATATATTTGTTGGAGGTATAAATAGAAAAAGAATCTCCATTTGGTGGTATTCAAACCCTATGACCAATAAGTGAGGCCTTTCAGGGCCTAGGCAGTATGTCAGGATGCTTCCAGATGCTGGTACCATGACCTAAGCTAATCCATCTTGCCACTCTGCCACTCTCAGTGTACAGAAAATGTCTTCTTCCCTGATGGTCTCACCATGGCAGTTCCAGGCATCACACACAGACAGAATCAGCAGAGAAGCATAGCAGCCTTTGATTAGGAAGGAAAGCCTTTCTCTTGAGCTCCCCAGCAAACTCCCTGGGGTTCAATCATTGTTATCCCTGCCAACATTTCTAATGCAACCAGGGCATGGGGTAGCCATAGGGCATCAGTGGAAAGAGCTCACTTTTGGTCAGGGTGATCAGGCAAGTATTTCTGGAGGAGGTGGCATCTAGACTGTGCCTTGAAGGATGAAAAGGATGGTGACAGTGGAGAGGGAGGAAAGGGCATTCTAAGCTGAATGGCATGAACAAAGAGGAGGAGGTCGAAACATACAAGAGTTGATTGGTGGGCTTCCCTGGTGGGGCAGTGGTTGAGAATCTGCCTGCCAGTGCAGGGGACACGGGTTCGAGCCCTGGTCTGGGAAGATCCCACATGCCGCGGAGCAACTAGGCCCGTGAGCCACAATTACTGAGCCTGCGCGTCTGGAGCCTGTGCTCCGCAACAAGAGAGGCCGCGATAGTGAGAGGCCCACGCACCGCGATGAAGAGTGGCCCCCGCTTGCCGCA